>NC_044033.1:92767383-93471550 GCF_901765095.1 Microcaecilia unicolor | reverse complement strand
TATAGATTTTTCAGAATAGGAGTGATACAAGAGTATCGAGAAGTGCCGGAAAGCATTCTTGCCACAAAATTTTGAGTTATTTGCAATGTCTTTATAAAACTCTTAATCAAAATGAGGAGTGACAATTGTCAGGTTCTCAGGTTCAGAGCCCGCAGGGCTGGGCTCTGGAGGAAACGTGAGCCCTTGGGCTGCTGCCGAGGAGCGACAGCAGCAGGCAAAACCCACCAACCAACACTGGGTAAGCACACCGTCAGGGACTGCAGGCACTGCCCAGCGAACCGGAACACCTGGACTGGAATCCCCCGGACTGGAGGACACAGGACTGGAACACTGGACTGCAATCCCTCGGACTGGAACACACACCGGACCGGAACACACGGGACTGGAGCACACTGGACTGGTCCAACAGCTTCACCTGTACTTAGCTACTAAGCCCCCCAAGAGTTGAGCTCCTGGGTTCGAGTAGCCGACAGGACTTACTGGATACCGGATGACATAGGGACCAGGACTGGAAACAGAAGTGCTCCTAACCCTAAACTGATCTACGTGCTCCCAAGCCCTAAACCAGCAGGAGTGTTCCTAACAGTAAACTGACCAAAAGGACTTCCTAAGCCCTATACTAAACATGAGCTCCTAAGCCCTGCTCAAGAAAGGGAATTCCTAAGCCCTAAACTAAACAGGAGCTCCTAAGCCCTGCTCAAGAAAGGGACTTCCTAAGCCCTAAACTAACAGAGCAGGGAACTAAACACAAAGCTAACACAGGTGCTACTAAGCACCAAGCTACAAGCAGAGCTCTACGCTAATAAGCTAAACACAAAACTAACAAGCTACCTAAGCACTGCTCTAGCAAGCTAGATACAACTAACAAGGTGCTTCCTAAGCACTACTCTGGCAAGCAACCAGAAGAGCTCCTAGCACTAAAAGGGAAGACAGGGGAGCCACAAGGAAAAAGCAGTGAAGCTAACACATAAGCCAAAAGTGATTCTAAATCACCAAACACCAACAGCAAAGACTGCAATGCTCCCAATAGCACAAACACCAGAAGTACTTCTAACAGCAAACTCTGCAGTGTTCCTAACAACACCAAACCCTGAAGTACTTCTATCAGCAACAGAGCTTCCAAAGCCCTACACATAGCAATGCTTCCAAAACCAAGAGGGAAAAGCAGGAAAGCTAAACACATAGACACCAGTGCACACTGCACTAACACTAACCTGGACCTTAGCAAAAGCAAGCAGGGACCCTAGACACAATGTCAGAAGTGCAAACTGCACCACCCTACCTACAGCAAACACCACTGTTGCAAAGGCCCTGAAGGAAACAACACCACTTCCTTATCAAGGCCCTCCCTGATGATGTCACACTCCCTAGACCTAGGCAAAAGCACACTGACCCAGAGAGGCCCAACCCACACCAATGCAAAACTGTGAAACACTTGAAGCCAGTACACCCAAAGAGAGTTAGAGCAACTCAGACTACACCCACAGCTGCAGTGAAGAGACAATTAGCCCCATGCTGCTGGAAGCTGCCAGCACAGAGAGACAGAGCCAGCTCAGAAAGGAAAGAGAAAAGAAACAGAAGCCAGCTAAGAAGCTGACCCTCAGGAAAGAGGTAAGTTTGAGAGGGGTTCAGACCCCAATCATAACAGCACCTCCCCCTCAAGGCTCCCGTGTCCCCACGGGATCTCCAGGTCTCAAAAGACAATTTAGGTCTCCATGGGTAGCTGTGATGAAATCTCCCAATGGGTTTCACAACATAAATCTGGACGGCTGGGCAGGAAGTTACAAGTACATCTGGAACTTGGAAACCAGAGTGGCTTTGGCCGCCACGAGGCTCTTTAGGATGGCTGCTAGGCAGGATCAGAATCTTGGATGCAACAAGTGGAGTTCTATTCAACAGGAACCATCTCCTGAAGGAGTCCACAACTTCCTTGACTTCCTGGCACTCCACTGTAGCAGCCAGAACTGGGCTAGAGCCCACACCCATCCTGGAATCTGAAGCCAGACAGGAACTTGAACTGGACTTCAGACTAGACCTTGCCCCTTGGCTGGAGCTGGAACTCAGAAGGAGTTCAACATCTTGGCTGAAATGGGAACTCGGAGTAGACTCAGCATCTTGCCTGAGACTGCAACCTGGTCCGGCCTCAGCATCTTGGCCGGAACTGCCACTCAATTCTGACTCAGCCTCTTGGCTGGACTCGGTACTCAGCGTAGACTCAGCATCTCGGCTGGCACTGGAACTCGCTCCGGACTCAGCATCTTGGCCGGAACTGCAACTTGACCCGGACTCAGCCTCTTGACCGGGACTGCAACTTGACCCGGACTCAGCATCTTGCCTGGGACTGGAACTCCAACTTGACCCGGACTCAGCATCTTGACCGGGACGGCAACTCTCACCGGACTCAGCATCTTGGCCGGGACTGTAACTTGACCCAGACTCAGCATCTTGCCTGGGACTGGAACTCCAACTTGACCCAGACTCAGCATCTTGACTGGAACTACCACTCGATCCAGACTCAGCATCTTGACTGGAACTCCAACTCGATCCAGACTCAGCATCTTGACTGGAACTACAACTCTCAGCATCTTGACTGGAACTGCAACTCAATTCTGATTCGGCATCTCGGCTGAACTCTGCACTCGGTGCAGACTCAGCACTCATCGTGAACTCATTATCTCGGCTGGGCTCTGTACTCGGTGCAGACTCAGCACTCATCGTGGACTCATTGTCTCGGCTGGACTCTGTACTCAGTGCAGACCCAGCATCTTGACTGGAACTGCAACTTGATCCAGACTCAGCATCTTGACTGGAACTACAACTCGATCCAGACTCAGCATCTTGACTGGAACTGCAACTTGATCCAGACTCAGCATCTTGACTGGAACTACAACTCGATCCAGACTCAGCATCTTGACTGGAACTGCAACTCAATCCAGACTCAGCATCTTGACTGGAACTGCAACTCGATCCAGCCTCAGCATCTTGACTGGAACTACAACTCGATCCAGACTCAGCATCTTGACTGGAACTACAACTCGATCCAGACTCAGCATCTTGACTGTCAATGCTGCAACTCACTCCAGACTCAGCATCTTGACTGGAACTACAACTCGATCCAGACTCAGCATCTTGACTGCCAATGCTGCAACTCACTCCAGACTCAGCATCTTGACTGGAACTGCAACTCGATCCAGACTCAGCATCTTGACTGGAACTACCACTTGATCCAGACTCCGCATCTTGACTGGAACTACCACTCGATCCAGACTCCGCATCTTGACTGGAACTGCAACTCGATCCAGACTCAGCATCTTGACTGGAACTACCACTCGATCCAGACTCAGCATCTTGACTGGAATTGCAACTCGATCCAGACTCAGCATCTTGACTGGAACCGCAACTCAATCCAGACTCGGCATCTTGACTGCCAATGCTGTAACTCGCTCCGGACTCAGCATCTCGGCTGCCACTGCTGCCACTCGATCCAGACTCAGCATCTTGGCAGGCAAAGCCCTTCAGGCTGGACTCAGAAGTTTGGTGGGAAAAATCAGGAAGCCACCTTCTTTCAGCTTGGGCTTCCGGAGTATCCCGTAGGGTTGGCTCCGAGAGGAGTTGGAAGCGGTAAAAGAACAGCTTGGTAGAGGGATCAATAGCAGAAACTGGGTTTTCTTCGAACCCAAGCCAGGAGACACGCCTTCTTTCCGCTGCAGCTTCAGGAGTATTCTTCAGGGCTGGATCAGACAAAAGTGCAACCCGGTAATCCTGGAGTGTCAGAAACGGATCCAGATCAAAAATGGGGTTGGAACTGGGATCCAAACTGGTACTAGGAGGCCTGGTTTGAAGCGCCACTTGAACTGGACTCGGAGGCTTGAGTGGAAGCGCCACCTGAACTGGAATAGGAGGCTCAGTTCGAAGTGCCCTCTGAACTGGACTCGGAGGCTCAGTCAGAAGCATCCCTCGAACTGGACTCGGAGGCTTGAGTGGAAGCGCCACTTGAACTGGAGTCGGCGACTCGGTTAGGAACGTCCCTTGGACTAGGCTCCGAGGCTTGGCTGGACGCGCTGCTCGGACTGGATCCAGAGGCTTGTCTGGGCGCGCTGCTTGAACGGGACTGGACCCCTGCTGGGCCCAGAGCATGGAATTCCCAAGACGTCTCCTCTCAGCGACAGCTTCAGGAGTATCCCACAAAGCTGGATTCAAGACCAGGCTGCGGCGATATTCAGTGAGCGTGATAAAAGGGTCCATATCTGAAACTGGGTTTTCAGCGATTCCAAGCCACCGGACACGTTTTCTCTCAGCTGCCGCTTCAGGGGTCTTCTTCAAAACAGGATGAGACAAAAGTTTCCCACGATACTGACGAAGAGTCATAGAAGGATCAAGAACAACGATGGAGCTGGACCCCAGCTGGGTCAGCTGGGCGGGGGTTCTTGCCGGGCTCATGGCCTTTGCAATCTGTCAGGTTCTCAGGTTCAGAGCCCGCAGGGCTGGGCTCTGGAGCAAACGTGAGCCCTTGGGCTGCTGCCGAGGAGCGACAGCAGCAGGCAAAACCCACCAACCAACACTGGGTAAGCACACCGTCAGGGACTGCAGGCACTGCCCAGCGAACCGGAACACCTGGACTGGAATCCCCCGGACTGGAGGACACAGGACTGGAACACTGGACTGCAATCCCTCGGACTGGAACACACACCGGACCGGAACACACGGGACTGGAGCACACTGGACTGGTCCAACAGCTTCACCTGTACTTAGCTACTAAGCCCCCCAAGAGTTGAGCTCCTGGGTTCGAGTAGCCGACAGGACTTACTGGATACCGGATGACATAGGGACCAGGACTGGAAACAGAAGTGCTCCTAACCCTAAACTGATCTACGTGCTCCCAAGCCCTAAACCAGCAGGAGTGTTCCTAACAGTAAACTGACCAAAAGGACTTCCTAAGCCCTATACTAAACATGAGCTCCTAAGCCCTGCTCAAGAAAGGGAATTCCTAAGCCCTAAACTAAACAGGAGCTCCTAAGCCCTGCTCAAGAAAGGGACTTCCTAAGCCCTAAACTAACAGAGCAGGGAACTAAACACAAAGCTAACACAGGTGCTACTAAGCACCAAGCTACAAGCAGAGCTCTACGCTAATAAGCTAAACACAAAACTAACAAGCTACCTAAGCACTGCTCTAGCAAGCTAGATACAACTAACAAGGTGCTTCCTAAGCACTACTCTGGCAAGCAACCAGAAGAGCTCCTAGCACTAAAAGGGAAGACAGGGGAGCCACAAGGAAAAAGCAGTGAAGCTAACACATAAGCCAAAAGTGATTCTAAATCACCAAACACCAACAGCAAAGACTGCAATGCTCCCAATAGCACAAACACCAGAAGTACTTCTAACAGCAAACTCTGCAGTGTTCCTAACAACACCAAACCCTGAAGTACTTCTATCAGCAACAGAGCTTCCAAAGCCCTACACATAGCAATGCTTCCAAAACCAAGAGGGAAAAGCAGGGGAACCAAAGGGAAAAGCAGGAAAGCTAAACACATAGACACCAGTGCACACTGCACTAACACTAACCTGGACCTTAGCAAAAGCAAGCAGGGACCCTAGACACAATGTCAGAAGTGCAAACTGCACCACCCTACCTACAGCAAACACCACTGTTGCAAAGGCCCTGAAGGAAACAACACCACTTCCTTATCAAGGCCCTCCCTGATGATGTCACACTCCCTAGACCTAGGCAAAAGCACACTGACCCAGAGAGGCCCAACCCACACCAATGCAAAACTGTGAAACACTTGAAGCCAGTACACCCAAAGAGAGTTAGAGCAACTCAGACTACACCCACAGCTGCAGTGAAGAGACAATTAGCCCCATGCTGCTGGAAGCTGCCAGCACAGAGAGACAGAGCCAGCTCAGAAAGGAAAGAGAAAAGAAACAGAAGCCAGCTAAGAAGCTGACCCTCAGGAAAGAGGTAAGTTTGAGAGGGGTTCAGACCCCAATCATAACAACAATACTTTGTTCCACTAACTGGAAATTTGAGGGGGAAATCAACTCTCGTAATCTTCTGATTAGTTTTAATTTGTAGAATACAGTACTAATAATCGTGAGCACTTGAGGTTTCACTGTCACAGAAGAGTCTAAAATGACCGCTAAATTCCTCATTTTCTTCAAAATTGGAATCTTTACATCATTAATCACAAACTCAGAGGGTACATCCACAGAAGACTAGATAACAACAAAATTTGTATTTTCCCCATGTTCAATTTTAAGTGATTTCCCTCTATCCGTTGTTGAATTGCACATAAACAAAGGCGCAACATATTAAAAGAATCCTCAACAGATTTATCAATCAGCAACAGAAACTGAATGTCATCTGCATATAATCTATATTGTAGATTCAAGCAATTTAAAAGAGAACAAAGAGGAAGTAAGAAAATGTTAAACAGAATTGGTGATAGTGAGGACCCTTGTGGCACACCTGTTAAAATATCAAGTTCAGATGAATTCGAATTAGCAACTACCAGTGAGAATTGTCTATTAGACAAAAACAATCTGAACCAATCTAGTACTAAACCAGTAATACCAATGGAACTTAATCTACTGATCAAGATGTCGAGATCAATAGCATCAAAAGCTGTAGAGATATCCAGGGCAACTCGGACCCCCCCCCCCCCCCCCCCCAACAACGCCCTGTATCAAAATCCACTCTCTCAACATCCAATATTGATATTAGTAAAGCTTCTGTATCATGCATTGATCTGAATCCAAACTGGTTCAAATCAAGAATATTGTTGTTGTCCAGAAACGCCAATAACTGTTCATAACTACCTTTTCAATCTTCTTTGATACAAAAGATAATGAAGAAACTAGTCAATAGTTTGTCACCTGACTGGGGTCTGAGGACTGTCTTTTAAGTAAAGGTCAAACTGAAGCCTTTTTCAATGAACCAGGCAAACATCTCTCAGTTAAAGATGTATTAATAATAAAAGTAAACATATTAATAGTGATATCTTTCATAGCTTTAACAATTGAAGGATGACAGGGGTCCAAAGGACAATGTGAAGTTTTAGCTCTCTGAAGAACTTTGTGACCTGTTGTAAAGTTACTAACTGAAATTTTCCTCAACATTTTTCTTCAGGAAAAGAGCAAGGTAATTCAACAGGCATATTACCATTCTCTGAGGATAGCAGGACATAAATCCTCACCTATGTGTGACAGGGACAGACTGAAAGTCCATCAAGCCCAGCATCCTGTTTCCAACAGTGGCCAATCCAAGTCACAAGTACCTGGCAACATCCCCAAACAGTACAATACATTTTATGCTGCTTATTCTAGAAATAAGCAGTGGATTTTCCCCAAGTCCATTTTAATAATGGTCTATGGACTTTTCCTTTAGGAAGCCAGCCAAACCTTCTTTAAACCCCGCTAAGCTAACTGCTTTTACTACATTCTCTGGCAACCTAATTGATCTAGCCTGGCATGGAAAGCAACAGTCCAGTAACCTTTTCTAGAAGCCTTTGGGTAGGATCACTGTGCATGTGATTGGACATAAAACACAAATTCTACGTTGGCAAGAACACATGTAATTGTCATTATAGAATACTAGCGTAAATCTGAAGTTGCACACATATTTTTAGGTGACTACTTATGCCATCTCAATGGCTGGTGTAAATTCTCGCATCTAAATGCTACACAAAACAATTCCCAACAAACAAATATTTTGTAAACAATCTATTTTGTGTGTCACCAATGAACATAAATTATATCAATTTTTGTGAGTTTTTGTGGATTTTTAGTTGGCGTAACTTCTCGCAACTAAGGCTTACCTAAAAGTGGCCTGCGCTTGTGTAGGTGCATGTTTTGGACACATGCTGGTCCATTTCCTCAAGGAAAAGCACATTTTTTTGTGCTGGAAAATGGACGTACGGCAAAATTAAAACCAGTGTGCATCCATTGTTGGCCTGAGACCTTACCGCCACCCATTGACTTAGCGGTAAGGTCTCACGTGCTAACCGGGCGGTAAGCATTCAACGCGCATCAACTGCCGATTACCACCGGGTAAGCCCCACGTGGTAGAAAATAGAAAATATTTTCTACCACGTTTAGGGCGTGCCAAAAATGGAATTACCGCCTGGGGCATGCGGTAGCTGGGTGGTAGTGCCGATTTGACACATGTAGGCACCTATGTGCCTTTGTAAAAGAGCCCCTAAGTCACATGGATGGGCACTCAGCGTATTCTATAAACCACGTGGAAATTTAGGCTTATTCTATAAAATATGTCTAAATTGTTTGTGGATCTTCAGAAGCCTGGGTAGCTGAATGCATATAATTTTTCAAATGCAAATGCTGTCCATTCGTTATTGATCCAATTTTTATAGAAATTTCTTCACTTTTACGAACTCATTCTCCTTGGAGAAATTTCTATAAAAATTGGATCAATGATGAATGGGCAGCGTTTGCATTTCAAAAATCATATGCATTCTGCTAGCCAGGCTTCTAAAGATCCACAAACAATTTAGACATATTTTATAGAATAAGCCTAAATTTCCAAGCGGTTTATAGAATACGCTGAGCACCTGTCCACGTGACTAAATTTAGTGAGGGGCAGTTACGCCAAGTAAAACCTGGTATAAATGCCAACACCTAAATCAGGCACAGAGCAGGTGTATTCTATAACAACACACATAGATTTTAGAAACGCACACAACCCGCCCATTCCACGCCCCCTTTTCAATGATGTGATTTAGAATTTATGCGCAGCACATTGTGGAATACACCTAGACAGTTCTGCGCGTAAGTTCTAATTAATGCCAATTAATGTCAATAATTGCTTGTTAATTGGCAATTATCAGCGCTGATTGGCTTGTTAACCAATTAGGTTATGTGCACTGTACTTCAATTTCCACATGAAAATCTCGGCATAATATATAGAATCCAGGGGATAACTGCCATTCTAGCTTGGAAGTTAACCTACTAGCATCAGTTGCACTAGCTAAAATGAGGGGGTTTATGGGCATGCGATAGTATCTTAACTAGGAGTCCTAAATGCTGCAGGAAACCAGTAATTCTCATACAAGAAAGGTGAACTTCATCTGTATACATGGCTATAAAATGACCCCATCTGTCTCTGTATAGTGCTATGTTCATCTATATATGCTATACAAATCAGTATGAAAATACAAAGAATATTTTGTATATAGTCTACTGCAGTGTTTCCCAAGTCCAGTCCTGGAGTACGCCTTGCCAGTCAGGTGTTCAGGATATCCACAATGAATATGCATGAGCTTGATTTCCATACACTACCTCCATTATATGCAAATCTCTTTCATGCATATTCTAATTTTCTAATATATGTCCACTATTCATGATGTATTGTAAGCCACATTGAGCCTGCAAAGAAGTGGGAAAATGTGGGATGCAAATGCAACAAATAAATAAAATAAATAAATTCATTGTGGATATCCTGAAAACCTGACTGGCAAGTGGTACTGGACTGACTTGGGAAACACTGGTCTACTGAAGCTGTACAGGCACTTCTTTGAATAAAATTGCTGTATGTATTTCAAATAAACCAAAAAAAAAATGGAATGAAAATGTCTTACTGCTATGTTTTTTCTTTTGGTAGTTCCTCCTGTCTCCTTTAGTCTTTGGAACCAGAGATAAAATCTGGCACAATGAGCCTTTATTTACAACTATCCAGGAATTTTTTACTTGCTTAATAGGCTGTCTCTTCCACTGACTGTTCTTCCGAGACCCTGAATTATGGACTCTTAATCAGAAGATGAGCCCCTCCTACGACCTTCCCCCATGGGTCCAAGAATGCTGCCTCGGTTGCACTCCAAGCCCCACTAACCCAGATGTCCTACTATGTAAATTTTAACTGAACCTTTGTTTTAACTAGCTCCAATTGGTGTTTAATTTAACAATACAGTCACAACTGAAAATAAACTGTCTTCTATTTTAATGCATTTTATTAGTTATGCTCGAGAAGGTGGTTTCTGATTGCTTTATTGGTCAAAGAGTTGTTTTTCAAACCTCCTGCAAGAAGCTTGAAGTTCTTCAATTGTTCTTTCCTTAAGTTTCAAGCTAATGGCCTTTTCTTCCAGCTTTGATGTTAGATGCCTGCAATTTGGACATTGCTGAAAAAAGATGATTTTAAAAATCAGATGGTACAATGGCAAGACACTTTTTTTTACATCACAATCAAAAGTGATTCAAACACCTGGAGAATTAGTTTTTAAATTGTATGGTAAGGGCATAATGTACAATAGTTGTCAAATGGCATGCAGTAAATGGCAAAATCATACATTACTTTCTTTACCTTAGTGCAAATTATTTTACTGCCACACAAGATATATAATTTCATTAATTAATTAATTTATTTATTTTGGGGCCTTTTACTAAACTGCAGTAAGTTTTGCATTTCATTTTTGTGTTAAATTTGATGTAAGTGCAAGGTCCCTGTGGATTAAATGCAGGGGGCATGCCCATCATCTGCCCTGCATTTACTGCACCACACAGCAGTGCATTACAAGCAGTGGCAAATTGCAGGTGCTCCTGTGATATCTGCCTCTGCATGCAACATGGTGCCAGCCCACAGAAAAACATCCATAAGTGTCTTTGTCGCAGAGGTGGCACTCGTCCTCTCCCCACCACATCTGATGACCCCCAAATAGTGCCCACACATTTCAAACATCTCCCCTTGACAGTGCCTATAACAGGCAATGACCCCTCACTTGACAGTGCTCACAACTTTACAACACTCTCAACAGTGCCCACAATAGTCAATCACCCCATTCAAATCCCACCCTCCAAACTGAACCTACCCCCATCTGGGACCTACTCGGGTTCTCCATTGTAGTCCAGTGGTACCCAGGGAGCAGTGAGCCCCTCTGCTGCTGCCTTGGACTATGCAGTGACATAGCTAGACACACAATTTTGGGTGGGCCTGAGCCCAAAGTGTGTGGGCATGAGAACCCTGCCCCTCCCCCCCAGTGTGCCTGTTAAACACTTCAGTTCTTCGCTGGCCATGAGCAATGACTCATACACACTGCTGAGCCAGCCCTAGAGCTTTCCCTCTGATACAACTTCCTGTTTCCTCATAGGTAGGACCATGTGAAAGGCAAGGCTATGAGGCCAGTGCGAGCAGTACTTATAAATCACTGCTCACTGCTGGTAAAGAACTGAAGTGATTAAAAGGTACCCTGGTGGTTTGCGGGGGTTGAGAAATGATGGATTGCCTACAAGGGAGGGGAGGAAGAGATGCCAGGAATCTTCAGTTGGCAGGGCTTGGGCATCCTCACCAGCCACATCACAGGTGTGCCACTGAAGGATGGGCCTGTGCCCACCCAGGCTCACTCATGGCTATGCCATGGGCACTGGTATACAAAATGGATGCCACAACCAATTGTAGATACTGTCAGAAGGGGAATTAGAAGGGCCGCCGTAACCTTAAATGTCATCTAACTTGCACAACTGGATCGCCAGTAGCACATTGCACTTATCTCTTCTTCTTCAGGTGACGGTAAGTTCAGCTGCACTATCAGGCATTCCTGACAGCTGGTGTATGGTAATGACCTGAGTTCTCCTCCACCCATCCACCTCATGCCCAGATCTCTCCCTCTCCTGCTTTAAGCAGCTAATGCAGGGATTTTATTACTGTAATGGCTGCATTTTTAATGCGACAGTAGCGTGGGTCTGTTCTACTATCTACCACATGGTAAATCCTGCTTTATACAGCTTAGTATAAGGGCCTCTTAATTTCTTATATAGCGCCTACAAGACTGAAAGTTATTGAAGCAGTGTACATTCAGGTACAGTAGGTGGAAAGTTTACAAAGCACCACATTATTATACAAATCAAATAATGCAATGTGTATTTAATTTGCAGGCTGTGTTATTCCTGTAATTTTGAGCTGGCTTTGTGTGTACTATCTGAGAGGATTTGGCCACCAAACCATGGCATGATGTTAATCACTACACTACAGAAACCAGACCGACTGCTCCCAGGCAGCTATTTAATGGAACCAGTGCATAAAACAATTTCCCCCTCCCCCCCCCAAGAAGATGACCGAATCCAGCACATGCCCTTATTTGTCCTATCAGTAGTACCATGAAATTACCACTGGGGGTTTACTGGCACCATTTTGATGCCGGCAGCCTAGGGAACAGGATTCACTAGGGTCTGTGTCTGTGCTCCCTTTACCCTTGCAATAACTTATTTAGGGATTGTTCATCGCCGAGATGAATTATTTCAAATGGTGGTCTACCAGATAACTAATCTACCTAATTTATTTATTTGGATTTATTAACTGATTTTATGAAGAAATTCATCCAAGGCAGTGAAAACAGCTCTCTGGAAGAATTGGGCTACACATTATTTTTCTTCTCTGGGAGCATCAGCTACTAAAGTCAGCTCAAAAATGGCGTTATTTTTCCAGGAAAGACACAGCTTGTGAGGTTGATCACAAGTTGTGTGATTTGTTTATCACAGGAGTTCCTACGCTGTAATACCGAGTCACTGTAGTTTAGTGATTCCCATGATAAATTACCCTGCAGTAAAATGTGACATTTTATCGCAGCTTTGTAACTACCCCTTTGAGAATTTTTGAAGTTTCAGGGCTTAAAATTTTTTTTTTTAATGTATATATGACCACCACCTGTCTTTGGTGAAAAATCTACAATCCTGTTCCTGTGTAGTAGTAAAAACATTAACAAAAGAATATATACATAGATATATCATAGACCAACAAATACATAAATATCATAACAACCATATCAATTCTCTATGTCTTGTCACTGATCTACTGTAGCTACCAAAAAGCTCATCTGGTTTCAAATATTGCTATTTCACTAACATTAATTTCTACCACACAAAATAGAAGGAAGGCATTTCTTAAATATCATTCCTAGATATTGGTCCTGGGTCCTAAATTTCAAATGAGATACTCATGTAAATGTTTAGCTTCTCTAGAGAGTACTAAGTATGTGTTGTATGAGCCGTCACAGCTTTAGGAAGGGAAAGGTAGTACTATTAGTTAATTTTCAGCTTTAAATCATTGTTGTGCTTGTGCATGTTCTTACTTTCCTTATTTTATTCCTTATTGAGACCATCTTCTGGTTTTTACATAAGTACTACTACTATTACTACTACTACTATTTATTATTTCTATAGCGCTACTAGACGTACGCAGCGCTGTACACTTGAAGATAAAGAGACAGTCCCTGCTCGACAGAGCTTACAATCTAATTAGGACAAACAGGACAAACAAGAGATAAGGGAATATTAAAGTGAGGATGATAAAATAAGGGTTCTGAACAAGTGAATAAGGGTTAGGAGTTAAAAGCAGCATCAAAAAGGTGGGCTTTTAGCTTAGATTTGAAGACGGCCAGAGATGGAGCTTGACGTACCGGCTCAGGAAGTCTACTCCAGGCATATGGTGCAGCAAGATAAAAGGAACGGAGTCTGGAGTTAGCAGTGGTGAGAGCTGATGTGGAGGACCAGGATTGGGATTAATGTCCCCAGCGGAGAGCAGGAGAAGGAGCAAGAGAGTACGGAGAAGAGTAGGTGAGGTATGACGACAGTGACAAAGGCGAGATGTACTCAGATAGAAAGGAGATGGATGAATAGAAGGAAGGAAGGAAATGTTGAAGGTTGAGAGCTGAGGAAAAGTAGGAGGCACAAAGAGATGGTGAGATGATGAATACAGAGGGTGGACAATGTGTTCCTGTAGTGTATAGTGGTTTCAGATGGAGAAACAGATTTACTTCTCACTGGTCTTCCGCTCAGCCATCTCTCTCCTCTCCAGTCTGTCCAGAATTCTGCAGCAAGACTTATTTTCCGCCAGAATCCTTATGCCCACACTAGCCCACTCCTCAAGTCACTTCACTGGCTCCCTGTCCACTTCCGTATTCAGTTCAAACTCCTCTTGCTGACCTTTGAATGCATCCACTCTATGACCCCTCACTACCTCTCATCTCTCATTTCTCCCTACATTCCTCCTCGTGAACTCCGCTCTCTGAACAAATCTCTCTTATTGTCCCCCTTCTCCTGCACCGCTAACTCCAGACTTCATTTCTTTTGTCTTGCGGCACCTTTTGCCTGGAACCGACTCCCTGAGCCCATACGTCTAGCTCCATCTCTACCTGTTTATAAATCTATGCTGAAAACCTACCTTTTCACTACTGCCTTTGGCTCCTAACCCTACTCATTTGCCCTCCTTCTCTCCTGTTCCTCTTTAACAGTAATTCCCTTGCCCGTAAATGTCTTGTCTGTCTGTTTTTACCTAGATTGTAAGTTCTTTGAGTAGGGACTGTCTCTGTGTGTCTCATGTTCAGCACTGCGTACACCTGGTAGCGCTATACAAATGTTATTAGTAGTAGTAGGAAGGGACAGTACCAAGAAGAAAAAGTGTACTGGAGCCATAAGTAGTAACTGGGAGAAAAATAAATGTAAAGAGAAAAATGACGGCGCGCGGCACCTAGAGTGGAGGCCCTGAGTGAATCAGAGTGGACCTGGGAGTCACCCCGGAGAAGGCTGTAAAGGATATGTAGATGAGCTGCAAGTCCTCCACAGCACCAGAAAGGCAGCTGGTGGTAGAGCTGGGCACCTCTCAGCCGAGGAAAGGCTTACCAGGGGTTAGGCCAAAGCCAGCATTCCTCCCCCTGAGGGTCGCTTGATCCTAGCCAAAAAGAATCCAGGGAATATTGTTTGCTGAGTGCAAAACCCATGGCAGATAAAAATAAACTGCTTCAGTCCTTATTCAAAATGTATATTTCAGCATATCTGTGGTAACGTGAATGAGGGTGGTCCCGTCCCTACAGCCAGAATAAACTGGGCACACAATGGATTTAGGTGTACAAAATAATATTTATTGAAGGTGTCAGGGGTCCTGTTCCAAACACAGATGGGGGAAGGGAAGTAAATAAATATAAAGCTAGGCCTTAGAATGTCCTTTTGAGGCCTGATCCTGTAGCCCTACAGTGTGCATTACCATCTTTCAACGAAACAACTTACACTGCTGGATTCTGCTCTAGGTTCCCAGAATTACCAGCATAGTCTTGGCAGTTAGCATGAGCTGGCCTGCATCTGGCTGGATGAAAGATATTAAGTTATAAGGTCCCAAGTTGAACTTTGCCTACCTGCTATCTTGGCTGTAGTTCAGAAATATGTGGTGAAGGCATATGCAGTTGGGTGTTGCTGCTTTCCTCTGGGCCTCCTTAACCTGGCTTTGTCCTGAGCTTTTCTACCTCCTATAGTTCTTGTTTTCTTGGCTCCACCCCTCTGTGTTACTTCCCTCTTAGTCGGGGACTATGGACCCTAAGGTGGTTCCGACACAGTGAGGGAGAATCCTTAAGGGGAAGTGGTAGCGTCCTATAGACTCCCTCATAATATCCTACAAAAAGGAAGAAGTGGTGCCTGGAAGGAAATAGACTGAAATTAAGAATGCTAAAGATTTTCCAGTAAAAGATGAGCACCTCATGAAGGAATTGATGGCCATTGCCAAGGAAAAGAAGGGATCTCTGTTGAAATTTTGTTTGCGACTTATGTGGATCATAAGTTTGCAATGTCATTTTGGAGGAAAGGTCTGAGTTTTGTAATGACATCATTTATGCATGACCCTATGTACAGCTTCGGTAGGTGAGCATATGTTAGAGAGTTCCATGGATGTTTGCTATGATCTGCACACAAGGTTGGGCCATTTACCATTTCCAGTGGCAACTCAGGTACTAGTGCTAGTGCCTCCCCTGGACGTTTTCATATAAGAAACTGAAGAGTTGTCCTCCAGTAACCTTGCTGCTCCCCATTGAGAACCATGCAGATATTTCTTCAGGGATGCAGTATGCAATTCTTTAGCTTTGGAAGAACAAAGGAATCTGCTATTTTGCAGATGTTCTAGATGAAAGGGGGCAATGAGAACATTTTAGGACGTTCAGGTACCATACCATATTCCTTCTATATCTCCAACAGTGGCACTACATGTCAGCCCTATGTTCAAAGATGGCGAAGCAGGCGCCTAGCCTGACCTCGAATTTTGGGGGTGCCAGAGCATAAGGTGAAGGGCATAACATTTTGTCTCACCCTGCCACTGCTCTTCATTTCCCCATGACTCCCACATACTTGAGCTGGTGAGAGTCCCCAACCTTACCAGCAGAAATGATCTTCCCACCTGCAAACTCTGCCACCTCCGTGCCAGGTCTTCCCCTCCCCCCCCCCCCCCCCCCCCCCCCAGTGTATGCTTGGTTTCCACAAAACCAAGCATGTGTAGGAGAGCCTTGACTCCTGCACATGCTTAGTTTTGTGAAAACTGAGCATGAATGGCAGGGGGGAGGCCCGGAGTGGCAGCAGTGATAGTTGCAATTGGAGGAGCACTTCTACTGATGAAGCATAGGGACCCCTGCCAGCCAGGAGTCACCAATACATATTGGGGGGGTTTGTGCCCCCAAGGATCACCCTTCCCATGCCTATGCCCTTGTGGTAAAGGACCTGGAGGAGTATTGTTTTCCTAGAAGGTCCTGAAAGGCCATCGGTGTCAGTTTATTACTCAATCTTGACAGTGTTTCAGATACATTGTGGTTTTAATCATGGTTTTAATCATTTATCACTAAGTGGGGAAAAGAGTTAAATAATGAGGTTGACCCGGGTTTCTTAAAAACAAAGTGAAAGCTATCAGCTCATTATCAGAAAATGTTACCCTTTCGGAAATTTAATACAAGACAAGACTTTAATGCATTTCTATATCTCACAAAGAACATCCACTGAGCCTGTCTCATGTTCAGATGTGTCATGGGTGTTATGTGTCCTATCGAAGCCATGTGCCCACTGGCATCAGTTGACCCTTTTGAACTTCTTCCACTACGGATAACAGAATGGTGATCCTTTGTTGTGGATGAAAGGCTTTTGCCTGAGCCATGTCTAATAATACAGCTCCTATGAATTACAATTGAGCTAAAGGGCTTAGCTGAGATTTGGGGAAATTATGGCAAATCCTAGAAACTCCAACACCTGAATCAGGGTTCTCAACAGTCCTGGAGATACACCCAGCCAGTCGGGTCTCCAGGATCTCCACAATAAATAGACATAAGACAGATTTGCATACAATGGAGGCAGTGTATGCAGATCTGTCTCATACATATTCATTGTGGATATTCTGAAAACCCAACTGGCTGGTGTGTCATGAGAACTGGATGGAGAACCATTAACTGGGATGGTGGTGTGCACAAATCCTTGAGCCTCTTCCTGAGTTGTGCTTTTTATCATCCAGTTGTCCAGATAGAGAAATACATGCATTCCCAGTCTGCATAAATACACTACTTCTACGATGAAGCATTTTTTAAAGACCAGAGAGTTAATACAAGGCCAAAGGGCAGAAAGTGATGCTTACAGTGGTGTTTTTTAGAGACTTCCTGTGACTGGGATGTTTCTCTATGTGGGTATAGATATTCTTTAAGTCTAGAGAGCAGCTGAATCATTTGTTGGTCACCTCTGAGATGTTTATATGTGCCCAGGTCCTTCTACATTTTGGGTAGATCTTTTTTTTTTCTATTGGTGTATCCTAATAAGACGCAGTGGGGCTCATTTTCAAAGCACTTAGACTTACAAAGTCCAGTCCTGGAGTACCCCTTGCCAGTCAGGTTTTCAGGATATCCATAATGAATATACATGAACTTGATTTGCATACACTGCCTCCATTATATGAAAATCTCTTTCATGCATATTCATTGTGGATATCCTGAAAACCTGACTGGCAAGGGGTGCTCCAGGACCGGACTTGGGAGACACTGTTATAAGGCATCAATTCCAGGAAGAGTTAAGGATGTGATCACTTTGGACCATACCAACAAAAATTGACAAGTACCAGAGGGCTTGCTAGTCCACTTGATCAAAGCATAGAGTCCTTGTAGGCAGAGTTAATCTGTCTTCCAAAAGATACTGGTAGGACAGTGACCTTGCTTTTATTATACCCCTTTTCTAAGTGCCTCAGCATGGGTATGTAGTTCTAGGGTTTGACACTTTAGGTTTAGGAGTTCTGAGAGCTACCTCCCACCTGGTCTGAGTAGAGCCTGGGTACATCCCACTCATCTGGATTGGTCTGGCATGGATAATAAGGACTTATGTACTAATGTACTTTCCTCAGATTCTGCCAGACCTATCCAGAACCCACCCATAGAAGCTATAGCAGTCACAGGTTCTTGGTCTGACAAATTCAGAAAGCTAGCAATGAATATGTTGTAGCCCGCTGTCAAGGTAGTTATTTCCTTGTTGTTGAATCTGGAGTAGCGTTCCTGCATAGAGCTCTGTTGGTGACATTACCCATGCTGTAAGAACTTTTTATTCTGCTTTTTCTCAAAGTATGCATGTTATGAGTAACTGCCAATCAATATTTCTCTTATATAATCCTTTCCTATTGTTTTGTAACATAATTATCCAAAATTCTATAAAAACAATTAAGAACACTGTTAAGTTTAAGGTACTTTTGTGTTTAAGGGACTGTCACTCATCTCTCTATATAAAACACACCTCCAACGTTCCAAATTTGTAGTTGCAAGATCACAGTGCCCTCGCGTCAAAACGCGATGACGTCAAGGGCGGAGCAACGAACGACATCGCAAACCCATTACTACGCGCTGATCACCTAATCGACGCGACACTGAGCCAGACTACAGCGGGCTACTGCAACAGCAGCAGTATAGGACCGGCCTCTGCCGTCAAAGCAGAAGCGGAGTGCAGCAGAGTCCCCCGAGACTATAGCAGTGCCGCTGCCGCAGTGCGATGGCTTTTTTTTACAATCTTACGGGGGTCGGGAAGCTGCGAAGATAACAGAAACTGATTTCTCCAGCAAACTACCACGATGTAACGAGGCCAGGTGCAATACAAAGAACAACGCTGGCGAAACACACTCCCACCTCCGTGAAAGAAAAAAAAAAACCTTAAAGAAAATGCAAGAAGGGGAGACTAACATGAAAGGAAATGGCGGAAGGCTGTCATAAAAAACAAAAATACTACTGAAGCAGAGAAGGGGAGGGGGAGGGGATGAAAAAGGAAAGGGTGAGGGGAAGGAAAGGGGGGGGGAGGGAAAACAGGGGGGAGAAGGAAGGAGAGGGGGAGGGGGGTTCCAGTCACACACTCTCACTCTCACACACAGCCACACTCTATGTCAAACAAACCCACACACACGCACATTCACTCAGTCTCTCTAACAAACTCACTCACACACACACTCTCTCAAACCTCTCAAACATACACAGTATGATGAAAACCTTGCTAGCGCCCGTTTCATTGCTCTCCGAAACGGGCCTTTTTTACTAGTTTTAAATACAGAGAGAAGTTTTGCTTCATGGAAAATATACTTTGCTTTCTAATTTGACTATGTGGTGGTAAGGCTGATGAACAAGTCGTGCCCTCCAGTTTAGATAGACTGGTAAACTCTACCTGTGAGCCTGTGCCACCTACCCTATCAAACTCACTTTAAAGTCTTCCTAAATGAGTCAATATTGAATAGGTATGGCCAATCAAATTTAATATAAACATACTAGCATCCCTGAATTGTACAGAATTCATGCACCCCACCATATCTTTCAAAAAGATGCAATACTAGTAATTCAGTCTATTTGTAAAAATCAGCTTGTACGTAGCAGAATATTAGGAAGACCTGAAACGAGAGTGCATAGAATGAAGGTGAAAAGGGATAGACTAAGAAGTAAGCTAAAGAAATATTTCTTTATGGAAAGAGTGGTGGATGTGTGGAACAGTCTCCCAGTGGAGGTGGTGGAAATGAGGACTGCACTGGAATTCAAGAAAGCATGGGGCATACACAGAGGTTACCTATGGGAGAGGAACAGATAGAAGTTAGTGGTTTGAAGCAATTCTGGTTAACATTATTATTACTCCTATTTTGAAGAATAAAAAAAGACTATAGCCAGTCTACTTCAAACTATAAACCTGTGGCTTCAATACCTTTATTTTTTGCAAAATTAGTGGAGGGTTTGGTTACTTGCCAGTTGACAAATTACTTGGAAACTCATGACCTTCTTCATTTTTCTCAATCAGGTTTTTGTTCGGCTCATAGCATGTGTTCTTGGTTCCTTAGTAAATTCTGCTAGGCAAGATTTGTGCAAAGGCAAAAGATTGCTTATTCTCCAATTCAACCTTTTGAGCGTCTTTGACTTAATGGATCATGCAATGCTCTTATGGATTTTATTTTAAATCATTTTTATTGAAGACAAATACAACCCGCAAAATAATCAGTCAAGTATATGCAGCAATATACATCAAAAAATAAAAACATATAATAACAGATTAGGATGAACAGTTTTCCCAAGTTTCAAAATTTTCACTCCTTCTGCCCCACACACTCCCAATCCCATTCCAAGAACCCAACCCCTAGTTAACAAATCCACTCTACGTGGGCTCTAGCTTGTGAACTTTCCCTGCCCCACCCCCACCCCAACCTAACAAAATAGTTCCTTCACAAATAAAAAATATACAAAGCCAAATATCCCCTCCATACTTAAAAAATAGTATACAAGAAACTAGGGTCAAAATAATAATTCAGCTTCCTGGTGTCCTCAAATAAAATAAAAAGGCACAACAGAACATAAAAGTTGTAATGGCGAGAAATACAGGCTAACTGATACTGCATAAAAATCCAAAGCTCAAAGAGGCAGCCACCTAACACTGGCTGAGATAGAGAGATAGTAGAAAAGTTTTTGTTGCCTCTACAGAGGTAAAGAAGTGAGTTTGACCAGCAAAGGCAACCCAAAGTCACGCCAGATAAAGTAAAACACAGGGAATCTTCTGAACATAGAGCTCAGTGCATAAAGAGCAAAAGCTTTATGTTGAGAATGCGCTTTAACAATAAAATCCTGAAAACAAAGTACTTTTTGAGCGTCATATTCCAAGGACTTCCCACTCTGTAAAGCCTGCAAAATAGCTTGCTTATGTATTAGGTGGAAGACAAGAAAAAGAACCACATGAGGACGTGCAGGATCACCACCACTGGGACCTACACGATGGGCTCACTCAATTTTAAGAGGTTCTCCCAAAGATTCTAAACTCAAGATTGTGTAAGCCAAGTCTCCAAGCTATGCATGAGCTCTGCATCCTTCAGAGACTCAGATGACCCCACAAGTCACAGATTTTTACATCTGGATATGCACCCTTGTTCCATCTGTTGAACGCAGAGCTGAAGCTGTTCCAAGTCACATGCTGCATGCTGAGCGTTGGCTTCCAATACACTGACCTGATGTTGCTGCACATCCATCTCTACCTCTATGCTGTCTAAACGCTCCTGAGTGGCTTCTCTTCTACCATCTATTTGCCCTGCAATTTTGCGTCCAACACAGCCTCCACAGCAGCCCATACTTCTTTCACAATCTCCATGGTCCAAGCGGAGCTAACTGAACGACTCGATCGGGCCAAGAGAACTGCCATCTTAGCATCTGCTCCTCGCTACTTCTCCCTGTCTTTGCGGGTCAATCTTGATGCCATTTCAAAGTTAAGAGCCTTGGTACTCTCACCCTACCACTCCAACAGGAGCAACTTAGAGCAAGCAAAAACTTGACGCGTTTCTTGCTAAAATCTGCGGAATATGTAGCTTTTTTTGGTGGGGAGACAAAGGAGCCAAGAAGGCAGCCTCCACTCCTGCTCTAGGCATTAAGTACTCTCACTCTTACAGATTTTAGAGGAAAAAGGGATTTCAGGACGAGTTCTAACCTGACTGCAGGGGGTTTTGGTAAATAGATCAGATAAGGTTAAAATGGATAATGAATTTTCTGAATTTTGGCAAAATCATGTGGAGTTCTGCAGGGGGTCACCCCTGTCTCCCATATTGTTTAATGTATTTTTACGCTCTTTGGGAAACAAACTGGTGTTTATTGGTTTTACAAATTACAGCTATGCAGACAACATTAGAGCTTTAATCCCTCTTTATTCCTCACTGTGTGAAGGGTTACCTATCATGCAGAGATGTATATTGTTAATTGAGAAATGGGTGTTAAGGCATAAACTAAAGTTAAATATTGAAAAAGTGAAGTTTCTTTTGATTGAGAACAATTAAGTTCCTAACTTTACATAATTTACAATTAATAAACATAAATATACACTTTGGTCAGCAATCAAAATTTTAGGAGTATTTATTGATCAGAATCTAGAATTTGACTCCCAGATTAACTACTTGACCATGAAAACATTTTCTGCTTGATGAGGAACCTTCGAAGAATATATAAATGTTTCACACTACAGCAATTCAGATTATTAACACAAACTTTAGTTTTATCACAGTTAGATTATTGTAACGTTATTTACTTGGGTTGCTCAAAGCAACTAATGAAAAGTTGCAAACGATCCAAAATATTGTAGTTTGTTTAATCTTCTCCCTTAAGAAATATGATAGTATTTCATCATTTTATATATCTTTGCACTGGCTCCCCATTGAAACTAATAGAATTTAAACTTCTTTGCATCCTTTATAAACTATTCTTTGCCTCAGTTCCGCTATATATGCATGAACATTTTCTAACTGGATAGGACATATACAGGGCAATTGTATAGCAGGGTGTCTAAAATTAGGTGTCGACAGTCTGTTATATAAAGAAATATAAAGGCCTACTTTCCGTTATAGAATACCAACTTATCTGGGTATATACACACTTAACAGTTAGGAATGAGAACTTATGCCAGCCATACAGCTGCTGTAAATTAGCACCCGAATGCCGCAGATCTGTGTGTTAATTCTAGTATTCTATGTTACGCACATGTGAGCTCTGCCCATGCTCTGTAAATGTGCAAATCTCCCCTTGGAGATAAGCGCTATGTAAGTTCATCAGGTATTTGCAGAATAGCACTTAGGCAGAATTTTGGCATTTATATGCATATGTATGCACATACATGCGTAAAGGCCATGATTCTAAATATTTGTGTGCATAATGGAGTTGTGCATGTTAGTGCCTATGCTTTAGAATTGCCTCCAGAGTCTACATCTGCCATAATGTCCTGTGATTCTATGTAATACAGACGTATGTGTTCCTGATTCACCAATAGGAGATCAATTATGTTGAGTTCCTACCTGTTTGGGTAAGTTTTCTGTCTTCAGTTTCGTTCTAAGTACTTCTGTTTCTTCTGTCATTCTAGTTAACTCATTTTTTAGTTCATCTAACTGTTGCTGATGCTCC
Source organism: Microcaecilia unicolor (assembly GCF_901765095.1). NCBI lineage: Eukaryota > Metazoa > Chordata > Amphibia > Gymnophiona > Siphonopidae > Microcaecilia > Microcaecilia unicolor. The sequence continues at coordinate 93,448,391 of NC_044033.1, read as the reverse complement.
CTGCAGCACAAGGGAAAGAAAAGATGTCAGCTGTAACAAAATAAAAGTTGATATATCCACTGGCTGTCGCCTTATCACCAGAAACCTAAAATGGAAGTATTTTCCTCATAACTACAGATCAAATCTTTCCTTTTTAAAACATATTGTGTGCTTCTTGCACTAAATGCTTACGTCCTCTTTAATAAAGTTACTAGTTCATAATGGATGAAGGGAAGGCCAAATGTTATTTATTTATGATTGCTTTTAATCTGCCTTTTTTATCTTTTTATTTTCAATTCAAACAGGTTACAACTCACAGGTGTACTGTCGTTCCTTCAGTGTGTCTGCAATCCAGCCACATACAACTTTAGCCTCTCCTCTCCCCCTTCTGTCCTGTTTTACTGTGCTAGTTATTTGTTATGCATAGTATATTACTGCACATGTTTTCAAAACAAACTGTAAATTATACTCAACTTCACCCTAACCTGACCCTCATACATGCACACTTTTATGACATACCTAAAACCACTACTCCTCAACAGATCTTCATCTCTCCCCCCCCCCCCCCCCCCCCCCCGAACCCCATTCATAAAGCATCCACACCTTTTGAAAAGCTTACACTCTATGGTGCTTGTGTGTCATTATCTCACTCGTACTATGAACAACTGCCTTTCTCCCCAAAACTTCCTGTATAAGAGGTGGACCCCCTTCTTTCCAGTGTTGGGCTACTGCCATTTTGGCTGCTGCAGCTCCCATTAATTTAAGTAGCCAAATTTTAACAGTGGGGGCAATCAATCCAAACAATAGAAAAACCCTGCACTGGCTTGTCAGGTACAAAGTTGTGGAAATTATCCTGCAGACCTCAGCAGTGACTCGTTTAACACTGGGTCACTGCCCACTGGCTCACTACTGCAGTCGTCATCAGTCTTCCAACTTTAATACATTTTAAGAAACTTCTTATAATCTTATATTTTTACATTTTTAAGAAGTAATAGCTACTTAGCATTCTTAGCAGATTTATTCAAGCATAAATGGATCCAACCCTCTAGATCCCACATGCTCCCATTAATAACAGTTTTCTTCTCAAAGCATCCAGGCCCATGGGTTGTTAGAGAAAGGGGATGGGTTTTGACATACCACCTTTCTATGGTTACAATCAAAGCAGTTTACATATTATACACAGGGCCTTATTTTGTACCTAGGGCAATGGAGGGTTGAGTGACTCCTCCACTCCAAATGTTTATTTATTTTGAATTTGCTCACGTCTTTTTCAGCAGTAGCTCAACCCCTGTTAAGGCTCACAATATAATTCTGTACCTGAGACAATGGAGGGTTAAATGATATGCCTGAGATCACAAGGAGCAGCAGTGGGATTTGAACCAGTCATAACTGGATATCGGGCCCAGTGCTCTAACTGCTAAGCTACTCTTCCATTGTCCATTATAGATTGAGAAGGAAAATCCTGGGTCATTCTGTATCCCAGCCCCATAATCTCTTGCATTAATGCTATCAACTTAGCCTAGTAAGCCTAGCTTTTTGGACATTTCCACCATGTATGGAAAAAAACTCCCACCTCACTATAGCCCTGCCAGCACTACTTTAAATCTGCTGTTGCCATCTTGCTCAGTCTCACCAGCATAAGATACATCCTAAACAATAATTATAGCCATTTTCAATGATCACTGTGGAGACCAAGAGCTTCCTTACTGTTTTAAAAACAGTGGCATAGCCAGATGGCTGATTTAAGGTGGGCCTGACAATAAACTAGGTGGGCCAAACAATTTCTTCACTGCCAGCCCAGCTCAAAGAAATACCTGACCTGATAGGCATAGGTGGTCGGTGGCCCAACTGTTTGGGGAGGCTAAAGGGGGCGGGGTTAGGGGTGGGGCCGGGGGTGGAGCTTAAATCCATAATTGTCTGACAACACACAGAAAAAATAAATACGGAAAATGCAGACCGTCAACAATATTAAACAAGGATCATAATATCACAATTCTCATGTAGAGCCACAAAACATCCTAATTCATGTTTAATATGGGATAAAATGCCATACATAAGTAAATAAATAAATATAAACATTTAATGTTAAGCACCTGATTCTCAAAGTGGACATATTCCAAACACTATAATGAAAATAAAATGATCTTTTCTACCTTTGTTGTCTGGTGACTTTGTTTTTCTGATCATGCTGGCCCAGTATCCGATTCTGCTGCTATCTGTCCTCTTAACTCCGTTTCCAGGGCTTCCTTTCCATTTATTTCTTTACTTTCTGCCTTTCTTCTTTATTTCTTGTCCTTGCTCCCCTGCCCCCCCTCCAGCCATCCATAACCACCCATTGATTCTCTCCTCTGCCCCCCCTCCAGCCATCCACACCCACCCACCCACCCATTGATTCTCTCCTCTCCAATCTGTTTCCGGGCAGATTTTCTAACAGGAGCTGCTCATCCAATCAGAGAGCTCTATTTGAATGCAGATTAACATACAGACACTCTAATGGTAATTTTTAGTCAAAAACACTAGCTAAACCCTTCATTTTTGGATCAAAGTTCACATTTTTGATCAGAGCCATGCCCTAACATTAAGGCTGTAAACATTTCCAACAATTTTTACCCATAAATATGCAAATGAGAACCTCCCAAAAACAGACTAATTTGCATATGGCTTGAGCAAATTTGAGTACATAGCATAACAATCCCACTTCCTAACACCTAAATTTTGCAATTAGATTTAATGCAAATACTTTTAAAACTTATTTTTAGCACTTTAAAATTTCAGGGGTCAGTGCAAGTCTCTTTGGTATGAAGTGCTCATGTGCAGGAATTCATCCTAGTTAAATATCTCCCTGGCAACCCAGGACACCTCCAGCCAACCCCCCTGCTCTGCTCTCCCAGCAGTAAGATAATCAAATTACAACTGGTTATACACAAGGCTAGAGACGGCTTTCACTGCAGCTGCTGCTATTTAAGCCCCCCAGAGCAGCAGGACTCGCAGGAGAACTACTACTAATACTATTTAGCATTTCTATAGAAACAGCTGATCCATCTTGCTGTGGCTGGGGAGGCATAGCCTCCCCAAGCCTCTTATACCGGGCGCCTATGCTGATAGGGATTCGCTACCCCTGCCAACCGAAGACCTCCTCCTCACTGAATGGACTCTTGAAACTTGGGCTGCTGGCAATAGTGTCCCTCTACTGCCGCTGCTGGCCTCCATACCTGTTCAGTTTTGCAAATGTGCAGAAACTGAGCATGCGCAGGGTGTGGGGTGGCAGCAGCTACAGCACGAGGACACTAAGCTTATTAACTCCTCAGCTTCTTAAGCCTTTTCCTATCCCTTCACCCTTTGAGTCATCTACAGTCAGGTTCAATGTGATATTAAAATCATCTCCCACACTAAGGGATGCCATGCTCCAGTGCAATAACTTCCCTTGTAGATCATCAAAAAGTTGTCTTTGGTTTGAGTTTGGGTCATATAAACAGACTAAGACAAGTTCTAGCCCGTCCAAATTCACTATAAGAATTATATATCTACCACAAAAATCCTTCATCACTGTAGCATTTCAATAATGCACCTACCCCTATTATACCCCCCCCCCCCCCCCCCCACACACACACACAGACTTTTCCGGGCTTTTAGACATTCACAGCATGAAATACTCTGGCATGTTCAACCAGCCCATTTCCCTCCATTTTAGGTAGGTCTTCTGCACAAAGATATCAGCAAGCTGTAACCTTTCTTCTTTTACCAAATATTTCCATTTGTTCACTGAATTTAAACCTTTTATAGTCATTCTGGCTAATTTCCTTGTGGTTCCCTTCCCCCCCTATTATTTCCTCTATGGCCCCTAAAAATCTATCTATCTTGTTTTTAGCCAAATTTACTCCCAATTCTCCCCATCTTTTCCGTCACCTCTCTGCATCCCTATCCCCCACCCAACCGTTTCCACAGGTCTTACTTACTATTAGAGAAAAATAACTCACCCAATCCTTAATTCACCCCTATCCCTCCACCTCCTCTTCCCTTCATCCCATCCTACCAACCACCCCTGGCATATCATCTTCATTCTTCCCTCACACACTCAACCATAAAACCCCCTTTTTATTCTCCATTACCCACATGATGCATATACACTCTGCCCACCCTTCCCCTTTCATGCAGTCATCATTTCTGCTCAGTCTTCCTTTCACTACTTCTTAGACCTAAAGGAAAACTCCATAAACCATTATTAAATTTACTTCGGAAAAATCCACTGGGATAAGCAACATAAAATGCATTGAACTTTTTCGGGATCTTGCCAGGTATTTGTGACCTAGATTGGCCACTGTTGGAAACAGGATGCTAGGCTTGATGGACCTTTGGTCTGTCCCAGTATGGCAATACTTATGTACTTAGAATCTGTTGGTTTAAATGCGAAAATTAAATGGCATCATTTTTGTAGTGGTGATCCTTGGTCAGCTGCCACCCGGGGCAGATTGCCATTGCCCCCCCCCCCCCCCAACGGGTGCAGCGGCGTCCATCCCCCCTGGATATAGCACGACCCCCCCCCCCCCCCCGGGTGCATTCTTACCTGCTGGGAGCAGCCGCGTGGCTGTCAGTTCCGCTGATTCCCTGCTCCCTCTGCCCTGGAACAGGAAGTACCTGTTCCGGGGCAGAGGGAGCAGGAACCAGTGGAGCCAACAGCCATGCGGCTGCTCTCTGCAACCCTCCAGCAGCGTGCACCAGGGGTGGACTGCCCCGCCCTCGGTAAGCCATTGATTTTTTGTACTGTTTATGACACATGATTGGTTTATTTGTTTAATGACATTACCCACCACTATAACCAGTGTTTTTGGATCCTGGTGGCCATCTTTGCAAAGCCCTAGATGTGAAGCAGTATGTATACAATCAGTAAGCTTTGAGTTTGTTTTTTGTGAGAGTATTATTATTTTTTCAATTGAAAGATGTTAAGTTTTTGTTTTGCTTTGTAGATTTTGGTCCTGTTTTCCCTGATGCAGCACTTAGTGAAATACTGGGACCGAGATAAGTCTGAAATTTAAATTTGCAACATTTAGTTATGAGCTTGATTTGATCATTTAAAACGTAAGGGGCCCTTTTACACCATTGTAGTAGAGCTACCACAGCACTGCGCATGACAATCCAGCACTACCGCCGGCCTACTGCAGGAGCCGACGGTAGTGCTGCCCCCAGCACATGCCATTTCTGGTGTGACAGAAAATATAATCTTTTTTGTACTGTCAGCGGCGTACCAAGGGTGGGGCGGTGGTGGCGGAACAGGTTACTTCCTGTTCTGGGGCAGAGGGAACAGGGAGCCAGTGGAGCTGAAAGCCGCATGGCTGCTCCCAGCAGCTAAAAATGCACCTGGGGGGGGGGGGGGTCATTGCGTCACGGGGGGTGCATTGGCGATCCGCCCCGGGTGGCAGCCGATCTGGGATCGTCACTGTGTACTGAGGGCTTTTCCAGCATGTAAATAATATGGATCATATGGGAAATGCTGGACATAACCATGGGACCACAGCCTTTATGATTGTGTGTTGAGCTAGGCTTCAAAATAGGTTAAAAGGACAAACTGTAAAATGTTTGCAATTGTACTTTTACAGAAAAGCTTCTGTGAAAGATGGGCATTTACAAGAAATGGCTCATGTGACAGATGGCCTATTTTAGGCCTTGCAACAGAGGCTAATGGGGAAGTAAAAGTGTTTTGCAAACAGTTTGTTCAGCAATCGAAATATGATTTAATTAAAGAATGATTTATGGACCATGTAAAGTTAGGGGATTATTGGAGGTAGTCAAGCAGGCGATAAAAGAATAAAAGGGAACAAGTGGTTATAGAAACATTAATGTTGAAAGTGAGAATGACCCTAATGACTTGCAAAAAGCTGAATTTACAGTAAATGGCAGATTGAGCAAATTTTAGTCACTAATCGTAATTAGGTGCTGAATTATGGAAAGTCTGAGATAAAGTATTTTGATAATACTGAGATGAAGATTTTTAATACTAAGTACATTTGTAATTAATAGAAAAAAGTATGACGTAAATACATGTGATTTGAAGGGTATATAAGTGACAGCCGAAATCAGTAACGAGTAGAGAAGTAATACTGTGGATCAGCCTTTCGCATCCAGTTTACCACTTTCAATGAGAAAAAGCTTGTGGACTGTCTTGATTGATTAAATCTAATTTGATGTACTACATGATCTGAAATAATCATAATAAATAAATTAAATAAATAAGCCAGTGTAACTTTAATTGGTAAGTGAAAATAAAATGCTTCTTCTCATACTATAATAGCCTTCTGATTCTGTTTTTATTCCTGACTCTGACGCTCCCTAGTTTAGTAATTTATAAAGCAGTTTATTTGTAATATTTGTAACAGTGGTGGACACTGTTAGTATTTAGATAAATCTGTGTTTATGTTACCTAAGGGAGGCCAGACGGGTTGGAGTCAATACAAGTGGTAATCAGGTAGTGGTTACCGCCGGGTTAGCGTGGGATACCTTCCTGCCTCCTAAATAGGTGGCAGTAAGGGCTCCCCTGGGAAATGGCCGTGTGTCTAGTGTGCACTTACCGCATAGCCATTTCCTTTTTTTTGCCTTTTACCCGCTGCAGGAAAAGGGGCCTTGGCGCATGGCAAATCAACACACTGATGCTACCACAGGGCCTCTTTTACTGCAGCTTGGTAAAAGGGGTCCTTAGCAAATGTGGCCTAAGTTTTGAAATTTGTAGTCTACCTTTGGAGGTTGGAGATTTGTTATCCTTTCTAATCTTGGAGCTTAAATGTTTGTTACTGATGGGGTTCTGAGGCTTTTCCTTCCTTATCCAAAGGTTTTGAACATTTTGTTATACTTTAGCTGTACTGTTTTTTCTTATTTAAAAACATGTCCCTGTGTATCCTGTTTCTGTTCAAGTGTTTTTACTTGCAATGTTTCATTTTTGCAGTTAAAATATGTGCTGACACTTAGTTCCTTGAACTACTGTAAGATCAGAACCTATTGTATCTATTATTTTGATTTCACTGTAGCTGCTCTTTGCCAATCTCCTAGAAGCTGCTGCACTAGACAACTGCCTCATATGCCTACTGGTTTATCTGGCCCTGCTTCTAGACCCTGAAATCCACCACATACCTCCACACCTCACAAAAAGCTCAAACCACACTCCCACACTCATATTCTCCCATGTACATATCCTGACACAGTCACCTGTACTATTCTTTCTTCTCCATTTCCATCTACATGCCCACCACAAAACCCCTCACATTGATACCCCACCCCATCTAGAAATCTAATGCTGGACAACATTCCCAACCTGCCTCTGCATGCTTTCCCTACTTGTTTTCCAGTAAGTACAGTTTTTGACTACTATCGGGCTCATTTTCGAAAGAGAAGGACGTCCATCTTTTGACACAAATCGGAAGATGGACTTTCTTCTCACAGAAACGCCCAAATCGGTATAATCGAAAGCCGATTCTGGACATCCCCAACTGCACTCCGTCGCAGGGACGGCCAAAGTTTGAGGGGGCGTATCGGAGGTGTAATGAAGGTGGGACTTGGGCGTGACTAGCACTTGGATGTTCTTGACCCAGAATTGAAAAAAAAGAAGGACATCCCTGATGAGTATTTGGACATTTTCACCTGGACCTGTTTTTCTTACGACTAAGGCACAAAAAGGTGCCTGAAATGACCAGATGACCACCGGAGAGAATCGGGGATGACTTCCCGTTACTCCCCCAGTGGTCACTAACCCCCTTCCGCCCTCAAAAAACATCTTTCAAAATATTTTGTGCCAGCCTCAGATGTCATACTCAGGTCTGTGACAGCAGTATGCAGGTCCCTGGAGCAATTTCAGTGGGTGCAGTGTACTTCAGACAGGTGGACCCAGCCCCACCCCCCCACCTGTTACGTTTGTGGAGGAAACAGCGAGCCCTCCAAAACCCACCACAAACCCACTGTATCCACATCTAGGTGCCCCCCTTCACCCGTAAGGGCTAGTGGTGTACAGTTGTAGGTAGTGGGTTTTGGGGGGGCTCAGCATACAAGGTAAGGAAGCTATGTACCTGGGAGTAATTTATGAAGTCCACTGAAGTGCTCCCTGGGTGCCCGGTTGGTGTCCTGGTATGTCAGGGGGACCACTGCACTACAAATGCTGGCTCCTCCCATGACCAAATGGCTTGCATTTGGTCGTTTCTTAGATGGACGTCCTTGGTTTTGAAAATCGCCAAAAATCAGAAATGTCCTTGTCTAGGGACGACCAAATTTAAGGATTTGGACATCCCTGACGGTATTTTCGAAACGAAAGATGGACGTCCATCTTGTTTCAAAAATACAGGTTTCCCCGTCCCTGCATTTCAACGTTTTGCGAGGACGTCCAAATCAAAACTTGGATGTCCTTTTTAAAAATGCCCCTCTATGTGTCTCCAATCTTGACTATGACTTTCACTTTAACTTTATAAGGAAACCAATATATTGTAAAACTTAAATATTAAATGGATAATTAAGACTGTACCATGACTTTTCTTTAAACATGTCTGCAATCTGCTGCTTTAATCTGACAAGCTTGTCATCCCTCTGTCTTATTTCTAAGTGACTGTGTTTCTTTACTGTATCCACTGCTTCCTGATACTGGGAAGAGAAGAAAAATAAAAATGTTTCTACCTAGACAATAAATTTTGCATAAGCACAATTAACAAAATCACACAAAGGGAGTAGCCGGTTCTTGCTCATCACCTTCACAAAACAATGCATAAGAGACAATATTTCTGGTTTCTGTTCATCAGTGCCAGAGGAATTTCAATGCACTGTGCTAATAATGCTCTATTACTGCAGGAATGACCTTCTGGTATAAAAGCAGCACTGATGTACTCATGATCAGGATGCCTTGAACCTTTGACAAGGAAGGGCATCTGATATTGCTCAGATTCTAATCCAAGGGCACTGGGGAAAGAAAATGGCATAAAAGGACACGTAAAATAGCGGAAAGGGTACAGTTCCTTAGAGGTAAGGAGAGATGTTATGGATAAAGCTTCTCTCCAACTGTAGGATTTTGAGTATTGGAATGCATTGTTGAACTATCTGTATTGGTATTTTGATTTATTGCTATGGAAAACTATGCATTCAAATGTGTTTAAAGCAAAGGGAGGATAGTCAAACAGAGGTAAAAATTCTCAGTTTCCCAATAGCTCAACTCACCTGTGTCTGCAAATCTTCCATGAGAGTTTCATAATATGTAGTGCTATCATTTAACAACTGGACCTTCTCCTCTATTATATTCTGGCATTCTTTTACTTGTTCTTTTGTTAGTTCATGGTTGCTTTTTTCTGTTTCAATAGCTTTAGTGTACTCTTCATTCTGTGAATATTTTCCAAGAAAGATTTTAAAAAAGGTATTGCACATATAAGGGTGAATTCTAAAATGTCGGTCTCTGAAACCCCCCCACTTAAGTGCTATTCTATAAGCTGTGCCTAAAATCAGTGGCGATCCTAGCCGGCATGACTCCCGGGGCGGAGCGCCGATGCGCCCCCCCCGGCGAGATGACACCCCCCCCTGGGTGCATGCCGCTGGGGGGGTGCCACAGCGCGCGCCTGTCAGCTGAGTTCGCTGACTTGGCTAAATTCGCTGCAGCTCCCTCTGCCCCGGCCGGAACAGGAAGTAACCAGCGAACTCAGCTGACAGGTGCGCGCCGCGGCACCCCCCTAGCGGCATGCATCCGGGGCGGACCGCCCCCCCCCTTGGTACGCCACTGCCTAAAATAAATTTAGGCGCGTTCATTTGCACCAATGAAAACACGGTGCAAATGCCCCTGCCTAAATTTGTACACGGAGCCCCCTTATTCTATAATTGCTCACGTAACTGGAATCCAAGCTCATGTTCCAACCCCAAAATTCCCATGACCCTACCATTTCCGCACCCTCTTGCCTGGGACACACATAAAATTTAGGCACGGATGTCGTGCCTATATTTATGTGTGTACGTGTTAATTGATTTCAATTGGCACTGATAACTGCTTGTTAAAAAGCCAATTATTGGCACTAATTGGCTTATTATTCAATTAAATTACATGTGCAAATTGGGTGCATGCCCAAATTTGCGCGCACAATTTTTGGCAACTTTTATAGAATTACGGGGATAACAGAATGTGAAAGGTCCTCTTCTTCTCGCAAAAGGCTTCCTTCTGCTTCTGACGTCCTGCACAGACTCACAGAACGAAACCTTGCAGATCAGATCTCAAAAACGTTATAGCAGAATTAGAAAAGGTTCAAAGAAGAGCGAACAAAATGATAAAGGGGATGGAACTCCTTCCATATGAGGAAAAACTAAAGAGGTTAGGGCTCTTCAGCTTGGAAAAAAGATGGCTGAGGGGGATATGAATGAGGTCTATGAAATCCTGAGTGGTACAGAACGGGTAAAAATGAATTGATTTTTCACTCTTTCAAAAAGTACAAAGATGAGGAGACAAGTTTAAAGTTTATTGAAAATTTTCTATTCCGCCCAACAGAATGACCATCTGGGTGGCTTACAATCTAAAAAAAGAGAAGAAAAAAAAAGAGAGAGAGTAAATAAAGACATATAGGGGACCTTTTATTAAAGGGTTGCAGCGCGGCAATCTAGAACTACTGCCGGCCCAACACAGCAGCCAGCGGTGGTTCCGCCTCCGACTCTGCAGGATTAAAAAAAAAATCTACCGCAGTGGGTTACCACTGGGGTAGCGTGAGAGCCCTTACGGCCACCTCAATGGGTGTTGGTAAGTGCTTCCCTTCCCCCACATGGACGTGCAGTAAGTGCAAGTTTACTGCATGGCCATGTGTTTTTTTCAGGCTTTTTATCCACTATGGTAAAAATGGCCCTGGCACGCGGAAAAAATGTCCGCCACTGCTCCCGCAGGGCCCTTTTTACCTCAGCTTGGTAAAAGGACCCCATAATTACATACATGATATAAAAGGAATATGGGTGGAACTACAATTTAAAATAGGAAAGGGGGGAAGAGGAAAAAAACAATAGGGTGAAGGAGATCTGATAACCAGGTGACTGTAGCCAAAATCTGGAATGTCTAGGAGTACACATCCTGGAAACACAAAGAAAATACATGGAAATAATTTTAATCCAAATAGGAGGCAATATTTTTTCACTCAAAGAATAGTTAAGCTCAGGAACTTGTTGCTGGAGGATGTGGTAACAGCGGTTAGGGTATCTGGGTTTAAAAAATGTTTGGACAAGTTCCAAAAAAAGTGGCAATTCTGGTCACTGCATCTCAAAAAAAATATAGTGGAATAAAAAAGGTACAGAGAGGGGTGACGAAAATGATAAAGGAGATGGGACAACTTCTCTTTGAGGAAAGGCTAAAGCAGCTAGGGCTCTTCAGCTTGGAGAAATGACGACTGGGGGGAGATATAATAGAAGTCTATAAAATAATGAGCAGAGTGGAACAGGTAAACGTGAATCGCTCGTTTACTCTTTCCAAAAATACTAGGACTAGGTGGCACACAATGACACTAAAATGAATCAGAGAAAATATTTCTTCACTCAACGTATAATTAAACTCTGGAATTCTTTGCAAGAGAATGTGGTAAAAGCAGTTAGCTTAGCAGGGTTTTAAAAAAGGTTTGGATAGCTTCCTAAAAGAAAAGTCCATAAGTCATTATTAAAATGGGCTTGGGAAAAATCCACTGCTTATTTTTTAGATAAGCAGAATAAAATGTATTATATCGTTTTTGGATCTTGCCAGGTACTTGTACCTGGATTGGGAACTGTGGAAACTGGATGCTGAACTTGATGGACTTTTGATCTGTCCCAGTATGGCAATACTTATATACTTATGGCCAAGAAAGCAAACAGGATGCTAGGAATCATTAAGAAAGGTATAGTAAATAAAACCGAGAATACTATAATGCCTCTGTATTGGTCCATGGTGAGACCTCATTGAGTACTGCATTCAATTCTGGTTGCTGTATCTCAAAAAGGATATACCGGAATTAGAAAAGGTTCAAAGAAGAGCAACCAAAATGATAAAGGGGTGGAACTCTTCCCATATGAGGAAAGGCTTAAGAGTTTAGGGTTCTTCAGGTTGGAAAAGAGATGGCTGAGGGGAGATATGATTAAGATCTACAAAATCCTGAGTTGTGTAGAATAAGTAGAAGTGAATCAATTTTTTACACTTCCAAAAAGTACAAACACTAGGGGACACTAAATGAAGTTACATGGAAATAATTTCAAAACAAATAGGAGGAAATATTTCTTCACTCAATGAATAATTAAGCTATGGAACTCTTTGCCGGAGGATGTAGTAACAGCGGTTAGCATATCTAGGTTTAAAAAAAAGTTTGGACAAGTTCCTGGAGGAAAAGTCCATAGTTCGTTACTAAGACAGACATGGGGAAGCCACTCCTTGACCTCTAATTGGTAGCATGGAATGTTGCCATTATTTGGGATTCTGCCAGTTACTTGTGACCTGTTTGGACACTGTTGGAAGGAGGATACTGGACCATTGGTCTGACCCAATATGACTATTCATATGTTCTTAACCGCTTAAAAAACAAATCCACCAAAGCGGAGTACAATACATAAAATCAGAAAAATAGTTCAAAGGTAACACCAGTGAATGATAGGATATGGTTAAAATAATGGTATATATGCACAGATGTGCACACAGATGTGTATAAAGGCCAAAATTTTGTATAAGCACTATTTTGAAAATATGCGCTTATTGTTCAGGTAGATGGAATCTAGGTGGAGCATGGGTATGGCTCACACTTAAATATGTGCCTTGCATATACCCAGTTATGTTTTACTATTCTTTTTTTTTAAATACATTTTCAAACATTTCCATCATCAGAAAAAGGTTCTACAATGGCACATGCATTGCTCATAAATTAAGAAGTAATAACAAACAAATTCCCATAATCAGCCATCTAGCCCACATCTAGTGCTTTAGTATTCTATACAGGAAAGTAAGCACCTACTTTCTCTTGGTACCTAAATATAGATACACTGCTACAGAATTATCCCCATACTGGCCAGTGCTGAATATTCAGGGATAACTGCAAACTCTGTAGCTGGCATTTAAATCAAATGCTGACCATGGAGTTTGAATATTGATCCCTATGCATGTAAGAGAAGTACAGAGGCCAAAGGCTAGCTGGATAGTGCTGAAAAGTTTATCTGGATAATTTTATCTGTTTAAGAGGACCGTATAAACAGCTGTCTTAACTTAATCGATAACTTATTCATTTAAGCTCAGTTTATTTCACACTTGATATACTGCCTTTCTGTAGCTACAGAAAAAGTGGTTTACATATATACTATTTTTGCAAGTACTTTCTGTCCCTAATGTTGTCACAACCTAAGATTATTTGTACCCGGGGCAGTGACTTGCTCAGGGTCACAAGGAGCTACAGAGGGAATCAAACTCCCCACATCCGAAACCCACTGCACTAACCATTAGGCCAGTCCTCCACTCCATCCAGCACCTCTTCAGGGAGATCCTGTATCCATTTCTTTCATATGCAACAATCCAACTTAACTGGATTTACCACTGGAAAATCTGCTTAGAGTTAAGCTTGATGTTAAGTGGATTTTCCCACACTGAATATCAACATATATTTTTAGAATCTTACTTATACCACCTGGCAGACATTGACCCTAAGGTAATGTCAATTTTATTGATAATACATGGAGGGGCATAATCGAACAGAAACGCCTATCTCCATGGGCGTTAATCTCCGAGAACGGGTCCGTGAAGGGGCGGAGTGAACCGTATGTTCCAAAACAAAATAGACGCCCATGGTTTATTCGCCAAGGTGTGAGCTGGGCGTTTTTGCTTTTCACCGATAATGGAAAATGAAATCGCCCAGCTCAAAAACGAATACATCCAAGGCATTTGTTCATGGGAGGGGCCAGGATTCATAGTGCACTGGTCCCCCTCACATGCCAGGACACCAACCGGGCACCCTAGGGGGCACTTTTACAAAAACAAAAAAAAAAGGTAAAAGAGCTCCCAGGTGCACAGCACCCTTCCCTTGGGTGTTGAGCCCCCCAAATCCCCCTCAAAACCCACTGCCCACAAGTCTACACCAGTACTATAGCCCTAAGCGGTGAAGGGGGGCACCTACATGTGGGTACAGGGGGTTTGGGGGGGTTGGACGACTAGTAGCATTAAGCAGCACAATTGTAACAGGTAGGGGGGGGATGGGCCTGGGTCCACCTGCCTGACGTCCACTGCACCCCCTAACAACTGCTCCAGGGACCTGCATACTGCTGCTTGGGAGGAGGGTATGACATTTGAGGGTGAAAGTAAAAAGTTGTGAAACATCATTTGTTGTGGTGGGAGGGGGTTAGTGACCACTGGGGGAGTCAGGGGAGGTCATCCCCGACTCCCTCTGGGGGTCATCTGGTCATTTAGGGCACTTTTTGGGGCCTTATTCGTCAAAAAACAGGGTCCAGGAAAAGTGCCCTAAATTCTAGCTACAAACGCATCCATTATCGGCGAAGGGCGCCCATCTCTGTTCGGGTGATAACCACGCCCCAGTTCCGCCTTCACCACGCCTCCGACACTCCCCCGTCAACTTTGTCCGCATCCGCGACGGAGTGCAGTTGAAAGCGTCCAAAGTTCGGCTTTCGATTATGCCGCTTTATTTGTTTTTGTGAGAAGAACGCCCATCTCCCGATTTAGGTCGGAACTTGGGCGTTTTTCTCGTTCGATTATAAGCAGGATAGTAACATAGTAGATGACGGCAGAAAAAGACCTGCACGGTCCATCCAGTCTGCCCAAGAAGATAAATTCATATGTGCTACTTTTTTTATTTGTACTGTCCTCTTCAGTGCACAGACCGTATAAGTCTGGCCAGCCCTATCCCCGCCTCCCAACCACCAACCCCGTCTCCCAACCACCAGCTCTGGCACAGACCGTATAAGTCTGCCCAGCACTATCCCTGCCACCCACCACCGGCTCTGGCACAGACCGTATAAGTCTGCCCAGCATTATCCCTGCCACCCACCACCGGCTCTGGCACAGACCGTATAAGTCTGCCCAGCACTATCCCCGCCTCCCAACCACCAGCTCTGGCACAGACCGTATAAGTCTGCCCAGCACTATCCCTGCCACCCACCACCGGCTCTGGCACAGACCGTATAAGTCTGCCCAGCACTATCCCCGCCTCCCAACCACCAGCTCTGGCACAGACCGTATAAGTCTGCCCAGCACTATCCCTGCCACCCACCACCGGCTCTGGCACAGACCGTATAAGTCTGCCCAGCATTATCCCTGCCGCTCAACCACCAGCCCCAGCACAGACCGTATATGTCTGCCCACACTAGCTCCGCCTCCCAACCACCAGCTCTGCCACCCATTCTAGGCTAAGCTCCTGAGGATCCCTTTCTTCTGCACAGGATTCCTTTATGTTTATCCCACGCATGTTTGAATTCCGTTACCGTTTTCATCTCCACCACCTCCCGCGGGAGGGCATTCCAAGCATCCACCACCCTCTCCGTGAAAAAATACTTCCTGACATTCTTCTTGATTCTGCCCCCCTTCAATCTCAGTTCATGCCCTCTTGTTCTACCGCCTTCCCATCTCCGGAAAAGGTTCGTTTGCGGATTAATACCTTTCAAATATTTGAACGTCTGTATCATGATAAAAATAATGATAAAAATATTCTGGGCCAGAGATTTAAAATGAATTAAATGGACAGGAGATACTCTTGGCTGTTTAAATTGCCTGTCCTGGTTAACCAGGCATTTTCAATGGCGCTTAAATGGATAGTGCCACTAAAAATACCCAGTCAGCACCCAAGCCAAAACTGACTATTCTGGGGGTGTTCCACGGACGGAGCCAGCACTTATCCGGTTAAGTGCCGATGTTTCAGCACTTAACCAGCTAAGATAACTACATAAATAGGACCGCATAAGATGTAGTCCTATCATTATGCTGTTCTTCACAGCCAGTTATGTGCCGAATATCGCACTTAACCGGCTTTGTTTTCGCCAGCTCCATATACCTGGAAATTCAATGTTGAACCCTGGATGTGGCCTCACATTGAATTTCTGATTATAACGTCGCCAGTGGTCAGCAAAACGCTGATCACTGGCGGCTGAATATCGGGCCTATTGATTTTATTTTTTGTACTGATTTCCAAATTCACTGCCATGCTGGGTTACATATGGAATTATTTTCATTGTATGTACAACAGTACTGATTTTATTAGGCTATGTATGGTGTATTGCTTATCCTAGGGTCAGTGATTGTATGACTCTATGTAAGGGTCAGAGATTTTTGTAGTTTTTATTTGGGGGATAATCACGGTGGACTAATGTATAAAATTAGGAAGTGAATGATATATTGGGTATGTTTATGGTTTGTCCTCAAAACTGATTTGGTAATTACTCTGGGAACCGCAGAATATAAGAAATGAAAAGTAAGTTAAATTCTATAGTTTCATAGAAACACTGCATATCAACACATACTGTGCTAAAAGGAAAATAAATATATAAAATTCAAATACCTAAACCTATTGGCCAAATAAAATAGGGATAAAAGAAATAGAGAAGAAAATGGCAATTAAGGCATACAGTACCCTGTCTTGAATTATTTCAACCAGGTTAGACATAGCATCATCCTTTTCTTTTATGGTGCCTTGAAGCTGTCGATTTTCCTTTTGAAGCTCTTTAATTTGCACCAGAAAAACTTTGTCATCTATGCCGACCTGTCAAACATAACACACAAAGACTGGCTATCTTTGATAAGATACACAAAAATGGGACTTATTTATATAATTCCTAAGCCTAGAGTAATAATACATTAGTATACAGTGTACAATCACACAGTGATGTACCACTTACCAGAAGTGGATAAGCCCTGCTCAATAACCCAGAACCTATGCAGAGCTTGGCTGAGTGAGAGGCCCTAGTTTGGACCTTGGAAGTAAATTATGCCCCTTGGCCCAGTCAGATCTATGAATGTTGTACAAGTAACTCACAAAAAAGGAAATCCTGTAAGCTGGTACCTAAATTTAGGTGCTAATAGCATGCATATGTTACAGAGATGTAGAACTTACAGTTGGCATTGATAATTGAAATGTATGCATGTAAGTGCTAAGCACTGTTCTATAACCAGCACGCACAAGTCTCTCACCCCTAAATCTATAAAAGTCACCAAAAATTGTGGGCACAAATTTTGGGAGCACTCCCAATTTTATTGAATAGCAAGCCAATTAGTGCCAATAATTGGCTTTTTAACAAGCAATTATTGGTGTTAATTGGAATAAATTAAGATGTATGTGCATAAATTTAGAGACGAGAGCCATACAAATTTTACGCGCATCCAGAAGAGGGATGCAGAAATGGGAGGGTCATGGGTGGTTCAGGGCAGACTGTGGGTGTGGTATTGGGTTACACACGCAATTATAGAATAAGGGGGTTCCATGTGTAAATGTAGGCAGGGCATTTGCACCATTTTTTTGTTGGTGCAAATGGACACACCTAAATTGACATGCAACCCCCAGGACTTAAGCACTATTCTATAAACCACCCTTAACTTTAGGCACGGCTTATAAAATAGCTATTTTTTGTGCCAATTTTTTAGGCATAATTTATACTTTTGAAAATTACCTTAAAAAATTTGGTAGGATCAAAGATACTGTTAAAAAAAAAACCAAGAACAAGACAAACAGCTTCTGTTTTCAGAAAACACATTTTCTTCTACCAAACCCCTGGGATTTCCTGTAAAAACAATGTTGGTACTATATTAGGTAGCAATAACAGACCTGTTTAAAGTCAGGTCATATTAATTCACTAGAAAAGGCTTGATGGGAACTATTATGATGTATTCTAGAATTCATCCTTGCTTTATATTAAGCCATCACCTTATAGATGACAGGTACTGGTGTTATCACTTGCTCAGATTCCCATTTCTGCCTGCGCTTTCTTGAGGGTCTGCAAAAGTAGGGTTGACCATTGGCTGCAATACTGCACCAGCACAGTCAGCCCCAGTACTTTTTTACCAGTTCAAAAACTGGAAACTTGTTTGGCTTACCAATCCCCAAAATTTACTCACATTAGCCAGCTACACTTCCTCTAAAAATCAACACCCATGGGCAGATGATCGAAAGTCCCGCGTTGTTCCAAACAGCGCTCTAAATATAGCACTGGAACAGCTCAGGGCTTTACCGCCCCTATGATCAGAGATAATAGCATGCAAATTTAAGCACGCTATTATCTCTGATCATAGGGTAAAGTGCTGGAGGATTGTGCCTGAGCATAATCCTCCCGCACTTGTTTGACAGGTCTGGGCTATCAGAAGCCCAGACCTGTCAAACACAGGGACTGGAGGTCCATGGGACGACCCGAGACCCCAAACAGTATGGCCCTGGTGGCCTAGTATGCAAGCGACATGAAGGCTGGAGGTCCAGCGGACCTCCAGTCCCCCTGACCCCCCAACACAAGTTCAGGGGGGCTGGAGATCCGGTGGGTCTCCAGCCCCCCTAACCCCCCTAGTATCCCCTCAAATGGAGCCCTGGTGGCCCAATGGGCCACAAGTCAATCCCCCTCCGACCTGGTAGTCTAGCGGCCCTTCCCCACCCCCTACCTTCACTGAAGGAGGGAGGTGGTCTCCCTCCTCTTCCATCGGTGCCACCTCAAAAATGGCGGCACCCAGCTCTGCCCAGATAATCCTGGGATGCGCTGGGCGGGGCTTCATACCATATAAGGGCGCATTGCTCACTGATCATTGGATAGGAATACATTTAGCTTGCATTTGCATGCGCTGAGCCCTGTTTTGAATGCATTTGCATGCTAGTTGCATTCAGAGCCTGTGAGCGAGTTGTTTCATGTGCTCGGGGGCTCTGATCATGGGGCGGTATCAAACACAGTCACTAGTATGGCACTAACATCCTCTAGCGCCTGCGTTTACTTCTGATCATCTGGGCACCAGTTTCAATTACTAGCCTTTATCTTTCTTTGTTGTTGTACCCTCATGCCTTGCTACCTACAAGGTCTGTTTGTCATATATAAATCCACTCAAGCTAAAGTAATAATTGAAAATCACAACATAACCTCACACCGGCTGTGTAAATATCATGTAGGGCCCACCCACCTATAGGAAATCTAATTAGTCTAATGAGTTTTATTAGATGGAGAAAAAAGATTTTTTTTCTCCATCTAATAAAACTCATTAGACTAATTAGATTTCCTATAGGTGGGTGTGTCCTACATAATATTTACACAGCCGGTGTGAGGTTGTGTTGTGATTTTCATATATAAATGCCAAACACAGCTCTTCTGTCAGGATGCGCTAGTGTTCTAAGTAGCTAGTGGCCAATCAGAAGCTGTAGTGAACTGGGGGTACTGGATAAGACTGATCAAACCTCACTACATCTGGATAAATTCTCCTTATTAGTACAGGGGAAACTGCCTATTCAGGCTTCTTAGGCATTGGAGTAATGCAATGCCATTTGCTATCACCACAGAAGTTTATTTAAAGTATTTAGAAAATCGAACTCACAGGAAACTTCACATGAGAGGTTAATTTTAAAACAGGGGGTATAGGCTATAACATAGGTTGTTATTATTATTATTATCGTTATTTTATAAAGGCAATATATGTGTCTTTGTGCCTCTGTAAAATTACCCAACAGAAAGTAGGTGCACATAATTACACTCATATTCATCAGATGTTGACACCAGAAAAGGTGCCTAGGGGCGATACCCAAGCCAAGCCTAAGAATGTAGAGAATTACTACAGTTATGGAGCTAGCCTTGCCCTCTTCGGAGGCCAAATTGGGCTGCCGAAATAGTAGGCTAATCTTTGGCTGGTTTAAACTTAACCAACAAGCACTGAATATTGGCTTGGACGGTTTGATTAAACTGGACAAAAATAAACCAGATATTCCATGCCGGTCACCAGAAACAGCCTGGCATTGAATATCCGGTCTCACTCCCAACCAGGGGAGTTAGCTGGGCTGCATCCTGCGAACTAAATATCAGCCCCAAGGTGACTATCAGGCTCATTTTCAAAAGAGAATGACGTCCATGTTTCGACATAAAATGGAAGATGGACGTCCTTCTCATAGAGACGTCCAAATCGGTATAATCGAAACCAGATTTTGGACGTCTCTAACTGCAGTCCGTCACAAGGACGTCCAAATTTCAAGGGGGCGTGTCAGAGGCGTAGCGAAGGCAGGACTTGGGCGTGCCTAACACTTGGAAATGCCTAACACTTGGACGTCTTTGACCCATAATCAAAAAAAGCAAGGACGTCCCTGACGAACACTTGGACGTTTTCACCTGGACGTGTTTCTTTTTACGAATAAGGCACAAAAAGGTGCCTGAAATGACCAGATGACCACCGGAGGGAATTGGGGATGATCTCCCGTTACTCCCCCAGTGGTCACTAACCCCCTCCTATCATCAAAAAAAATCTTTAAAAATATTTCATGCCAGCCTCAGATGTCATACTCAGGTCCAAAACAGCGCATGCAGGTCCCTGGAGCAGTTTTAGTGGGTACTACAGTGCACTTCAGACAGGCGGACCCAGACCCATACCCCCCTACATGTTACATTTGTGGAGGAAACAGCGAGCTCTCCAAATCCCACCAGAAACCCACTGTACCCATACATAGGTGCCCCCCTTCACCCGTAAGGGATATGGTAGTGATGTACAGTTGTGGGTAGTGGGTTTTAGGGGGCTCAGCACACACGGTAAGGGAGCTTTGTTCCTGGGAGCGATTTATGAAGTCCTCTGCAGTGCCCCCTGGGGTGACCGGTTGGTGTCCTGGCGTGTCAGGGGGACCAGTGCACTACAAATGCTGGCTCCTCCCACATCCAAATGGCTTGCATTTGGACGTTTTTGACATGGACATGGTTTCAAAAATCGCCGAAAGTCAGAAACGTCCAGATCCAAGGATGTCCAAATCTAGGGACATCCAAATTTAAGGATTTGGACGTCTCTGACGGTATTTTCGAAACAAAAGATGGACGTCCATCTTTTTTCAAAAATACAGGTTTCCCTGCCCCTGCATTTCGACGTTTTGCAAAGACGTCCAAATCACAACTTGGACGTTTCTTTCGAAAATGTCCCTCTATGGGGCTCATTTTCAAAACACTTAGACTTACAAAGTTACATAGCACTTACTTACAAAGTTCCATAGGTTACTATGAGAGGCATTTTTGATATGACGTCTTAGTCCAACTTTTGACGTTTTAACAAAACGTCCAATATCTGAATAGTAAAGCCCTTGGTACAAACTAAGTACCTGAATATAAGTAAATTGCTTTGAGTGTAGATGCAAAAACCTCAGAAAGGCGGTATATCAAGTCCCCATTTCCCATAAAGAAGGACATTTTCAAAAAAGAAAAACATCTATCTTTTTTTTTTTCAAAAATAGAAGGTTTTGTTTTTTGGTCCATTTTCGAAGAAAAAAAACACGTCCAAGTGCAAAACGCACAAAATCAAGCCATTGGGATGTAGGAGAAGCCAGCATTTTTAGTACACTGGTCCCCCTAACATCTCAGGAAAGCAATAGGGCACCCTAGGGGGCACTGCAGTGGACTTCGTAAAATGCTCCCAGGTACACATCTCACCATTGCTCCCTTACCTTGTCTGCTGAGCCCCCCCCCCAAAACCCACTCCCCCCCAACTGTATACCACTACCATAGCTCTTACAGGTGAAGGGGGCACCTATATGTGGGTACAGTGGGTTTCTGGTGAATTTTGAAGGCCTCGCAGTTTCCTCCACAAGTGTAACACGTAGGGGGAGGTAGGAGCCTGGATCCACCTGTTTGTATTTATTTATTTATTTATTTATTATCTCATTTGTACCCCACAGTTTCCCAACAGTGTCAGGCTCAATGTGGCTTACAATGCACCACAGAGGCAGGCGCCAATGCAGTAAAATGAAGCTAATACAGCAAACCTACAAGAGATAATGGGGAAGAATAGGAATGGATGGACGGAGAAGGGAAGCTGTGAGGGAAGAGGGAAGGTGGATATGTCCAAATGTCTCTAGATCGGTGTGCTTCCAGCAGTGGAGACACTGGATGAGTCCGCAGGGTAGGCACTGCTGAATAACATGGTCTTCAGTGATTTCCGGAAAGTTAGATGACCTGTAATGGTTTTGATGGTCCTCGGTAAAGAAATCCAAAACTGAGTGCTAATGAAAGAGAAGGAGGTAGCATACGTGGACTTGTACTTGATTCCGTTGCAGTTTGGATAGTGAAGGGTAAGATATGAACGGGAGAGTCGAAACGTATTCTGAAGCGGTAGGGTGATGAGATCTATCATATAGCCAGGTACTTCATAAAGGATTTGGTGAACTAGAGAGCAGAGTTTAAAGCTGATACGATCTTTGACAGGTAGCCAATGTAGTTGCTTTTGAAGGGGCGTGGCAGACTCAAACTTGGTCTTTCCACAAACCAATCCGGCCGCTGTATTTTGGGCTGTCTACAGTTTCTTAAGAAGTTGCTGTTTACATCCAGCATACACTCCGTTACAGTAATCCAGGTGGCATAGTACGACGGACTGTATGAGGCTGCGGAAGACCTCTCGAGGAAAAAATGTTTTTATTCTTTTTAGTTTCCACAGCGAGAACATCTTCTTTGTGGTGGCGTTAACGTGCTGCTCAAGTGAGAGTGAGCGGTCAAGGGTGACTCCTAAAATTTTGAGGCTATCTAGTCTAGGAAGGCGTAAGGTGGGGGTGATTAATGTGGGAGGTCTGTACTTGCTGTGCTGAGAAGATAATAGTAGGCAATGGGTTTTGTCAGCATTCAGCTTGAGTTTGAAAGAAGATGCCCAAAAGTACATGCGGGTGAAGTCTTAAGTTACTTAAGGTCTTGGCCAGTGGAATCATCATAATATTGAAGAGAGTTGGCGACAGCAGAGAGCCTTGAGGGACTCCACAAGTTGCTTTCCACGACTTTGATAGAGCTGAGTTGGCGATTACTTGGTAAGTTCTGGCAGAGAGAAAGCCCTTGATCCAGTTATGAACATGTCCGCAGATTCCTAGGCTGTCAAGAAGGTTCAGCAGTATGGTGTGATCAACCATGTCAAAAGCACTTGACATATCGAACTGTAATAACAGTAGACTTTTGCCGTGAGCTATCTCCTGCCAAAAGCTGTTAAAGTGATGAGCATGGTTTCGGTGCTGTGATGGGAACGAAACCCAGACTGAGATTCGTGAAAAACAGAAAACTGGTCAAGATAGTCTGTAAGTTGTTTCGTCACCATGCTCTCCATCAGTTTTACAAAAAGTGGTATTGAGGCAATAGGGCGATAGTTGGTAAGATCAACACTTTTTTTCTTGGAGTCCTTTGGAACTGGCGTGAGTAATATATCGCCATGTGCTACAGGGAATAGACCACGCTTGAGCATGCACCCACTACTAGACTACTCCAGGGACCTGCATGCTATTCTGATGGACCTGAGTACAGGGCCGGTCTTAAGGCGAGGCGACCGAGGCGGCCGCATAGGGCCTCGCGCTCAGGGGGGGCCCCGCGCAGCGCGCCTCAGGTCGCCCCACCCCGACCGCCCGAGCACCACTCTCCCTCCCTCCCAAGTTCAACAACGCGCGACGGTGACATGGTGGGGGCGGTCCGCCCCAGATGTCAGCGGGTGGTGGTGGTGGGGTGCTCCGAGTCCGCTCCCGGCGCTGCTCGTCCTGTCCTGCCTTTAAAAACCAATTTGAAGCGCTGGAGTAACAGGCAGCAGCGCCTAACGTCTGCCTTTCTACTAAAAATCTCTTCGACGACATCATTGGGCCTTCCCACATTGAGTCCCGCCCTCCTCTGAGGTAACTTCCAATTACCGCGAGGGCGGGCGGAACTCAATGTGGGAAGGCCCAATGACGTCGTCGAAGAGATTTTTAGTAGCAGGGCAGACGGGAGGCGCGGCTGCCTGTTACTCCAGCGCTTCAAATTGGGTTTTTTTTAAAGGCAGTGAGGGTGGTGGGCCTGGGCGGCAGGAGAATGGAGCTGGTAGGTGGGGAGGGACTCAGATGGGAGAAGGGTGTGGGGCTCTCAGGTGGGGGAAGGGTGGGGTGGGGAGGGGGTTCTCAAATGGGAAGGAGACTGAGGTGGGGAGGGGATTCATGGATGGGAGAAGCAGAAGGGGGTGGGGAGAGGGTTCTTGGATAGTTGAAGGGGACGGGTGGGGAGGGGACTGGGGTTCTTGGATGGGAGAGACTGGGGAGGGGGTTCTCGGATGGGAGAAGGGGACGGGTGGGGAGAGGACTGGGATCCTTGAATGGGAGAAGGGGACTGAGGTGGAGAGGGGGTTCTTGGATGGTTGAAGGGGACGGGTGGGGAGGGGACTGGGGTTCTTGGATGGGAGAAGGGGACTGGGTCTGAGAAGGGGCAATGTGGGAAAATGGGGGCCATGCCTGGGGCTGGTGGGAAAATGGGGTATGCGTGGGTCAGGTGGGAGAATGGTTCTGAAAAGGGAGGCCCTAATACAAGGCATGTGGATGAAGGGGGCTGGAAGTGGGGGCTGAAAAGGAGGTTAGGTGGGATAAGAGGCTGGAGACTGAAAAGGGGCAGGGGCTGAAACTGGGGACTTGGGGCTGAAAAGGGGACAGGGAGAAGTGGCTGGGGGGCTGAAGCTCGGGACTGGTGGGAGAAAAGGGCTGGGGCTGAAATGGGGGATTGGTGGGATAGTGGGGCTGGAACTGGGGGCTGAAAAAAAAGGGGCAGAGAGAGGGGCAGATCCTGGATGGGGGAGCAAGAGGGAGGGCAAACCCTGGATGGATGGGAGAGGGAGGGCAAATGGTGGATTGAAGGAGCAGAGAGAAAGGGCAGATAGTGGATGGAAGGGATAGAAAGGGCAGACAGTGAATGGATGGGGGAGAGAGAGAGGGCAGACAGGGGCAGATGGTGGATGGAAGGGGCAGAGAGAGGGCAGATGTGGATAGAAGGAGCAGGAAGAGAGGGCAGACATTGGATGGAGGGGACAGCAGAGAGGGCAGACACTGGATGGCAGAGAGAGACCGAAGACAGATGCTGGATGGAAGGAAGACAGTGAAAAGAAGATGAGAAAAGCAGAAACCAGAGACAACAAACTGTAAATAAAATATATATTTAAATTTTTTTGCTTTAGGATAAAGTAGTATTGTAGATATGTTAATAAATGTTTATAATAGAACATGCAAACAAGGTAATCTTTTTATTGGACTAATTTTAATACATTTTGGCTAACTTTCGGAGAACAAAACCCCCTTCCTCAGGTCAGGATAGGATACTATAACAGTACTATACTGTATTGACCTGAGGAAGGATGTTTTGGCCTCTGAAAGTTAAATATATTAGTTCAATAAAATGGTATTTTATTTTCTATATTTGTTTTATTTTTATTTGTTAATTTGTAAAGTGGTGATTGGTATTTGTTAGTTTTTTTCAAATTTACATCTGCTGTCTTCATATTTTGCACAATACTAGAGGACATTTTCTGTTTCTGTGGTGTTGCATTGTATGCAGAGTCTGGCATCTTGGGGTTTCATTTTATTTTTTGTCTAAATAGAAAGTTTATGATTACTTATTCTATAGTGGATTAGGGTGTATCTGTGTTTGTGAAAAAGACATGGCTTTCAGTTGGCACTGACTGCAGGATCGACAAGCCCTGGAGCTGGGGGCCTTGGAGCTCGGAGGGAGGGGTGGCGGGCCCTGGAGCTAGGGTGGGGGCGGAGTTAGGGTGGGAGCAGGGCTAGGGTGGGGCCCCATCAAATTGGTCTGCATAGGGCCCCGCACTTGCTAAGACCAGCCCTGCCTGAGTATAACATCTGAGGGTGGCACAGAGGCTGGCAAGTAATGTTTTTCATCACATTTTTTAGGTGGTGGGAGGGGGTTAGTGACCACTGTGGGAATAAGGGGAGGTCATTCCTGATTCCCTCCAGTGGTCATCTGGTTATTTAGGGCACCTTTTTGCACCTTATTCGTTATAAAAACAGGAGTAGCTCAAAACGTCTAAGTTTTAGTCCTTGAAGCTTCTGTTTTGTTCCATTACGGCTGAAAAACGTCTAAGGAATGCCCAAGTTCCGCCCTGAACACGCCGCTAGCATGCCCGCTTGAGATTTGGATGCACTTCTGATGGGCTTCAGATAAAAACATCTAGAAATAGGTTTTGAAAATACTGATTTGGACGTTTCTGTGAGAAAAAGGTCCAAATGCAGACTTATGCCACTTTTTGGACATTTTTCTCTTTTGAAAATGAGCCTGCATGTAACTTTGTAAGTCTAAGTGTAAAACATGCAATATAGAGGCGTATTTTCAAAGTGCTTTGAAAATACGCCTCTATGTTGCCTTTCTAAAATAGGTACCATTTTGGACCTTCCACATAAATGTTCTGCTGTAAAATCACACCCTTTGGTCTTGACTTTAGAATAGGATGCCTACAAGAAAAGACCAGAAAGGTGCCTATTTAGAACAACCAAAATAAACAAACAAACAAAAAATATATATATATCCAATATTCAGCCGGCAGCGATCAGCATTTTGCTGACCACTGCCAGAGTTATATCCAGACATTCAATGTAGAGGCATGTCCGAGTTCTAGCACTGAATTTTCGGGTATATGGAGCCAGCAAAGACATAGCCGGTTAAGTGCAATATTCATTCAATATGCATTTTATGCGGTCCTATTTATGTGGTTATTCTAGCTGGTTAAGTCCTGAAATTGGCACTTAATCAACTAAGTGCCAACTGTGTCCCGGAACACCCCAAAATAGCCATTTTCAGTTTGGGTGCTAACTGGACATTGATGCTGAAAATGCCCAGTTAACCCAGAAGGCTCCTGCCTATTTAAATCATTTTGAATATCAAGCCCATAGTGTATGGACTTCAAAGTGCCCAGCTCAATTGATTCAAGCAAAAGCCTTATGGCACAAACTCAGAAAGACAACATAGTTACTTATAGTTTCTAGGTCTTTAAGTCAATCTCTTACTTTAGAAAGCACAATGAGGATCAGAATTAATTTTTGGTGTGTGTATTTACTGTAGATGAAACTTGGATGTGTGGAATGGCCTCCTGGTGGAAGTAGTGGAGACAAGCATTGTATCTGAATCCAAGAAACCATAGGACAAGCACATAGGAGCTCTAAGGGAGAGGCAGGGATAGTAGATGGTAGGGATGGGTACACTGGATAGGTCAAATGGTCTTTATCTGCCTTCATTTTATCAGGGGCGTAGCCACAGGCGAGCCTGGATGGGCCCAGGCCCAGCACTTTCCCTCCAGGCCCGCCCAACCAACGTCCGACTCCGCCCCACCCCCACCTGCCTACCAGCTCCGTCGACGGACGGAGAAAGTGACCCTCTTCTGCCACCCGGCACCCAGCTGTAAAAAGAAAAGCGCCTTGCATCTGCTCTGTGCTGCTAAGGCAAGCAAATCGCCTAATCGCGTCGGCCCTTCAATCACTGTGTCCCGCCCTCTGATGTAGCTTCCTATTTCTGCGAGGGCGGGACACAGTGATTGAAGGGCCGACGCGATGAGGCGATTTCGATTTGCTTGTCTTACAGCAGCGCAGAGCAGATGCGAGGCGCTTCTTCGCTTTTCTTTTTTAAGGACTGGGTGCCGGGTGGCAGAAGAGGATCATCTCTCCACGACGGAGCTGGTAGGCAGGTGGGGACTGGGTCGGGGAGGGGGGCTCAGATGGGAGAAGGGGTCGAGTGGGCTCAGATTGTTGAGGGGACGGGAACTGGGTCTGGGAGGGGAGGGGACAGATTCAGATGGGAGAAGGGGACGGGGTCTGGGTGGGGTGGGATCTGGGAGGGGAGGGACTCAGATGGGAGAAGGGGAGTGGGGTCTGGGGTCTGAGAAGGGGGCAACAGGGAGAATGGGGCCATGCCTGGGACAGGTGGGAGAATGGGTCTAAGGCTGAAAAGGGGGGCCCTAATGCAAGGCAAGTGGATGAAGGGAACTGGGGGCTGAAAAGGGGCTGGGGCTGAAACTGTGCGGACTGGGGGCTGAAAAGGGGGACAGGGAGAAGTGGCTTGGGGCTGAAGCTCAGGACTGGTGGGAGAAAAGGGCTGGGGCTGAAACTGGGGACTGGTGGGATAGTGGGGCTGAAACTGGGGACTGAAAAGGAGCGGCAGGTGGGAGGTGTGTGCTGGGGCTGGAACTAGGGCAGGTGGGATAATGGGGCTTGAACTGGGGGCCGAAAAGAAGGGGCAGCGAGAGGGAGGGCAGACCCCTGGATGGATGGGAGAGGGAGGGCAAATGGTGGATTGAAGGGGCAGAAAGAAAGGGCAGACAGTGGATGGAAGGGACGGCAGAGATGGTAGACACTGTGATGACAGAGAGCAAAGACAGATGCTGGATGGAAGGAAGATGGTTGAAAAGAAGATGAGGAAAGCAGAAACCAGAGACAACAAACTGTAAATAAAATATATATTTTTATTTTTTGCTTTAGGATAAAGTAGTATTGTGGATGTGTTAATAAAAGTTTATAAATAGAACATGTAAATAAGGTAATCTTTTTATTGGACTAATTTTAATACATTGACTAATTTCAGAGAACAGATCCTCTAGGGTAGCATTTTCTGAAATGCTACCTGTTCCACGCGCAGGGCCAAGAGACAGGCGAGCTCCGGAGTCTTAATGCGTGGATGAGGGGATGGTGCAGGGAGGAGGGTTTTAGATTTGTTAGGAACTGGGCACATTCTGGGAAGGGGGAGCCTATTCCGAAAGGATGGGCTCCACCTTAACCAAGGTGGGACCAGGCTGCTGGCGTCGGCATTTAAAAAGGAGATAGAGCAGCTTTTAAACTAAAAATGGGGGGAAGGCCGACAGTCGCTCAAAGAGCGCATGGTTCGGGATACGGTATCTTGCAAGGATACCTCACAAACAGGGAAGATAGGGTTTCTGGATAGTGAGGTTGCACAACAGAGACCATGGTAGGCCAGGTGCCCTTAAATACAACTAAAGATCAGACAAAATATGGCAAATCAATAGTGTCAAGTACTAAGCATCGTGCAAATAGGAACAACAACATACTATATTAAAAGCAGGAAGCCGGCAAAAGATCTGTTGGGCCGCTGGATAACCGAGG
This sequence comes from Microcaecilia unicolor, assembly GCF_901765095.1. Classification (NCBI taxonomy): domain Eukaryota; kingdom Metazoa; phylum Chordata; class Amphibia; order Gymnophiona; family Siphonopidae; genus Microcaecilia; species Microcaecilia unicolor. The sequence continues at coordinate 93,419,406 of NC_044033.1, read as the reverse complement.
GGTAAAAAGGGTGATCAAGGAAGATAAAGACGTAGCGGAGAGATTGAATGAATTCTTTGCTTCGGTCTTCACCGAGGGAAGATTTGGGTGGAATACCGGTGTCGGAAATGTACAGTGGTGGAAATAAGTATTTGATCCCTTGCTGATTTTGTAAGTTTGCCCACTGACAAAGACATGAGCAGCCCATAATTGAAGGGTAGGTTATTGGTAACAGTGAGAGTAGCACATCACAAATTAAATCCGGAAAATCACATTGTGGAAAGTATATGAATTTATTTGCATTCTGCAGAGGGAAATAAGTATTTGATCCCCCACCAACCAGTAAGAGATCTGGCCCCTACAGACCAGGTAGATGCTCCAAATCAACTCGTTACCTGCATGACAGACAGCTGTCGGCAATGGTCACCTGTATGAAAGACACCTGTCCACAGACTCAGTGAATCAGTCAGACTCTAACCTCTACAAAATGGCCAAGAGCAAGGAGCTGTCTAAGGATGTCAGGAACAAGATCATACACCTGCACAAGGCTGGAATGGGCTACAAAACCATCAGTAAGACGCTGGGCGAGAAGGAGACAACTGTTGGTGCCATAGTAAGAAAATGGAAGAAGTACAAAATGACTGTCAATCGACAAAGATCTGGGGCTCCACGCAAAATCTCACCTCGTGGGGTATCCTTGATCATGAGGAAGGTTAGAAATCAGCCTACAACTACAAGGGGGGAACTTGTCAATGATCTCAAGGCAGCTGGGACCACTGTCACCATGAAAACCATTGGTAACCACATTACGACATAACGGATTGCAATCCTGCAGTGCCCGCAAGGTCCCCCTGCTCCGGAAGGCACATGTGACGGCCCGTCTGAAGTTTGCCAGTGAACACCTGGATGATGCCGAGAGTGATTGGGAGAAGGTGCTGTGGTCAGATGAGACAAAAATTGAGCTCTTTGGCATGAACTCAACTCGCCGTGTTTGGAGGAAGAGAAATGCTGCCTATGACCCAAAGAACACCGTCCCCACTGTCAAGCATGGAGGTGGAAATGTTATGTTTTGGGGGTGTTTCTCTGCTAAGGGCACAGGACTACTTCACCGCATCAATGGGAGAATGGATGGGACCATGTACCGTACAATTCTGAGTGACAACCTCCTTCCCTCCGCCAGGGCCTTAAAAATGGGTCGTGGCTGGGTCTTCCAGCACGACAATGACCCAAAACATACAGCCAAGGCAACAAAGGAGTGGCTCAGGAAGAAGCACATTAGGGTCATGGAGTGGCCTAGCCAGTCACCAGACCTTAATCCCATTGAAAACTTATGGAGGGAGCTGAAGCTGCGAGTTGCCAAGCGACAGCCCAGAACTCTTAATGATTTAGAGATGATCTGCAAAGAGGAGTGGACCAAAATTCCTCCTGACATGTGTGCAAACCTCATCATCAACTACAGAAGACGTCTGACCGCTGTGCTTGCCAACAAGGGTTTTGCCACCAAGTATTAGGTCTTGTTTGCCAGAGGGATTAAATACTTATTTCCCTCTGCAGAATGCAAATAAATTCATATACTTTCCACAATGTGATTTTCCGGATTTAATTTGTGATGTGCTATCTCTCACTGTTACCAATAACCTACCCTTCAATTATGGGCTGCTCATGTCTTTGTCAGTGGGCAAACTTACAAAATCAGCAAGGGATCAAATACTTATTTCCACCACTGTATTTCAAGTGGACGAGTCGGAGAAACTTACTGACTTCATGGTAAACCTGGAGGACGTAATGGGGCAGTTCAGCAAACTGAAGAGTAGCAAATCTCCTGGACTGGATGGTATTCATCCTAGAGTACTGATAGAACTGAAAAATGAGCTTGCGGAGCTACTGTTAGTGATATGCAATTTATCCTTAAAATTGAGCATGGTACCGGAAGATTGGAGGGTGGCCAATGTAACGCCCATTTTTTAAAATGGTTCCAGGGGAGATCCGGGAAATTATAGACCGGTGAGTATGACGTCGGTGCCGGGGAAAATGGTAGAGGCTATTATCAAAAACAAAATTACAGAGCACATCCAAGGACATGGATTACTGAGACCAAGTCAGCACGGCTTTTGTGTGGGGAAATCTTGCCTGACCAATTTACTTCAATTCTTTGAAGGAGTAAACAAACATGTGGACAAAGGGGAGCCGGTTGATATTGTGTATCTGGATTTTCAAAAGGCTTTTGACAAGGTACCTCATGAAAAAGGCTACAGAGGAAATTGGAGGGTCATGGGATAGGAGGAAATGTCCTATTGTGGATTCAAAACTGGTTGAAGGATGATAGGAAACAGAGAGTGGGGTTAAATGGGGTTAAATGGGTCTTTTCCCAGTGTGGCATTACTTATGTATACTTATGTAACAAACCCCCTTCTTCAGGTCAGGACTAGGATACTGTAACAGCAATACTGTATTGACCTGAGGACGGAGGTTTTGGCCTCTGAAAGCTAAATGTATAGTCCATAAAATGGTATTATTTATTTTCTATATTTGTTTATTTCTATTTGTTAATTTGTAAAGTGGTGATTGGTATTGTTAGTTTTTTTTTTTCAAATTTACATCTGCTGTCTTTATATTTTGCACAGTACTATGGGACATTTTCGGTTTCTGTGGTGTGTGCATTGTATGCAGAGTCTGGCATCTTGGGGGTTCAGTTTAATTTTGTCTAAATAGAAAGTTTATGTACTATGTTTATGATTACTTATTCTATAGTGGATTAGGGTGTATCTGTGTTTCTGAAAAAGACATGGCTTTCAGTTTGCATTGACTGTGCAGGATCGACGATCTGTACTATTCTGTCTGGTTTCACTTTACAATAGGTGAATTGATGTTCTAGTGCTCACTGTAGTGTTTAAGATGCTTTCCTTTTCCTTGTGTGAATTGTAGAAATTACTGCTTATGGTATGCTAGAATTGCTCCATAGGTCCTGAGTGTTTTGTATTCTCGGTATGCCTAGTACTGGATTTTGGAGGGGGGGCGTTTTAAAGAATGACCAGCCCCCTGGTATCAACTACCCTAGGTTACGCCACTGCTTTGATCGCTGTCGCTGGCCTTTTCTCCTGCAGCTGATGCCAAACTATGGGGGAGGGGGAAGGGCAGGGTTGATGCCGGGCTACAGTTCCAGGCTGGAGATTTTGGGACAGTCCTGCATTCTGACCACCCCATTGTTATGGGACTTGCCAGCACTGATTTCCATGGGCAGAATCAAGCACTGCACAATCCCACACTGATTTGAGTATTAAAGTCTAAAATCAGGACTGCACAAAAGCCTGGAACTGGGTAATTTGCCATCTCTGTGATTTCTAATTTTTGTGTTTATTCTGCAGTTGGTAAGGGGTGGTCTGTGTTCTGCATGTGGCCAATGTAAAAGATTCTGTGTGCATGTAGTTCGTGTGAGGATCTATATTAATCTGACTTCTCTGGCTTTTTAAATGGGAATGTCAGTTTCAGAATTTACCTGTTTTATGAATACAGCTTAATCAGGCATTTGCATTTGTTACAAAGCAAAGTTTGAAGGATATGTGCCATTGACATGTTTGCCTTATAGCAGTCATATTTGGTGAAGTTTAAGATATGGGATAAAATCACTATATTTAAAAATGTTGGTGTTCCATGAACCAGGTATGTGGTTTGTGTTAATGCAGGAGAGCTGTTGCACAGACTGTTTACTTAGAAATCCATCATCAAGTGCACTGTAAGGCATTATTAAGGAGTATCCCAAAGAAACACTACTCCACACCTAGTGCCCACCCATATTAGCTCTGGGCCCACCCAAAATGTCAGGTCTGGTTACGCCACTGTTTATATGTTTCTGTGTTTAAGGCCATGAAACTATGAAAGTGAGTGTGATACAATTCAGCTCTTTGCCTCAATTTGCAGTTCTCTTGCTGTGAATATATCTATATCATAACTCAGTTTTAGGGCGACCGAGAGGCTGAGCCGGGCCCGGGGCAGGGCCACTGCCCCCCTGGATTGCCGCTGCACTGCCCCAGGATTGCCGCTGCCTCCCCCCACCCAGGATCGCCTACACTACCCCCCGCCTGGAACTACAAGTACCTTGGCTGGCTGGGATCCTGAGGCCCCACCAGCAGAAGTCTTCCTCCAGGAAGCGCTGTTTCTTTCCTCTGCCGGCTGCTGCATTGCCTGCCCCTGCCGCTGCTTTACTCTCAGGTATCGCATGCTCGGTTTCAAAACTGAGCATGCACGGCCTGAAGGCCCAGCAGCTGCTTGGCAAGGCAATGCAAGGGTGGCCCGGTGCCGGAGTTTTCTCTCTCCTGTTCTCCTGTCGGGAGGCGATCACCCGTGGTCCCATCAGGAGCAGGAGAGAGAGAGAGAGACCTTGGCGCCGGGCCCCTCTTGGAGGCCCAGGCCTGGGGAATTTTGCCCCCCCCCTCCCCCTCTCGGCGGCCCTGCTCAGTTTCTGTTTTCAGTCCAAAATGGAGACCTGTCTAGACTTTTCACATCTTATTCCCTCCTTTGTTTTATTGACATTTCTGAGTTGCCTACCCAGAAATACACCCCAGGCAACACAACTTACAAAAATATCATAAATCACAAAGTAAAAGGGCATAACAAAAATTTGCATCAAGAAATTTATGTAGCTTCATATTTCCATTTAGTCTAAATGCTTCTCCCATGTTTTCAACATTATATTCTATTTTTATTGACAGCACTCCAAATACACCACAATTAATGACAGGATATATAAGCCTCCTTTGAGGCACTGAATTGCACACTATGGTAAAGCTGACACTGTCTCTTCTAGTCTCTCCAGACTTTCCTCATCATTTTCTCAGAGAAGGTAACCAAGTTGGTCTGACTAGATCTGCTGTCTCTGAAGATATTTTTATGCCAAGAAAATATTACAAAGAAAAACAATCTTACCTGAATGGATTTGTGGATCATTGTCTTTTCATTTTTGTCATGAATGGCCCTCATTTTATTAGCTACAAGATTCGAAGGTGGTTTGAAATTATGAGGTCCCAAAGACACCCCTGATACACAAGGAAGAGTTTCTGAATTATTCCTTCTGATCTTCATAATTGAAACTGAACTACTCTGTTTCACGGGTTCCAGGGGATCTGACAGCTTGCTTTGTGGCTTGAGTTTTGAACAAGACATTTTCACATAATGAATGGGTTATGGCTTTCAAAATTCCAAGCAGGAAGTTGTGTTTTATACTCATCTAGTGCAGTGCTGTGAAAACTGAAGGTGCTAAATCCATGTTATCTTAGGTGGACTTAAAACTTTGATTCCCATTACAGTCTTTGAGATGGTGAGCAGGTATTTTCTGTTGGAGAGGGGAAAAAAAGAAAAATTATCAAAGGTATGATCTTCAATTCAAAGTAAGAGCCCTTTGGGGGGGTCAGGGACATTATTTAGAGAATAATCAGTTAATTCCCAGTATACAGGAATTATACTGTAACTCCAACCACCACAGTTTGTGGGGTCACTCTGAAGTAGAATAATCCATGAATGAATAAAATAATTAAATCCAACAATAGAAGAAAAAAAAAGTTAGAGACCTTGTATCTCATCAAGTCTTCAAAACCCTTGATATTTAAGGTTTAGACTAGCCCCACTCACTGTTCCTTTTAAGCTAAGCAGGAGTCCTCCACCTATAGTCCTGCCAGTGGGGGTGCCATTTCACTATCACATTTTCAATCGTGAGGGATAGGCAAGTTCTGCTGGACTCCAGGGAACTTGCCTGTGCCCAGTGCTTTTTTTGTAAGAAAAAAGGTGCTGGTACTCATGCAGGGCAACATGGGGGGTGGGGCTACTATGAATGCTCCGCCCCATATATAGCTCCGCCCCCACAGTAACCACACCCCACGGTAGTCATACAGCATATAAAAAGCATCTTTGAGAATATTACACCAGTCCCTAGAACACCAATACATCTCTTACTGATAAAACATAACAAACAGGATGTTCCACACAGAACTACATATAAGAAGATCTTGATGGAGTCACAATAAGTAATGCTGATCTTAGTGCCTGGGTATAATACTAACAATCTGACCTGCCTTATTCCAGCAGCATCAAGAACCTAAAAATGTAGAAGTCCATAATTCTGCTATAGATAGTATTTAAAACACTGTAAAGTGCTATAAAATGAATGGACGAAAAAAGTACACAAAAAGGTCCACTAACATAACTTTCAGGAACAAATAAAGACCTTCCTTTTTTTTCCTGTGTAAATCAATCCATTTTAGTGAAGCATCATGCATTCATATGTGCAAAATAAATGTATAAATGGTGAAAACAGCATAGACCTAAACAAAGCTGATGAAAACCATTTCCTCTACAAACTGAAGTTTAATTATTTCTTCCCCAGCTTTACTAAGATTTCTCAAGCAGTGACGAATCTTTCCTGCTATCACTTATTTCTGCACTACTGCTACCTATACCTGGATCAGTTCTGAACAAAAAGTAATAAAGCAAAATCTAAAGCATTTGTTAATTTCAGAACTATATCTAGCTATCCACATTGTGCTCCCTGTTTGTCTGCCTTTTCTGGCTCATAAGTGCCCTTAGCATTTCATTTTATATACTTCATTTTCTTGAAGCCCTAATCCTGTATTTGTGACGTCAATCATTTCCAGAGCAAATTAGAGATCATGTTGGTGTAAATAGATGCAAATGTCAGTATCTTTATTCTTTAGCATAAGCTTTCTCTAATCTACTAGATGTAGATGCAGACCTTAGCAGATACCAAAACACATGCCTTCTGTTTATTTACACCTTATATGTGTGTAAACAAATAAACTGACACCTATTATAAAGAAGAATAATCAAAAGTTTTTATTTTTTCAACTGTCCTCCGTTGGACAGAGGCAGCATGAGAACATCATGCTGGAAGCAAAGTATACTTACAGAATCTATTTTTAGCAATAATACAGAGATATATGTTTGCTCAGCAGTAATACAGAGATATATGCTTGCTTTGCTTTGCTTAAGATACATATCTTCTCCTCAGTTTAAATACACTTACATTCATACTGCACCCAATGTGTGCACGTCAGCAACCCTTTTCTTTGAAGCCTGTTCTCACATTTCTTATCTACAAATTCCAGCAAGCAACATTCTTTCTGCCCCAGCACAGACTTTCTCCTCCGTCTCAACTTCACTGCCCAGGGCTACATAGCTCAAGGCTATTTCCATGACAACCATATTATTTTCACAGGTTTGTGACTCATATCTCTTTCTTTGCCTTAATGCTTGCATTCCACTGACCATAGGAACTTTATACTGTTCAACTGTTTCTCATATATTTATGCAGCATGTTTATTATTATTAACACTTCATACACACCAAGAACCAACCCGCGGTCTAGCTTCTCTATTACTACTACTACTAACATTTGTATAGCGCTACCAGGTGCACGCAGCACTGAACATGAGACACATAGAGACAGTCCCTGCTCAAAGAGCTTACAATCTAGGTAAAACAGACAGTGTGATGAGCCTCTTACATGTTTACATTTATTAAATGCTTGATATACCGCACTCTCCAATCCCGTTACTATCCCCCAACCGACAAAGAAGGGAAACAGCATCCATTCCCACAGTACTTCTGGGCTGTAAATAGTCCAAGATTAGCAAAGCACACATGGCAGGCATCAGAGACCCCAGATAGGCGCAGAAGTACTGGCTGTGGGTATGGGATACCTGAGTTAAACTGGCTGGAGGAGGGGGGACCACTATAAAAACCTTAAACAAGAAAACAGTCATATGTGAAGCACCTTCTAACACCACCCCCCACCCATTCTACCTAGTCTCTGGTTACCACAACCCTGCTTCCTTATATCTCCTTTTCACTAAGCAATTTAACAGACATCATCTTGCATTTGTCTTATCCCTTCCTGCTATTTGTAACCTTTAAAATCCAATAAATATTTAAACAAATGGGCAGTGCCCATCCTCAGGCTTCCTGACTGGCAGCAGGTTAAGGTATTGCACTGTTTTGTACTAGCTAAGTAAGTCACACCTTAGCAATTAGAAGACCAAGCCTCAAGCATGTGTGCTCCAGGCACAACTCAAGAGCTGAAGAGACCTGAAAAGTGATTGCTGGTTTCTCAGAGGCCAACTTCCTTCAGTAGGAATTCCCCACCAAATTAATACCCATTATCCTTAAAGCTCTCCACATTTAAGCAATTAAGTTTGTGGTAACCCAAAGGAAATTTTTAACCTCAGAACTTCTTTCCTTCCTTCAGTGTAACCCCTTGTTCAGGACGTGGAAAGGTCCTATATTCCAAAACCCAATTCACAAATCAACAAAGACCAAAGCTTCATAGAAAGCAACATTTCTCTCCCTCTCTTCCACTCTCCTTCCCATTCATTATCTCCCCCTGCCACTCCTCTACCCCGCTCACGGTCCGACATCTCCCCTCTTCCTCAAGCTCCAGCGTCCTACCTTCAAGCTTATCTTTCAGACCGCCAGCAACGACAGCAGTTCAAACAGATCACCCACCACCGACGTTTTCTTTCTCAGGCTGTGGGCTGTGCTGGAGGAGCTTGCTTACTGCCCTGAACCAGCCTCTCTGATTTGTCACGGGGGGGGGGGGGGGGGGACGGGACAGGGGTGCAGCAGCACAAACGGGTGCCCCACTGCCGGTGCTCAGCTGTGCCCTGCCTGTTGCAAACATTTTTCCAACTTTGGAGCTTAAGGAGGGAGCAGTAGTGCTGGTGAGCACTTGTTGACGGCGTCAGTTCTTCTCTGTCCCGCGTGATTCAAGGCAGTGCACGAGGCAGGCAGGTGCAGGACCTGGCTTCACAACACGCATGCGCCATTGCTCAGGTGACCTCTTCGTTGCAGTCGGGTGCGTGCTGTTGCTGGGCCTGCCTGCCGAAGCTGATAGGGTAAGGGGTTGGTGACGTGACAAACTTCATCAGCCGTCACAGCGGCGCCGCTCAGCAGGAGACTCAGACTTCAGCGAGAGAGTTCTGTCAGCCTGAGAAAAAAAGGTGCCGGTACGCCGTACCGGCGCGTACCGGCACAAAAAAAGCACTGCCTGTGCCTAGCAATTGAAAACTCAATTTTGAAGCACCACCCCCTACTGGCAGCAATGCAGTTGGAGGACTCCCACTCTGCTTAGAGTGAACAATGGCCCCACTACAAATGAACCACTACAATATCCCCCTCGTTCTGTGATTTTAGTGCCTAAATGTAAGCATAATATATACGATAAAATTATGTATACTTTTACAAACATAAGTGCTAGTTGGGTGCTACCCTTCACTATCAATTAAAGTGTTCTATTATGTATTGTGTTGACATTGTAAGTAGTACACTATGCCACACTTTTTATTATTATTTGAATATTTTTACTGCTGTAATTGACTATTGCTGATGTTTGATCTATTCTTACTGTACACCGCCTTGAGTGAATTCCTTCAAAAAGGCGGTAAATTACTACTACTACTACTTATCATTTCTATAGCACTACTAGACGTACGCAGCGCTGTACACTTGAACATGAAGAGACAGTCCCTGCTTGACAGAGCTTACAATCTAATTAGGACAGACAAACAAGAGATAACTCCTAACCCTTATCCACTTGTTCAGAACCCTTATTTTATCATCCTCACCTTAATATTCCCTATCTCTTGTTTGTCCTGTTTGTCTGTCCTAATTAGATTGTAAGCTCTGTCGAGCAGGGACTGTCTCTTCATGTTCAAGTGTACAGCGCTGCGTACGTCTAGTAGCGCTATAGAAATGATAAATAGTAGTAGTAGTAGTAATTAAAGTGAGGATGATAAAATAAGGGTTCTGAACAAGTGAATAAGGGTTAGGAGTTAAAAGCAGCATCAAAAAGGTGGGCTTTTAGCTTAGATTTGAAGACAGCCAGAGATGGAGTTTGACGTACCGGCTCAGAAAGTCTATTCTAGGCATATGGTGCAGCAAGATAAAAGGAACGGAGTCTGGAGTTAGCGGTGGAGGAGAAGGGTGCAGATAAGAGAGATTTACGCAGTGAACGGAGTTCCCGGGGAGGAATGGGAGAGTGGAGAGGCACTGAGGAGCTGCAGAGTAAATGCACTTATAAGTCAATACGAGGAGTTTGAACTGTATGCGGAAAATGGATAGGAAGCCAGTGAAGTGACTTGAGGAGAGGGCTAATATGAGCATAATGACACTGCTGGAATATTAGTCGTGCAGCAAAATTTTGAAGAGGAGAGAGATGGCAAAGTGGGAGACCTGTGAGAAGCAAGTTGCAATAGTCTAAGCGAGAGGTGATAAGAGGGTGGATGAGGGTTCTGGTAGTGTGCTCAGAAAGGAAAGGGCAAATTTTGCTGATATTATAGAGAAAGAAATGACAGGTTTTAGCAGTCTGCTGAATATGTGCAGAGAAGGAGAGGGAGGAGTCGAAGATGACCCCAAGGTTACGAGCTGATGAGACAAGAAGGATGAGAGTGTTATCCACAGAAATAGAGAATGGGGGAAGAGGAGAGGTTGGTTTAGGGGGAAAGATAAGAAGTTCAGTCTTGGTCATGTTTAGTTTCAGATGGCGCTGAGACATCCAGGCAGCAATGTCAGACAGACAGGCTGATACTTTGGCCTGGAGTTCGGCTGAGATTTCTGGTGGGGAGAGGTAGATCTGGGAGTCATCAGCGTAAAGATGATACTGAAAACCATGGGATGATATCAGAGTACCAAGGGAAGAAGTATAGATGGAGAAAAGAAGAGGTCCCAGGACAGATCCCTGAGGTACACCAACTGACAGTGGGATAGAAGTAGTGGAGGATCCACTAGAGTATACATTAAAGGTAAGCTGGGAGAAATAAGAAGAAAACCAGGAATAAACAGAGCCCTGAAATCCAAGTGAGGACAGTGTATCAAGGAGTAGGCTGTGATCAACAGTGTCAAAAGCAGCAGATAGATCGAGAAGGATGAGGATAGAATAGAGACCTTTGGATCTGGCCAGGAACAGATCATTGAAGACTTTAGCAAGCACTGTTTCAGTTGAATGAAGGGGGCGAAAGCCAGATTGAAGTGGATCAAGAATAGCTTGAGATGAAAGAAAGTCAAGGCAACGGCGGTGAACAGCACGTTCAAGTATCTTGGATAGGAAAGGGAGGAGCGAGATGGGGCGATAGTTGGAAGGACAGGTAGGGTCCAATGAAGGTTTGTAAGGAGTGGTGTGACTACAGCATGTTTGAAGGCATCAGGAACACTTGCAGTGGAAAGTGAAAGATTGAGGATATGACAGATAAAAGGGATGACAGCAGGAGAGATAGTGTTAAGTAGATGGGTGGGAATAGGATCAGAGGAACAGGTAGTTTATTTTCGAGGAGGAAAGATGTGTAGTTTCCTCTTCAGTGATTTCAGAAAAGGAGGCAGGGGTTGGAGGGTTGAGAGAATGGACTAAGGGAAGGAGAGGTGGAAGTGACCTGGTTGAGAATTCAAGTTTAATCTTGTGAACCTTATCATGAAAGTACTCAGCCAGAGTCTGGGGAGGAAGTGAAGGAGGAGTTGGAGGTGAAGGCACTTTGAGGAGAGAGTTCAGTGTAGCAAAGAGACATCGATGGTTTGAGCCAAGAGAATTTGTCAACTGGATGTAATAGTCCTGTTTGGCAGGTAAAAGAGCAGACTGGAAGGAGGTCAGCAAGAATTTGAAATGTATGAAGTCAGCATGGGCACGGGATTTCAGCCAAAGGCGTTCGGCAGAGTGGGCACAGAAACGTAGGTAGTGGATTCTAGAGGTCAGCCAAGGCTGGAGTTTGGTACGCTTTACAGAACGGGGAATGAGAGGAGTGAGAGTGTCCAGAGCAGAGGAGAGAATAGTATTATAGGAAGAGACAGCCTCATTGACAGACTTGGATAACATACTGGTAGAGAAGAGATTTGAAACACTGGAGGACAGAGTAGAAGGGTCAATAGCCTGAGGATTCCTAAATGTATTGGTTAAGATTGGACGGGACTGGAGAGGAGGGTGTTTAAATGTGAAAGTTATCAGATGATGGTCAGAGAGGGGAAGAGTTGAGGCACAGAAACTGGAGTGAGCAGTTTGAGAAGAGGATAAGATCAAGACAGTGGCCATTCTGGTGAGTGGGGGCAGTGGAGCACTGTTGAAGATTGAAAGAGGATGTTAAAGCAAGAAACTGAGAAGCAAAAGAGTCAGAGGGATCATTAGCATGAATGTTAAAATCCCCAAGAATGAGGGAAGGAGACAGTGGTGTGCTGGAGCCAGCTCACACCGGCTCACAAGAGCCGGTTGTTAAACTTTCTACCGACTTGCGAACCAGTTGTTAAAAATTGCGAGCCGGCTCTGGCTCTCCTCCCTCCCTCTGGATCTGGTCCCTCACCGACTCCTTGTCCTTCTAATTCTTTGGGGTAGGTAGTCTTGCCTGCCCACTGCCAGCGCTGACTCTCCCCCGCTGCCGATTCGTGCTTTAAAAATGGCCGCCGAGACTTCCAGAGGTGGCCTCGCGAGACTTCTGCTGAAGTCTCGGCGGCCATTTTGAAGCGCGAACCGGCAGCGGGGGAGAGTTAGCGCTGGCAGCGGGTAGGCAAGACTGCCTGCCCCGAAGAATTAGAAGGACAAGGAGTCAGTGAGGGACCGGATCTGGAGGAAGGGAGGGAGGAGAATTCGCTAAACAACTCGGGAGGAGGTGGCAGGGGAGAGAAGGGAGTCACTGGGCATGGGTGGATGGAGGGGAGAGAAGGGTCGCTGGGTATGGGTGCATGCAGGGCAGGGGAGAGGAGGGTCACTGCTGGACATGGGTGGATGGAGGGCAGGGGAAAGGAGGGTCACTGGGTATGGGTGCATGCAGGGCAGGGGAGAGGAGGGTCACTGCTGGACATGGATGAATGGAGATCAGGGGAGAGGAGGGTCACTGGGTATGGATGCATGCAGGGCAGGGGGAGGGAAGGGTCGCTGGACATGGGTGGATGGAGGGCAGGGGAGAGAAGGGGAGAGAGAAGAAATGCTGGACATGGATGGAGTGAGGAAGGAGATGAGATGAGGGGAAAGGAAGAGAGGAGAAAAACTGCACATGGATGAAGAAAATAGGCAGAAGCTGAGGACCAGAAATGAAGAAGAAAGGAGGAAAGGAAAGAAATAAATGGAAAGAAAGCCCTGGAAACAGTTAAGAGGACAGATAGCAGCAGAATCAGATACTGGGCCAGCATGATCAGAAAAACAGTCACCAGACAACAAAGGTAGAAAAAAAAACTCATTTTATTTTCATTATGGTGTTTGGAATATGTTCACTTTGAGAATCAGGTGCTCAACATTAAAAGTTTATATTTATTTATTTACTTATTTATGGCATTTTATCGCACATTAAACATGAATTAGATTGGAACCTGGGATCATTTAATTTTTTTTTCCTGGAGGAATGCATTGCCGCCACCCCCCAGGCTCTCTCCCCGGCTATAGCCAGCTCTGCAATTGGGGGGGGGGGGGCGCAGAGGGGGACCGGGGAGAGAGCCTATTGTTAAACATTTACCAGCACACCACTGGAAGGAGATGAAGGCTCAAGAAAGAAGGAAAGCCAGGCATCAAAGTCAGTGAGAAAGGAAGAAAGGGACTTATCAGGGGGTCGATAAATGACTGCTACTAGTAGAGGCAGAGGAGCAAATAGACAGATGGGATGGACTTGGAAGGAAGAAAAGCAGTGAGACTGAGGTGGAAGAAGAGGTTGAAATCTACAAGAGGGTGAAAGTAGTAGCCCGACACCACCTCCAGGGCACAAGAGAAAGGCAGGGATAAATAAATATGCAGTATTCTAAAACTGACTTGCGCAACTCGCTTAGGGCCAGATTCTATATAAGGCACCTAAAAAATCCATGTGGTAAACATTTCCGTAAACATTTGGTATATAGAATACGCTTAGTTGATATCCCCAGCGCCTAAAACTATGCGCATCCATTTATACCAACAAAAACATGGTGTAAATTCCCACGTGTAGATTTATGTGCACTGCGCCATGTTCTATAACTATAAGCATAAATTTGGGAACGCCCATGAAATGCCCATTTCCGTGCCCATAGCCATGCCCCTTTTGAACTATGCGCTTTAGAATTTAGGCGCAGTTCATTAAGAGAATATGCTTAGCAAGTTGTGCATGTAAATTCTAATTATTGACAATTAGTACTCATTATTGCTTGTTAAGTGCTGTTATCAATGCTGATTAGCTTCTTAAGCCAATTAAGTTACGCGTATTGTTATGAACTTGATCATACCACCACATCACCCTGCACTTGTTGACACCGGAGCCTGCAAAGGCCTCTCTGGTACTATCCAGCTCATTTTCGAAAGAGATCGCCGGCCATCTTCCGACACAAATCGGGAGATGGCCGGCGATCTCTTGATCCCGGCCAAATCGGTATAATCGAAAGCCGATTTTGGCCGGCATCAACTGCTTTCCGTCGCAGAGCCGGCCAACCTTCAAGGCAGGGTAGAGAAGGCAGGATGGGGCGGGACAGGGGCGTGGTTACGAGATGGCCGGCTTCACCCCATAATGGAAAAAAGATGGCCGGCTCAGACAAGCATTTCGCCGGCTGCACTTGGTCCATTTATTTTTAGGTCCAAGTCACAAAAGAGTGCCCCAATTGATCAGATGACCACTGGAGAGAATCGGGGATCACCTTCCCTTACTCCCCCATTGGTCACCAACCCCCTCCCATCCAAAAAAAATTAAAATAAAACATTTTTTTGCCAGCCTCAAATGTCATACCCAGCTCCATGACAGCAGTATGCAGGTCCCTGAAGCAGTATTTAGTGGGTGCAGTGCACTTCAGGTAGGTGGACCCAGGTCCACCCCCCCTACCTGTTATACTTGTGGTGATAAATGCTGAGCCCTCCAAAAAAAACGCAAAACCCATTTTACCCACATGTAGGTGCCCCCCTTCACCCCTTAGGGCTATGGTAATGGTGTAGAGTTGTGGGGAGTGGGTTTTGGGGGGAATTTGGGGGCTCAGTACCCAAGGTAAGGGAGCTATGCACCTGGGAGCTATTTTCTTTTCTTTTTTATTTTTAGAAATGCCCCCTAGGGTGCCCGGTTGTTGTCCTGGCATGTCAGGGGGACCAGTGCACTACAAATGCTGGCTCCTCCCATGACCAAATGCCTTGCATTTCGCCGGGTTTGAGATGGCCAGGCCCGGTTTCCATTATGTCTGAAAACTGAACCCAGCCATCTCTAAATCCGGCGATCTCAACATTTGACGTAAATGTTGAGATTTAGCCGGCGCCAACCGTATTATCGAAGGTAAAATTATGTATAATCATACCTGATAATTTTCTTTCCATTAATCATAGCTGATCAATCCATAGACTGGTGGGTTGTGTCCATCTACCAGCAGGTGGAGATAGAGAGCAAACTTTTGCCTCCCTATATGTGGTCATGTGCTGCCGGAAACTCCTCAGTATGTCGATATCAAAGCTCCATCCGCAGGACTCAGCACTTAGAGAATTACACCCACGAAGGGACACTCTGCCCAGCTCACCACCGCCGAAACGGGGGAGGGGAATTAACCCAGCTCATCCCACACAAGTGGGGGAGGGGAATCCGTCCAGCTCATCCCCGCGGAGCGGGGGAGGGACACCACACCCGCCGATGCGGGGGGATCTGGCTTATCCTGCAACCGCAACCGCGGGAGGAGCTGACTGACCCTAACACCGCCGAAGCGGGAGGGGTACAAAGCTGCCCTACAGCCGCACGAAGCGGGAGGGAGTGCCGGCAGAATTTATGTCTCAATCCAGCCCCGTAAAACGGAGGGGAGAGGAATGCAGCAGCTCACTGTAACACAAACTCGTCTCAACTCTTGAAGAATCCAAGTGAAAGAAGAACTTGAACACGAAGTCCTCCTGAAGTAACTGAAGGCTAAACTTGAACCTAAAATTCAACCAGAATATAAACAGTACAGATATCTGGGAGGGGCTATGGATTGATCAGCTATGATTAATGGAAAGAAAATTATCAGGTATGATTATACATAATTTTACCTTCCATATCATCAAGCTGATCAATCCATAGACTGGTGGGATGTACCGAAGCAGTACTCACCCAGGGCGGGACATAGAAATCCCTGACCTCAACACTGAAGCTCCAAACCGGGCCTCCGCCCGTGCAGCCACAGTCAAACGGTAATGCTTGGAGAATGTATGAGCCGAAGCCCACGTTGCCGCCTTGCATATCTCTTCCAAGGAGACGGATCCGGCCTCTGCCATCGAGGCTGCCTGAGCTCTCGTGGAGTGAGCCTTCAGCTGGATAGGCGGCACCTTCCCCGCGGCCACATAAGCCGCTGCAATGGCTTCCTTGACCCACCTTGCCACTGTAGGCTTAGCAGCCTGCAGACCCTTACGAGGACCTGCAAACAGGACAACAGATGATCCGATTTCCGGAAATCATTGGTCACTTCCAAGTATCTGATGATGACTCGTCTCACATCCAGATATTCAGGAGCGGAGTACTCCTCTGGGTAGTCCTCCCTACGAAAGGAAGGGAGACAGAGCTGCTGATTCACATAGAAGCGAGAACCAAACTTGGGCAGGAAGGCAGGCACTGTGCGAATAGTCACTCCTGCCTCGGTGAACTGCAGAAAAGGCTCTCGACATGAGAGCGCCTGGAGCTCGGAAACTCTTCTGGCTGAAGTGATAGCCACCAAAAAGACTGCTTTCAACGTCAGGTCTTTCAGAGATGCCCTCGACAAGGGTTCCAAAGGCGGCTTCTGCAATGCTCTTAGCACCAGGTTGAGATTCCACGCAGGCACCACTGAGTGCAGAGGAGGGCGCAGGTGATTAACTCCCTTGAGAAAGCGCACCACATCTGGCTGCGAAGCCAGGGAAGCACCCTTCAGGCGGCCCCTGAAGCAAGCCAGAGCCGCTACCTGGACTTTAAGGGAACTGAGCGACAGGCCTTTCTCCAGACCTTCTTGCAGGAACGCCAACACTGAAGAAATTGGAGCAGTGAAGGGAGAAAGTGAGCCTGCTTCACACCATGCTGCAAAGATACGCCAAACCCTGGCGTAAGCAGTAGAAGTAGAGCGCTTCCTCGCTCTCAGCATAGTGGCGATGACCTTGTCCGAGAAGCCCTTCTTCCTCAGACGCTGCCGCTCAATAGCCAGGCCGTAAGACCAAAGGGAGAGGGATCCTCCATCACCACGGGACCCTGATGTAACAGGCCCTGCTCCACTGACAGCCGCAGAGGATCGTCGACTGAGAGCCTGAACAAGTCCGCATACCAGGGACGTCTGGGCCAATCCGGACCCACCAGGATTACCCTGCCGGGATGCTTTGCCACCCGGTCTAGCACCCTGCCCAACATGGGCCAAGGCGGGAACACATAGAGGAGCTCTTGTGTCGGCCACTGTTGGAGAAGAGCATCTACTCCCAGGGATCGAGGGTCCCGTCCTCTGCTGGAAAAGCGCGGCACTTGGCCATTGGCCGATGACGCCATCAGATCTAGGCTCGGCTGGCCCCAGCGCTTCGTGATGTCCAAGAACGCCTGAGCAGATAGTTGCCACTCTCCGGGCTCCAAGGTATGGCGACTGAGAAAGTCCGCCTTGACATTCATGACTCCGGCAATGTGGGCCGCTGAAAGCTGCTCCAGGTTCGCTTCCGCCCACTGGCAAAGACTCATAGCCTCCTGGCTAGAGGGGCGCTCTTGGTACCTCCCTGGCGGTTGATATAGGCCACAGCCGTGGCATTGTCCGACAGGACCCGTACAGGCTTCAACACCAGTACCGGGATGAACTCCAATAACACCAACCGAATGGCTCTGAGTTCCAGGAGGTTGATAGACCACTTGCATCTGCAGGAGACTAGAGCCCCTGCGCTGTCCTTCCCAAGCAGTGGGCTCCCCAGCCCATCAAAGAGGCGTCTGTCGTGACGACAATCCACTCCGGGGTCACCAGAGGCAATCCTGCAGACAACTCGTCTGTCTGCGTCCACCAGCTCAGCGCCTTGCGCACTGCTGGGTCCACGGGAAGGCGCACAGCATAATCCTCCGACATCGGAGTCCAGCGCAGCAGCAGAGATAGCTGTAGTGGTCTCATATGAGCCCTGGCCCAGGGCACTACTTCCATCGTGGCCGTCATAGAGCCCAACAGCTGCACGTAGTCCCAAGCCCAAAAGGAGAGGCTACTAGGAACTAGTCCACCTGAGCCTGAAGCTTGACAATCCGATTGTCTGGCAGGAACACTCTGCCCACTTGGGTGTCGAATCGAACTCCCAGATACACCAGGGACTAAGTCGGGCGCAGCTGGCTCTTCTTCCAGTTGATGATCCATCCCAGGGAGCTCAAAAGAGCAACTACCCGGTCCATAGCTTTGCCGCACTCTGCATAAGAGGGGGCTCGGATCAACCAGTCGTCCAGATAAGGATGGACTTGTACTCCTTCCTTTAGCAGGAAGGCCGCTATGACCCCCATTACTTTGGAAAAGGTCCGCGGAGCAGTAGCCAACCCGAAAGGGAGGGCTCTGAACTGGAAGTGTCGTCTCAGGACTGTAAAACGCAGAAAGCGTTGGAGAGGAGGCCAGATGGGAATATGCAGGTACGCTTCCTTGATGTCCAAGGAAGCCAAGAACTCTCCTGCCTTCACTGCCGCTATAACAGAGCGGAGAGTCTCCATGCGAAAGTGCCTCACTTTCCAGGCCCGATTGACCCCTTGAGGTCGAGGATAGGCCGGACAGAACCTCCTTTCTTTGGAACCACAAAGTAAATGGAGTAACGTCCCTTGCCAATCTGATTTTTTGGCACCGGAACGACCGCACCCAGGCGGATCAGGTTGTCCAAGGTCTGCTGCACTACCACAGCTTGACCGGAGACTTGCAGGGAGAGAGTACAAACCCGTCTCTTAAGGGTTGGCAGAACTCTAGCTTGTAGCCGTCTCTGATGACTTCCAGCACCCACGCGTCTGAAGTTATAGTGGTCCACTCGCCCAGAAACGAGGACAGCCGTCCTCCAATCTGCACTGGGGCGTGGACCAAGGCCCCGTCATTGGTACGAGACCCTGGGGGAGGACCGGAGGGAGCACCTCCGGGACGGCGGTCTCTGCGAAAGGAATGCTGCTTGGGGGAGAAATTCCTCTTGAAGGAAGAGGGGGCAGAGGAACCCGACTTGCCCGGGCGGGTACCGATGGGCTTCCTGCAACCGTCCTCTGGAGGTATCGGGACGAGTACTAACCCGAGCCCTGACCTCTGGTAATTTCTTGCCCTTAGACGTGCCGAGATCAGTCACGATTTTGTCCAGCTCGACCCCAAAGAGCAGCTTGCCTTTAAAAGGCAATCTAGCCAGGCGGGATTTAGAGGCGTGGTCAGCAGACCAATGTTTCAGCCAAAGCCACCGCCGCGCAGAGACTGTCTGAGCCATGCCTTTAGCTGAGGCTCTCCAGACATCATACAGCAAGTCTGCCAAATAGGCTAAGCCCGATTCCAGGGCCGGCCAATCAGCCCTCAAGGAATGATCCGAGGGGGAAGCCCGCTGCACCATAGTCCGGCACGCCCTGGCCACATAGGAGCCGCAAACTGAGGCCTGCAAACTTAAAGCAGCTGCCTCAAAGGACGACCTTAAGGCCGCCTCCAATCTTCTGACTTGGGCGTCCTTTAGGGCCGTGCCACCCTTCCACCGGCAACGCCGTTTCTTAGTCACCGCAGTGATTAAAGAATCCACGGTAGGCCACAGATAGGCCTCACGTTCACTCACAGCCAAAGGATAGAGGCGGGACATAGCCCTAGCCACTTTAAGGCTCGTTTCCGGGACATCCCATTGAGCCGCAATTAAGGTGTGCATGGCATCATGCACGTGGAAGGTTCTAGGCGGGCGCTTCGTCCCCAGCATAATGGCAGAGCCAACAGGGGCTGAGGGAGAGACGTCCTCCGGAGAGGAAATCTTCAAAGTGTCCATGGCCTGTAACAACAGGTTGGGCAAATCCTCTGGGCTAAAAAGCCGCGCTGCAGAGGGGTCATCCGCTCCATCCGAGCGGGGATCTATCTCCTCCAAGGAATCCGCAAAGGATCGTTGGGAGACCTCAGACACGCTGCCCTCATCTACATCGGAGGAGACAAAAGTCCTCCAAGGCCTGGAAATCAACCCGAGGGCGTTTACCTCTGGGAACCTCAACCTCTTTATCAGAAGAGGGAGCAGGGGCAGTGTTTTGCATGAGGAAAGCCTGATGCAGCAGCAAAACAAACTCGGGGGAGAAACCCCCAGACTGTGCACTTCCGCAGCCTGGGCAACAGCCCTAGACGCACTCTCAACCGGCGCTCGCAATAGCGGGGGAGAGACATGCTGCGCATCCAAAATGGCGTCCGGCGCGAAACTCCGTGAAGGAGCCGCGCGGGAAGAACGGCGCTTAACTTTAGCCGCTTTTGTGCCGTCGCCCAAATTAAGGGCGTTCATGGCATTAATGTCTCCAACCTCAAGGGCGGCCCCGAAGAAGCCGTCCGAGCCGCGTGGCCGGCCAAGATGGCGGAGGCGAGGAGCGGGGGATGGGCGTTTATGGCGGGAAAAAACCGCCACGCCGGAGGAACGACCGGGACATTCATCGGTCACTAAACTATCACCCATCAAGGGCGAATCAGGTTGTAAAACCCCCGCATCCCCTCTAGAAGCGCTCCAGCGATCCGGGGAGCGACCCTTTGCGCCCTCGCCCTCCGACGCCATTGCCACGAGGAGAAGAATCGGGGAACCCCCTGCCCGCTATAAAAAGGTAAAATTACCTGCTTGCCGCTCCGAGCTGTAACGAACTGGTGTCCCAGTGAGTAGCTGCAATGAACGTTTAAAGAAACGTCGAATTAAACGCCTTTAAAGACGTTTAAAATTTTTTTTTTTTTTTTTTTTTTAAACGGAGCCAGCGGGAGGGGGGAGAAAAGGAGGGACCTGGCACCACCAGGTTTGCACTTGCTCAAAAGAGCCCTCAACCCCAGGCCTCAACAAAACCTAAGGATTAGGCTTGGAGGCCTAGCCAGAGCTGCTGCTGTGTGTGACCACCACCTGCTGAGATAGAGAACATACTGAGGAGTTTCCGGCAGCACATGACCACATATAGGGAGGCAAAAGTTTGCTCTCTATCTCCACCTGCTGGTAGATGGACACAACCCACCAGTCTATGGATTGATCAGCTTGATGATATGGAAGGAAAAGATGGCCGGCCATCTTTTTCAAAAATACGGTTGGCTCCACCCCTTTGCGGCGGTGCCATTCGATTATGCCCCTCCACGTAAGCCACATTGAGCCTACAAATAGGTGAGAAAATAAATAGAATGTCTGGATATAATCCGGGGGTTAGTGTGTAAATACAAGGGCGTAGATATAGGTGGGGCACAGGTGAGGTTCCCATTTACACATATAAGTTACAGAATACTGTAAGTTACATGCTGAAGTGCCGCATATAGGTACATGCATTTATGCCTGCTGTTAACATGGTGGGTGCACCTAAATGTAGCAAAGCAAATGCCAGTTTACACTAGTATTCTATAATGAAATAAATTGTCCCCATGCATTATAACATACAAGACTATCACTAGCCCTTTTCTGTTATATATAGTTGCTCTCCTGATGTCTCCAATATCTGGAACTCAGCAGGGAATTGCAATGAGCCAGGGGCGAACCGACCATACGGGCAACTGGGCAGTGCCCAAGAACCCAGGGCTGGGGGGGGGAGGGCAGTGATTCCCTCCCATGTGCCTGATGTGTGATGTCCTTCTCTCTCCTCCAGAACCGGGACTGGGACACCCCTGTCTCATCCCCGTCCCCGAACCCCCCCCTTCGCAGGCGAGGGCACCGACAGCTAAATCAGCAATCTGCTGTTGCAACTGAAACTTCCCTCTGCCGTGGCCTGCCCCTTCTGATGTCACTTCCTTCTTCCACAAGCACAGCCATTCCTTTAAAAAATTATATCTATGGTAAAAGGGGCCTCAACATGCGGCAAATCCATGTGCTGATGCAAGGCCCCTTTTACTGCAGAGCTTGGTAAAAGGGCCCCTTATTGTAAGGTATGTAGACTAACAGCATGCAGAAGTGAATACCAAAATACATGACTTTCAATGTCAGGAATTTGAAATTACAAACATCTTAGGGGCCCTTTTACTAAAGGGCCATAGGGCTACTGCCTTATTGGTGCGCAGCAAATTGGGCCTACCGCTGGTAGTCTCGGTCTCTGCCACATGCCAACTCTGATGCTAGAAAATATGTTTGTATTTTCTAGAGCCGGGAGGCATTCCCAGCAATAATTGGGCAGCCCTGCGCGCTTCCTGGTTACCATCGGGTGAGCATGGGAGCCTTACTGCCTCCTCAATGGGTGGTGGTAAGGGCTCCCCTGGGAAATGGCCGCATGTGGCAAGTAGTTCATTTACCACAGGGCCATTTCCCTTAAAAAATAGTGCCTTTTTCCCACTGTGGTAAAAGGGGTCCGGCAAGCAGCGAATCCACGTGCCGATACTACCGCATGGCCCCTTGTACTGGAACTTGGTATAAGGGCCCAGAAGGTTTCATTAGCTGGGTTAGAACCATACTGATATAAGAATAGAAGAACATAAAAATAGCCATACTGGGTCAGACCAATGGTCCATCAAGTCCAGTATCCTGCTTGCAACAGTGGCCAATCCAGGTCACAAATATCTGGCAGAAACTTAATTAATAACAACATTCCATGTTACCAATTCTGGGGCAAGTAGTGGCTTCCCCCATGACTATCTCAATAACAGATTATGGACTTTCTCTCCAGGAACTTGTCCAAACGTTTTTTAGACCTAGATACGCTAACTGCTGTTATCACATCCTCCGGCAGCGAGTTCCAGAGCTTAACTATTCTTTGAGTGAAAAAATATTTCCTCCTATTTGTTTTAAAAATATTTTCATGTAACTTCATTGAATGTCTCCTCATCTTTGCATTTTTTTAAAGAGTGAAAAATCTTTTACCCATTATACACCACTCAGGATTTTATAGACCTGAATCATAAGTACATAAGTACATAAGTAGTGCCATACTGGGAAAGACCAAAGGTCCATCTAGCCCAGCATCCTGTCACCGACAGTGGCCAATCCAGGTCAAGGGCACCTGGCACGCTCCCCAAACGTAAAAACATTCCAGACAAGTTATACCTAAAAATGCGGAATTTTTCCAAGTCCATTTAATAGCGGTCTATGGACTTGTCCTTTAGGAATCTATCTAACCCCTTTTTAAACTCCGTCAAGCTAACCGCCCATACCACGTTCTCCGGCAACAAATTCCAGAGTCTAATTACACGTTGGGTGAAGAAAAATTTTCTCCGATTCGTTTTAAATTTACCACACTGTAGCTTCAACTCATGCCCTCTAGTCCTAGTATTTTTGGATAGCGTGAACAGTCGCTTCACATCCACCCGATCCATTCCACTCATTATTTTATACACTTCTATCATATCTCCCCTCAGTCGTCTCTTCTCCAAGCTGAAAAGCCCTAGCCTTCTCAGCCTCTCTTCATAGGAAAGTCGTCCCATCCCCACTATCATTTTCGTCGCCCTTCGCTGTACCTTTTCCAATTCTACTATATCTTTTTTGAGATACGGAGACCAGTACTGAACACAATACTCCAGGTGCGGTCGCACCATTGAGCGATACAACGGCATTATAACATCCGCACACCTGGACTCCACACCCTTCCTAATAACACCCAACATTCTATTCGCTTTCCTAGCCGCAGCAGCACACTGAGCAGAAGGTTTCAGCGTATCATCGACGACGACACCCAGATCCCTTTCTTGATCCGTAACTCCTAACGCGGAACCTTGCAAGACGTAGCTATAATTCGGGTTCCTCTTACCCACATGCATCACTTTGCACTTGTCAACATTGAACTTCATCTGCTACTTGCACGCCCATTCTCCCAGTCTCGCAAGGTCCTCCTGTAATCGTTCACATTCCTCCTGCGACTTGACGACCCTGAATAATTTTGTGTCATCGGCGAATTTAATTACCTCACTAGTTATTCCCATCTCTAGGTCATTTATAAATACATTAAAAAGCAACGGACCCAGCACAGACCCCTGCGGGACCCCACTAACTACCCTCCTCCACTGAGAATACTGGCCACGCAATCCTACTCTCTGCTTCCTATCTTTCAACCAGTTCTTAATCCATAATAATACCCTACCTCCGATTCCATGGCTCTGCAATTTCTTCAGGAGTCTTTCGTGCGGCACTTTGTCAAACGCCTTCTGAAAATCCAGATATACAATATCAACCGGCTCCCCATTGTCCACATGTTTGCTTACCCCCTCAAAAAAATGCATTAGATTGGTGAGGCAAGACTTCCCTTCACTAAATCCGTGCTGACTTTGTCTCATCAGTCCATGTTTTTGTATATGCTCTGCAATTTTATTCTTAATAATAGCCTCCACCATCTTGCCCGGCACCGACGTCAGACTCACCGGTCTATAATTTCCCGGATCTCCTCTGGAACCCTTCTTAAAAATCGGAGTAACATTGGCTACCCTCCAGTCTTCCGGTACTACACTCGATTTTAGGGACAGATTGCATATTTCTAACAGTAGCTCCGCAAGTTCATTTTTAGTTCTATTAATACTCTGGGATGAATACCATCAGGTCCCGGTGATTTACTACTCTTCAGCTTGCTGAACTGACCCATTACATCCTCCAAGGTTACAGAGAATTTGTTTAGTTTCTCCGACTCCCCCGCTTCAAATATTCTTTCCGGCACCGGTGTCCCCCCCAAATCCTCCTCGGTGAAGACCGAAGCAAAGAATTCATTTAATTTCTCCGCTACGGCTTTGTCCTCCTTGATCGCCCCTTTAACACCATTTTCGTCCAGCGGCCCAACCGACTCTTTGGCCGGTTTCCTGCTTTAATGTATCTAAAAAAATTTTTACTATGTATTTTTGCTTCCAACGCTAATTTCTTCTCAAAGTCCTTTTTTGCCCTCCTTATCTCCGCTTTGCATTTGGCTTGGCATTCCTTATGATCTATCCTGTTACTTTCAGTTGGTTCTCTTCTCCACTTTCTGAAGGATTGTTTTTTGGCTCTAATGATTTCCTTTATCTTACTGTTTAGCCACGCCGGCTGACGTTTAGTCTTTTTTCCCTTTTTTCTAATACGTGGAATATATTTGTCCTGAACCTCCAGGATGGTGTTTTTTAAACAGCATCCACGCCTGATGCAAGTTTTTTACTCTGCGAGCTGCTCCTTTCAGTCTTTTTTTCACCATTTTTCTCATTTTGTCGTAATCACCTTTTCTATAGTTAAACGCTAGCGTACTTGATTTCCTAGTTTCACTTCCTTCAATGCCAATATCAAAACCGATCATATTATGATCACTGTTATCAAGCGGCCCTCGTATCGTTACCCCCTGCACTAGATCATGAGCACCACTAAGGACTAAGTCTAGTATTTTTCCTTCTCTTGTCGGCTCCTGAACTAGCTGTTCCATGAAGCTGTCCTTGATTTCATCAAGAAATCTTATGTCCCTTGCGTGTACAGATGTTACATTAACCCAGTCTATATGCGGGTAATTGAAATCCCCCATTATTATTGTGTTGCCCAGTTTGTTTGCGTCCCTGATTTCCTTTAACATTTCCGCATCCGTCTGTTCGTCCTGGCCAGGCGGACGGTAGTACACTCCTATCACTATCCTTTTCCCCTTTGCACATATCCCCCTCAGCCGTCTCTTTCCCAAGCTGAAGAGCCCTAACCTCTTTAGCCTTTCCTCATATGAGAGGAGTTCCATCCCTTTTTATCATGTTGGTCGCTCTTCTTTGAACCTTTTCTAATTCCACTATATCTTTTTTGAGATACAGCGACTAGGAATGAACACAAATTCTCCAGGTGAGGTTGCACTATGGAGTGATACAGTGGCATTATAGTATTCTTAGTCTTATTTACCATCCCTTTCCTAATAATTCCTAGCATCCTGTTTGCTTTTTTGGCCACCACCGCACACTAGGCAGAAGATTTCAGCATATTGTCTACAATGAGAACTACCCCCCTATTTACTAAGCCACGCTAGCAGTTGCCATGCTGTACTGCTATGGATTTATAGCCTGCTTCACTAACACAGACTACTCAATAATTACTGTGGATTCTTTTGGATTCATATTAGGTAAATGAGACCTTTGAGGTTCTAAAATCTAGATATATACAATGATTAAGCTATATACACATAATGATTAGCTATATAACTAAAACGGAAACAATACCTATCTATAAACAGTCATTACATCACTGGTCTCTACATCTAAGCAATGCTAGGAGTTCCTAGACCAGGAAAAGAAGCAATAAAACAATCATCACTGGTCCTTACATCATCCAGGCTCTTATCATCAGCTGGGGGGGGCCTGTTCACAGCAAAAGCCAGGAGTTTCTTTGACCAGGAAATATGGTTCTCTGCGCAGTTCGTACGTTACTCACAGATGAGCTCCCAATTTCACTGATAGGCTTAGAACTCATGTTCAGAGCTAAGGAAAATTACAGAATGCTTGAGAATTTCTCTGTTTAGGTAAACAAGCCATACTGTGGGAATGTGGTCATATGTTTCCCAGTCCAGGTGTCCAGACTGAACTGGAAAGAGGCTGCACCTCCCCCTTCACATACCAAATTAATTAGAGATGTGTCGTATCTTCTACATTCCAACTTATTTTCACACAATCAAAGTTAAACAATCATTTTTAAACAGAACTACTTGTAATCAAAAATACAGACCTCCAAGTGCACTGGTTGGTCAAGGCAGAGTTGAAAAACAACTTTTAAAATTCACTTCCATTACACACGCTGATGCTGACACTGCCTATTCACTTTGAATGGGCTGTGTTGGCATTGCTGTGCGGCAGCAGCTAATGCAGATTAGTAAACAAGGGGGCTAGATTTTTTCTTGAGTGCATGACACTACAGGAAGCTTCAATTGAACCAAGTCCCCTATAGTCCTAACAACAGGCTATACAGCAATTAGACTTCCTTCTTCTGAATTCAACAATGACCTTAAGCATCATTCAGAATGGAGGGCACAAAAGCCTAAAATGTGGGGATAGATATTTAGCAGCACTTACTGGGCAGTCAGGCACTGGTTTTCAGCTGCTCTGTCCTGGTAACGCCACTGAAAATCTTTATTAATCGCCCCACACTACTCAAATCGTGACAGGGCAGTCCAGGGGCGGAACCAAGGCAGAGCCGGAAGTAATCCAGGTGCTGCAAATATTCAGTGCCAGTACCTGGATAACTATCCGGATAAGGTAGGACAGCAAAAGGGCACTCAAGCAGATAATCACAATATACCCCTTTCTTTTATGTTATTCTTATGTGTTTATATAACGCACAAACCAGGACTAAAAGCCACCAAGTACTGTACACATTCATTGTCACAGGACTCACCAAAATAATTTCATATATATTTTTTTGAAGTAGAGTACCCTCAGATGTTCTTCCACTGTTACTGCAGACAATGAAGCTGCTACATAGTGGTATAGCACTTCTTTCATAGGGTTACTCTACAATTGTAAGGGAAACTTTTTTTTTTAATTCTTTTCTTTTGCTTCCCAACACCATAGTGCTATAAAACTCACACCAAAGTTTTGAAAAATATATATATGGTGAAGAACTGTGCACTTATCTCGCCTCGCTGAACACTACTGAATTCTCATTGTTCCTGATACGCCTTCCCCTGGAACCGCCCGACTCCGCGGGTTTCAGTCGCTTTCCTCAGGGACAAGGGTTAAGGCCAAGGAATCCTCTTTTTCCTTTCACAAACAACATTTGCGAGACTTACTACTGTAAGTTGGCTTTTTTCTTACAAGTTACTGGGGTGGCCATGGGAACAGCGGCGGCCCCTAGTATTGCTAACTTGTTAGCAATTTTGAGGAAACCCATTTGTATAAATCTGAGTGGTTCATTCATATAAAATATTGGGGCAGATTTATAGATGACATTTTTTTCATATGGCTCTCTACTGAAGAACATTTATGCCAGTTTTTTGAGTGGCTTAATAGTAGAGATGTGCACTTAAAATTCACTATGAATAAGAGTAGACAACAAGCTGTATTTCTAGACACTACAATTTATAAATGTAACGAGAGGTTATATACAACGGTCTATCACATAGACTTAAATGGTCGCTTCCGATAGGACAATTTTTAAGATTGCAGAGAATCTGTGGTACAGACGCAGCGTTTAAACATCAGGCTACTTTGTTAACTCAGAAACTTCGGGAGCGGGGGTACCCAGAGAAATGTATTCACCAAGCATTCAAACGAGCGTGGTACGCTCAGAGGTCGCTCTTATTAACTGATAAGCCCAAAGAACCGATGACTAGGATGGTGTGCGTTTTAGGTTTTTCTACTATGGTCCCTCAAGTTGACCAAATTATAAACAAACATTGGCAGGTCTTAGCTTTTCATTCAGTTTTTTCTGAGCAGCCGTGTATCACTTACACCCGGGGTCAGAACCTTAGGGACCGTCTAGTTCACACTTCAATGATACAACACAATCAGATTGAAGAGGAGGGATTACATCAACCTTGTGGCACTTGCCAATTTTGTAATCAGACCACCACTATGACACAATGGACTCATAAAAAATCTTTGCAGACATTTAAATTGAGATATAGGACCACATGTAAAATTCCATTTGTCATGTATGTTATTGAATGTCCCTGTCATTTGTACTATGTGGGACGTACTATGAAACATATGAGACTCACAGAACATAAAAGTCGATTGGCGACGAAAACCCTCACTGCTCCTATGGTCATGCATTGTGAACAATTTAATCATACATTTGTGGAGTTACATTGGTTCATTAATGATCATGTTCCATCTACTGTGTTGGGGATGGACCGGACTTCTATGCTGACCCGTCGTGAACAGTGGTGGATTTTTACTCTACAAATTGTGAATCCCCAAGGACTTAATGAAATTGTGGAATGGAACGCTATGATTTAAACTCCCTTGTTTTTAGTTTAGAGTGAGGGAGTCAGTTTGGTTGTTCAATAAAGTTTTCTCTTGATTGATTCTGACTTCACTTCAAGAATACTTCCGTTCCTCACATGATTGGAGGCACCTTTATAAGCCATGTTTTATTTTACGGAAGTAAGTCTCGCAAATGTTGTTTGTGAAAGGAAAAACAGGATTCCTTGGCCTTAACCCTTGTCCCTGAGGAAAGCGACTGAAACCCGCGGAGTCGGGCGGTTCCAGGGGAAGGCGCATCAGGAACAATGAGAATTCAGTAGTGTTCAGCGAGGCGAGAAAAGTGCACAGTTCTTCACCATATATATTTTTTTCAAAACGTTGGTGTGAATTTTATAGCACTATGGTGTTGGGAAGCAAAAGAATTTTTTTTAAAAAGTTTCCCTTTACAATTGTAGAGTAACCCAATGAAAGAAGTGCTATATCACTATGTAGCAGCTTCATTGTCTGCAGTAACAGTGGAAGAACATCTGAGGGTACTCTACTTCAAAAAAATATATATGAAATTATATTGGTGAGTCATGTGACAATAATTGTGTACAATACTTGGTGGCTTTTAGTCCTGGTTTGTGCGTTATATATTTGAGGTTACCAGAGACATTGATATCATTCTTATGTGTTTGACATTTTTATCTCTTACAGCTCTGAAACCTTACTCAACTAGAAGTTATTTGAAGGTACTGCAACAGAAAGAAAAGAAATGCCTTTTTCAGACCCAAAGTTTTATGTTTCTCATTGTCTTTGCTCAGGCTGCTCTTCATAGTAAGATAAAACAAATTAACTATTTGTATCCAAGAGGGGAAAAGAAGGAACGGGCTAAAGATAAAATTGAACTGGATGCACACCTGCTGTCGCACATAAAAGTCTGCCAGTTTGCTGTTGATCTGTTGGTGTGTTAATATATCCCACTCCTGATCCACAGGCATTCCTGCTAAAAGTTGATAGCTGGTTGAAACTTGTACCTCAAATGACCTGACACACAAGACAAACAAATATTCTTGTTAACAGTTATAGTTCACAGTTTATTCATATTTGATATACCACTTCCCCACCACATTTGACCAAAGAGGTTTACAATAAAAACAAATCCTATATAATAATTTCCACCTCCAATGTTCTAAAGCTGACTCCCGTGGCACTGAAGGGTTCGTAGTGTCCATGGGGTTCATACTGCCTGTAACCATCTGTCTCACTGTCCCGCCCTCGCATCATAACATTATGACGTCGAGGGCTGAACACTGAGAGGGAAGGGGACAGCATAGTTGCAAGGCAAAGCAACGGAATGTCAAACATGAGGATGTCGTTGTCCCTCCCTTCCTCCCTCCCTGTTCCAGGCCCCCTCCCTCCGATGTTTAAAAGTCATCTTCACTTACCAAGTCAGGGTTACGGCGGCCGCCAGCAGCAGCGGTAAAACTCATGCAACCTCGGCCCTTTTCTCTCTCTCAGCTGTGGTCCCGCCCTTCCGGAAACAGGAAATGAGGGCGGGACCACAGCTGAGAGAAAAGGGCCGAGCCTGCACGCCTTTTACCGCTGCTGGCGGCCGCTGTAACCCCAACGAGGTAAGTCAAGATGACTTTTAAACTTTGTAGGGAGGGGGCCTGGAACTGGAAGGGAGGGAGGACGACCCTGGAACTGGGAGGGAGGGAGCCTGAAACTTGGATGGAGGGGGGACCCTGAAACTCGGAGGCAGGGAGTGGGGGGAACCTGGAACTCTGAGGGAGGGAGGGAGGGGACGAC
Source organism: Microcaecilia unicolor (assembly GCF_901765095.1). Taxonomy (NCBI): domain Eukaryota; kingdom Metazoa; phylum Chordata; class Amphibia; order Gymnophiona; family Siphonopidae; genus Microcaecilia; species Microcaecilia unicolor. The sequence goes on along the minus strand of NC_044033.1, from coordinate 93,388,758 downwards.
CCTGGAACTCGGAGGGAGGGAGGGGATGACTCTGGAACCCAGAGGGAGGGGACGACCGTGGAACTCGGAGGGAGGGAGGGGACGACCCTGGAACTCTGAGGGAGGGAGGGAGGGGACGACCCTGGAACTCGGAGGGAGGGAGGGGATGACTCTGGAACCCAGAGGGAGGGGACGACCGTGGAACTCAGAGGGAGGGAGGGGACGACCCTGGAACTCGGACGGATGGGGGGACAGCCCTTGAACTGGGAGGGAGGGGGGACAACCCTGGAAATGGGAGGGAGGGAGGGAGGGGGGGTGCCCCTGGCACACACTCTCAATCTCACACACACTCTCTCTCTCACAGACACACTCACACCCAGTCTCACTCTGTCTCTGACACACACACTCGCACATCCACTCTCTCTCTCTCTCACCCAGTCACTCTCACACACTCTCTCAAACATACCCACTCCGAGGAAAACCTTGCTAGCGCCCGTTTCATTTCTTTCAGAAACAGGTCTTTTTTACTAGCAACATATAAAAAGAACTCCATTAACAACAGTAAAGCTCAATCCATCAAGACCAAACATCCATCCCGTACAACCATTCATACTGTCATAAAAACAATACAATGCTTATCTGAGGCTCATGTGCCCACCCACCAGACTAATCATCCGGAAGTGAGACCTCAAAGACCTGTTGCTACCTTTACCATTTCTGCTATGATTCAAGCCTTGCTGTGCAATAGAAACACTTTATTTGCCTTTTCTGGGCAGCCAGTCACAGAGTATCATGTTCTTTCATCTGCTTTGAGATTCCCTTTACATGGAGGTGGAGGGCAGCTAGCTGTACTTCTTAATCATCTACAGCATTGACCATGACAATGGCACACTGGCCGGGCCATAGCTGTGAAGGGACAAATGGATTCTGATGGGGAAGGAATAATGTAGCCCTTGAGAGAGAGAGATATTACAGAAACACCAGGAAGCGTGCTTATTCGATTGCTGAACCGGCCTCCTAGGCAAATCAGAACGACAATGGATATAGTGAAATTTAAAAAAATTAACTTCTTTGTTCAGATAGTTGAAACTGTATGGAGTATGATGAGATATTCTTGACTAAGAGCTCCTTTTATTAATAACTAGAGGATTAGGGCAAAAGGGGGATTAAATGAAAAGGATTGTTGGCACAGTAATGCAAATACAAATTGATTAATGATTTATGCACTTGGAAGCCCTTTTACAAAGCAGCAGTAAGCCCACCATAGTCTTACCGCACGGCAATCCGGAACTACTGCTGGCCCAACGCTGGCACCGGAGGTAGTTCCACCCCCAGCACGCATTTCTCACGCTAGCAGAAATATTTCCTCAGGGGGTTACCTGGCAGTAATCGTGCAGCGCCACATGCTGGCCAGTTACCGCTGGGTTAGCACGGGAGCCCTTACCACCACCTCAATGGGTGGCGGTAAGGGCTCCCCCCTCGCATGGACATGCGGTAAGATGACCATTTCTTTTTCCGGCCTTTTTATCCGCTGCAGTAAAAAGAGCCTCCGTGCGTGGCACAAACAGCCACCACCGCTAGTGCAGGGCCCTTTTACCACTGCTTAGTCAAAGGGCCTCTTAGGTTTTTAGTGTGATCCTTGTTTGCTTTAAATGATTATCGGCCTTATTTTTGAAAGTGATGGGCGCCCATATTTCGACCCAAATCGGGAGATGGGCGCCCATCTCGCAAAGGCGCCCAAATCGGTATAATCGAAAGCTGATTTTGGGCGTCTTCAACTGCACTCTATCGCGGGAATGAACAAAGTTGATGGGGGCATGTCGGAGGCGTGGTGAAGGCGGGACTGGGGCGTGTTTATTGGCCGAGGAGAGATGGGCACCTTCGGCAGATAATTGAAAAAAAAGGGCGGCAGAAGCGAGAATTTGGGTCGCTTTTGCTGGACCTTTTTCACGACCCAAGTCCCAAAAAAGTGCCCCAACTGGCCAGATGACCACCGGAGGGAATCAGGGACGACCTCCCCTGACTCCTCCAGTGGTCACTAACCCCCTCCCACCACAAAAAAAGAACTTTAAAAACTTTTTCTGACAGCCTGTATGCGAACCTCAAATGTCATACCCAGTTCCTTGACAGCAGTATGCAGGTCCCTTGGAGCAGTTGTTAGTGGGTGCAGTGAACGTCAGGCAGGCGGACCCAGGCCCATCCCCCCCACCTGTTCCACTTGTGCTGGTTAATGTTGAGCCCTCTAACCCCCCCCCCCAAAAACCCACTGTACCTACATGTAAGTGCCCCCCTGCACCCCTTAGGGCTATGGTAATGGTGTAGACTTGTGGGCAGTGGGTTTTGGGGGGGCTTTGGGGGGCTCAGCACACAAGGGAAGGGTGCTATGCACCTGGGAGCTATTTTAATTTTTTTTTTTAATTTGTAAAAGTGCCCCCTAGGGTGCCCAGTTGGTGTCCTGGCATGTGAGGGGGACCAGTGCACTACGAATCCTGGCCCCTCCCAAGACCCAATGCCTTGGATTTGTTCGTTTTTGAGCTGGGCGCCTTCGGTTTTCATTATCGCTGAAAACCGATAGCACCCAGCTCAAAAACGCCCAAATCCTAGGCATTTGCCCCGCACAATCTGTATTATCGAAAAAAAATGGGCGCCCATCTTTTTTTGAAAATATGGTTTGTCCCGCCCCTTCGCATGGCCGCCCACGGAGATGGGCACCCACTTTCGATTATGCCCCTCTATGTGTGTGTGTTGTTCTCTGCCTTGTCCCAGGCAGATTATAGATCAATAAACCATAATCATTTTATAGTTAAATACAAGAATAAAAAAATCAAATCCACTATCTAGGTAACGTCAGGGGAGTCCGGGGATGACTCCAGAAGTTATCCAGGAACCACCAATATTCAGCTCCGGTACCTGGATAACTATCTGGATAAACTAGGATGGCAGAGGACCTAACTTATCTGGATAGTTATCCAGGTTCCAGCACTCAACATTGGTGGTACTGGATCACTTCTGGCACTACCTTATACCCAGATATTCAGCACCAGTAACCTTGTATTGAATATCCAGATTTAAATTTAAACCCCATAATCAGTTTTTGAAATCAACCCTAGTCACAGTGTTTACTTACGGGGGGGGGGGGGGGGGGGGGGGGGGGAGGGGAAGACTCTTTCTGTTCTTTGTTCCTACCTCCCCCTCTGCTTCTCTTCAGCTATTCCTTTATTTCCTTTTGACCCAATCCCTTCAGTAAAGCAAGAAAAGGCTGCAGGTCCATGATCACAGAAAAGAGAGGAAGCAAGCATAAATCCTCACTAAGGCTGATCATAGAAAAATAAGCCAACTCTGAAAAGTATGGTTTTCAATAGACAGGATACTGGGAGCTCACTTTCAGTAATTGAAATGGTGAGGTCTCCCAGGGGCATAGCCAGACATGGGTGGGCATGGGAACATTGCTCCCACCCAGCATCCTTCCCCAGGCAATCCGGCATATCTTAACTTCCTCCTCCCAAGGAAGACAGAGATGTTGGTCTCGGGGGGGGGGGGGGGGGGGGGGGGGGGGGGGGGGGGCTAGAAAGAAGGGAGGGAGGGAGGGATTCAGTTGAAATGTAGGTTCTGTATAGGAATCTGTAGCATTCCATCTTTTCCAGCTGAAAAAGAGCCCGTCGCCTTTCTCAGTGCTGTACATTTGTAATAAGCCTGTTCCTATATAAAATACCCTTTTCCAAGCCACACCTGTTTATTGTATTATTGTGCTACAAACCCCAGTGCCTCTGATAAGTGAACCCGGGACCACTGAAAAGGAAACAAGAACAAGACTAACAACAAAGGTTATACCTGAGACGTTCTATTAACAAGAATGGTGGGTTAGGGGGTCCTGCTATATAGGCATATCATCTGGCAGTTCAGTTAGGACACTTCTGAGATTGGAGTGGCTGGGCCAGGAGAAATGTGTCATTCAAACTGAACAAGATTAAGCAGGGAGAACTGCCTTGCAATATGTCTCTTGAGTGGCAGGGGATGCAAGGTGCATGGGTCAGATGGATAATCCTTTTATAAAACATGCCTTGGGGCTCAGAAGAAATTACTGGGGAAGGATTGTTTTTCATTTTTAGCACCCTTAAGATATAATGGCAAATTTCACCCCAGCAGTCGATAGTGGTGTGTATCATGGGAGTGGGTAGGATTTTACTCTTCAATTTGTAGAAGGGGAGATACAAAAATCTAAGGATTGAAAGGGGAAGTCTGAACTGAAGTGTGAAAAAGACTTTTAGTATAAGCAGATATGGCATTACCTGCAATGGGGGATTCACGAATAGAAAACTTATGGCTATGGAGGACTGGAGTGAAGGGATTGATTTAATTTTTGTATAAGGCAGTTATACAGGATGGGTTTAAAAAATTCCGATATACAGTATGTCTGAGAGGCAGTTGGATTTTGGAGAGATGTTATCTGAAAAGGTGTGGGGGAAAGGTTGATAACCAGTGCGAATAAGCCATCAGTCTCAGTCAGTTTACAAATACTGTTACGATGGTACTTAAATCCTGAGAAGCTGAAAAGCATGTACCTGTCAATGGATAAGACGTGTTGGATGCTGTTGAGAGTAACGGACAGAGATTCTCTCAATCAATACTTGCAGACCCAGTCAGAAGACATTAGTAATATTGCAACCTGGCCGGATCTGAAGGAACTTTTTACCAGACTAAACAATCCACTTTCTGCCAGTGAAGTTGTTGAACACCTTTTTAGCTGTGCTGGATTAATTACTGACAAGTGCACGTGCATGAATGACAGTCATTTTTAAATTGTAGTTTTACTAAAAGCAAAGTGGATTGAATTGTAGAGCAATAAAAGTTTTATTGGGATAAAACATTGACCACAGTTACATTCATTGTATTTGCAGTACTTTTACTTTTTACTCAAAAAGTATTACATTAGGTAATAACTTTTTTATTTAAGTAAACATTTTAATGTATTCTTCATTGTACTTTTACTGACGTATTAAAACATTTATTTTTACTTTCACTTAATTAATTGGACCTAGTACTTTGAACAACAATGGTGGAATGCAATGCATAACAGCTGTGGCAATAACCACAAAGATAGGAAGACAGAACAGTTTGTTATGCTGGTGTGCTGTTTCCAAAAGGCACCCCTGTGAATGCTGCAGCCCCACCTATCACTTCCACTAGCCCAAGCACCCAGTCTCTCTACTGCTTCCTGCCATCATGCCACCACTCTGCTGAATCTCTGTGTCAGCACTGCAATCATTTCCAAGGCTGGCACAGAAATTCTCAGGAATGACACAAGGGTGACACATAATAACAGCTTAAATGTAACGTGGCCACTAAATAATGAAAACAAGTGGCCAGATAGCAACCAGTAAAATCTATCAGTCACCTGGTTCTCAGCATATTAATGATGCATATACTTCCATTTTAGTTCAGTAACTTTATAATAAAATATATAAGATAAATAGCAAACAAAAACCCCAAAGAAACTGTTACAAAACCCAGAAAGCATCTAATGTTATAACACAATACAAATAGAGGAAATCAGTGAAAGATTGATTACCTTTCAGAAGGTTGCCCCCTCTCACAATTTATCTATATTGATACATACTAATGCTAATCTATATTTCTCTAAGCAGGAGCTTTGCCAGACATGTCTGTGGTTTTATACTTCCAGATACTTATATCATAGAAGAAATACACTACCAGAATTATTACATCATCAGGACTAAGACATCATCACTGCAATATAGCTGATGTGCAGCAACACTGGCAGTTTCCTAGTCAATTATCAATAGAAATCAAACAAAATAAAACATGGAAAAGAAAATAAGATGATACCTTTTTTATTGGACATAACTTAATACATTTCTTGATTAGCTTTCGAAGGTCGCCCTTCTTCCTCAGATCGGAAATAAGCAAATGTGCTAGCTGACAGTGTATATAAGTGAAAACATTCAAGCATTACTATGAGAGTGACAGGGTGGGAGGATGGGGGTGGGTAGGAGGTATGCATGGGGACATCAAAGCATATCATTGATATTCTAACAGGTTGGGTGTGGATAGGTGAGGGAAGGGTGATCAACAGAGACATACAGCTTTATGGTTTATAATGGGCTAGGAACCCCAGATCCTTGTTAAGTCCTTTCTGTTGGGTGTTAAAATATTCAATCATTCTGACTTCAAAGGTCTTACGTTCTTGTATGGTTTTAAAGTTACCTTTCAGGATTCTCACTGTGAAGTCACTGGTACAGTGTCCTGGTCCTGTAAAATGTTGACCAACAGGCGTGGGAACCCTACTGGCACCTACTGTTAACTGAGATTGTATTCTGGTGCTTGAAAGTTTATGTCTTAATAAACTGATTAGTCTCTAAAGGTGCCACCTCTGCTACTCCAGTCTAACATGGCTACTATTCTAAAAGTCCTTATCTGCTGAACTAAAGAAACATTCTTATTTATAAAAGTACAAACAGAAGTGTGTGGCACATGTGCAAGAAGGGAAACATTTGGGGAGGGTCACAGGTGGTGACTAGGATTAGCCAGGGCATAAAATAACATCTATAATATACACTGCTATGATTTACCTTGATGCAGTTGGGGAAAAAAAAACCTGTTTTGTAGGACCAGCTGATAGCCAACTGGCAGCACGGAGTAAGAGACCTGAGTAGAGTACCCAGACCTGAAGTGACACTGTTTGGAAAGCTGGAGCAGGAGGTGCAGCAAATTAAGCCCTAGGAGACACTAAACAACAGCCTAAAGGTATTTGGGCATTAAAAAACCCAGTCTCTATAAGTGAAGAAATCCAATGCCCAGCTGACCAATGGCAACACTAAAATCTAATGACCACCATTTTTTTCAATAGACTTTGTGGTGGGTCTTCAACGGGAGAAATATCTTCCTTCCCACAAATGAAGGTTAATAGAAACTCACCCCAACACCTCCTCCCCCATCCATCCACCATCTGTGCAGCTGAAGCAAGCTCTTTTTGAGCCAAAGTCCAACATTTAGAGGAGACTAACCAAGTAAAAGAAAAGAACTTAGCTTCATCTCACACTAAAGAAATCGTGTTATATACATTTTTTAATTTATTCATTTTTCATATATTCATAATTTTTCATTTTTTATATATTTTCATTCATTCATCAACCAGTATGAATATCATAGTGCGATAGTATTCTATAAACTATGCACGTAACTGGGAGGCATGCCTATGGCCTGTCTGCTCACAGTCCATATGTGATTTAACATCTTTGAATAATTTGTCATCTGCAAATTTAATCACCATCCAGTCCAGGTTATTTGCTACTCTTTAGTTTGTCAATTTGCCCTATTACATTTTCCAGATTCACTTAGATTTTTTTCAGTTCTGCTAAATTGTCACCATTAGATATCGCCCTCTTCATTCAGTGGTATGTATTGTACTTTTTTGAGATCTTGCCAGGTACTTGTGACCTGGATTGGCCACTGCTAGAAATAGGATGCTGGGCTTGATGGACCTTTTGGTCTGTCCCAGTATGGCAGTACTTATGTACTTATGTATTCTAACTCTCCCATCTTATTTTTTAGGCTTCTAGCACTCCTCAAGATACTGTGTGCTCCATCCTCTCTATCATGTATCCAGAGTTTTCATCCATTTTCTAAACATGTGGAGGGCAAATCTATAACTGCTGTGTTTAGTTTTGCATGCCTTATGCATATAAGTGCACAGGAAAGTGTCTCTTATATGTATGTGCACTATGCACTCTTTTATAAGGTAGCACATAAGTGCATTAGCGTGTAACTGCATGGGGCATACACCTGGATGGAGCATGGGTGGGACATGGCCATGTCTCACCCATTTACACATGTAACTTACAGAATACCATAAGTTACACACTTTACATGTAACACTTAGGAGGACCCATTTACAGAGTCTGCCATTGACCTGGTATGAATGTGTCTATCTTTGTGTGCACAAATGCAGGTTTACACTATATTCTATAATGGATTCTGTGTCCATAGATGCCATTATAGAATAGACACATCCCACACAGCATTGGGGCACCTGACAAGAGGGTGTCCAATTATAGACTGCCTAACAGGGGGGTGCCCAATTATAGACCTGCCTCCTTAGACTTGTAATCCCAAATCATATTAAAGGAGATTACAGAAATATCAATGGTTGCAACATTTTTTAAACCTGGTCTTCCAGGCCAATCAGAACTGGCCTGGGGCTGGAATTTAGTGCTATGAGTGTTTGATCATAACTATCCAGCAATTAATCTCTCCCAGGTTATTTTACTACAGCGACCATCCTCAGCTGGGAGCGTACATCAAGGCATGTTCTAGAACCTTGCAATCATAGGCCCTAATCCAGCCACCAAACTGTGCATGATGACTATCTCCCTTCCCCCTTCCCTGGGCAGCAGCATCCTCAGTCTCCATTCACATGGGAGGCAGAACCTGAGAGAGAAATCAAACACAGGCCCCTCTCTGCATGACAACACCACACCGACCCACCATCCCAGCCTGGCTGTCTGATTCAGAAATGCCATTCATCTTTAGTGAGACCAACCACAGTAATATTGTATAGAAAATGAATTGTTTAATAACCAGGTTCTGGAAATGTGCAAAGGAAATACCTTTATCAGACTCCATTGGTCATTTGTAGTTTATTGAATATGGGTGAGAACATAAGCGTTTCTATACTGGCACAAACTGAAGGACCATCAAACTCAGTATCCTGTTTCCAACAGTGGCCAATCCAAGTCACAAAAGAGTAAAACAGATTTTATGCTTCTTATCCTAGAAATAAGCAGTGGATTTTCCCCAAGTCAAAATACATACGCATGAAAATAGTTTGCAAACAAAACAAAATATAAATAGACAAGCACAAAACTAGAGAATGCTATTAGGATTTTCAGAAAATGTAAAAAAAAAAAAAAAGTACTCACTAAAATCTCAAGTAAAGTCTTCTCCAAGTCTCCTCAGGTCTGGTGTTTCACCTCTGATCTGTGGCAACATGTCACTCAGTTCATGGAGTGGCAGTGAGAAACTGCAGATCCAGTGCTGTGCTGCTGTTTTTTTTGAGCTGCTGCATCCATCATGTCACTACCACTCTGCAAGGTGCTTCAAACAAGGCCAATAGAGACCTAGCTCAGAAATCCTCTATGTTTAAGTTGTGACCTGATTGTTGGAACAGGGGTGGCAGCTGAATCTTACAGGGTAGGCTGGAGCTCAGACTAAGATAGTATTAGTATGGGTCTTGTTCTCAGCAGGGCAGGATTATAGCATAGGCAAACTAGACATATGCCTAGGGCCCAAATGTTTAGAAGGGGCTTTCTCAGATGTGCTAATTCAATGGTTCCCAGGTAGAATTTTGCCCCAGTAAGTCAGCTGCAGTCAGAAAGAAGAGTTGGAATTGGGAACCCCCAGGGCCACTGCTGTCCACCCCTTGTACACTGTCCTTCATTCAGCGGGAGTCAATAAGCATCACTTCTTACCTGCTGCTTCCAGTCAGAACCACACAGACCCACTTTGTGGGAGTTTTAAATGTATTTATATTATGATGGGGGGGGGGGGGGTGACCAAAGGATTAATCCTGCCCTCTCAGGTCCTGCCTCCCATACAGAGCGAAGAGAAGAGTGCGCAACAAATCCAAATGTTGAGTCAGGCTTAGTTCTAGCCTGTTGCAGCTCCAGTGGTCAGGAGCTGCCTCGGCCGGTAGGTCTTGCAGCCTGGATCCTGCTGTTGTAGGATTTCCTCCTCTAGTTTTCCCTCTTTATCCCTAGTCATTTTCACCCTCTCTATTTTTTATTTTTTGGAGTATACTCCACCCTTTCCATTTTTCTTTTAAATTCAGGGAACTATGCTTCCCCTTTTACCCCCTTCTCCCCCCCCCCCCTTTTTTTTTTTTTTTTACTTTTCCTGCTGCTGAATCCTTTGTGGAGAAGGAGGGTGGTGGGGAGGAGGTTTCTCAGCCCCCTGTGGTAGCAATCCAGCTGGCCTGCTATGGAGCTCTCAGGGCACTGTCCATGTTTTCTTTTTGCTTCTCCTTTGGTGAATGTGTCTGTTTGTTTGTACCCTTCCTCCACCAGTTGCTATAGAAGCCACAGCAGGAGGTCAGGCCGCCTGCCCTGGTATCCTTCCTTCCCCTTGTACTGATCCTTTACTTTCTGCTAAGAACAGAAGACATTTAATTTTTCTATTTTTGTATATTTCTCCTGTGTTTTTCTCCCCCTTTCCTTTTCTTCTCCCTCAGGCCATTGCTGAGAGAAGTTTCTATCCTCTGTCTTCATTTCTACGTGTGCATTTTCAATCTTTTACACTTTTTCCCTCCTTAGGGAACTTTCTCAGCTTCCTTTTGGAATTCTTTCCCAACATAAAAAAGTTATTCCCCCCCTCCCCCACGCAGTGTTATTTAACTAGTCAGCAACAGCCGCTGACCGCTTAAATAGCGTTTAACCGGCTAACCACGAATATTCGGCAGGAGATAACTGGTTATATCTGCGGAATATTCAGAGTTAGTGCATAGGGGTGAATTCTATAAATCACGCTTAAAAAACAGTACTGAACCCCGCCCTCCCGCTTAAATGCTATTCTAAAAGCTGCGCCTAAATTTTGGCTTGGCTTATAGAATAGTGCTTAAGCACAGGGGATAGGTGTAAATTTAGTGCATCCATTTGCACCAATGAAAATATGGTGCAAATGCCTAAATCTACACACAGAACCCCCTTATTTTATAACTGAGCATGTAACTCAAATCCACGACCATATTTCGCCCAAAAACACCCATGACCCTCCCATTTCAATCAGTGCCAATAATTGCTTGTTAAAAAGCCAATTACTGGTGCTGCCTTATTATTGAATTACATTTTGCACACAAATTGGGCGCATGCCCAAATATGTGTGAGCAATTTTTGGTGACTTTTATAGAATCAGGGGGATAGCGGCTAACTGGCTATATTGAGCGATATAGCTGGCTAGCGCCAATATTCAGTGCTGGGTTTAGTGGTTAAATAGGACCAGATAAAAAGCAGTCTTATCTTTAACCGCTAGATTCTATTCATGGTCCCTGAATATTAGCTTAACCGGTTAATTTCTGGCAGTCAAAAATGAAACCAGAAATTCAATGCCAATTGCCGGATACGTCACAGCATTGAATTTCTTGGCTTAGCTGCAGCAGCGGGTTTTAACCATACTGCCTGCGACCGGCTGATATCGGCCTCATTGTATTTAATGACTATGCCCTTAGAAGGCAATTCTATGTGGGTGCCTTAATTTAGGCACGCTGATTCCATGCAGTGAAAGCCTATTTTGTAATGGCATCGGAGCACCCAGATTCTGTTATTAAATATTAGCTTAATCCAGTATTCGCATGTCTTCCATTTAGGAATTCACAGTTAACCAGCTACAGATCTGGGGAAACTATGGACGCCTAAATGCATTAAGGGCACACATAATGTCCTGTATCCCGTATGTTGAACGCATTCAGTGGCAATCCTGCCCATGCCCACCCCATGCTCCGCCCACGTGAACACCCTTTCCCCTTCCATTTACATACTATGCCACTTAGGTGTGTCCTTAAAAAATAGTGCTTAGGAGTTTTGTGCCACTTGAGCATGTTAAATGTACATTTGCCCATAAAAGTGACAGTATTCTGTACACGTATATGCTCAAGTGGCATGTGAATGTGGGCACCATGTTATAGAAGTGCCCTTTTAAAGTCTACCCTCACCCCTCCCTTCTTTTACATTTGTGACAATTTGGAACCCCAATCCCTTTTCTCATTTGTCCCTAACAAAAAAAAGTTATTTTGTGATAATTAAGGTTTCCTAACGCCCATTACCTAAACAACATCCCTCATACTTACCTTTAATGGCATTGCTTTCTCTGATATACAGTATGCACACTCACTCTAGTTCCCAGGCTGGTCCATGAACTTCTACACTACTAGTGACACTTGTATTCTCCCAGTATCAACACATATTTCCAGTGCCTTATTTCTGCAAAAGACAGGTTCTTTTTCTAGGGCAAAAAATATGAGTATTCCTTAACTTGTGAAAGGAAAAAGAGCATCAGAGGAGGAAATTCTTGACAATACATATCTAAGAGGTAATCTTGGAAGCAACTATATACTACATTTTTTCTTAATTATTGTTTAAATATTTTCCCCTAGATTCTATATATGGTGACTAAAGTTGCAAGTGCAAATTTGGCAGTGCACAACTTAACTGTTTAACAAGCAAATTGGCACTGATAATTGGGCCAATAACAAATAATTAATGGCACTCAGAATTTAAGCGCGCAACTTTTAATGGGCTGTGATGGCAATATTGCACGGAAGTCGCTAGCGTGGCTTAGTAAACAGACCCCTAATTGTATTCTGTAAAGTGGGGCGAGTAAATTCTAATGCACTGATCTCAAAAAGGGGTGTGGCCATGGGAGGGGCATGGGTGTTCCCAGAAACTGGTTTAGTGATTTGAATATGTCTCAGATATCTCAAATATCTTTGTATTTTGCACAATACAGGATGAAGTACGTTTCCATTTTGAATTCTCTTGTGTTGCATTACAAGCAGAGTCTGGCTTGGGATGATTTCCACTTCAGTTTTTGTTTGCAGATTTCCATTTGTATGGTGTAGTCATTTGTTCTGTATTTAGTGAAGCTCTATCCATGTTCTGTGTATGTGACCAAGGTGAGGTATTCTGGTAGCACATAGGTTCTGCACAATCTGGCTTTTTGAAGAGTTGTATTCTAGGGACTGGTGCAATATTGGCAGTACTGACTTTTCTGTGGCCAGTGCAGGGGATGTAACTATTGAGGGAATGGGTCCCTCAGTGGTCATCCCACCCATTAAGAATAGGATGGCCCTGCATGTGAGTGTTAGCATTTTTTTTTACTAGAAAAGAAAGCACTGGACTGTTCTAGGTTGTGAAGAAATTTGCAGTACCAACTTAACCAGTCTGCATTTCTGATTAGGTGTTTTTTTCCTCCTATCATCACTTTTCCTTTTTCTCTTTGCCTCTGGGTTTCCTCTTGGATCTTTTCTTTCTTGTGGACTGATCAGTGGCGTAACCAAGGGTGGGCCTGGATGGGCCCAGGCCCACCTACTTTGGGCTCAGGCCCACCCAGTAGCAGTGTAGCTGGCAGAGATCCCCAAGCCCCACCAGCCAAAAACTCCCAACAACCGTCCCTCCTGCATACCACGTAAATAGCAGATCTTCGCCTGCAGTGAGCAGCGACTGATACATACTGGTTTCACCGGCCCCACATCCTTCCCTCTGATGTATTCCCACCTATGTGGAAAAAGGAAGTTGCATCAGAGGGAAGGCTGTGGGGCCAACATGAGCAGTGTGTATTAGTTGCTGCTCGCTGCCACTGAAAATCTGCTATTTAAAAGGTATTCGGGGGAGGGGGGATGTTTGAGAGACCACATGGCATGCAGGCGAGAGAGGGAGAGACCAAATCATTTGTGGGTCAAGGCAGAGTTTTGCCCACCCATCTTGGGCCCAGGCCCACCCAAAATTGGGTATCTTGCTACGCCCCTGGGACTGATACACCCTTGGCTCTTTTCAATTTCCTGGTTGGAAATACTGGAAGTGTAATTTGCTAAAAATGTTCTGCATATTTGCTTTACAGTATGAAATTATTCTTAGTGATTAAGTAATTTTAAAAAATGCAACATTCTGCCTACTCCTTCCTATCTTTGCTTTTTGACAGTCTAATGAGACAGACAACCAACGTAGACAAGACTCAAAGTATTTAAGTTAAGGCAGTGGAAGAGTCATTTAAGGGAGCCAGTTGCCAACTGGTCATTTTTGACTGGCCTGGCCAGTTTTGTAAAGGGGAGGCTGGCAGGACAGAAAACTGGCCAACGTATGTGCCAGCTTTCTGCAGACTGCCAATCACTCCCAAATTCCAGTTAGAATTGTGCCACCACCACCTCTTTCCCCACTCCCCCATGGTTGGTCATCTTTCTCTCTCTCTCTCTCTCTTCCCACCTCCCCCATGGTCTGTATATTCCCACTTTTTATTCTCCTCCCCCTCAGGCCCAGATTCTCTTCCTCCCTCCCTCCCCAGTAGTCTTCAAAATTTTTGTTGCCAGCAGCGACAATAATTAACACACATTGCCTCCGGCTGGCCCCAGATCTTTCCGTCGGCCATGTCCCATCCTTGTGATGTAACTTCCTGTTTCTGCAAGGGTTGATATGGAAGAGGGATGGCTCTGGGGCCGACCAGAGGCAGTGTGTATTATTAACCATTGCCGGTGACATAAGTAAGTTTGAATGATCATGGGGGAGAAAAGAAAAGAGAGAGAAGACATGCCACATCTGCAGGGGGGAGGGGAGAGATGCTGGACTCACAGAAGGAGGGAAGAGGGCTAGAGATGCTGGCCCCGGGGGGAGAGAAGAGAGGGGGAGAGATGCTGGACCTAAGGAGGCAGGGATAGATGCTGAACCCAGGGGAGGGCAGAAGGTAGAGATCCTGGACAGGAAGGGGAAGAAGGAAAGAAAGTGGGAGATATACTGGTTCAGGTGGGGGGGGGGGGGGAAGAGAGATTCTGGACTGGGGGAAAGGGAGAGAGAGATGATGGACCCTGGAAGGGAAGGTAGAAGGTGGAAGATGTTGGACCGGAGAGGGGGAGAGGAGGGAGTGAGGGAGGGAGTGAAGCTATACTAAGGGGGAGAGGAAGGGAGAGATGCTGGGATCATTTGTCAGTCTTTCCAAATCCTGCTGGAATCATTAGTCTTTCAATCACTTCTATCCTATTGTATCATATATATTTTATTGTGTTTAAAATATTATATTGCTACTGTATTCCTTATGTGCTTACCTATTGAATTTCACCTGTTCATATTTCCCTGTCTGCTGATCTTCCCCATATTTTACAGTTTCATCCTTTTTTAAAACATTCTGATGTCATTGACATATATGTGGTATATCCAAAAAAAGCAATCCTGAACCTGATCCTGTCTCTCTATCTCCCCCATACCCACATCCAGCATTGCCCCTCTGTCTCCCTATCCCCCCCGTGTCCAGCATTGCTCCTGTCTCCCTATCCAGCATCACCCGCTTCCCTATCCCTTATATGTCCAGCATTGCCCTGTATAATGGTCAGTGCAGTAGCTTGAGAATCAGGGGAACCGTATTCGATTCCCACTGCAGCTTCTTGTCATTCTAGGCAAGTTATCTAACCCTCCATTGCCCCAGGTACAACATAAATACTAGGGCTGCAGTTCGATTAAAATGTTTAATCATGTGATTAAAGGTGAGATTTAGACAGCAGTCCAAGGAGATTAGATTGAGAACAGGCTATCTAGCCCATTATAAACCAGTAGGCATAGCTTGCTGGCAGTAGGCGGAGTCACAAGTACACCCAAAACAATAGCAAACGCTATTGAAAGCAATAGTAAAATATTATTAGAAATAATGGACTGCCTATGAGTGGTCCATCTGTAAAAAGTCAGTCAAAAGCTGTTCCAGTTGGATAGGCAGTGCCTTAAAATGTGGAGGACAAAAGATTTTTTTTGTTTTTACTTATTTGACAGCTTTTTAATTTATTTGAAAGCGTTCCATATGTAGATGAATCAAAACTGAATATCACTAAAACAGCTTCAAAAGTTATTGTAGCTGGTGGAAACAGCACTAATAAATGTGTATGTAAAGTCTGGATAAACAAATTAAAACAATCAAAGTTTAAAGCAAATGCCCACATGAAGACTCATCTCTTTGAGAAAATTTACTGCAAGGATCAAAACACATGAGACACATACACACTAATAGAATTGCATCAATACACTCCTTTCTGAATTCTCTTCCCCATACTTTCACCACACTTAAAAACTCTACCCACAGATAAAATTGTTATATCCTAATGCTCTCTTGCTATTGTTCTATCGCCCTATCATTTCCCCATTGTTACTTTCCATTGTTCTATTCCCAAATGATATCTTGACTTTGACTGTCTTCCCATAACTCTTCACAATGTAACCCATAACCGTACTGCGACAAATTGTATTTCCATCATTCACAATGTATTGTAAGCCACACTGAGCCCGCAAATAGGTGGGAAAATGTGGGATACAAATGCAATAAAATAAAAATAAATAAATAATACGTGGTAGTAATAATGAAACAATGATGGAATATTCACATAGAGGGCAGCCTGAGCCAACAGGTAGTGACGGTAGCTGGCCTTGCTGAGTTTAAAGGGGGTCTGGATAGATTCCTGAAGGAAAAGTCCATTCATCGTTATTAAATTTGGTGTTTTGCCAGGTTCTTGGGGCCTGGATTGGCCGCTGTCAGAGACGGAGTGCTGGGCTTGATGTTCCTTGGGTCTTTTCCCAGCGTGGTGGTGCTTATGTGCTTTGTATGAACTTGGTGGCAAATAGTGTGCTGAACTAGACAATGTTGGCACATTTAGATTGACTCTGGACTTCGGTATAAAGGTAGCTCTGCCCACATTATTCAATAACTGTATTTTAAATAATAGTAATAAAAATATCAAGTGCATTTTTATAACATACCTCTGCAATTCACAAAACAAAAGGAGCAAGTTCCCATATGCCATCTTTTTCTTTTGATCTAGGCACAGGAAAAAAAAAAAAGGATTTAAAATGATTCTAGGTTTCAACCTAATTCATGTTTAATGTGGGGGTATAAAAGTAATACATAAATAAATAGAAACTCTGAATGTTGAGCACCTGGTTCTCATAATTTGATGTCTGTTTTAATAGCCTTTTACCAGGAGAAAAAAAAAAAATCTCTGAACGAATATAACAGGTGTTCCCAAAACTAGCCCCTCCAAATGACACACTGATTATGATTTATCAAAAATTACCACTCTACCTATGAAAAATTATTCCGTTATTATTCTTCCTCTGTGTACATCCGTATACTGCACAAGCCGGCATGTTTGAAAATATAAGATTAAATACAAATGCTACAACAATAAAGAGCAACAACGTCCATGCAGCAGATCACGGGTTTGCTTGCTTTGTTTTGAGAGTACGACGATGACGGCTGCGCGGGGAAGGGGAAACTGAGAGTGACCTAATGGTTTCATCGTTTTGATGTGTTGGTTTCCTTTCTATTAAACCTCCTTGTTGCGAACGAACGCTTGTAGAAGCCCCAGAATAAGGCTTGGTGTACAACGAGAGAAGCTATTGGAACCCCAGAATGAGGCTTGGAACGCACAGAGAGCTAGCCGGAACAGCACTCTTTGAATAGTGAATATCCCCCAAAAAACCGCAACCCGAGAACTCCAAAAATTTCCGCCTTCAGCATTTAAATCAAGCCCGATTTGGCTGGAAACTCACCCAACTGGCAACACTGGTCAAGGACTGCTGCTAAAATTCAGTTTCTTCTCTTGCGGTTGCAATTTGCTTAGCAACAGAGGGAGGGGCTGAAGCGTACACAGCAAGAGGCTCTCCGTTCTCTGCGTATGGGACCAACACAATGATAAGGAGGAAGGTGTGAAGGTTAAAGTGAGGTAGGAAGGAGGGTGAGTCGTGAGTGATGTTACTTGGGGAATTGCCTTCTAGGATGAATAATACCTGATTTCCAGCTGTGGGTATTTGTTCTGATTTTCTTTCTTGGGGAAGAGAGAGAATTTATTATTATTTTTTCATTGAAGGGAATATAAGTGACTGTAGTCTGCATGTTTATTCAAGGAAGAACAATTAGGCTGCTTAAAATGCACAGTATACAGGTGCTCATTTTCAAAGCACATAGACTTACAAAGTTACATAGGTTACTATGTGCTTTGAAAATGAGCCTCATAAACAGGGCCACCGAGAGACTGAACCGGGGTTGGGCAGGGGGGCCCCCCCCCCCCCCCATTGCTGCCGTTGCCTAAATACCTTGGCTGGTGAGGATCCCGAGGACCTGCCAGCAGAAGACGTCTTCCTCCAGCGCTGACTGCCTGCACCTGTGGCTGCTTTTCCTCTCAGGCACGCATGCTCAGCAATTGGGCAGAAGAGCAGTGCTGGTGGAGGCTCCAGGTCCTCCCCAGCCTCCAAGGGGGTCCCGGAGCTGGAGGTTTCTCTCTCCTGCTCCTATCGGGACTCAGGAGCAGTAGAGAGAAAGAGAGACCCTGGTGCTGGGCCCCCCTTGGAGGCCTGGGGAATTCCCCCCCCCCCCCCTTTGGCGGTCCTGCTCATAATATAAGTGTGCTCAGCCCATGCTGATTCAGTAGTCATGGCTTGGAGACAATGTAATAATGAGATTCCCTAAATAAAAATAATTTAAAAATGACATTGAGGCCCTTTTATTAAGCCATGCTCAAAAGTGGCAGGCACTGTTTGTAGCATATGGGTTTTCTGTGCATTGGTAAATGGATGCATTTGGGTAATTTCTTGTAATGGCCACGTGCTAATTTCCCGATTAACATATTGCCATCATTACCACTGGAGCCTCTACTGCCACCTATTTACTAAGCAGTAAGGGCTCTGGTGCTACATCTATGCTAATCGGGCAACATGCGGCAGTGTACCTGTGCTGTCCGATTAGCACTGGGCACGCCTCCTGCACCAAAAAAAACTTTTTTAGCATGGGATTAGCATGTGCTGATTGGCACACTACCGCAGGACACCTCTGTGTGTGCCATGGCAATGCTTTTTTGGCACTTGGTAGGTATGTTCTAGTGCCTACTGCAGCATAGTAAAAGGGTCCTAATGTTGTCTCCTCATCTCAAGAGAGGCAATTATTTAAAATGTGACTCAAATATACAGGATCAATTTATGGTTTATTATTATTTGATGTACTGTTTTATAAACATGGCAGAACAGTTTATATATATATAATATAAACATTTTAAAGAGAAAGAAAAGGAACTTTATTTTTAATCAGTTTAAAGTAACCTAAGCATTCATATCGGAACATGATCCCACATTCAAACCGCAAATTAACAAACAGGTCATGTAAACATACTTCGGGCCTCTTTTACCAAACCACACTAGGGATTCCCGACACGGTAGTGCTGAAAAAGCCCATTCACTTTGAATGAGCATCAACATTGCTGCGCGGCAATCGCTAGTGCGGTTTGGTAAAAGGGGCCCTAAATCTAGTACAGTTTCAGCCAGAAGACATTTTTGTTCAATCACAGCATAAACATTATATCTGTTATTGTGTGACAGACCTTCCTCCCTCAGCCTAGGTATTAGTAAGCCAGAAGCCTGTGTATAAAGATGAATATAAAAATGTATATTTAAATCAGTACAAGCAAACATTTTAAAATTTTATTATATAATTCAGTTAGGAGTTGAAACAAACTCTTTTAATCATGAATAATTACATTGTTGTTGAGGCAAATTAATGGGGCTGTTTTAAAATAGCATCTTCCGAAAACAACTACCACCTGCTGCAGTTATAAAGAAATCCTAGCAGCTGCTCTCTTGGCCTTCCCTGGGTATCACCTAAAGCATGTGTGATCAGGGCTGGTCTGACCTTCCCTAGGCATCGCCCAAAGCATGTGTGATCAGGGCTGGCCTAGAGGTATTTATTATTAGGATGTTGGACGTGGTGGGGGGGAAGGTCCCTGAGCTGTCTGTCACTTGGTATAGTGTGCATGGATGAGGGTTTACCTAGAGCAGTGTTTCCCAAGTCAGTCCTGGAGTACCCCCTTGCCAGTCAGGTTTTCAGGATATCCACAATGAATATGCATGAAATAAGTTTGCATACAATTAAGGCACATCAATCTCATGCATATTCATTGTGGATATCCTGAAAACCTGACTGGCAAGGGGGTACTCCAGGATTGACTTGGGAAACACTGCTCTAGGCAAATCCTTATCCATGCACACTATACCAAGTGACAGACAGCTCAAGGACCTTCCCCCCATCATGTCCAGCATCCTAATAATAAATATTCTCTTCTTTTCTTTCCTATATCTCCCATGAGGTTTCCAGCATCTTTCTTTTCCTCCTCTTTTCTTCCTCTTCCTCAATGGTATCCAGTATATCTCCCGTTCATCCCACCCCATCCTTTCTCCTGGAGGTATTCAGCAGCTTCCCTCCCCTGCCTTACTCCATCTGGGGCAAGACCGGCACAGCAGACAAGTGTCTACAAAAGACTCATCGCAGAGGGTGCAGGGGTTTTGGCATCTGCAAGTGCTTGAAGCCCACCAAGTCCTGTCCTCTCTGAAACAGGAAATTTAGAGGGATCGGGCCATGAATTATCCATAGACACGCTGACTGCAAAAAAAACCCCTACACAATATCATGGTGCCCTAGGCAGATGCCTAGTCTATCTAGCTGACCCTCTGGATAGATAACCAATTACCGCCCGGTAGCATCCGTCCCTCTGGTAGTAAAACTGATGGAATGTTTGGTTACCAAACAACTTACCGGTTACTTAAACAAATTTTCAATACTACATTCATGAATCTCAGTCAGGATTTCGATCCAACCACAGCAC
The DNA here is from genome assembly GCF_901765095.1 of Microcaecilia unicolor. Classification (NCBI taxonomy): domain Eukaryota; kingdom Metazoa; phylum Chordata; class Amphibia; order Gymnophiona; family Siphonopidae; genus Microcaecilia; species Microcaecilia unicolor. Next base: position 93,368,375 of record NC_044033.1, on the reverse strand, counting down.
CGAAACAGTACTAAACGCTCCTAACCAAATTTAAACAAACAATTGCAACTGGCAACAATGTTCTCCTCTTACAATTCACATGCCCAGCACGTTCGACATGGTTAGCCATAAAATACTATCAAACATCCTAGAATACTTCGGGATTGAAGGAAACGTATTGAAATGGATTAATGGCTTCCTAACCACACGAACATACCAAGTGACATCAAATTCGAATACATCACCATGGAAACTTGAATGTGGAGTACCTCAGGGATCGCCGCTATCACCAACCCTTTTCAACCTAATGATGACTCCACTGGCCAAATCACTATCCAACCAAGGCCTCAATCCCTACATTTATGCAGACGATGTCACGATCTACATCCCGTTCAAACATGATCTAACAGAAATCACAAGTGAAATCAATCACAGCTTCCAAATAATGAACGCATGGGTGGATGCATTCCAACTAAAGCTCAATGCAGAAAAAACACAGTGTCTTATCCTCTCATCACAATATAACAAGATCAAACACACCACTATATACACCCCAGACTACACCCTTCCTGTCTCGGACAGCTTGAAACTTCTGGGAGTTACAAGTGACCGAAATCTCACACTAGAAAGCCAAGCGAAAAATATAACAAAGAAAATGTTCCACGCAATGTGGAAACTCAAAAGAGTAAAACCTTTCTTCCCAAGGGAAATATTCTGCAGCCTGGTACAATCAATGGTGTTAAGCCACTTGGATTACTGTAATGTCATTTATGCCGGATGCAAAGAATAAATCATTAAGAAACTCCAAACTGCCCAAAACACTGCAGCCAGACTCATATTTGGAAATGCGAAATACGAAAGCACCAAACGCCTAAGAGAGAAGCTACACTGGCTCCTACTAAAAGAACGAATTATGTTCAAAATCTGTACTCTGGTTCATAAAATCATTCAGGGCGAGGCCCCGGTATATATGTCAGACCTCATAGACTTACCAACCAGGAAAACAAAAAGATCATCACGCACATTCTTGAACCTCCATTACCCCAGTTGCAAAGGACTTAAATATAAATCAATATATGCATCTAGCTTCTCCTACATCAGCACACAACTATGGAATGCACTACCAAATGTCATAAAAACAACGCACGACCTGGCAGCCTTCCGGAAATTACTAAAGACCAACCTTTTCAAAAAGACATACCATAATGATCCTTCATAAATGACCTAACATCAAAAATCTACCAGAACCCGTCAAAATCGAACTCTCCATACCCGTTTGCTTCAATCAATTTGTCACTAATGACAGTTAATGCATTACCCCCTTATCTCTCACGCCTGAAATGAACTGTTTATCTAACTTACTTTATAATTTAATTCAACATTTATGAACTTTAAATGTAATACTACTTTGTATTTCTCCTTCCGCAAATGGTGTTCGCCATAATGTAAGCCACATTGAGCCTGCAAAAAGGTGGGAAAATGTGGGATACAAATGCAACAAAAAAATAAATATGAATATAGCAGCTCCCCCCCCCCCCAAAAAAAGAGGGGGGGGGGGGATTTTTGAAAAGAGGTGCAAAAATTGGCAGGCTATGGTAAATAAATGAAGTATACAAAAGATGTTAGGATTAAGCCCAAAATGGCCCACAAAGAAAGGAACAAGTTCTTGTTTGAAGAGTATAAGTTGTATGCCTGAGAGAGCCAAGTAGTGGTGGGAGAAAACAGATTTGTGGTGTTGTAATTGAAAGTTTGACATTACTACTGCTCCTTCATGGCACATACCATACAAACACTGGAAACATAATGTGGACACTGTTTAAATGTACATTGAAATAATGGTGCTAATGTTAATAGGGTGCTATAAACTTAGGTGCCCTTTTACTAAAGCTTGCAAAGTGATTAGAACATGAATTAGCATGCAGTAACTGTGGTCACGTACTGCACATTGTCACTGGGACAGATAGTGAGGATGCATTTCCCTACACCTGAATAGGAGGTGGGTCGTGCGAAAGCACTCTGACAGTGCAGATGCATAATAAGAGTTTTTCTGTGTGGTAACTGTCTGGGAATATGCTGGAAACACTCCCGATCGACAGGGCAAATGCGTTGTTCTACCTGCACCATAATTTGGGCACATACCATTTGCTAAGTGCAAAATTTTACAAGGGCCCCTTAATAATAATACATAAACAGGTGATTTTACCTCACCACAGCTCGTTTGGATTTTCAGCTTGTTTAGATCTGGCTTCTTTTGGAGATACAGTGCCATGAATGTTTGTTTATGGTTTTAACTACTGTTTTTATTTGGCTCTTTCCCTTCCACATGAACTCGACCATTGCAGTTAAGACTCCTGCTACATAGCAGGATTCCCTCCAGAACTTAGTCTATCTGTATCCCATGCCTGACCATTGGATGTCATTGTTGCTATGAGTACTATCTCCATAGCATCCATGGCTGGCTCAAGAAACAAAAGCTGGGATCAATGCCAGCTGACACCAGGGCCAGTCCCCTTTGTTTTCTAAAACTCAAGCACTTCTGTCTAGTACAGCAGCAAATGTTATTTTAAACATATACTTATTCCAACAATGTGAGCCTGAAATCAATACAGCAGATGGGACTCTATCTACAAAAGTAATCTTTCAGTTTAAATACATGATAAGAATTTGCAGAAGGTTAAATAAGACTGCTTTTGAGTATTGTGTTAATGTTAACTAGATATAAAGTGTAGCAGATCACCGATTTGATAGGTTTCTAGACTAGAGCATTTAATGTTTGTTGTATGATGATCATTACATGTAGATAGATATTTGTAATTCTTTCTTTTTCAGTTTTGAGAGTCAGAACATGAGTCGTGGCTGTTCAGAAAACAATAATTTTCCCTATAATAATAATAAAATGGTTTTGGACATGATTCTCTATTCTTTGCTTGGCGTGCCTCAGCCCATCAACTGGGATAGCATTGCAAAGCTTGTACCAGGATTTACATCTAAAGAGGTAATTGTGTCTAATCAGTACAAGAACAGTAATACAGTAGATATAGTCCTGTGAAAAGAAGACATGGTAGACATAGCAGATGAATTTCAAATGGGCAGACTGGATTGGCTAGTTTGGGGGGGGGGGAGAGAATGGGATTCGATATACCGCCTTTCTGTGTTTTTTTGTAACTTACATTCAAAGCGATTTACATAGTGTATACAGGAACTTATTTGTACCTGGAGCAATGGAGGTTTAAGTGACTTGCCCAGAGTCACAAGGAGCTGCAGTGGGAATCAAACCCAGCTCCCCAGGATCAAAGTCTACTGCACTAACTACTAAGCTACTATCTCCTTAGGTAGATATACTGTACTTACAGACTCCCATATGTGATCCTAAATCAACTTTCTTAATGTCTTCTGAGTTCTTAATGCCTTTTCCCACCACCAGTACCACCACTGTATTCAGTGGATATAGACAAAGAAAGTTATTCTTTTATATATTTGTAGCCAAAGGCATGGTGCAAAACAAAGAGTTATTTTAATGTTCAATTTTCCCTTGACTTCTAGTAACATACCATAGCACTACAAATCAGATTTTCATTTCTTTCCAGAAGAGATTGTCTAGGGTTGGAGAAATTACATTTTTAATTATTTTTTTTAATCTGCTTGCTTGATCTTTCTTCTTTTCTCACCTTCACTGCCCCTTAAAATTACTCAAGAAGGTTGGGTACACTGGAGCCAAACCTTGAGTGCTAAAAGAAATGTGGTCCTAGATTTTTGTAATTTCTTTAATGCATAATTGTAGAGTGCTGACTGGTAGACCTAAAAGGTCGAAACTTAAAGAGCTTCCGTACCCTGAGTATTTTCAGGAATACACTTATTCTTCTTGAGTGTTCTCCTGTGCCTTATGGATGGATGGATAAACCTCAAATAATTCATTAATTTGAAAAGAATAATTTAACCTGAACATTTGGAGAATTTAGGGAAGAAAGAGTGAGTTCATGTGCCAGAAACTGCATTTGGTCAGACTCGCAAGTTCTAGTAAATCTTAGACGCACTTTTTCATAAAGCCTGTGAACTTGGATGTATATTCATAGTACCACCCCTCGCAGTACTGTAAAGGCATGTTGACTGAGTAAAGTGCTTTGAAACAGCGTCTAACCCAACAGTTACTCTCATGCTGCTTGCCTAGTGGTAAACTGCTCCAGATTTGTAAAACACAGTCCTGTTACAGGTGTAGCCTGGCTAACCTATGACTTTTTCAACTCCCATCTGCAGTTCTCCAAAGCTTCCAATGGGAGTCTTGCCCACCCCTCGCAACAGTCACTCAGGGGGTCTTTTACTATAGGTTAGCTCGAGCTATCTGCAGCAGGTCCCATTTTATTCCTATGGGCCGTGCTGCAGATAACTCAAGCTAATCACTGTTTTGAATTCCTAGGTAATAGAATTTGAACAAATTTGAAATATGTTGTCGTCTTTTTTTTTTCTTTATTTAAAAGGATATCTTTCTGATTCTCTAAGGCGAAACTGTTGCTGAAAAATAAGTGGACATCCAAGATTTCTTGCTATGTTTTCTAGTTAATTTGTCTCATATATGTGGAGTGCCATGTGTCCCATAGGGAGCTAGAGAACTTGTTCTTGTGGAATATTGCATTGCGCAAAATGATTAACTTGTACATATATTGTCTATGAGACTATAGCTGTACAGCTGGAGTAAAGAAAATGTCAAATGGAGAAACACCTGAAAATCCAAGCTCTCAACAACCTTATACATGTCTGTTACATACATTTAATTGCTGCTGTCGAGAGAGCGTTGCTGGCTTGGCTATGTTTCTTTAGCTTTTTTTTTTTTTTGCTTTCCCTCAGTTTACCCAGTTTTAACTGGCTCAGAATAGTGTTGTGCCATTTTTCCTGTTCCAGGTTCAGTTAATGAGTTCTTAGTAAGCAGTTTGGCTTGTATAAAATTGTGCAAATAGGATGGTGTATGCTTATAATATCTCTGTAATGCCTATAATTGCTCTGTAGTCGAGAGAGAATGAGAGAGTGAGAATTTATTTATTTATTTGTTACATTTGTATCCAACGAACAGAGAGGGTAAACAGCATACATAGAAAGTATACAGACAAAAAAAAGCAACACTGGGCCTTCAAGACTGAGACAACAGGAGTGATTTCTTGATAAGTGACTCGACACGGGCCGTGTTTCAGCGTGAAACAACGCCTGCCTCAGGGGTCAGGGTTAGGTTATAAGTGGTTTGTAATGTGTACCTGTCCAATATCTCTAAAGAAAAATGGGTAAAATCTTTAAGACCAAGCTCACCTGTCTCAAAGGACAGCCACGATGTAGAGGACATCCAAATCACAACTTGGACGTCCCTTTCAAAAATGCCCCTCTATGTGTCATTATAAAATATTAGCACAAATTAGGCCTAGATTGAAGGTCTAGATGTTATTCCTGCTCGAAGGCAGGTGTAAATAAACACACTTACTTTATAATATATACATGTAAATCATGACTCTATACCTCTGAGCATGCTCACTGTCTTGCAGCACACATACTTTTTCAGTCATGTCCTAGTTTTTAAAGAGCTAATTTACTCCTGTAGATTTGTGTTTTATGGGCAAAAATTGTTTATAAAATTACTTGTTCAGTCACTAACCATATACATCCCCTCATCTGTCAAATTTTAGGAGCACCATACAGGTAGTGCTGTTGAACATTCTTACAGACTGCCTTGGCGCACTCTGGACAGTGGTGGGATGGAGCAAAGACATTCCACCTAACTCTTCAGATAGCCAACGATATTAAGCCACTCTTCATACAGCCATGTCAGCAGTCCATATGTATATCCAGCACTGCCATTTCTAGGGATACTGGTGCTGAATGTTCGTAAAATATTTAAACACCATGGCTAATCTTTTAAAAGATTAACTGATTATGAGAGCGATCAGGATTTAGCAACATACAACCAGGTGTCTGGAAAACAACGTTTAAGCTAGAAAGGAATGAGTCCTTGAACTTTTTTTTTTTAAGTAGTCTGTACCTCTTTACTCTTGACAGTGTGCCAAAAGATTTGATGAATTGAAAAGCAATGGAACTTCACCTCTTGACAACCAGTATAATTCATTAATGGCTGCTGGTGGGAATCCTATAGAGTCCTTAGCAACTTATATCGAATCCTCACTGCTGGAAACCCAGGGGGAGTTTGAACAGCCTCCAGTTGGGCAGAATACAGCTTCCATAGCAGGTATCTGTTAATTATTTTCTTAAGTATGTTGCCTTGTTAAAAAAAAATTACACTTGTAAAAGAAGCAAAAATTCCAGACAAAATATTAGTAGAATCAGTAATACTTGGACATTTGTTTCAGTTGTACTGGTTATTTTAAGACGCTGCTGTAGCATGTGTGTAAGAGTTAACCCAGTCAAGTGAGCTGGAACTGGAAATCCTGTTGAAACACTGCTTAAGGGCTTATTCATGAAAATGAGACAGTTGCTAAGCCCTGGACCATTTTATGCCAGCTGTAATGGAAGTGGTTTTCCACATTCTTGCATTACTGGTCACAGCTAAATGGGTGGTGCTACAGGTTTTGGCATATGTATTTAATATAGAAACAGGTAGGGTTGTCATCTTACCCTGAACAATACAATAATGCTGATTCAGTTCTGATTTGTTCGATCTTGGACCTTTAGTTCTGATTTCTCTAATATATAGAAATAAGGTCAAACAACAAGCTACGGATATACACTTTTCTTGGATTAACTTGGTATATATTTGACTAACTTTTGAGAACTTCTCCTTTCATCAGGTTGGAGGAGACTATGCCATTGCACATTTCTCTAAGAAAAGGCTATATCTTTGTGCAGTAGGGACAAAAAGAGCTAAATCTTTCTCTTTGAGTTGACCTTGGTCAGTGGCCACCTTGATTGTTGCGGTTGTCTGGGCCTTGTCGATTTTTCTGCCATTATGCTGTGGCTTTCTTCATGGTATGCTGTGAGGTGTTCAGTTGGTCTTTATATAGTGGGTTTTCAAACCTGGTTGGTTGGAGTTTGAAGTGGATGGTTTCCTCAGGAAGGCAGGATTTTCAAAGAGAAACTGGGCAATTGAATCCATGAAATAAACAATAACAACCAACCATTGGATGATGATGATCTCTATGACAGAACAAAAACATGTAGTGCTCCCCTATGTCCAAGGAGTGATGGATCGCATAGGTAAACTGCTAAAGATGAACAACACCAATACAGCATACAGTTCACCACAGAAGCCTTCAACCACATTCACTTGTGAAAGACTGGCTACCTCTGCTGCAAACCCCTGGAGTGTACGAAATCCCATGCAGTTGTGGCCAGTCATGCATTGGCTAAACTGGACGCACTGTAGAGGAAAACCAAAAAGACACCTCAAGCTCCATAACATGGAAAATTAAGCTCTAGCCCTCCATGCTAGCATATAATTTGATTTGAGGACAGAAAAATCTTGGAGAAAGAAATTCATTGGTGACAAAGAAGAATCAAAGAGGCAATAGAGATAGCAAGACACCAAATAACTTCAGTGGAGACAAAGGGCTCATCTTAAACAAAGCATGGCAACTGCTCATTCCAAAGAAATTTAGCGAAAAAAGGATTGGCAGCAAGGACAAACATCTTTTTCCCCCCCTCTCAAAGTTTCAGAATATGACCTACAGAAATTCCTTTGTCCTCCAGAGTAAGAACTGTCCCAACGAATTTCTAACCTCATGTCCCCAACCAATCAGGTTTGAGAAACCATTTTATAAAGACAAATTATAGACCTCGCAGCATTCTGTGTAGAAAGCCACAGAACGATGGCTGAAACATCAGTTCCACTTACTCAGATGTGGTAAGACCCGGATAACTGCAGCAATCATGATGTCAACCTGCAGCAGACTTTTGATATTCTGTAGCAATTACTTTGCATATTAACATAAGTTGCTTTCTTTATTTAAAAAGCACATTTTCTAGTATATATTGTTTTCCAGTTACTTTATTTGGCCCTTCTTTTTTTTTTTTGAGAGGATAGGGGATTTTAGTGATTGCTTCAGGGAATGGGAACAAAAAAGGATGGAGAATAAGGGAAGGAAAAGGAACCTGAGCAGCGGGGATAGGGGGAAACCTCAGCAGAAGTAAAGTGAATTTTGGAAGGGAATGGAGAAATGGATCTTAGGCAAGAAGAGTAGAGAAATAGGAGAAGGAGGGGGAACAGAGGATAGAGAGATCTGGAACAGAAGGACTGGGAACAGAAGTGCATTCAGGATAAGGGTAGGGAGTGACAATCGACTCATATACTTTCTCCCTACACTGATCCCTTCTCTCATTCAAATTCCACAACCCCTTCAATCCCTCCACTTTTTTTTCCTTGTGTTCCCCTTTGATCACCTCATTCTCTTCCATAGCTCTAATCCCCTTTGTCTTTTTCCACTCCCTCAGACTCTTCTTCCCCTTCTCCTTTTCCCACACTTCTCATTTGCTCATACGCCCCTTGACAAGCTGTCCTTTTTCCCCTTCCTCCTTGGCAAGCTCTCCTTTGTGTCTCCATCCCTCACTTGCCTTGGTTACCCCAAGAGGAGGTCATTGGCAGTGTGGCAGCTCAGGCTATTTCCTCCCCCTATTCTCCTGGGCAGACTGTTGCACTTTGAACCATGTGGTTCAAAATATGATAGTTTGGCGTGGAAGAGAGATGGAGGATGCATTTTAAAGCACAGTTCTACTGCCGGTATTCTGTTGGCCTTTGGTCTCCTGCGGGGAATAAGGAATTCCATGGGAAAGGCTGAATTTTGTGGTTCTTCCTGTGGAATTGGAGGAGTCTTGGTGGGGGGGGGGGGGGGTCTTCTTGTATCCATATCTACTATAATAAAAAGCACCTCCAACGTTCTGAAACTGACTCCGTGGCAGTGAAGGGTTTGTAGGGTTTGAAGGGTTTGCTGGCTGTATCCATCTCCTGTCCCGCCCTCGCTTCAAAACGTGATGACGTCGAGGGCGGAGCAGTGAGAGGGAAGGGCACGCTGCAGAGTTGCCAGTCAAAGGAACGCGACGTCACGCGCATGAGGGTGTCGTCGTCCCTCCCTCCCTTCCAGTTCCAGGCCCCCTCCCTCCGATTTTTAAAAGTCATCTTCACTTACCAAGTCATGGTTACGGCGGCGGGCAGCAGCGGTAAAACGCATGCAGGCTTGGCCCTTCTCTCTTGGTCCCGCCCTCATTTCCTGTTTCCACAAGGGCGGGATCACAGCTGAGAGAGAGAGAAGGGCCGAGCCTGCACACGTTTTACCGCTACTGCCCGCTGCCGTAACCCTGACTTGGTAAGTGAAGATGACTTTTTTTTAAAAATCGGAGGGAGGGGGCCTGGAACTGGGAGCGAGGGAGGAAGGGAGGGACGACCCTGGAACTGGGAGGGAGGGGGGACCCTGAAACTCGGAGGGAGGGGGACGACCCTGGAACTTGGGGGGCGGGGGGTCTGTGAAACTGGGAGGGAGGGGACCGTGAAACTGGGAGGGAGGGGGTCGACCCTGGAACTGGGAGGGAGGGAGGGAGGGGGCACAACCCTGGAACTTGGAGGGAGGGAGGGGGGACGACGCCCCTTGAACACGGAGGGAGGGAGGGAGGGAGGGGGGACCCCGCCCCTTGAACACGGAGGGAGGGAGGGGGGACCCCTGGCACACACTCTCCATCTCACAGACACACTCTCTCTCTCACAGACACACTCGCACCCAGTCTCACTCTGTCACACACACACACTCGCACATTAACTCTCTCTCTCTCACACAGTCACTCTCACACACACTCTCTCAAACATACACACTCCGAGGAAAACCTTGCTAGCGCCCGTTTCATTTCTTTGAGAAACGGGCCTTTTTTACTAGTTGAATATATAAGCCAAACTATTTGTCATGGTTCTCTAAAGCTGGAAAGTAAGAGTTGTTATAAATTAGACAATTTTGTTAGAAGTTTACATCAGAGTAAAGTTTGAATAAACAGGAGCAAAATAATGAGGTCAAATAATATCTGCGGAGTGATTTTTAACATTGCGTACTTGGTTAGCCTGTGACCCTGTTATGCTTATCCTTTCTTAGGAAGGCCTGGTGTAGCTTCCACAAGGAAGTCATCATTTGAAAATGAGAGGTGTACTGTTTCTGGCAGTAGAGAAAATAATCATGAAAACCAAGGGTAAGTGGCTGTATTATTCAGCTTGTGAGATTTGGCTGTATCAGGGTGGAGTATCTTATAAAATTCTTTTATAGGTGGTACTTGACTCTGGTTAGGATCAGGAGATGGTATCTGAGGGTGTCAAGTTATTTTGGAAGTGGTTGGATGAATGTTTTTTTTTCGATGCATGTGGTGGATGTCTCAAATTAAAGAGATTTTGGAGGGACTAGGTAAGGAATTGGTGACGATTGCTGGATTGAGTTGCCAGTGTTGTAAATTACATTTAATGGGGGTTTCAGTAAAAGGAACTTGCACAGGGATCAAATCGCTGCAGGTAGGTTAATGGTTACCCATTGTGAGATTGTAACTAATTGGAGGAAGCCAGTAGCACCTGTTTTGTCACAGTGGCAAATGAGATTGGTACATACTGGATTAATGGAGAAGCTAATAGTGGCATGACGTCCTCTATAATAATTCTTACCTCCAACGTTCGAATGTGCCTGGGACCATGCCTCCCTCGGAGGTGGTCTGCTAGGCAGGCACGCACTGACATCAGTGACAGCTGATACCAAAGCAAGGGGAGGAGTAGGGAAACACACGGAGCATGTTTCCCTACTCCTCCCCCTGTATTACGGCCCACTGGACCCCCCTTCCGCGACCCTGTCGACCCCTCCCCTTCTCGGCGAAAACTGTCCCCCGCCGCCGTCCAGTACCTGTGCTGACGGGGACCCCAACCCTCATCAGCCGAAGTCCTGTGCTGGCCTTCGCGGCATTGCTTCTTCAATGATCTTCAGTTGAAGTTCCTCTGTGTGCGTCTGACGTCAGACGCATGCAGAGGAACTTGAACACAAAATCATTGAAGAAGCAATGCCGCGAAGGCCAGCACAGGACTTCGGCTGACGGGGGTTGCGGTCCCCCGTCAGCACATGTACTGGACAGCGGCGGGGGACGGTTTTCGCCGAGAAGGGGGGAGTCGACTGGTTCGCGGAAGGGGGGGGGTGAAAACGGAGGGACGGCAGAGTCTGGAACAGCGAGGGAGAGTGGGGGATGGCCTTGCTAGCACCCGTTTCCTTCCCTTTTGAAATGGGCATTTTTTACTAGTGATAAATATAACAGGCAGCAAAGGCGATTCAGAGAATGAAGGACAGATGTCTTTTTACTGAATTCCTTATTTGTTTTAAAGGAATCTGGTGACCCCTGATGAAGGCAAAGCTGAAACTTGGCCAGGTTGGGCCCCACCTCAGTAAAATCCATTCTTGGTGAACTGTTGTCTGTCCTTCATTCCCTGGATCACTGTACTAGTCTGCGCATTTGATTTGCTATTCACTAAAACAACTTATGAAATTAAAAAAAAATATTATAAAAAATTAATTGTACAAGAATCATAGCTATAGAGAATTAGTTTCTATCAAGGGAGGGGGAGTACCCCCTGGAAATAGACTGTGGCAAGGACATGAAACTCTCCTGCCATCCTGACTATTTCAGAGTTCCTTTGTCTGCAGCGTGGTTTTATAGGCTGTGGTGAGCATCCACCTCTCCGCTCTCCTGGACCAATCATAGGTGCTGCATATGGGCTGGAGACTTATAATTAGGACTTTCATATGTGCTGGAGGCTTGCAATTGGTCCTTGCCATACTTTTTCTCAGTAAATTACTTTTGTAACAGGATATACCAGGTATCTGAGTTGCCTTAGCAACATTTTCACCATCAGAGCATGTGACCAGCCAGAAATTCCTTCATGTGGCTGATAGGAAAAGAGAGATGGGGGATGGGAAATAGTGCAGTATACCTAAAGTAAAACTTAATTATAGACATCACCTTTGCTGCCTGTGTATTTCTGCAAAGGTTCTTCTCCTGTTTTCCTCATGATAAATATGACACCTGACAGGATGAGTGGGAAAAGATGCAAGAATACTTGTGTGTGGGCCTAGTAGCGCTCTAGAAATGTTAAGTAGTAGTAGTGGGTCTGATTTGAGCTGTTCTATGACAAATAATATTAATTAAGCTTGCTTTTCTAAAGTAGGCTGTGAAAACTGTAAGGCTGTTTATAGCTATTCTGCATGATGTTTTAGATTCTTTAATTTGTAATTTTTCAACTTGTATTTCTTAACTCTTCATTACTTTTAGTCTTCAATTTTATTTTAGGCCTGCATTTCAATTAAAATTAGTAATCGCAATTAATTGCATGATTAACGGTGTGTTTTTGTAGGTTTTTTTTTCTCCACGGCAGCTCCTTTTGACTCTGGGCAATGGAGGGTTAAGGGTCTCTTTTACAAAGTCGTGCTACTGATTCTCGGTGCGGCAAATGAGAGGAAGCCCATTCAATTCCTGTGGGTTTCCCCTCATTAGCTGCGTGGGAATCACTAGCGCAGATTTGTAAAAGAAGCCTTAAGTGACTTGCCCAGAGTCACAAGGAGCTGCAGTTTGGGGGGTGGGGGGGAATCAATAAATTACGTACCTTTAATGGCGATTAAAATTTAACAGTGAGGCTTCTGGGGTTCAGTTCATCTTTGAGTAAGATAGTTAGTGTCCCTCAGGGAAGGAGGGAAAGGGGTATAGAGAGGTGGGGAAGAGTGAGGACAGGGTGTTATGGGCTACTTTGACCATGGTTGAAATTGTAAATTTGATACTGTTTGAGTGGTTTAATTAACTTGTTGGAAAAGGGGAAAAAAAGAAGTTAAAAAACAAAAAAGGAAAGGTAGGAACCCTGTGGCGCACTCAACATAATAATAAAAAAAACAATCCAAAATGTATTCACCTCACCCAACTGTAAAAGCACAATCCATGTATAGTTGATTTACATCATATCAGTAAAATATATGTAAATCAACTATGCATAGATCCATCTGTCATACAGCAGCATGACTCAATGTATTAAAAGCTGAATGCCCAATGATCCCTCTCTAGAGCATGTCTAACAGAGACCAAGACCATACTAAACCGTTGTCTAGAACCTGATTGTACCTAGTGAAAGACTTCCTTCCTCTACAAAAACCATTAATCTTTTTTAAAAATCACCTTGGCCTCTTATTCCCCTAGTAAATTCTTTCCTCAGCTGCTCTCCCTAAATTCAACTTCTGCCAGCACTGCCACTGTTGGATGATATAGCTCTCCGTTGCTCAAACCTAGCTGATGCCATGACCTTCCTGCACTATGCGGCTCTTGCAGAATGCAGTCAATGTGATCCTTGAAATCTTGGGCTATTGTCAAAGTCTTGTGAGAACGGCACAAGACTAGAGTACTGTGGTTATTGAACGCTGGAAGAGCTCACACAATTTATTTGTTGTCCAAGTATGTATTTTTTTTATAGGATCATTCTAGGAGAGGTGATATTGGGGCAATCATGATTATTGAGCCTAACTGTCAACATTTTGGTGGGATAAGGGATGCCTGAGGATAATGGAGAGAGGCACAATTTTGATGCCCTTTTACCAGTCTTCTATGTGAATGGTATTAATTTTTGTTCTTCCCAGGCCAAACATGGTGATACATGTGTGTGACGAAGCTAAGAATCTGAAGCAAGATTTTGTATGTCCACGAGACCTTTTAATATCGGAGATGAAGTACTTTGCTGAGTATTTGTCCATGGATGCCCAGAGGTGGGAGGAGGTGGACATATCGGTTCACTGTGATGTTCAGATCTTTGACTGGTTGATGAGATATGTTAAAAGGAACACTAAGGAGAATGAGAAGAATGAGACTCCCGTATTAGGTAAAACAAAATGAATGTCTCTCAGTTCTTTATTCCTGGGAACTGACTCTTGATTTAAAAAGAGAAAGCTTTCAGGGCCAGATTGGGGAAAAGAAAAGACAAAATAGTACAGAAAGCCTGTATTGTTAGGCTCCTAATGAGTGGTATATTAAATACTAAGTTGAAACAACTTTGAGATGCTGCACCTTGGGGCCAATATTAAATTTTTCTGCAGTTCTTGAAAGGAAGAAATATTATATAGAAAACATTATACAAGCGCAAGCTTCTTCCAGAAACCCCATGAAACCTTTATCTGAGAAGTGTTAAATTTAAGAATCTGGAAACAGATTCACAAGGTTTTTTTGTCCAAAGTTTTGCTTGCAAAATATTTTTTGACATTTTTTTTCCTTCTCAGTGATGCAAGAAAATCAGTCCATGACCAGAAGGTATTCTGTTTCAAAACTGTGTGCAAGCCAATAAATTGTAGACTTTTGTGCCTTGACCTGAAATTTAAATCTTTCCCCTAATGTGGATCCACATTAGAGCTTGACAAAAAATTGAACTTACCAAATCTGGTGTAAAAGCTAATGATACATTCTGAAAACTATGGCATGTTTGTTTGTTAGAGCTTTTTCTGGATTTCAGTAAAGCCAAATACCTTATTTTATGTTCCACAGTAAGGGGCCAAGGCACGGTAGGCCTAACGCGGGCCTATCGCTAACCATCCCAAGGTAGTTTTCCGCTCAGCATGCACTAATCCTGTGCTGAAAAATATTTTATATTATTCAGCATGTGAGGCGCTCCCATGGGCGGAGAGTAGGCATGCCTGTGCTAATCGGGTAACGTGGAACTATTATTGCATGCTACCCAGTTAGCACGTGGGAGCTCTTACTGTCTCCTAATTAGGTGGCAGTAAGGATCCCATGGTAATTGGCATGTGCTAATGGGGAAATTAGTGCATGGCCATTAAAAAAATGGTATGGCGGCCATTTTACTGCTGCGCTAAAAGTGGCCACAGTGTGTGGAAAACACATATGCTGGCCTGTGGCTCGGTAAAAGGCTCCCTAAGGGCTTTTTTTTTTAAATCAAGCCGCGCTAGCAGCTCCTGGTGCGGTAATGCCAACAAAGCCCATTCACTTAGAATGGGCTCCGTTGGCATTGAGGCATATTTTCAAAACACTTAGCCTTCCAAAGTTCCATAAGTTTCTATGGAACTTTGGAAGGCTAAGTGCTTTGAAAATATGCCTCATTGTCACGCAGGAACCGCTAGCTCAACTTGATAAGAGGCCCTAAGTGAGGTACTGCACCAGAATACTGCAGGATACTTATTCCCTTGGCTTAGTATGTGAAAGCACTGTTAATGTGTCTTTAGTTTTTTTTTTTTGGGGGGGGGGGGGGGGGGGTTGTTTGTTTTATTTCAAATTTTGTAGAAAGAAACAGCAATCCAAATACAAAAACAATGTTAAGTTTGTGTCTCAGTTAAATACCTAATCAACTAGATAACAGTCCTTCTGTAATGATCCTTTCTGTGTTTTAGAGCCAGGGAATGTTGTTTCAATTCTGATCTCCTCGGAGTTCTTGAAGATGGACTCATTGGTGAGTAGCATAGTTTTGACCATACCTTTCTTATTAGCAATTTCTATTGTGTTGTGAAAAAAAGCTTTTGGCTTTGGTAATTAGACAAATTGCAACTTGGTAAAGTTTTTTTTGTTATTTGCTATGTGTCTTAATTGCATATGCACTTTTACATTTGTATTTAGATATCCTTTAATCCTGTATCTCTGAAACCATTGTAATCCATTCTTTCTGTGATGGAAGCCAGTATTTAAAATAAAATTAGGGCTGCATGTAGATTAAAAATTTTAATCATACGACTAATCATAATTTTAAATTTTTAAATGCACGATTAACCTTATAAAGTGCCCTCCTCACATTTCCCCCTCTATAGTGCTTAATGTAGGCAGCAGATGTAAATTCTCAAAACTGACATTTCAATTACCAAACTGAAAATAAAATAAATTTTATCTTTGTTGTCTAGTGATTTTTTTTTAATTATTTATTTATAAGTTTGAGAATACAATCACAAGTATACACTTGTTAAAGAATCACGAATTGTAACTAGTAAAGATGTAAGTGAACAATAATCACATAGGAAAATAACTATCATTCTCCTTAGACCTCTCTCGTCTTCCTTCTGTGAGTCCTGGCATATCTAAGTGCCTCTCCCATCCCCCTTCACTCAGGCATCTGACTCTCCTCTCGCCTGACCCTCCATTCTTACCTTTACAGTTAGCACAGAACATATGCTGCTTCTTTCTAGCCAGGAGCCCTCTCTCTGTTGCATCCCACCTACAGGAAACAGGAAGTTCCATCAGAGGAGGCAGGACATCTTAGTTTCTTACCTGTAACGGTAGTTTTCCGTGGACAAAGGATCTTCTAGCCACACCTCTGAATATACGCCACGATGACGTGCGTGACCCGGCTATCCAATAGTAATGCTTAAAAAGTAAAAGCAATAAAGTTAGCACATTCCCGCCCAGATATGCAGTATAAATACCGTATGACAGCCCAGACCAGTCAGTTTAATAAATATAGCTACGACAACTAGGGAGGGTAGGGAGGGATGGTGTGGCTAGAAGATCCTTTGTCCACGGAAAACTACCGTTACAGGTAAGAAACTAAGATTTTTCCATGGACAGGATCTTCTAGCCACACCTCTGAAGACTCCCAAGCACACACAGGTAACAATCATGTGATAGATAAAACATGAATAATCCAATAAACATGATGAAAGAAATTTGTTACCTGTGGTAGGAGGAGGAGGACAGTTGTCGTTTACATTACCTCCCAA
The DNA here is from genome assembly GCF_901765095.1 of Microcaecilia unicolor. NCBI lineage: Eukaryota > Metazoa > Chordata > Amphibia > Gymnophiona > Siphonopidae > Microcaecilia > Microcaecilia unicolor. The sequence continues at coordinate 93,351,720 of NC_044033.1, read as the reverse complement.
AGGACCGACAGTCCAAACAATGAATCTGCACGTGAAGCTGCATTGAGGCAGTAAAGCTTTGAAGACGTTTGCAGGGATGACCATGTAGCTGCCCTACAGATATCGAGAAGAGGCGCCCTATGTAAAAATGCAGTTGAGGCCGCTATAACACAAAACTTATGAGCTGTAACATGAGGACGTGAAGCATGCTGGTTATAACAAAAATTTATACACTGAGTAAAATATGAAGAACGAGTACTTTTAGATATTGGTTGTCAATTTTTTACAATGTAAGAAAGAAATAACTGCGAAGGTCTATGACCACCTGATGTACGCTGTAAATATATTGATAATGCTCTGGTACAGTCCAATGTGTGCAATCTACTGTGTTGACTAGATTGATGAGGAGGTGGAAAAAACACTGGTAAGATAATCGATTGATTCATTTGATACTATTTATGGTAGAAACTTCGGATAAGGTTGTAGCATCGCTTTATCATGTAAAACTTGAGTATAAGGGGTGTAATATACGAGTGCATGTCGTTTCCCAACTCTTCAAGCTGAAGTAATAGCGATAAGAAACAACGTTTACCAAGTAAGACATTGGAGGGAAGCCCATTGAAGTGGTTTAAATGGAGGTTCCTTGAGTTTTTCTAAAACCAAATTCAAATCTCATACTACTGGGGGTAACTGAATCGGAGGTTTAAGATTCAGTAGAGCTTTCAAAAATCTCCTTGTGATAGGATGTGCCATTACTGTGTAAACATCAATCAAATCATGAAAAACAGAGATAGCTGCAATGTGGACCTTAACTGAAGAAGCAGCCAATCCTGAATTGGATAAAAAGAAAGGAAAAATTCCAAAAATGGAGAAATTTGGCAAGAAATTGTGTTAACCTGATGTGTTGTACACCAATAGCTAAATGTTTTCCATTTAGACGCATAAACCAGTCTAGTCGACTGCTTCCTGGAATCCAACCACACATTAATAACTGGTTGAGAAAAAACCGAAGAACCTAGCGAGTTACTTGAAGATACCAAGCGGTAAGATGGAGGTCACTGAGATTTGGAAGAAGATGAGGTCTTGCATTGCAGGAAGAAAACTGTAGTTGGAAGTCAGCTAACTGCGTTCGTACAGGAACCACGTTTGCCTCGGCCAATAAGGTGTCAATAAAATTATAGACGATCTGTCCTGGATGATCATCTGTAACACTTTTGAAAAGAGAAGGATTGGAGGGAAGTTGTAAAACAGAGAATTTGTCCAACGGATAGTAAATGCGTCTGCGGCTATCCTGTTCGTTGAAGGTCACCTTGAACAATATTTGTGACATTTGCTGTTCTGTGGGGACGCAAAAAGATCTACCTGAGGCCAGCTCCAAAGCTGAAAAAGGTTGTGAATAATTGTGGTCTTCGTTCGTGGTTGAAATTTCCTGCTTAACACCTCTGCGATGTGATTCTCCTGACCTGATAGATAGATAGATCGCTTGAAACACAGAATGGAGTGATAGAACAAAGGTCGAAAGTCTGACAGGTTCTTGACACAGACGAAGACAGCCCATGCGCCCTCGCTTGTTATATAAAACATAGCCACCTGATTGTCTATACGAACTTGTATCACTTGTGATTAAAGTAGATGTTGAAAAGTTTGAACAGCCAATCTGACCACTCTCAATTCCAGGAGGTTTATGGAGTAGAAGCTCTCTTGAAGTATCCAGTGACCTTGTGTTGATAAGTGTCCTAGATGTGCCACCCAACCAACTTTGGATGCATCTATGGTAAGAATCTTGGTTGGTAAAGGTGATTGGAACGGAGCTCCCACCAAGAAATTTTGTTGATGTGTCCACTACAACATCTGTAGTTTGAGATGGTAGGATAAAAGAATCTTTGACGCAAGAAGATGACGATTCTGACTCCATCTTTTCTTTAAATACCACTGTAGAGGCCGCCTGTGTAGTCGCGCTAGGAAGAACAGCCACTGCCGAAGCCATATGTCCCAAAACAAATTAGAAGAACTCGATCAATCGTGACCTTCACTGATTGAAGATAATTAACTAATTGTATGAGCACGGGAGCTGAGGGAGTGGTAACTTTTCTAAAGATTCCCAAGAAACCAGATCCGCTCCCATGAAAGTCAACCTCTGTGTTGGGATCGAATGTGATTTTTTTTTTTTTTTAAATAGATTAGCAGCCCACAACCTTTTGAGAAGTATAAAGATAGACTGTAAATCTAAAAGATTCTTCTGTGGAGACTGAGCTGCAATCAACTAATCGTCGAGTTATGGAAACAGGACGATTCCTTATCGATGTAATTGAGCAATTGGAGCTATGACAAAATTTGAAACATCCTGGGAGCTGATGTTAAACCAAAAGGTAGAACTTTATACTAGTAATGTTGCCCTTGACAGACAAACCAAAGAAATCTTCGTGAAGAGGGATAAACAGGAATATGTAGGTAAGCATCCTGTAGATCTAGGGCTGAAAACCTTACCCCTAAACGTTAGAAAGGAAGTATTACCGGTAAAGATGTCATTCAAAATCTTTATTTTGGGAGAAAGTTGTCGAGTTGTCTTAGATATAATATTGCCCTTAGACCCCTATCCTTCTTGGGGATAAGAAAAAATAGGGAATAAATAAATCTTCGTTTATGCCATGAGCAGGTACATTCTCTATAGCATTGAGATGAAGAAGCCTGCAAAGTTCTTGATGTAACTGTGGAGTCTGAGAACTTGAGACATGGAGATGTGTATGTGATTGAAGAGGTGGGGTTGAAAAAATACCAAAGAACAACCATGTTGAACAATAACCAGAATCCACTTGTCTGTTGTTATTGATCTCCAAACCTTGAAAAAGTGTTGAATTCTGCCCCCCACCGGACTCTGACACTGGGAAAGGTCAAAAAGAAGGTTTTTGCTGCTGATGTGTCTGAACAGGCTTCTGAGAACGCCTTACTCTAGCTGGTCTAGTGTGAAAATTGTAACTTTGATACTGAGATTTAAATTGATAATCAGGATGTTGATGAACAAAAGATTTACGCTATTGAAATCTGGTTCTAGAGATAAGTCCACTTCTTATAACTGGATTTAGAAGGCTGGTATTATCCTGCTCCAAGGTATCAAGCGATGTACCTAGATTGTAAGCTCTTTGAGCAGAGAAAATCTCTCTGTGTCAAATGTTCAGTGCTGCCTGCGTCTGGTAGCGCTATATAAATGCTATAAGTAGTAGTAGTAGTTGTACCATCTTCCTTAAGAGCTTAAATTAACTGTTTAACTGTATCTATAAATAAGGAATCAGCATAAGAAAGGAGCATCAGCCATCTTTTCATGAACATGCTCATCCAAAGCTGAGGCTCTTAACCAAGATAATCATCTTGAAGCAACTGAAGGAACTACATTTCCTGAAAAAGATGCATGCCCTGCAAATCAGTATATAAATATTCTAACTGATGAAACATATGAAGAGAAATACGAGCAGACAGCATAGAAGAGTGAAAATTCTTTCTTGCTAATATATCCAGAAAGTTTAAATCCGTAGGAGGCGGATGATTAGTGACATCTTTATGCAACTTATTTCTACGCATCATAGATTTAACCAACAATGATGCGTGGGGAAGCAGACTCTTACCATGACCGAAAAGTTCATGAACCTTATATTTAGCATCTAATGACCTGTGGGTAGGGCGAATAGAATAGGCGTATTCCATATCAATTTGTGATGGTCCTGAAGCACCTATGGTATAGGGAGCCAACTTAAAATACTTAGTGACTAATCTTTTATCCTCAGAAACCTCTCCTTGAGAAATAAGAGAAAAATTCAATGCATCAACCAGTTTTTCTAAACAGTTTGGATAAGAATCATCTTGCTCCGGGAAATCTTCCTCCTGATTAGTGGAACACAAAGAAGAAGTATGAGGGATTTCCTGCCCTGTCAGATTTAAAAACCAATTGACTCATTCAGTCCTTTTGTTTATTTTAGTCTGTACTGTATAACTGGGTCACCCTTCCAGGACCCAGCCAGGGCCAACGCTGCTTAGCTTCCTTTCAAATAGGAAGGCTATGCAGTCTCGCCCCTCAATGGAGATCTCTCTCTGAAGTTCAACTGTGTAAGAGAAGAAGAAGAACAAGTATGTCTATAGCTCTTACACTCTGCAGACCTCTGACGAGCCTTAGCTCGACTTTGGTTTTTTTTTGTTTTTTTTTTTGAGCCTCAAATGCAGAAGCTGATGATGACGTCGATGTTTGACTATTTCTAAATGGGCGGCGATATCGAGAACGTCCACGTCGAGATGGACAGTTCTGACTGCAATTCTGAAATGGGCGCCCATGCCCAATGTCGACCTCACAGGATGAAGTCAACCTCGAAGGCTCTATCCGAGATCAATGAGCTTGACTCCGATGTCGATTCACGAAGAACCTCGACGTCAACCTCTGTACATGGCATCTGCTACAGGCAAAACGTCAGGAGGCGATTGCTGTCCATGCAGTGAAGAAATGTCCTGATTCCCGGGCACTGAGGCAATGGGGGAGAGCAGGAATTGAAGTCACCTGATCCCCGGGCACTAAGACAAGGGGGAGAGCAGGAATAATATTATTCTGCATAACAGCTGAAACCCTCCAATACCTGTAAAGACAGAACTTGTAAAGATTTGGTTAGAGAACTTACCTATACGCTGTAAAGTCGAGCCATATTTTTATGCGCATCTGTTCTCTGTCCATTACAGCCAACATTATCCTGATCCCCGGGCACTGAGGCAAGGGGGAGAGCAGGAATGGAAGACACCTGATCCCCGGGCACTAAGGCAAGGGGGAGAGCAGGAATTGAAGTCACCTGATCCCCGGGCACAAAGGCAAGGGGGAGAGCAGGGATAATATTATTCTCCATAACTTCCGATATCTGTAAAGAGAGAACTGGTAAAGATTGGTTAGAAATCTTATATATTAACTTGCTCTAAAGTCGTCAAATCCCGTGTTTTTGTGAGATAGTACAAATTTTGACTGACTGAAAAGAAAAAATACCGGGTCATCTGTCAGCGCGGAAAAAATAAAACTGACTGGTCTGGGCTGTCATACGGTATTTATACTGCATATCTGGGCGGGAATGTGCTAACTTTATTGCTTTTACTTTTTAAGCATTACTATTGGATAGCCGGGTCACGCACGTCATCGTGGCGTATATTCAGAGGTGTGGCTAGAAGATCCTGTCCATGGAAAAACCACAGAGGAGGGTTCAAGGAGGTTAGATTGAGACAGGAGATGGCATAACATCAAAAAGCTGAAGCCAGTTAGGTTTATCTCCCTTTCCTTTTCCACCGTGCAGCAGTCATCCCCATTCACCCAAAACAAACAAACCTATGAGCTGCTGCTGCATCCACGTTGTTGTTCTTTATTGTTGGTAGCATTTTTATTTGATATCAATTATATTTTCAAACATGCCAGCTTGTGCAGCATACGGATATACACAGAAGTAGTATTCGTAATCATTGTGTTATTTGGAGGGGCTGGTTATAGGGAGGGACTCTATATTCATGCAGAGGGCTACCAAAACAGACATGTAATAAGAATCAGGTGCGCAACAATCAGAGTTACTATTTACAAGTACAAAGCTTTTTTAAAGATTAATTAGGTTGAAACCAGGGAGCATTTAACATCTTTTTTCCCCCCCCTGTGTTTACATCAAAAGAAAAATATGGTATGTGGGAGCTTGCTTCTTTTCTTTTCTGGAATGCAGTGGTATATTATAAAAATTCACTTGCTTTTTTTTATTACTACTATTTCACAAAGAGGTATTGAATAATGAGGGAAGAGCTTCCTTCATGCAGAAGTTCTGTCCATTTTAGCACACTATTAGCCGCAAAGTTCACACAAAGTTAATTATGTTCGGTGGAAAATAAATCGGTTGGCTCAGGCTGCCTGCTATGTGAATATTCCATTACTGTTTTGCTACCAAGTATTACATATGGGTATTTGCTTTAAACTTTGTTTTAATTTGTGTATCCAGAACTTACATGCACATGGTATTGTTTTTATGATTCAACATTTTTTTATTGATGACAATTCAACAAAAAACACTTTCCATAGTCTGAAAATACATAAACTCGAATGCGAAAATATACACTCTGGGAAGTCAAAGTACTACAGCCCGTCATCATCATTTTAACATTTTATCCCATCCCCCAACCATCCCACCCCTCCCCCCACCCTCTCTATTCCCCCGTCCACCCTCTTCTTCACCTTCCCTCACCCTCCCCCCATCCTCCCACATGGTATTGTTTTTAAACCGAAAGGCAAATCCTAAGGGTGGTTGAACAATTAGATGTAAACTGTGTTGTGTCTGACTTTACTTGTTTTGGACTGTTTTGGGTCTTACTGATCTGTACATCTGCTGTGTAGAATTTTAGAAGATGGAAATGAGGAAATAAAATTAAGTTTTAGATGTACTCTGTAGAAGTTGTTTACTTTTGCAATGTGTGTATGGATGCCTGTGTGCATGTGATAATGTTTGAATAACTGTCTATACTTATGGCTATGATTTCTGAACATGTGGCATCATTAAAGGACATTTAAATGCCCAGTTGGGTATATGTGCTAATCTCAACTTTGTTAAATGTTTCAGACACATGATGTTACTGAATTCTATTATTCTGTCTCTCTGTATTTTAAAATGTAAGCCACATTGAAACCGAGTTTGCTTGGGCTAACGTGGGATATATATGTGAAAAAAAAATCTTTTATCATCCACCTTTTAAGCCACTGCCTATCCAGCTGGATGGTAATGGCACAAGAAAGTAAGTTTGGTCCAGAGAAAATAACACATTCCTTAGTTGGGCTCTAGTATCACCATATTGAACAAATTTAAATATCCCATTTGAGAATCGCTCATTACAGAGGAAAAAGAACCTCAGTCACTGCTGGATATATGCCTTCTTTTTCAGGAGCAGTGACCAATACCTCACTCCTTCCAGCCTTTTTCAATCATTGGCTTTTTTAAAAGCCTCTGTACTCTTCTTACATGGCGCTGTTCATATTTGTTGTTTTACTTTTGTACTTTTCTACTTGATCACCATCCTGAAGAAGAGATGCTAGAAGGATGATACTGAGAGATCCCAAGTGGATGAGAGGAATATAGGGAGCGGGGTAAGGAGCAGGGAGCTTAATGCGATTAACACATTAAAATGTTTTACATGCATGTTAAAATTATAATGAGTTAATCACATTAAAAACATGTTGAATGTGCAGCCCTGGAAAAAAGAGTTCGGGCAGTAAGCTGCTACTTAAACCACAGAGTTCTTTAGTGACAGCTTGCCTCTAAATATAGTATGGAGGCAGTTTTCAAACTCTTCTTTGGGAGAATCTGCATTGTATACAGTTAATAAAATACATAGTTACATATGCCCATTTACACCAACCTTGGAAGAGGTATAAATTTGTGCATTGACATTTGCCTGCTGTTTGGGGTATCTGCTGTATAAAGGCACAGAGGCATCTGTGTTGCATTTCTAAAATAAGCTTGAAAAGGGATGCTTTTTGGACTTCTCACATAGTTGCCTTGTTAATTAAATTAGGCTAAAAAATGACTTGTAAAGTTGTGGAACAGTGTAATGTACTTGATTGAAGGAGGATATTTTTCAAGCAGCCATTTTATGTTCTACATAAATATCCATATATACCCAAGACCAAATAACCATGGCAGGCTTTTATTGTCCGATTCATTTATAGCAATGATTCCCCACCTTTTTTCAGTTGGGACACACCTGGCGGACAATGCCCACATATATGACACACTTTGGTCTGATACAGTGTGGCAGTTCTTATGAATCGAATGTGAACATCCTCTGCATATGCAAAAAGCTTATCTCCCCCCCCCCCAAAATAAAAATGGATGCAGATCAGAACTCGCACATCTTCTCCGTGGAAGTTACCACATCTGAGTAATAGCAACATAAATCTCTCCACAATCGGGCACATTGTGAAAAAAAAAAAACTGAAAAACTTGTAACTCAACATAGATGTATCAAAACGAATTAGCACTAATCATAGCACTAATTCCTATGATTCAAACATGAACCCTATCAAAGAATAGGTAGCACCACAAATATTACATAGGGCCCTAGAACACCAATACACCCACTCCTGGTAAAACAGAATAAGTGGGACTGTTGTAGATCTGAACACAGATGCAAATGGAATACCGCATCTCAGTCAGACGCAAAACACAGATGGACCCTCATCAAATACAGAACAAGGGATCATAAATTAGAAATAGAAATTTAAAGAGAAAAATTGAACTGAGAGCCCCAAGAAGTCAAACTAGGTATGTACCACAACATGGGAGAAATACATTTTGTCTTGAACTGAATAAAATTCAAAGACATCCATGATACACTTTCCAAAGCTAATATAGTCCACATAATAAATTCAAAATAAAACACTTTTTTTCTAACTTAGTTTTTCTGGGCATTTTATTTTTCCATGCATGTTGGTCCCAGTTTCAATTTCTGCTTTCTTTCCAATGGGTGTTGTCCATTTGTACCTTTTCCACTTTTCTCCTATTTTCTATTCCTTACTTCATATCTGACGTATGTCATCTCTATCTCTTTTGTCTGCCCACTTAGATTTGACTCTCTCACTTTTCAGTCTTCCTTCTCCTCCTCTCACTCTCTAGCTCTTCTGTCGCACTTGTTCTCTTGCCTTCTATTCCCTTCTCTTTTATCCACCCCCATGTCTACATTTCTAGTCTCTGTAGTGACCATCCTTTTCTCACTTATATCCTTGACAACCCCCAGGGTTTCTCCTTCATGGCTCCACCATGCTCAGTATCTTCCATCCCACTCCCTTCTTGCACTCTTGTAGCCCAGCATCTTCTCTCCCCTTTTCCACCCACATGAGTAGTCCAGCATCAGCCTATCTCTGCACCCCTCACCCTCTCTATTCTCTACACCCCTATGGTCCAGTGTCTTCCTGCTCCCTCTCCCTTCCACCCCTATGGTGCAGAAGCTCCCTGTCAGCTCTTCCTTTCCCCTCCACCCCTATGGTCCTGCAGATCCCTGTCCCCCCCCCCCCCCCACACACACACACAAAATGTTGTGCAGCTTCAATGTTCAGCAAGGCAGCGGGTCTGAGGGGAGTTTGGCTGCAGAAAATTCAGCCAGGAGAGGCAGCTACATAAACATCCAATGCTGTGCTCCTTCCCAGATTGTGTAGGCAGCAAACCACTTACCAGAAGTGAAAGCCTGCTGTTTACTGCCTACTCAACCTAGGAAGGAGCATGGCCTCTGTAGTTCAATAAGCAGTCTTAAGTAGGCCTCAGGCTGAACACAGTCTGTGGCAGGTAGGACAGCCCCGCCTCAAACACAGCCTATGAGTCCTTCACAGTTCTTCTCTGAGTACCTCAGAGCAATGTTTGTCAGTCTCAAAGGAGAAGCAAAAGCAGCTTACCTCAGCCAGGTCACAGTTCTTAATCATGGGAGGTGGCATACACTGGGCTTCAATTCCTTCTTTTTTTCTGGGTCTCCTTAACCTCTGTCAGGCCTTGTTTTGTATACTTCCTGGTTTAGGCTCCACTCCTCCACCCAGCTCACTTGCTCCTGGGTGGGACTAGTGCTCTTAAGGTGGCTCAGGCTATCTATGGGACTGTTCTTAAGGGTGAGGAGCAGAATTCTATAAACTTCCCTTGTGGTGAAATGGGATTTTCATGCTTGTAATTTATTATTATTATTATTAGCATTTGTATAGTGCTACCAGACGCACGGAGCGCTGAACACCTGACATAGAGAGACAGTCCCTGCTCAAAAGAGCTTACAATCTAAATAATACAGACAAGACAATTAAGGGCGAGGGAAGTACTGGGTGAGAAGGAACAAGGGATGGGGGGAGGCCAATGAGTAGTGGCTAGGAGTCAAAAGCAGCAGTGAAACGGTGGGTTTTCAGCATAGATTTGAAGACAAGTAGATATGGAGCTAGACGTACAGGCTCAGGAAGTTTATTCCAGGCATAAGGTGCTGCAAGAGAAAAGGAACGAAGCCTGGAGTTAGCAGTGGAGGAGGAGAAGGGGGACAATGAGAGATTTGTCCAGCGAGCGGAGGTCACGGGAAGGAATGTAGGGAGAGATGAGAGTGGAGAGGTAATGGGGGGCTGCAGAATGGATGCATTTAAAGGTCAGTAAGAGAAGTTTGAACTGTATACGGAAGCAGACAGGGAGCCAGTGAAGTGACTTGAGGAGTGGGCTAGTGTGGGTGTAATGGTTTTGGCGGAAAATAAGCCGTGCTGCAGAATTTTGGACAGACTGGAGAGGAGAGAGGTGACTGAGCGGAAGACCAGTAAGAAGTAAATTGCAATAATCCAAGCGAGAGGTGACAAGGGTGTGGCTAAGGGTTTTGACAGCGTATTCAGAAAGGAAGGGGCGAATTTTGCTAATGTAGATAAAGAAACGACAGGTTTTGGCGATCTGTTCAATATGTGCAGAGAAGGAGAGAGAGGAATCAAAGATGACACCAAGATTACGAGCCGAGAAGACAGGGAGGATGTGAGAGCCATTAACAGAGATGGGGAAGAGAGTTTAGGGGGAAAAATGAGAAGTTCAGTTTTAGCTTCAGATGGTGAAGAGACATCCAAGCAGCAATGTCAGACAAGCAGGATGAAATTTTGTCCTGGATTAAGGATGAGATTTCAGGGGTGGAGATGTAGATTTGAGAATCGTCCACATAAAGATGGTACTGAAAGCCGTGGGATGAAATCAGGGTACCAAGGGAAGAGGTATAGATGGAGAAGAGGAGGGGTCCAAGGACAGAACCCTGAGGCACACCAACTGTAAGAGGGATAGAAGTTGAAGAGGAACCACCAGAGTGAACACTGAAAGTGCAAAGTGAGAGATAGGAAGAGAACCAGGAAAGAACAGGACCCTAGGATCCAATTGTTGAATAAAAGAATAAAAATGTTGAATAAAAGCATAAAAGAATAGAAGTGGAAAGCTTCAAAGATCATGCAGAACAAGCTGTTTCAACACTAAACTAAATCTCCTGAGACATGAGGCCCACATCAGCCAAAGGCAGGCTCCAGAAAGTCTGTGGGATAATGGGAACCAGATGCAGCATATGTTCTGCTGTAGGATTTATGGTATGGTACAGCCTGCAAGCACGTGATATCAGGAGAAGATTATAAGGAGAGTGGAACAAAGAAATAAGTAAGCATTTTGAATTTTTCTTTGTCTGTCTATAGCATTTTTTGATTTGCCTTAAGCTTGCTGTATATTGCTTGTGTGTGTAGATGTGCTTTGAGTACAGAAATGCTTCCTGACTACCCCTATTGATGGTAATCAGCTTGTACACTAAACAAATGAGTAAACTTTTTATATTAAATATGAAATTCGTCTAGCCGTCTCTTCAAGTGGCGAGCCAGCCAGGAGTAGGCCGCACACGGAAAAGAGAAGGCGAGACGAAGGACAAATTAAGTGTTTGTTGTTAACGAAGTTTTTTATAGGATTCTGAGAGAGAGCAAGCGTTGTTTACGCCTGATTTCTGTGCACCACGTAAGTGGACGTGATCAACCTACTGACGTGGACATACAGGCGACGACTCCTGAGCTTGCTAAAGAGAAATAAGAAGACGCGTGAGTAAGCTTACATTGTGGACTTATTAGTGGTATGTTTGTTTAGCTTTGTAGTTTTCTTTTTTGTATATTTTCTTTGTTTAAGTGCATTAGTATATTTTTGTAGTTTGTGGCTTTATAGGAGAAATTGTAATAGTCAGAATAAAATGAAAGGGAAAGGAGCAGATAAGAAAGAAAAGCCCCCTGTATATGCTATGTATTTAGATTTAGATAGTTCAAAACAATGCTCCCCTTTGCAGCATGTCATAGAATTATTTCCATTAGAAAAAAAACAGATTGAAAAAACACATGACAAATGGGTCAAATATGATGCAAAAGATTCTGTTTTGAGCTGGTCTCAGTATGGATCGTTTGATCGTCCAAAATTATTATCTCTCCTGGAATACTTACAAGAAAATAAAAAGAAGAAGAAAAGCTTAGAGAAGCATCTTACAATTTGGAATTTATTTTCTGTAGCAGCAGATCTTTTCCATGCAGATGTTGAAAAAATACAGCAAGAACAGGAAAAGCAGCCTTTGGTTCAGCCTGAAGGTTGAGGAATGTCATCTGGTTTTGATTTCTCGGGTGTACAGGTTAGAAAGGTCAGGAAGAACTGAAATTTGTTTTGTTCCTTTTAAAAGATTGTTTTAGATTAGATTTAAATAAGTTCTTTGTCTTATAGGGAATTCTGATCTCTGTTTATTTTAAAATATGTGTTATTCTGTTTCTAGTTCTCTGTGGAATGTCTTTGCAATTTAACTTTGTTTGACTCTTTTTTAAGTGAGATTTCTGCAGTTTTAAGAGATCATCTGGTTTGAATTAGGCACAGTCCTAGCTAGTTTTGTGTGTAGGGCTAATAGGGGAAAGAGGTGATTTAAAATCTCTAATAACCTCTAAACAATATGATTTGTCAACATAATTTGAGGCTGAGGGACGGCTACGGGTTAGTCCCGAGACCTCAACAAAAACCAAAGGTAATCCTGTTCAAATTGACACCCAGACCGTCAAAGGCAATTTTTAAGGAAACCTATGTAGCTGCAGAACTTGTGAGATTGGATAAAACTAAATATGGGGCAGAATGGTGGGGAGTTATTAAGAACCTGTTGGAAGTTAAAAACCTCCTTTTCCCCTGTGATAAGGGAGGACCTACCTCACATGAGGATGTACAGAATTTGACAAAAGTAATAAATAAATATTGCCCCAAGGCGGGAAGCCTGGACTTTATTAAAGCAGGGCTGGAGTACTGGGACGATTGGTTTTACAAAATGAAACAGGCTGAAGAAGAGGTGGAAGAGGAAGGTAAACAGGAGATTTGCAGTGCTTTAGATAGTAGTGCTTTACACATGCCAGTTATGACGCGCTTAGACGCAGCTGGCAATCGAATACGTCATTACAAACCATACACCCCCGTAGATGTTACAACTTTAGTTGCAAAAATTCCCAGTATAGTGAAAGGAGCTCGTATGTGGTTAGATGGGATAGAACAGGCAACTGCAGGGACTCAATTGACTATTGGAGATTTTAAAGCTTTATGTGCAGCATCGGGTATCAGTATTTCTCAACTGGCAGTGCAGTGTGGATATCAGCGCCTGCCATCACATACTGTGGATGGGGATGTATACGCAGGGAATAGTAAGGCTGCTCTTTCTGCAGCTCTGCATGTGATGTATCCAACCCCGATTGATTTTTCAGCCATAACAGCAAATAAATGGGACCCTAAAACTGATTTTTCGGCACATTTGACAAAATGTATAAATTTGTATAAGGCTCAAACAGGGCAAGATGCAGATGTGGATCATAATGTAGCAGTATTTTTACACCTATTCATGTCCACACTGCCTGATAATATGCGTAAGAATTTAGATGCTGTCATTGCCCTGTCCTCAAAGCCGTGGCCAGAAATAAGAGAGACATTGATGCATTTTAGTAATGTGCATCGTAAACTGATAGAGACCCCACAGAAAGAACAGGCTAAATTAACTTCTAAGTTAATGACTATGCAGTTAAAGGATTTGGAAAGCAAGGAACAGGATAGAAACAAAAAACAGGAAACAATGGTAATGCCCTCTGCCTCACCTCCACAGGTCATTTACTATGTACAACCAGGATATAGCCGGCCATACCAACCAAGGGGACGAGGCATGGTTAGAGGCAGGGGTAGAGGTCGAGGGATGCAAGGATCAGGACCATCACCTAATAGAAGGGCACATGTACAATGTTGGGGATGTCAGCAATTTGGTCACTATGCTTCAGAATGTTATCAGAATGCAGGAATGCCCCAAGTACAAATGCAGACGCAGCAAGGATTAATGCCACAAGTAGTAGGGATGCCTGTGAGTGCCCCGCAGACTGCAATACAGCAGCCGGCGACGCAATCACAGGGACCAGGGGCTGCAGTACAGAGACTGGGCACTGTAAATGCCTTTCCAACTTGGCAGAATACTCCAGACCAATGTTATTGACTGGAAGCAGACCAGTGTCAGGAAGAGGGAATGATTTTCAGATTAGACACAAGGGAACCCTTTATTACATTGACAATTGGCAAATATGGAACTCCTGTGAGATTTTTGATAGATACAGGGGCGAGTACCTCTGTGTTATGTGCAAAACCACTGGGAGTTAAGCTTTCAAATCAGTATAGAACAACAGTGGGATTTACGGGGATAGAACAAAGAAAAAGGCTAACAGAACCGACTCTGGTGCGATTGGAATGCCAACCGCACGGTTCAAGGGAGGCTGTGGTACCCTTTTTAGTGGCACCTGATTGCCCAGTAAATTTGTGTGGTAGAGACTTGTTGTCTCAATTAGGATTGTGTTTAGATTTTGGAGATAAAGAAATACCAAGCTTGCTCACCATGGTTCAACAGTTGAATAATGAAAATAAAGTAAGGGTTATGGAAGAATTACCGCAACATATTTGGAGTACAAGTGATTCACCATATGGACTAGCCGTAAATACAAAACCCCATAAGATAGAATTAATAGAAGGGGCACAGGGGCCGAAGCAAGACCCTTACCCCATACGACCTAAATTAGTATCCAAAACCCTGGAACACATTGGTAAATTATTGAAATGTGGTATTATTGAACCTTCAGTATCCCCGTACAATACCCCATTGTTTCCGGTCCCGAAAGGAGAAAACAATGTAAGGATAGTACATGATTTAAGAGAGCTAAATGAAGTTACAAGAAATCAATTTCCGATTTGTGCAAATCCTGCTACTCTTTTGCATACCCAGAATATATATGCATATAACACTGTTATTGACTTGTCTAATGCATTCTTTTCAATACCTCTTCATCCAGAGTTTAGGGATTTGACGTCATTTATAGTACAGAATGAGGCATACAGGTGGACTAGGATGCCTCAAGGCTTTACTGATAGTCCATCCGTATTCTCAAAACAACTAATGATGGATTTAAAGGATTTCAGGAGTCACTTGCCTGACACGGTGTCATTGTTTGTCTATGTAGATGATATTCTACTGTCTGCTGAGACTGAAGCAGAATGCCTAGAATGGACTAGAAAATTATTTTTGTTATTAGGAGAGTTAGGATATAAATGTAACAAGGAGAAATGTGTTATAGCTCAGTCTACTGTCACCTTTTTAGGACAAAATGTGTCAGCAGAACATAAGGTCATTATACCGGAAGTTATATCTATTTTAAATGAGACTCCGGTACCGCAAACAGTTACCCAGTTACGTGCTGTTTTGGGAATGTTAAATTACTGCAGACAATGGATACCAAATTATACACAAAAAGTAATGAGACTTTATAAACATTTGAAACTGCCCGCAGCCACACCAAAGAATACACTAATTGTGTTGGAAGAGCAGGATAAAATAGTGCTGGCTAAGATTGTGAGGGATTTGTTATCCCCAGGACCTTTAGCAGTAATAGATATACAATCACCTGTGCATTTGTGGGTAAAAGACATGGGAAACAGTTGGGCAGCTATGATTAATCAAAATAATGAAGTAAATGCACCAGTAGCTTTTTTGTCAGGCTCTTTTAATCATGTGGAAAAGGGAATGAAAGAAATACCAAAGTTATTGACAGCTATTGTGGCAGCAATAGGCAAATGGAGAGCACAAATGCCTTTTGTTCCTATTGTAATACATACTAACCACACGATTAAAACGCTGTTGAGCCCTAGCCAGACGGCATTGACAGCCACTAGATTTGGAAAATATCAAGCAGTACTTTTAGGACAAGATATAAGAATAATACCATTAACTAAAGAACAGAGAAATAAGATAGATCTGCTTTTTCCTGTCGATCAAGAGGGTGAGATCGATACTATAGAAATCCCTACATTTCATTGTCTTACTTTTGAACCCTTATCTGATGGGTTAATATGGTTTACAGATGGAGCTTGTGAAAGGACTGTTGCAGGCTTTGCCTGCGTGCAGGTAGATGAGAATCTAAGAAAGATAATGCAAGTACAATATAAAACCCCTCCTGACCAGACTGCACAGCATGCTGAACTTTTAGCCGTTATTACGGCCTTACAACACACTGATATGACTCAAAATGTCACTATATATACTGATAGTGGTTACGTTGCAAGTTCACTACAGTATCATATATTAAAATGGCAGCGTAGGGGGATGATAACCAGTGCAGGTAAAAATCTACAACATTACACATATTGGAAATTGCTGTTTGAAATTTTGGCAAGAAGGGAATGTGAAGGTAGAAAAACTGCAGTTGTGTGGACCCCGGCCCACACTGAAAGGCCAACCTTTGAGGCACTAGGTAATGCAATGGCTGATGCAGCAGCAACGGAGGTGGTTAAGCAAAGTGAAAAGATTTTGTATAATACTAGACAGACACAGGAAGGGCCACTTACGAATGTAGATAAGATTGAAATGTGGCAGCCAGAGGGACAGGAAAGTGAAAAATGGTTGAAGAGAGGATGTATGAAATTGGGAAGTGAATGGTTTAATACAGAAGAAGGATTACCTTGTATGCCAATGAGCCAGGCGATTAAGGTATTGGCTGAGTGGCATGCAACCATGCATTGGAATAAGGAAACAATGAGGCAACAATTTGAGCAAAGATTTTGGACTTTAAAAATTGATAACCTGATTCAACAGGTTGTGCAAAATTGCATGGTATGCAATATTAACATACCTAAACGAGGTCCTAAAATATCACCTGGGACACTTCCAATACCAGAAGGCCCAGCAAAAGAATGGTATATTGATTTTACCGATATGATTGTTCCAGTGCAGGGAAAAAGGTATTTGTTAGTTTGGGTGGATGCTTTCTCAAGGTGGATAGAAGCATTTCCATGTAAAAGGGAGACAGCACATGAGGTGGTACAATGCCTGATAACTCATATTATGCCAAGCCTTGGGTGTCCGTCTAGAATAATTTCTGATAACGGGACACATTTTAATAACAGTGTTTTGAAAGAAATGGAAACGATTATGGGTTTAACACACAGGAAAGTATCAGTGTATCGCCCCACCTCCAATGGTTTGGTGGAGCGCTACAATGGCATTTTAAAAACAAAGTTGAGAGTCTTACTAAAATCTCTCAATAAAGAAATGGTGGGAAAATTATATACATGGCTTGATGTATTGCCATTAGCATTAATGACAATACGGGCCCAACCCAATGGGCGTACTAAATTGTCCCCATTCCAAATTCAGACAGGACGTCATTTCTTCCCGATGCAGACAGCAAGTACTGATAATACAACTCAGTACTGGCAAAAGCTACAACCGATGTTGAACCTGACAAGTGATATGATCCGAACAAATGTAGCATCACAGGCAGGGATTACTAATGATGTTTGTGCTTTTAAAGTAGGTGATCTAGTACTGCGAAAGAACTTTACACATAAAACATGGAAGGATCCTGTGTATGTAGGACCTTTTGCTATCACAGCCCTTACTCAGACCGCTGCCCGTCTGGAAGGTCATACTTCTTGGATACATTTATCAGATATTCGACGAACTAATAATATTGAAATGGACAAAGAATAAACAAACATCATGTCCCTAAACATGATGGTATTGGGATGTTGTTGTTTGTTAATGGACAATGAACACATATAGACTTGTTACAGCGGCCTATGATATATGGGACTACAATGATAAAATCATGTCTGTTATCCCAATAATACCTGTGTAAGGGACTTCATTGGACAAATGAGACTATTTATAAGCAAGCCTTGCTTATGGACAAGTACCCACAGACATCATGTTGGTGTCTGATTAATAGTATGACAACTGAACACATTCCCCCGATAAAGTGCACTTACACGCAGAATGTTGTAACAACTGATTCAATGAATGTTATGCTTTTAATTTGTGTAATTTTTAATGCCACATCAGCTAATGAAAAGTAAGAATGAATGACAGTGTACTTCCCCTGTGATGAAGCTCACTGTCCTATAAATTATATACCTCAAGAGATATAAATTTTGTACCCTAGTACAATTGAATCTGTTTAATGCAACATGTATTAGCATGTTTGCAAAGATGTGCCAGGATGCTTTTAAAATGATAATGATAACTGAAATCAAGAATGAATAGAACTTTAAAATGTCAGCAGAAATATTGAAAGATGTATGATAAAGATGATGAAAAGGCAGAGCTTGCAGGCACAGCATATCATAAATAACAAGGGGGAAGAGATTTAGAAGGGAGGTAAGGAAACAGACTGGAGCTGAAACAGATGTGTTGAGGCCTGGAATATCAGTCCTCAAAGGGAGGATGTTGAATAAAAGCATAAAAATGTTGAATAAAAGCATAAAAGAATAGAAGTGGAAAGCTTCAAAGATCATGCAGAACAAGCTGTTTCAACACTAAACTAAATCTCCTGAGACATGAGGCCCACATCAGCCAAAGGCAGGCTCCAGAAAGTCTGTGGGATAATGGGAACCAGATGCAGCATATGTTCTGCTGTAGGATTTATGGTATGGTACAGCCTGCAAGCACGTGATATCAGGAGAAGATTATAAGGAGAGTGGAACAAAGAAATAAGTAAGCATTTTGAATTTTTCTTTGTCTGTCTATAGCATTTTTTGATTTGCCTTAAGCTTGCTGTATATTGCTTGTGTGTGTAGATGTGCTTTGAGTACAGAAATGCTTCCTGACTACCCCTATTGATGGTAATCAGCCTGTACACTAAACAAATGAGTAAACTTTTTATATTAAATATGAAATTCGTCTAGCCGTCTCTTCACAATCGAGGATAGCGTATCTAGGAGTATGGTGTGGTCAACAGTGTCGAAAGCAGCAGATAGGTCAAGAAGGATAAGGATAGAATAGAGACCTCTGGATTTAGTCAGCAGTAGGTCTTTAGAGACTTTGGTAAGTGCAGTTTCAGTAGAGTGACGAGGGCGGAAACCAGTTTGGAGTGGGTCAAGAAGAGGTTGAGAAGAAAGAAAGTCAAGACAATGGCGGTGAACGATGCATTCAAGTAATTTGGAGAGGAAAGGGAGATGGGACGATAGTTGGAGGGACAGGTAGGGTCAAGTGAGGTTTTTTTAAAGGAGTGGAGTGACAACAGCATGTTTGAAGGCCGTAGGAACAGTTGCAGTGGAGAGTGAAAGATTAAGGATGTGACGGATGACAGGAATGATAGTAGGAGAGATAGTGTTAAGTAGGTAAGTGGGGATGGGATCAGAGGAACAGGTAGTACATTTAGAGGAGGAAAGAAGAAGGGCAGTTTCCTCAGTAGAAACTTCAGAGAAGGAGGAAAAAGAGGGAGAGGAAGGAGAGTAGGGGGTGTGAGCTAAGGGAGAAAGAGGTGGGGAGGGTTTGGATGAAAATTCAAGGTTGATCTTATGGATTTTATCGTGGAAGTGCTCAGCTAGGGTCTGAGGAGAAAGAGAAGGGGGAATTGGGGACGGAGGCACTTTGAGAAGAGAGTTCAGAGTGGCAAAGAGAAGTTGAGGGTTAGCACCAAGGGAATTTGTCAATTGGGTGAAGTAATCCTGTTTGGCCCGTGAAAGTGCAGACTGGAAGGAGTTTAGCATGAATTTGAAATGAATGAAGTCGGCAAGGGTGCGGGATTTAAGTCAAGAACGTTCAGCAGAGCGGGCACAGGAATGAAGGTAGCGGATTTTAGAGGTCAGCCAAGGCTGGGGTTTGGTACACCTAGGGGCTCATTTTCAAAGCACTTAGACTTACATAAGTGAGTACATAAGTACATAAGTGATGCCATACTGGGAAAAGACCAAGGGTCCATCGAGTCCAGCATCCTGTCCACGACAGCGGCCAATCCAGGCCAAGGGCACCTGGCAAGCTTCCCAAACGTACAAACATTCTATACATGTTATTCCTGGAATTTTGGATTTTTCCAAGTCCGTTTAGTAGCGGTTTATGGACTTGTCCTTTAGGAAACCGTCCAACCCCTTTTTAAACTCTGCTAAGCTAACCGCCTTCACCACTTTCTCCGGCAACGAATTCCAGAGTTTAATTACACGTTGGGTGAAGAAAAATTTTCTCCGATTTGTTTTAAATTTACTACACTGTAGTTTCATCGCATGCCCCCTAGTCCTAGTATTTTTGGAAAGCGTGAACAGAAGCTTCACATCCACCTGTTCCACTCCACTCATTATTTTATATACCTCTATCATGTCTCCCCTCAGCCGTCTCTTCTCCAAGCTGTATAGCCCTAGCCTCCTTAGTCTTTCTTCATAGGGAAGTCGTCCCATCCCCGCTATCATTTTAGTCGCCCTTCGCTGCACCTTTTCCAATTCTACTATATCTTTCTTGAGATGCGGCGACCAGAATTGAACACAATACTCAAGGTGCGGTCGCACCATGGAGCGATACAACGGCATTATAACATCCTTACACCTGTTTTCCATACCTTTCCTAATAATACCCAACATTCTATTCGCTTTCTTAGCCGCAGCAGCACACTGAGCAGAAGGTTTCAGTGTGTTATCGACGACGACACCCAGATCCCTTTCTTGGTCCGTAACTCCTAACGTGGAACCTTGCATGACGTAGCTATAATTCGGGTTCTTTTTTCCCACATGCATCACCTTGCACTTGCTCACATTAAACATCATCTGCCATTTAGCCGCCCAGTCTCGTAATGTCCTCTTGTAATTTTTCACAATCCTGTCGTGATTTAACGACTTTGAATAACTTTGTGTCATCAGCAAATTTAATTACCTTGCTAGTTACTCCCATCTCTAAATCATTTATAAATATATTAAAAAGCAGCGGTCCTAGCACGGACCCCTGAGGAACCCCACTAACTACCCTTCTCCATTGTGAATACTGCCCATTTAACCCCACTCTCTGTTTCCTATCCTTCAACCAGTTTTTAATCCACAATAGGACATTTCCTCCTATCCCATGACCCTCCAATTTCCTCTGTAGCCTTTCATGAGGTACCTTGTCAAACGCCTTTTGAAAATCCAGATACACAATATCAACCGACTCCCCTTTGTCCACATGTTTGTTCACTCCTTCAAAGAATTGAAGTAAATTGGTCAGGCAAGATTTCCCCACACAAAAGCCATGCTGACTTGGTCTCAGTAATCCATGTCCTCGGATGTGCTCTGTAATTTTGTTTTTAATAATAGCCTCTACCATTTTCCCAGGCACCGACGTCAGACTCACCGGTCTATAATTTCCCGGATCTCCCCTGGAGCCTTTTTTAAAAATGGGCGTTACATTGGCCACCCTCCAATCTTCCGGTACCACGCTCGATTTTAAGGATAAGTTGCATATCACTAGCAGTAGCTCTGCAAGCTCGTTTTTCAGTTCTATCAGTACTCTAGGATGAATACCATCCGGTCCAGGAGATTTGCTACTCTTCAGTTTGCCGAACTGCCCCATTACGTCCTCCAGGTTTACCGTGAAGTCAGTAAGTTTCTCCGACTCGTCCGCTTGAAATACCATTTCCGACACCGGTAACCCACCCAAATCTTCCTCGGTGAAGACCGAAGCAAAGAATTCATTCAGTCTCTCCGCTACGTCTTTGTCTTCCTTGATCGCCCCTTTTACCCCTCGGTCATCCAGCGACCCAACCGATTCTTTTGCCGGCTTCCTGCTTTTAATATACCGAAAAAAATTTGTACTATGTTTTTTTGCCTCTAATGCTATCTTTTTTTCATACTCCCTCTTGGCCTTCTTAATCTGTGCCTTGCATTTGCTTGACACTCCGTATGCTGTTTCTTGTTATTTTCAGACGGTTCCTTCTTCCATTTTCTGAAGGCGTTTCTTTTAGCCCTAATAGCTTCCTTCACCTCACTTTTCAACCAGGCCGGGTGTCTTTTGGACTTCCGTCTTTCTTTTCTAATTTGCGGAATATGTATGGCCTGGTTATTATGTAACTTTGTAAGTCTAAGTGTTTTGAAAATACGCCTCCTAGTAGGGCGGGGCATGGAAGGGGCAAGAGTGTCCAGAGCAGAGGAGAGGATGGTATTATAGGAAGAAACGGCTTCATTGACAGATTTAGATAGAGTGATGGAAGGGAAAAGGTTAGAGACACAGGAGGACAGAGTAAGGGGGTCAATAGCTTGAAGATTCCTAGACGTGGGGGTTGAGATTGGGTGGGACTGGGGAGGAGGGTGCTTAAGTGTGAAGGTTAATAGGTAATGGTCAGAAAGGGGGAGAACTGAGGAACAGAAGTTGGAGGGAAAACAGTTAGAAGAGAGGATAAGGTCAAGACAGTGACCATTTTGGTGGGTGGGTGCAGAGGAGCACAGTTGAAGATTGAGGAAGTTAAGGCAAGGAATTGGGAAGCATAAGAGTCAGAGGACTTATCAGTATGGATGTTAAAGTCACCAAAAATGATGGAAGGGGATGTAGGATCGTGGAAGAAGGAAAGCCAGGCGTCAAAGTCAGTGAGAAAGGAAGAAAGAGACTTATCAGGGGGTCGATAAATGACTGCCAGTCGGAGAGGCAGAGGAGTGAAAAGGCGGATGGAGTGGACTTCAAAAGACAAAAAGCAGTGAGACTGGGGTGGAAGAAGAGGTTGGAATTTGCAGAAGGGAGAGAGTAGCAATCCAACGCCACCACCGCGGCCGGCAGGGCGAGGGGTGTGAGAGAAAAGATAACCACCATGGCAAAGGGCCACAACAGAAGTAGAGTTATCAGGGGAGAGCCAAGTTTCAGTTAAGGCAAGTAGATGGAGGGAACGAGAAATGAAGAGGTCGTGAATGTAGGGACGTTTATTGCAGATGGAGCGGGCATTCCATAGGTGCAAGAGAAGGGTAAGGAGTAAGGGGGAAGTAGAGGAATAGAGATGAGATTTGAGATGTCACAATGTGATCTGCATAAGTAGGAAGAAGGCAGAAGGGGAGGACCAGGATTGGGATTGATGTCACCAGCTGAGAGTAAGAGAAGGAGTAAAAGAGAGTGGAGGAGAGTAGGAGAGGTATGGCCACGGAGGTGTCGAAAGCGTGGGGTACTCAGAATGGGGAAGGTAAAAATGGAGGGAAGAAAGAGATGAAGATTAAAAGCTGAGGAGGAGGAAGGGGGTAAAAGAGAAGGTGAGGTGATGAAATCAGTGGATGGGCAGTGAGTTCCTGTAATGGACAGTGGTAGGGGGTGAGGGAAAAGCTTAGGAAGGGACAGGGCCAGGAAGAGAATGTGTATAGGGGCCATAAGTAAAGTTTGAAGTACTTTCAGGTGCTAGGTAGGAACAGTAGTTGAACTATCAGGTACTAAGTAGAAACAGCAATTGAAACATCAAGTCAATAGCTGATGGAAGGAAGGATGGAGTCAAGGCTGAAAACAAGCAGGACTGGAACAGGCTGGAACAGAAGGACTGTAGTCTGGAGCAGATGAGGCTGAAGACGAGCAGGACTGGAACAGGCTGGAGCAGAAGGACCGAAGGCTGGAACAGAAGGACCGAAGGTTGGAGCAGATGAGGCTGAAGACGAGCAGAGCTGGAACAGAAGGCCCGAAGGCTGGAGTAGTTGAGGCTGAAGATGAGTAGAGCTGGAACAGAAGGACCGATGGTTGGAACAGATGAGGCTGAAGACAAGCAGGACTGGAACAAAAGGGACCGAAGGCTGGAGTAGTTTGGCCAGCAGGTGGTGTCTGTCCTCTGCTTTAAAGCTGTTGCAGAGGTGACTGTTTTCCTTTCAGCTTAAGCCCTGAAGGAAAGTAATCTGCACAGCTATTGGCCAAATACCCCTCAGTGTTAATGCTCTGATTGCCCCTGAAGTTCAGAGTTCAGCCAGTATTTGCTGGAAATCCCCAGTATCAGAGAGGGAGGGTGGGGAGTAAAGATCTCTGCACTGACACCCTGTTCACAACCTGTGAGCAGTTATTTTCCTGAACTCCCCAGGTACTACTCTGGTAGTAAAACTAGTTAGTTTTAATGTTGATACCTGTTAATTTAGCTGTTATTGTTTGCTGTGTACCTTTTTTTCACCGTTCACTGTACTAGTTTTGTGATAATAAACCTATTAGTTATTAGCTCTGTTGTCCTGGTCTAACTAAGAATCCTAGTAGTTTGTGTTCTTGGTCTGTGGGTGTTTTCTAGGAACTGTGAGACCCCTGGGATCGTGGCCTCGGTGTCCTTAGAAACCACCGGAAAATTAACTTGTGGTTGGGAGATTCACCCAGAGGCAAGAGAAAACCCAGTGCGGTGGGGTGGAGGATAGGCCAGTGTAGAGCATGTGCACAGGCGCAGGTGGGCCTGAGCAGTGCTGGGACAGACCCTTTAAGTGGCCGCAGGGTTAGCTCCAGGTGGGTGCTATGCATTTCATGACACCCCTCACAAGGAGATACTGGAGGGTGGTGATTGGGAAGGACAGGAGAATCAGAGTTAGACTAGGGGGAGAGAATTCAGGAGAGGTGGTAGGTGATGAGACAAGCTCAAGAAGGGACTTATTGGGAGACAGAAGTTACGGTGATATGTTGATGGGGAGATGACCTGAGAGAGAGGATTTTGAAGGAAGAATGGGCTAAGGGAAGGGAGGAGGGCATATTGAAGGGAGGATGAGAAAATGATCTATACACAGGGGAGACACAGCAGGGTAATGGGAGGAAAAAGAGGGTGGCTGCAGAGACATCAACACCAGACACATATGGCATACAAATATTCCATGCTATTTAAAATGAATTTCCTCCAAAATCTTTACTTGCTGCAATACAAAAAATGTATTTTGTGCTGCAGAGATTGTTGAGGCATTGTGTTGGGTGCAGAATTTCAGGGCAACTGCATGCTAGAGTGCAGTTTTTTTTACATATGCATGTGAGAGATGAACAAGATATGACTGGGTCAAGGTGTTTGCTCCCAGAAGTATTCTTTGTTCGTTTGGATTTATATAAACCTTCTTACATTGTTGTAATTTATTAAAGTAACCTGTGCTTGTTTGTATGGATGTTGAAAAACTGCCCTATTTAATAGTTTGTGAACAAAAAATTATAACAGTTTTGTAATTTGGTATTGCATTATTTAATTTCATTCTGTCATTCCTATTCAACTTATTCCCTTATGTCTGAGGCAGATTAAAAATTAACCTCCCCCCCCCCCCCCCCCCCAATACAATTCATACAAACACTGATAAAAATCTTTGCTACAGTATACCAGTACCAATACCTAAAAATCAGTTTCTGGGTGCGTAATTCCTGTGGGTGTAATTAGACGACTGCTTTTTCTTAGATATTTTCTCATTCTGTTTACTGCCTCAGGGATATCTACTGTGTTGCAGAACTTTGTCTGTAAAAAGACAAACTTTTTTCCCTCTTAATCCCATCATAACATCACTGACAAAGACAGAATGAACCAGACCCAGGATAATCCTTATGACACTCCAATATCACCTTTTCTTCAGTGTGTGAACCCCATGTACCACTAGCCCCTGTTGTCTGACACCCCCTCCCCCCAGCCTGTGTGGAAAGCTATTGAAAGCATCTTGAAATCTAAGTAGACTACATTCAACAAATTCCCTAGTCACCCAGACAAATCGGTTAAATTTATTTGTCATGATCTCCCTTTTAGCAAAACCATGCTGCCTGTAATCCAAGGAACATAAGCATTGCCATACTGGGACAGACTAAAGATCCATCAAGCCCAGTATACTGTTTCCAACAGTGACTAATCCAGGTCACAAGTACCTGGGATCTCTGAACAGTAAGACAGATTTTATGCGGTTTATCCTAGAAATAAGCAGTGAATTTTCCCAAGCCCATCTTAATAATGGCTTATGGACTTTCTTTTAGGAAGTTATCCAAAAGTGTGTTGTTCTAGGCAAAGTATAGAATAGTTTCAACAGCCAACTTAAACCTTCCTCTTCTACAATCTTTACCAGTAGACTCTCAATTCTTAAGCATACTTTCTTTATTGTAGTACTCAGAATAAACAAAGAAAATCCAATTTACAGTGCAGTTGCTTAGACAGAATTGTTGCTTTCTGCATCTAGTCACTCCAGAAGCAATGAGTTGGCTAGAACCTTAGCCCAGGTGAGAGGAAAATCTGTAACCCTCAAAGGAAATAAGGGGGAGAAACTTAGGTTAAATAAAAGGGGAATAACTTGGGAAGATGGTGAAAAACTCTTGATGGAATTATAGTAGATTAAGGAGGGATCAGCCCTAGAACAACTGCTGATCACAAAACATTTTAGCAAGACTGGACTGTCTCTCACACAGCCCACTGGGGCAGAGAGGGAAGGCTGGCACTAGTTCAGAGCTAACAGCCAATAAGGAAAGTTTACAAGTAGTCAATCACAGCCTGCAAATGAGAGGAATTCCATCCCCTTTATCATTTTGTTCGCTCTTCTTTGAACCTTTTCTAATTCCGCTATATCTTTTTTGAGATACAGCGACCAGAACTGAACACAATACTCAAGGTGCGGATACAAAGGCATTATAGTATTTTCGATCTTATTCATCATCCCTTTCCTAATAATTCCTAGCATCCTGTTTGCTGTTTTGTCTGCTGCCACACTCAGAGCAGAAGATTTCAGCATATTTTCTACAATGACACTCAAATCTTTTTCTTGAGCACTGACTCCCCCAAGGTGGACCCTAGCATCAGGTAACTGTGATTCGGATTATTCTTTCCAATGTGCATCACCTTGCATTTGTCCACATTAAATTTCATCTGCCATTTGGATGCCCAGTCTTCCAATTTCCTAAGGTCTTCCTTCAATATTTCACAGTCCGCATGTGTTTTAACAACCTTGAATAGTTTGGAGCATCTGCAAATTTGATCACCTCACTCGTCATTCTGATTTCCATATCATTTATAAATATGTTAAATAGTACCAGTCCCAATACATATCCCTGTGGCACTCCACCGTTCACTCTCCTCCATTGAGAGAAATGACCATTTAAACCTACCCTCTGTTTTTTTTGTCTAATAACCAATTCCTAATCCACACCAGAACCTTGCCTCCTATCCCATGATTCTTTAATTTTCTCAGGAGTCTCTCATGAGGAATTTTATCAAAAGCTTTCTGAAAATCTAGATACACTACATCAACTGGCTCACTTTTATTGACATGTTTAGTCACGCTTTGAAAGAAATGAAGCAAATTGGTGAGGCAAGACTTCCCTCGGCTGAACCCATGCTGACTCTGGCCCATTAAACCATGTTTGTGTATGTGTTCTATAATTTTATTATTTATAATGCTTTCCACTATTTTGCCCGGCACCAATGTCAGGCTTACCGGTCTATAATTTCCCGGATCACCCCTTTTAAAAAATTGGCTTTAGTTGCTTTATATTTAATTTCATATGCATCCACTACTGATACGTTCACTCTTTACAAAGAGCTGCATTAGAGGCTTTCCTTGAAGGAGTTGAGATAAACACTGCACAATTCTCTTTTCACTTGAGTTCCCACATTAGAAGCTTTAAGGCAATAAGTACATATAAGTACATAAGTAATGCCATACTGGGAAAAGACCAAGGGTCCATCAAGCCCAGCATCCTGTCCACGACAGCGGCCAATCCAGGCCAAGGGCACCTGGCAAGCTTCCCAAACGTACAAAATTCTATACATGTTGTTCCTGGAATTGTGGATTTTTCCCAAGTCCATTTAGTAGTGGTTAACTTGTACTTAACTTGGAATATATTCAGTTATCCACACATGGGATATTTTGAGAATTTCCTCTATAATCTTTATCAGTAAAATCTATTGAGTTATTACAAGATTCTTCACTCTCCCCTGAGATTTTTACTGTAGTGTCCAAGATTTTTCTCTGTACTGGTTTAGGCAAAGTATAGATTAACTTCAACAGTTAGCTTAAACCATCCCCAAGTAGAAGCTTTACCAGTAGACTCTAGCAGCTCAATGATCAAAAGCAAACGCGGGCACTAGAAGCCATTAGCGCCAGACTGGCCCCTGCATTTGCCTGCGTGGGATGATCGGAGGGGTCTGTTGTGAGCTCAGAGCTCATGAAATTATATTTAAATGAGTTTGACGGTATTCTGTCCATATGATCAGAGCACTGCGCTTTGATCATATGGATGGAATGGGCTAACGTTTTCTCCCCCCCCCCCCCCCAATCCATGTCAGGCAGCCCTGGCTGTCACTGTGAGCTGGGGCTGCCAACGTCAGTCCTGGGGATCCAGTGGATCCCCAGACCACTCACCCCCCCCCCCCCAGCATGTAGCCCCCCCATATCAAACACAATGCACACCACCCAAAAACCTAAAATACCCTGGTGGTCCAGTGGGACACTTGACAGCTGCCCGCAAGCCCTGATGGTCTACAAGTGGGGGTCACCTTCCCTCCCCTCATACCTCAGAATAGAGGAGGGAGAGACTAACACTCCCTCCCTCTCTCTG
Source organism: Microcaecilia unicolor (assembly GCF_901765095.1). Lineage (NCBI taxonomy): Eukaryota > Metazoa > Chordata > Amphibia > Gymnophiona > Siphonopidae > Microcaecilia > Microcaecilia unicolor. The sequence continues at coordinate 93,323,427 of NC_044033.1, read as the reverse complement.
GGACACTTGACGGCCACCCGCTAGCCCTGATGGTCTACAAGTGGGGTCACCTTCCCTCCCCTCCCCTCATACCTCAGAATAGAGGAGAAAGAGACTAACACTCCCTCCCTCTCTCTGGGCGCCACCTCAAAATGGTGGTGCCCTGCCTGGTGCATCCTGGGATGCACTGGGTGGGGCTTAACTTCTATATATGGAAGTTAAGCACTGCCCAGTGTATCCCAGGATGCACCGGGCAGGGCGCCACCATTTTGAGGATCCGCCCAGAGGAAGGATGGAGTGGTAGTCCCTCCCTCCCTCTTCTATTCTGAGGTATGAGGGGAGGGGTGGGGTTGGGTTTGGGGAGGAAAGGAGGGAGGGACACCCCACTGCTAAACTACCATGGCTAGTGGGCAGCTGTCGAGGGTCCCACTGAGACACAAGGATATTTTAGGTTTTTTTTATGGGGGGGACGCTTTGTGTTCAGGGGGGTAAGAAGCCTGGAGGTTCATCGGACCTCTAGGCCTTGTGTTTGGCAGGGTGGGGACTTGAGGAAAGAAAATTAGCAGATAGGGTCTAATTTTCTCCACCTTTCTTTCTTGTTCTAGGTTGAAGCATGCATTCAGTACTGTCATAAAAATATGAGTGTTATAGTGTCTACTCCTTGCAACATGAACTGTATTAATTCAAATTTACTAACGCGCATTGCAGACCTGTTCACACACAGTGAGGCAGATGATCTGAAGGACAGGAAAGACAAATGTAAAAGGTAAGACTTTATAATGGAGGGACTTAATTGTAGAAGCTTTGTTATGATAGCACGATCCCAAACTCATGTATTCATTGTGGTTTGAATAGCTCGTACTTTCTTTTGGTGTCTTAGATTGTGGCTCAAGCTTTCTTGGACCCTGCAGTAGTTACTGATACTGCTCACTGTACAAAAACAGTTGAAGACTTGTTTGCTGAGTGGAGGGAGGGTAATTTCATGAATATTAGTGGTTTGGTGGGGGGGGGGTAGGGAGGAGGGTCTGTGGATATGTTAAATTTATTGTGAGGTTATATTTTATGTTTTTTTTGTATGTCTGACTTTGATGTTGATTGTAACCTTCCCTGAGGCTTATGTTAGGATGGGCTAAATACATAAAATCACCGACCTCTAATTTGAGATCTTGCTATTGATAGCTTTTAGTGCCATTTTTCAGATTTGTAGTTTTTTATTTACTAATCTGCATTAACTTGAGTTAGTAAATAGGATTGCATTAAATATACCAATAACTAAGCACATAATTCACATTAACACTCATTAAAATGTTAATGCAGGTTAGTAATAAGACCTTTGGTTGTTAGGAAAAAATGTTCATTTTTAGAAATTATATACTCTGTCATAAATATGACTTGAGTTGCAGTTTGTAGGTTAGTGACTGGGCTGAGTTGGAAGAAGATTCTAAAAAGAGGGAAAACCCTATGGCTGCAACTGAAAGCTGATGACACCATTGCCCAATGGAGGCTGGTTCGCATTAATCTGAAAGTTCAGTGTAGTAGAAGGAATCTTGAGGACCAAAAGGATACCTAAAAGAGAAAACATATTTATAATATCTTTCCTCTTGAAATAATTTGAGATTGGATTGAATTTAATGCTTGCCTTTCCAAACCCATGCTTGAGGTGAGTTACAGTTTAGGTTCTATAGATGGATCTCTGCCCCAGAGAGAGTTTACAATTGGGGGGGGGGGGGGGGGGGCAGCTTAGTGACTTGCCTGAGGTCACAAAGCATCTCAGTGGGAGAAGTGAGATTTGAAGCATGGCTTCTCTAGTTCTCATCCTACTACCCTAATTGTTAGGTTCACCTGGAGGGGCACAATCGAAAGGGGCGCCCAAGTTTTCCTGAGGATGTCCTCGCAGGACGTCCCGGTGAAGGGGCGTGGAAACCCATATTATCGAAACAAGATGGGCGCCCAGCTTTCATTTCGATAATACGGTTGGGGACGCCCAGATCTTGATATTTAGGTCGTCCCTAGAGATGGTCGTCCTTAAACGTGGTCATTTCTGATTTTCGGCGATAATGGAAACTAAGGACACCCATCTCAGAAACGACCAAATGCAAGTCCTTTGATCGTGGGAGGAGCCAGCACTCGTAGTGCACTGGTCCCCCTGACATGCCAGGACACCGACTGGGCACCCTAGGGGGGCACTGCAGTGGACTTCAGAAAAAGCTCCCAGGTACATAGCTCCCTTACCTTGTGTGCTGAGCCCCCCCCCCCACAAAACCCACTACCCACAACTGTACACCACTACCATAGCACTTACAGGTGATGGGGGGCACCTACATGTGGGTACAGTGGGTTTGTGGTGGGTTTTGGAGGGCTCATATTTACCACCACAAGAGTAACAGGGGGGGGTAGGGTTACCATTCGTCCGGATTTCCCCGGACATGCCCTCTTTTTGAGGGCGCCGTGGGGAGTCCGGGCGGATTTCCTGATTTGTTGGCTTTGTCCGGGTTTCTCCTCCTCCTGACTCGACTCCTCCCGTTGTCTGACTCGACTCCTCCCGTCATCCGACGCCGACGTGCAGCGTCCGTGCGTGTGCGCTAGCCAGCCCAGCCCGCCCGCCCCAGTCAGCTGATTAAAATGATCCGCCCTCCGTCCGTCCTCCTGCACGAGCACACAGGCAGGCGCGCAGTGCAGCGCTTCAGTTCTAGTGCCTGCCGCCTGCACAGCCGCTGCCATATCGACGACGATGAGGTCAATTTTTTTAATCCTGATTCCGACTTATCTCTCCTCCAAGGGCGGCCTCCCTGTCTGAGTCCGGGGTCAGAGCCACTTTCTTTCGGATGGTACTGGTCTAGAGCTGGTAGGTAACTTGGTAGGCTGCCATGTGGCCCATGCATGCTGCCTTGTGCAACACACGGATGTACACAGATGGAAGTATAAATAACGGAATAACTTTTCATAGGTATTGTAGGAATTTGTTATAAATCATAAACGGTGTGTTATTTGGAGGGGCTGGTTATAAGGACACCTTAGCATGTGTTATATTCATGCACTGCAGAGATTTTTGTTTCTCCTGGTAAAGACATCAAGGTATAAAAATCAGGTGGTCAACATTCAGAGTTTCTTTCTAATTATTTATTTACATATTTATGGCAGTTATATCCCACATTAAACAAGAATTAGGGTTGGAGACTTCCATTGAAGTCTTGTATAGGGGGCGGGGCAAGGGGTGGGGCATGGGTGGGACAGGGGCGGAGAAGAGGTGTGTCAGGGGGCGGGGCACGTGTCCTCTTTTTTCTTAGGGCAAATATGGTAATCCTAGGGGGGGGGGGGATGGGCCTGGATCCGCCTGCCTGAAGTGCACTGCACCCACTAAAACTGCTCCAGGGACCTGCATACTGCTGTGATGGACCTGAGTATGACATTTGAGGCTGGCATAGAGGCTGGCACAAAATATTTTTACACTATTTTTTTGAGGGTGGGAGGGGGTTAGTGATCACTGGGGGAGTAAGGGGAGGTCATCCCTGATTCCCTTCAGTGGTCATCTGGTCAGTTCGGACACTTTTTCGTGGCTTGGTCTTAACAAAAAAAGGACCAAGTAAAGTCGTCCAAGTGCTCGTCAGGGACGCCTTTTTTTTCGATTATGGGTCGAGGACACCCATATGTTAGGCACGCCCAAGTCCCACCTTCGCTAAGCCTCCGACACGCCCCCATGAACTTTGGTCGTCCCCGCAACGGAAAGCAGTTGGGGACGCCCAAAATCGGCTTTCGATTATGCCGATTTGGGTGACCCTGGGAGAAGGACGCCCATCTTCCGATTTATGTCAAAAGATGGGCGTACTTTTCTTTTGAAAATAAGCCTGATAAGCTTCTGAGAAGATAGGGTCATACTGCAGATTAACCACTCACAACAGATCTGAAGTGGTACACAATAGCATAAAACCAATACAGCCATTGGGAAGTTACAATAAGTTAAAAATTGAATAAGTGCTAACAAATCTCCTTGTTCAGAGGTCTATGGAAAAGAGGAATAAAGCATAATAAGTTTGCAATTTAATAGTCAAGGCAAACTGTTTCAAATGTGTGTAGCTTGAAAATAGAGAGCATGCTCCAAAACCTCAAGCCTATGCTCTGGACTGGAGGAAAATTAGCAATCACACTTTTCATTCATTAGACTATGGTTTAGGTGTAGGCACACCTGTCAAGTTAGTCAAATATTCTGATGTAAGATTTCAAACCTTTTGACAGTTTTTCAAGCCACTGTCAGAGCATAGCAAAACAATTTAGTGACCAGCTGATTTCTAATAAGAAGGAAATCTTATTAGTTGATTTGATGTGCTTTGTATGGGACACTGGTCAATTCCTGTACATTTTTTCAGACTGGTGAATCAGAATGCAGCTCTCATTTTCTGATTAGGTTCTTTATTTTAGAATTCTTGCCCATAAAAATTTTGCTATCGTCAAAACAGGGTCTAGGTAAGTTACTTAACTTTAACGTCTCAAGAGTTGAGGGCTGCCTGACACACTAAAATAGATACCACTTGTATTAATTATCTTGAACAGAGATATGTGATCCAGCTGGGTCATAGAACTGTTGCCCTGTTTTCTTGTGCATGGAAAAAAGAGCTCCTGAACAAACGAACACAGTTATATTGTGGTCTTTAGAGAAACTAGATTGCATATTCTGCTTTCCGTGAAATTCAATAGAACACAGGTTTAAGGACCTCAGTGGGATCTACAGTCAACCAGAGAAAAACCCTATGTAGATGGAGGTCCAAAAAGAAAGAAAGTAGGGCAGGACAATGGCAAATCCATAAGGAGCCACAAGGGAGGTCCGAAACAAGAGGTTTATTGATAGAGCACCACAACTGAACAGACCCGACATGGAGCTGTGTTTCAATGAAGGTAGCCTGCCTTAGGGGTCACAGAATCTTATGAAGTGCTGTCAAATTGTTCAGTGCCATGTTTTCAGAACAGCTGTATGTGTAATTTCAAAACTTATCCACCACAAAGCTGAAGAAAAAGCTTAAGAGAGGTTAGTACAACACTAGGAAATACAAAAGATAAAGGCTTTCAACATATGTGTAAATCTTAAGAATATTACCATCTGAATTGATTATTGTTGCTGCATTCTTTTTGAATTCTGAAATGCTTTGTTGATTATTAATATGTGTATGTATTTTCTTGGAGAGTGCTTCAGTATCTTTCTCCGAGGACAAGCAGGCTGCTTGTTCTCACTGATGGGTGACGTCCACGGCAGCCCCTCCAATCGGAAACTTCTCTAGCAAAGTCCTTTGCTAGTCCTCGCGCGCCCGCGCGCACCGCGCATGCGCGGCCGTCTTCCCGCCCGAAACCGGCTCGAGCCGGCCAGTCTTCTTTTGTCCGCACTCAGTACGGTCGTGTTTTCGCCGTGTCGAGCCCCGGAAAGTCCACCTCGCGCGTCCAAATTTATTTTGGCGTGTTTTTTCTTCGGATCTGGAAACCCCCCCCCCCCCCCCCCCCCGGGTTTCGTGTTAATCCTCCCCGTACTTCCAGCTTTTTGCCCCGATAAGTTTTCTTTCGTCGTCGGGGTAGGCCTTTTTTCGGCCTCGGTCGAGATTTTCTCCCTTACAAATTTTTTGGTGCTCTTTTTCCGTCATTTCGGACTTTGATTTCGCCGGCGCGATTTTTCCGCCCATGACATCGAAGCCTTCCAGCGGCTTCAAGAAGTGCACCCAGTGCGCCCGGGTTATCTCGCTCACTGATCGACACTCGTCGTGTCTTCAGTGTCTGGGGGCCGAGCACCGCCCTCAGAACTGCAGTCTGTGTTCCCTGCTTCAAAGGCGGACTCAGGTAGCGAGACTAGCCCAGTGGAACGTGTTGTTCTCGGGCTCTTCGTCGGCATCGGCACCGGGATCTTCGAGTGCATCGACGTCGTCAGCGTCCAGACCATCTTCCTCGGCCGCCCCTGCATCGAGTGCATCGAGGCATCGGGCCTCTGCATCGGCGCCGAGACATCGGATAGCTGCATCGACGTCGGTGGTACCGGGACCTCGTCTGCTGATGTCGTCGGACGGTGGTGCATCGTCAGGAGTGCAGGTGAGGGCTGTCCATTCCCCTGCTGGTGGCGGTGAGCCTTCGGGTGGGTCTCCTCCTACCCTGAGGGCTCCTGCGGTACAGCCCCCCCCGAGACCGACCTCCTTCGGCCTCGGCCCCGAGGAAGCGATGGCTGGATTCTACGTCCTCCTCGTCGGTGCTGGGGAGCTCCGGTGACATGCTTCGGAAGAAATCGAAGAAGCATCGACACCGGTCGCCTCCCCGCGTCGGCACCGAGAGCTCTGGGTCGCCGAGGGAGTCGGCACCCAGCAGGCATCGGCACCGAGAGGACCGCTCACCCTCTGTTCAAGAGGTGTCGATGTGCTCCACTCTGGACAGCCCGGAACAGCCTCCTCGCCCGGAACAGGTTCTGACGTCGACGCCTGCATCGACCTCCATGCCTTTCTCTGCAGCCGCTCTGAACGAGAGCCTCCGGGCCGTTCTCCCAGAGATTCTGGGAGAGCTGTTGCGCCCTACCCCTCCGGTACCGGCGGTGCTTGCGCCTCCGGTACCGTCGAGCGTGGCGCCGGCTGGCCCATCGCCCGGGGTGAGGTCCCCGACGTCGGTACCGCTTGCGGTGCCGACTGCGGCCACCTCCCAGGAGGGCTCCCCGACTACGTCGGCGGAGGGAGCTTCGCCGATGCGGGCCAGGGAGTCTACCTCTCGACGCCCCCATCATGGACGTGGCCCCACTGAGTCGAGCCGGGCGAGGTTGCAGACACAGGTTCGTGAACTTGTGTCTGACACCGAGGGTGAGGCCTCGTGGGAGGAAGAAGAAGACCCCAGATATTTCTCTGACGAGGAGTCTGAGGGTCTTCCTTCTGATCCCACTCCCTCTCCTGAAAGACAGCTTTCTCCTCCTGAGAGTCTGTCTTTCGCTTCCTTTGTCCGGGAGATGTCTACGGCCATCCCCTTCCCGGTGGTTGTGGAGGACGAGCCCAGGGCTGAAATGTTTGAGCTCCTGGACTATCCTTCTCCACCTAAGGAAGCGTCCACTGTTCCCTTGCACCATGTCCTAAAAAAGACATTGCTTGCGAACTGGACAAAACCTCTAACTAATCCCCACATCCCCAAGAAGATCGAGTCCCAGTACCGGATCCATGGGGACCCAGATCTGATGCGCACCCAGTTGCCTCATGATTCTGGAGTTGTGGATCTGGCCCTAAAGAAGGCTAAGAGTTCTAGGGAGCATGCTTCGGCGCCCCCGGGCAAGGACTCTAGAACCTTAGACTCCTTTGGGAGGAAGGCCTACCATTCCTCTATGCTCGTGGCCAAAATCCAGTCTTACCAGCTCTACACGAGCATACACATGCGGAACAATGTGCGGCAGTTGGCGGGCTTGGTTGATGCTCTTCCCCCTGAGCAAGCCAAGCCTTTTCAGGAGGTGGTCAGGCAGCTGAAGGCGTGCAGAAAATTCCTGGCCAGAGGGGTGTATGACACCTTTGATGTTGCGTCCAGGGCCGCTGCTCAAGGTGTGGTGATGCGCAGGCTCTCATGGCTGCGTGCCGTCGACCTGGAGAATAGACTCCAGCAGCGGATTGCGGACTCGCCTTGCCGTGCGGACAACATTTTTGGAGAGAAAGTCGAACAGGTGGTAGAGTCTCTCCACCAGCGGGACACCGCATTCGACAAGTTCTCCCGCCGGCAGCCTTCAGCATCTACCTCTACAGGTAGAAGATTTTTCGGGGGAAGGAAGACTGTTCCCTACTCTTCTGGTAAGCGTAGGTACAATCCTCCTTCTCGACAGCCTGCGGCCCAGGCTAAGCCCCAGCGCGCTCGCTCTCGTCAGCAGCGTGCGCCTCAGCCAGGCCCCTCGGCTCCCCAGCAAAAGCAAGGGGCGAGCTTTTGACTGGCTCCAGCAGAGCATAGCCGACATCCAAGTGTCAGTGCCGGGCGACCTACCAGTCGGGGGGAGGTTGAAAGCTTTTCACCAAAGGTGGCCTCTAATAACCTCCGATCAGTGGGTTCTCCAAATAGTCCGGCAAGGATACACCCTCAATTTGGCCTCAAAACCTCCAAATTGTCCACCGGGAGCTCAGTCTTACAGCTTCCAGCACAAGCGGGTACTTGCAGAGGAACTCTCTGCCCTTCTCAGCGCCAATGCGGTCGAGCCCGTGCCATCCGGGCAAGAAGGGCTGGGATTCTATTCCAGGTACTTCCTTGTGGAAAAGAAAACAGGGGGGATGCGTCCTATCCTAGACCTAAGGGCCCTGAACAAATATCTCGTAAAAGAAAAGTTCAGGATGCTTTCCCTGGGCACCCTTCTCCCCATGATTCAGCAAAACGATTGGCTATGCTCTCTGGACTTGAAGGATGCCTACACACACATCCCGATACTGCCAGCTCACAGACAGTATCTGCGATTTCAGTTGGGCACACGCCACTTCCAGTACTGTGTGCTACCCTTTGGGCTCGCCTCTGCGCCCAGGGTGTTCACAAAGTGCCTAGCTGTGGTAGCAGCGGCACTTCGCAGGCTGGGAGTGCACGTGTTCCCATATCTCGACGATTGGCTGGTGAAGAACACATCCGAGGCAGGAGCCCTGCAGTCCATGCAGATGACTATTCGCCTCCTGGAGCTACTGGGGTTTGTGATAAATTATCCAAAGTCCCATCTTCTCCCAGTGCAGAAACTCGAATTCATAGGAGCTCTGCTGGATTCTCGGACGGCTCGCGCCTATCTCCCAGAGACGAGGGCCAACAACTTGTTGTCCCTCGTCTCGCGGGTGCGAGCGTCCCAGCAGATCACAGCTCGGCAGATGTTGAGATTGCTGGGCCACATGGCCTCCACAGTTCATGTGACTCCCATGGCCCGTCTTCACATGAGATCTGCTCAATGGACCCTAGCCTCCCAGTGGTATCAGGCTGCTGGGGGTCTAGAAGACGTGATCCACCTGTCCACGAGTTTTCTCAAATCCCTGTATTGGTGGACAATCTGGTCCAATTTGACTCTGGGACGTCCTTTCCAAATTCCTCAGCCACAAAAAGTGCTGACAGCGGATGCGTCTCTCCTGGGCTGGGGAGCTCATGTCGATGGGCTTCACACCCAAGGAAGCTGGTCCCTCCAGGAACGCGGTCTACAGATCAATCTCCTGGAGTTGCGAGCGATCTGGAACGCTCTGAAGGCTTTCAGAGATCGGCTGTCCCATCAAATTATCCAAATTCAGACAGACAACCAGGTTGCCATGTACTATGTCAACAAGCAGGGGGGCACCGGATCTCGCCCCCTGTGTCAGGAAGCCGTCAGCATGTGGCTCTGGGCTCGCCGTCTCGGCATGGTGCTCCAAGCCACATATCTGGCAGGCGTAAACAACAGTCTGGCCGACAGACTGAGCCAGATTATGCAACCTCACGAGTGGTCGCTCAACTCCAGAGTGGTGCGCCAGATCTTCCAAGCGTGGGGCACCCCCTTGGTGGATCTCTTCGCATCTCGAGTGAACCACAAAGTCCCTCAGTTCTGTTCCAGGCTTCAGGCCCCCGGCAGACTGGCATCGGATGCCTTCCTCCTGGATTGGGGGGAGGGCCTGCTGTATGCTTATCCTCCCATTCCTCTGGTGGGGAAGACTTTGTTGAAACTCAAACAAGACCGAGGCACCATGATTCTGATTGCTCCTTTTTGGCCGCGTCAGATCTGGTTCCCTCTTCTTCTGGAGTTATCCTCCGAAGAACCGTGGAGATTGGAGTGTTTTCCGACCCTCATCACGCAGGACGAAGGGGCTCTTCTGCATCCCAGCCTCCGGTCCCTGGCTCTCACGGCCTGGATGTTGAGAGCGTAGACTTTGCCTCTTTGGGTCTGTCAGAGGGTGTCTCCCGCGTCTTGCTTGCTTCCAGGAAAGATTCCACTAAGAGGAGTTACTTCTTTCTGTGGAGGAGGTTTGCCGTCTGGTGTGACAGCAAGGCCCTAGCTCCTCGCTCTTGTCCTACACAGACCCTGCTTGAATACCTTCTGCACTTGTCTGAGTCTGGTCTCAAGACCAACTCTGTAAGAGTTCACCTTAGCGCAATCAGTGCATACCATTACCATGTGGAAGGTAAGCCGATCTCAGGACAGCCTTTAGTTGTTCGCTTCATGAGAGGTTTGCTTTTGTCAAAGCCCCCTGTCAAGCCTCCTACAGTGTCATGGGATCTCAATGTCGTTCTCACCCAGCTGATGAAACCTCCTTTTGAGCCACTGAATTCCTGCCATCTGAAGTACTTGACCTGGAAGGTCATTTTCTTGGTGGCAGTTACTTCAGCTCGTAGAGTCAGTGAGCTTCAGGCCCTGGTAGCCCAGGCCCCTTACACCAAATTTCATCATAACAGAGTAGTCCTCCGCACTCACCCTAAGTTCTTGCCAAAGGTCGTGTCGGAGTTCCATCTGAACCAGTCAATTGTCTTGCCAACATTCTTTCCCCGTCCTCATTCCTGCCCTGCTGAACGTCAGCTGCACACATTGGACTGCAAGAGAGCATTGGCCTTCTATCTGGAGCGGACACAGCCCCACAGACAGTCCGCCCAATTGTTTGTTTCTTTTGATCCCAATAGGAGGGGAGTGGCTGTAGGGAAACGCACCATATCCAATTGGCTAGCAGATTGCATTTCCTTCACTTACGCCCAGGCGGGGCTGGCTCTTGAGGGTCATGTCACGGCTCATAATGTTAGAGCCATGGCTGCGTCGGTAGCCCACTTGAAGTCAGCCTCCATTGAAGAAATTTGCAAAGCTGCGACGTGGTCATCTGTCCACACATTCACATCTCATTACTGCCTGCAGCAGGATACCCGACGCGACAGTCGGTTCGGGCAGTCAGTTCTTCAGAACCTGTTTGGGCTTTAGGATCCAACTCCACCCCCCCGAGGGCCCTGTTTGTTCTGTTCCAGGCTGCACTCTCAGTTAGTTGGTAAATTTTTTAGGTCAATCTCAGTTATGTCCTCGCCGTTGCGAGGCCCAATTGACCATGGTTGTTGTTTTGAGTGAGCCTGGGGGCTAGGGATACCCCATCAGTGAGAACAAGCAGCCTGCTTGTCCTCGGAGAAAGCGAATGCTACATACCTGTAGAAGGTATTGTCCGAGGACAGCAGGCTGATTGTTCTCACAAACCCGCCCGCCTCCCCTTTGGAGTTGTGTCTTCCCTTGAAGTGTATTGTCTTGCTACATACTGGACTGGCCGGCTCGAGCCGGTTTCGGGCGGGAAGACGGCCGCGCATGCGCGGTGCGCGCAGGCGCGCGAGGACTAGCAAAGGACTTTGCTAGAGAAGTTTCCGATTGGAGGGGCTGCCGTGGACGTCACCCATCAGTGAGAACAATCAGCCTGCTGTCCTCGGAGAATACCTTCTACAGGTATGTAGCATTCGCTTTATTGTAACCCCCTCTGAACTGATCAGTAGTTGTCGGATATAAGACTATAGTAATAATAATAATAATCCCATCTTCTCCTCCAGAGTGCTAATGTTGATACAGACAAACCTTTTCCCTGCCTCTTTGATCACACAACCATAACACTGACACTGCTCTCTTGTTTTTATTGGCCTACTGCTCATGAGATGCCCTCATTGGGACTTGGTAGGTTATGCTGTTACTGCTGCTGTGCAAGCCACAGTAAAAGGAGCCTGCAGGCTATAGTCTGGACAACACCAGCTGCCACCAGCCTTTTTGTCAGTTTTGCCTGTTCCAGATTACCATGGCAACCCTTGTGGAAGTCCCATTCTATCACATTCTGTTTGTACCTGAGGCAGTGCCCAGGATTATAGGAAGTGGCAGTAGGATTTGAACTGGGTTCCTCTGGTTCTCTGTCAGCTCCTCTAATCATTAGGTTACTCCTCCAGACAATGAAGTCCAAATATAGCAACTGAGTTTTTGAATAAAATGTGTGTCTGTGTCAAAACCCAACAAAAGCACATGGTCATTACATTGTGGCTTATCTGCTGTAGCATTTCCCATACTATGACTGGAGTGAGGTGTTTTTTTTTTTCAAGAGCTGACAATTGACAGGAAAATTGTGGCAAGGAACTTTTCACCTTTATTTATGTTTAGTTGACCACATAAGTTTTCTTTCCCTTCAGCTGACCATATTTTTTCAGGATATAATGTGGTGAATTTTGTGGTTGTGAAGCCTTGTTTTCTTCTTGTGGAAACTGCTGTTAGTTAATCACCACAGGTTCTATTATACATAGTGGGGCCTTTGTACTGATAATTTGCAGGTATGCAGGCTATCATATCTTATCCTGAGATTTCTAGCCATCTTGGATAGGGCATAACCTACAGTGTTATCTGTACTCATTTTCAGCTCATATTTGCAAAGGCAAGTAATTAAATCTAAAATGACCTCTAAGACCAGTGAGAGCGCAGTATTTAAATATTAAAAAGTAAAAAAAAAAAAACCCTTTCCTGACTCATGATTCATGACTGTAAACCCAGACTTTTACCACAAAAAGATTCAGAGGCCAGATTATTCAAGTCAAATCTGTTTTGGTCGATAAAGCCAAGTGAAAAGATTGGGTTTAGGTTACAATGAGGCTCATTTTGAAAGCATTTAGACTTACAAAGTTCCATAGTAAGTCTGTGCTTTGAAAATATGCCCTCCATGTATCAAGAAAATAAAATTGAAAGCACCTCACTAGAGTTCTAACACCAAGCCAACATGTTTCAAATATTTGTTTTTTGTTGTTAATAGTAAGATATTTTGCAAGAAGATTGAGAGATTGTTTGATCCAGATTACAAAAACCCTGATTCTCCGGGAAATGCTGCAACATTATCCAGGTATCTTATTCCATTTACATGTAGTCTTATACTTACAGAATAGGGGGAACTATTCTCTTACTCCATATCTGGATATCTGAAGATCTTCACTGTTCTCTTGCTCAGATTTACTTGGAAAGAAGTGATGCAGAATCTGGTTCTGGATTCAGTTTAATGGCAGTGGGAAAAAGTAGAATAACAATAAGAGACAAGTGTTCATATACTGCAGTAGGTTTATCATGTATCTAGTCTGGTGCCAAGATTATCATCTCTTGCTAGAGAGTCAGAGTCCTGAATGCATAGGGCAAAGCATTTATTCGGTCAGTTTTCAAATAAATTTAACCAGGCAGGAGAGTCTCCTGCCAGGTTAAATCTCTTGTTCCTGCCTAATTGCTGATACGCAGCAGCATTTAACTGCCACTGAATATCAGCACTAACCAACCCTCCACTGTCTGATTAGTGCTGGGGCAGAGCCAGTACTTTATGAGTTAGTGGTGATTATGCAACAAAAAGGCTGCTCTAACTTTAGCCACTTAGCTAACTGAACACCGGTCTCAATATTGGCTGATACCCAGTTAACTTCTGGGTAGCAGCATCAGTCTTACAGGTGCCTCCTCCATCCCGATCCCAATCTCCTTTCCCCTCCCATCCTTGACATCATGAAGGCTTGATTGAGCCCACCCTATTAGGACCCCAGGGCTTCCTGGGGTCTAGTGGGGTCCTACAGGCCAAAGCAATGCCCATTCACTAGAAGTGGGAGGCTGCTGTTAGAGGCTGCATTGGCCATTTTGTGAAAGGAGCAACAACAGGCAGGCGCGAGTGGGAAGGAAGGGGGAGGATCAGAGGTGGTGAGGTCACCTGCATCCCTTATGAGGTCCTGGTCTGATAATCAGCCAGGACCCACATAAGATCCAGCAGCCAGCAAATGTATAATTAGTCCCGGATACTCAGTGTTGGTGCCCAGACATGGCCTGGTATTGAATATCCAGGGTTAGTTCTGCCCACAGTAGTCAGCATTTAAACAAAAAAAAAGCTGACTGCTGCAGAATTAATATTGATTGGCTATATTTCTGTGCCTGCCATTGCTGAGACCTGGGTCTATGTGTGATTGTGTGATAACTGATGTTGCTGTGCTACTTTTTGTTTGGAATGCAGGCAAGCACTTTCTGAACTGTTCTTTGCTTTTCCCCATCTTTTGTTTTTTTAATAGATGCTGCTTGTGCAAGAGAATTGTAACTAAAGAAGCTGAGCAAAAGATACCCTGTATTCCTGGAAAAATCAACATTGATCAACATGGAAATATTGTTTACTTTCATATAAGGTGCTTCTGTCAGTATTAACATAAATAAAACTAGACTGTTGGCAAGTAAAGATCTTGAATCGTGATGCTTGGGCCTTTCAGACACTGGCCATACTCCCATACTCCCAGTGCTCCACATAATAGTCTGCATTACAGAATAGACTGGTTTGTGATGATGTGTCTGGTGAGATTGTGCAGTGTATAATGCATTTAGACCTGCTTGAAAAATCTTTAGTTTTATCATTGCCTTTGACAAAATCAGTAGCTAAGGGCCATTATTCTCTACAATATTTTTTTTTTTTTTTTTTACTGTTTAAATATTTTATTAGGTAACATCACATTACAAACATTGGAAACATGAACAGTTTTATCCCAGTCATTTCTCCCTTCCCTCCCTCCCCAACCACCCCCCCCCCTCCCCATCCCACCCCCTCCCCCTTATTCCAACTGTCCTGCTTGGGTTAAATGATGAAATCGAGACCACAGTTCAGAAGCTGGGTTGTACATGCCCACTCTTTTGTCCGTAAGCTGCTCAAATTCTCCAACTATGGAGAGTTTCAAAATCCAGTCCAGTTGTGATGGAGCCCTTTGCTTTTTCCAGTGCAAAGCAATAATGCTCTTAGCCGCTGTTAAGCACATCCTCTTAAGACGCCTTTGCCATTTGTTACCTCTCCTGTTACCTAGTCCTAGCAGACACCATTGCGGCGTACACTTGAACTGCTTATTCGTGTTTTCAGAGATTTTTTTCGTAACAAGTGTCCAAAATGGTCTCAGAAGTCGACAAGACCACCATATATGTAGAAAAGTCCCCTCCTCATCACCGCATCTCCAGCAAAGTGAGGAGACCAGGGGAAACATGGCATGTAAACGCTGTGGAGTATAGTACCACCTTGTCAATACCTTAAAAGCATTTTCCTTTAACAATACACAGTTTGAAGCTTTTTTAACTTCTGTTACTATAGCTTTCCACTCGTTTATCGTGAATTCCTGCTGGAGGTCATGTTCCCATTGCATCATGTAATTACATTTCTCAAAAGATCGACTTCTAATAAATTTGTACAGCAAGGAGATAACTCGGCCCATTTTCCCCAAGGACCCCCACAAATTTTCCAATTCTTCATAATCTTCCGGATCCCTCCTCAACCACCCTTGTTGGCTCATATAATGTTTGACTTGTAGATAGAAGAAACTATCCCCCGCCCCACCCCCACATTGTTCCTGGATCTCATCTAGCGGCCTTAACTCCCCAGCATCTAAAAGATCCCTGAAGCATAACAACCCCTCCTCCGCCCACCAGCCCGCAACCCGATGTCCCTTACCTGCTGGGAAAGCTGGTTCCCCCCCTATAAATGCTAATGTGGAGGTGTGTCTATTCTGCCAAAACCGTGTTCTAAAGGAGGCCCATAAAGACAACAAGTGTTTGACAAATGGGTTCGTTGTCATCGTTCCATATAGCCTCGTCTCCATTGAGGCCCAGAGAACTGATTTTAGATTGTGTCCCCTTACCATCCCTTGGTCTAATTTAGCCACCACCGATGGAGACTCTTGACTCCATGCCACTACAAATTTCACCTGTGCAGCCCAAAAATACCATTCCAAATTTGGCACACCTCTACCCCCCAGGTCCACCGACCTCCACATCAATTTCTTATTTAATCTATGTGCTCTGCCCCCCCATATAAATTTCAAAATCTCTCTCTGTATCCTTTGTAATTCTTTTTTAGGTATCTGTATGGGTAAGGTTTGAAACAGAAACAAGATTCTGGGCAAGATATTCATTTGTACTGAGGCTATTCTTCCCCACCAGGATAACCAAGTCCCTTTCCAACCCACCATGTCCCTACAAACCTGTTGAAATAAAGGATCATAATTAAGATGGTATAGTTGGCTCAGTTCTGAGGGTATCTGAACCCCTAGATATTTGATGCTCCTCTTATTAAGGCGAAACGAAAACCCCCTAATGACCTCGGAAAGTCGATCTTGTGATATAGCCACCCCCAGCACTTCAGATTTATCATAATTAATTTTATAACCCGAAATCTTACCAAATTGATTTAGCTCCTTTACTAGATTTGGAAGGGTCAGTATAGGATTCATAACAAAAAAGAGGATGTCATCAGCAAATAGAGCCAACTTATGTTCTCTGCCAGCTACTGTAATTCCTTTTACATCTCTCATCTCCCTTATCTTTTGTGCCAATGGTTCAATTGCCAACGCAAATAATAAGAGAGACAACGGGCAGCCTTGCCTTGTCCCCCTCCTTACTTGAAAAGCTTCCGAATAGCCCCCATTCACCTTAATCCGCGCTATGGGTCTCTCATATAGGCGTTGTAGCCATCCTATCAAGCCCTCCCCAAATCCCAGATGTTTCATGACCTCCCAAAGATAAGACCACTCCACCCTGTCGAAGGCCTTTTCGGCGTCTGTACTTAACAATACCAAAGGCCTCCCTCGCTGTTGGGCCTCCCAGACAAGATGGAGTGCCCTAAGTATATTATCAGCCACCTGTCTCCCCTCCACAAACCCTGATTGATCTGGGTGTATCAACCTTGGTAGTATCCTCCCCACCCTGTTTGCAAGGACTTTGGATAAAATCTTGACATCTAAATTGATTAATGAAATTGGTCTATATGACCCACAGACTGATGGATCCTTGCCTGGCTTCAGGATTAATGATATACCCGCTTCGTGCATACTGGTTGGGAGTGAGCAACCTCGAAAGCATGCATTACTCACTCTCATTAATAGGGGACCCACCTCTCCAGCAAATATCTTATAAAACTTGGCAGAATACCCATCCACCCCCGGGGCTTTCCCCCCTTTAAGCCCTTTAATGACCTGTTTAATTTCTTCTATATGGAAAGGAGCCTCTAATTTTGCGCAATCAACCTCTGATAGCTTAGGCAGATGAAGATGACGCAGTACTCTTCTGATTTCGTCTTTTTCAACACCTAATTCACTAGTATACAATGTTTGATAAAATTGCAGAAATTGATCCCTGATATCCTTGTCTTTATACAACAGCTGATCACCCTGTCCCTTAATTTTCGTGATCAGAGAGTCTCGCTGTCTGTGGCGCAAACAATTAGCTAACATCTTCCCCGATTTATTCCCAAACTCAAAGAACTTTTGCTGGAGGCGCTTTCGCATAAACTCCACCCTGTCTACTTGTATTTGATCCAGGACCCCCCTCCACTTGCGAACCTCCCGCAGCTCCTCCTCCGTACCCCCCTCATGATGTCGGTGTTCCCAATATGCTAACCTCTCCCTGGCCTCCAGTTCCTTAGCCTCCCTTTTTCGCTTTTTCCTAGCCCCCCATTTAATTAGATGCCCCCGTACTACTGCCTTTAAAGCATCCCATAATGTTCCCTCTGAAACTACCCCTACATCATTCGTATTACAGTAATCTTTAATCACCTTACGGATGTCCTCACATACCTTTTTCTCTCCTAAAAGCCCCTCGTTAAGTCGCCAATATCGCTGCCTATCTTCTACTCCCAACCCTTTCAGGTCTATTTCCACTGGAGCATGATCTGAGATGGAAATAGATCCCACATCTGCATCCTTAATATGTTCCCAGAATGAACGACTACACCAGATCATATCAATCCTCGTGTAGGAGCATTGAGAATGCGAGAAGAATGTATAAGCCTTCTGAGTCGGGTGCAAAAGTCTCCACACCTCCAGTAAATCCAGTGTCGAGGTGAGCGACTTCAGTCTCCGAGCATGGGACATATGTGGAGTGGTGGACCCCTTTGAATGATCACTGGCAGTATTCCAAATGTTAAACTCTCCCCCCATAATCATTCCCCCCCTTTGAAAGTGAAGGAGCTCTTCTTTAATATGTGCAAAGAACTCTCCCTGTCCTGAATTGGGTGCATAAATATTTGCTATGGTCACAGCTATTCCATGTAGTCGCCCTCTAATTGCTAAGCATCGTCCCAAATCATCTCTGTAGATGTCTTCAATTTCAAATGCAACCCCTCGTCGAATATAGATGGCTAATCCACCCACTTTACCCCCTCGTTTATCAAAGTGCATTATACATTCACTATATGCCCTCTGGTTTAAAAGATGGGCTTCCCTGCGCCTAATATGTGTCTCCTGCAGCAGGGCAATATCCCAGCCGCTTCTCCGTAGTTCCCGAAACACCAAATTTCTTTTCCTTTGTGAATTTAACCCATTCACGTTCCAAGACCCCACCCTCAACCCTCCCCGTCCCACCCCCTTTGTTGCTGAGCGGTGTTGCTATCCGCCAGCTTAGAGACCTGAGGAAATAACCCCTCGCCAGAGCTGTCGCCCACAATCCTCCCTGTTTCTCCTTCCCCCCCCCCTAAAACCCTTCGTTCCCCAGCCTCCAACACACAACATAACTCTTTCACATATCAAAACAGTGCAGTGCAGTGAACAACCAACATTTCAACTCAAAACAGATTATTTCAAATAAGAGCTCGCCTTGTGGCCTTTCTGGGCCTCATGCAGCTTGAAACTTTATCAGACTAGAACCGGCAGTCTCACATACTTCCCTTCAGGGCACTCTGTCCTTTTCAGGCCTCTGTGGACCAGATTTTTTACTAGGTCCCGCCTTCTGCCAAGAAGTTCCTCTCCGTCCATTAGCTGCGGTGCCTGGGTTCCCTGTCTCATCCTCTGGAGGCATGTTAGTACATCCCAGCTCTTTCAAACATCTCCACGCTTCCTTCAATGTAACCACTCGCCTCGTCTGGCCCTCCACTGTGAATTGGAGGCCGAAGGGGAACACCCAGCGGTATCTGTAATTTGACTGTTGAAGGTATTTGGTCAGATCCCGAAACTCCCTTCTTCTTTGCAGCGTCCCCAGAGCCAGATCCTGGAACACTAGTACTTTTTGATTGTCCCACGGGATCTCTCCCAGCTTGCGTGCTTTGCGCCAAATCATGTCTTTAATCCGATAATCCTTAAAGCATACCACTATATCTCTGGGCTGCTTATCTCTTCGAGGTCCCAGGCTCCTGTGCGCTCTGTCCAGCAATATCACAGTTTCATCACCGGGTATTGGTGCCCCCTCAGCCGCTGCCATAATAGTTGCACAGATTTCTTTAACAACTCTGGCACAGTCCATATTCTCATCCGTTTCAGGGACCCCTTTAAATCTTAAATTGTTCCTTCTGGACCTATTCTCTAAGTCCTCAAGATCCAGTTGCATTTTTTCTTTTTCTGCACGCAGTGTTTTAACTTCAGATTGTAGTTCCACTATGTCCCTTTCCACGTGCTCCAGCACCTCCTCTGCCTGCTCCACCCTGGATCCGATATCTCTCACCTCCTTTTGAATATCAGCCACTGCTTCTTTAATCGTTTTCCGCACTGCCGCCATCTCCGCTTTAAGCGCTTTGAACCATCGCGTTACCTCCTGCTTGGATAGCTCGGATTCACTTTCCTGCTGCTCCATCAACCCCTCTGTCTCGGAGCCCGAGTCCGCATCCGCCATTTTGTCTTTTGCTTTGCGCGGTGTGCGGCTCGAAGTCGCCGCTCCGTCCCGCTGATCTGCTACAAATTTAAATTTTTCCAGGCGTTTGCGGGTCGCCATCGGTCCCCGATCTCCGCCGCTCAATTTCGCGGTTGCGATCGCGGTATTTGTGGGGGAATTCACTGTTTTCTCCGCTGCTCCGACGGAGCTTAAAACTTAGGCAGCCATCTCTGCCGATGACGTCACTTCCTCTCTCTCTCTACAATATTTTTCTGTCGGTGGTCCTCTTTCAAAATTTATTTATTAGTATTTATTTATGCCTTTTTGAAGGAATTCACTCAAGGCAGAGTACAGCAAGAATAAGTCAAATATAGGCAATAGACAAAATTAACAATACAAGGTATGGCATAGTATGCTACATTCTAATGTCAACATAAGATGCAATAAAACATTTTAATAGCAGCATAGGGTGTAAGCAAAGATGGAACATATATAGATAAGATAGAGTAGCAGGAGTTAGAAAATAAGGTGACTAAAGAAAGTTGCATGTGAAGTGAGAAAGGTGCTTGAATATTATCTCAGCTAGGGGTAAGAGTGAGTAAACATCCTTCTACAGAATAAGCAGCCTGTGTCACGCCATGTGTGTGTGACTAGCAAGTTAGTTACTACTTTCAAAAAAGGTTTGATTGAAGAGCTAAGCTTTCACTTGCTTCCTGATATAAAGATAGTTTTGTGTTAGTCTTTCAGGGAGTGCATTCCAGAGTGTGGGGTCTACTCTGGAGAAAGGTCACTGGCAGGTATCGCATTGTATGATGTCCTTAGGAAAGAGTGTGGTTAGGGATACTCCTTGGGAGGACCTTAGTGACTTTGGAGGTGTGTAAAGGGAGATCATGTTCTTCAAGTACTCTAGCCCATTTCCTTTAAGTGCCTTCAATATCAAACACAGAGTTTTAAATGTAACCCTGTATTGTACTGGTAGCCAGTGAAGTTTGTGCTAAAATGGTGTGATGTGGTCATGTTGCTTACAACTTTCTATTAGTCTTGCTGCAGCATTCTGAATCCACATTATAATAATCCAGTCTTGATGTTATCATGCATGCACAGCTGTGAGACTTGCCTTCTTCATGTAAGAAGAGAGGCAGCATAGTTGTCGCAAATGATAGAAGCTACTCTTGAAGGTTGCTTGGATTGGAGTCTAGCTGTATTCCAAGGTTCCTGACTTATGATTTGCATTTCCCAAAAGAGATTTTGATGTCAGATATTGTGCCCAGTTGTGTTAGGGACTCATAGAAGCTCAGTTTTATTTGGGTTTAGGCAAAATTTGTTGTTTTTAGCTGTTAAACTAATTTGTTGAATTGCTGTTAAACAGGTAGTCAGTTTAATCAGGGCTGTGGGTAAGTCAGGTTCAGTGAGTTTGAGTAGCTGCACCTTGTCTGTGTAGATGTAGAGTTGAATGTCCATTGACCAAATCAGCTCAGCTAGTGTCTTGAGTAAATATTGAACAGAATAGGTAACAGTATTGATCCTTGTGGTACTCCACAGGTCAATGACGATGAGGTGCTGTCAAACAGTATGGAATGTTGCCTATCTAATAGGATCTGAACCAAGTAAATACTGTTCCATTGATACCTGTTTCTGCCAGTCATGCTAGCATGATATCGTGATCCACAGTGTCAAAAGCTGCTGAGAAATCCAGCAGTAGTAACACTGAGGCAAATCCTGTGTCTCAATTTCTGTAAAGATCATCTAGTATGGATACAAGGACCGTTTCTCTTCCATAACGGGGTCTAAGTGCAGATGGACATAGATCTAGCCGGTTTCTGTCTTCTAGCCAATTGTTGTGTTGAAAACAGACTGTTCTATAAGTTTTCCAAGAAATGGGATGTTAGATACTGGCTGGTAACTTTCAGCCTTGTTCAAAGTTTTTCCTCTTTAGCAAAGGATGCGCCACTGGTCTTTTTAATGCTGTTGGTAGTTGCACATCTTTGATGGACAGGGGTCAAGGGAGCAGCTTGTTGGTTGAAAGACTTGTTAGGATTTTATCAAGACCCTCCTGTTATTGGGTTAAGTCCCTTATGTCTGTGTCAGGGGGGGGCAAGTTTGTGCACTCTTGGCTAGCTAACTGGAGACTGGGTGGAACTGCCTGTAAATCCTGAAGGAGTATTTTAATTTTGTTAGCAAAATCTGCAGCAAAATCATTACAGTTCAGTTTTGACTGAGTGAGATGGTTTTCTTGTGGGGGTTGCAGTAGACTGTTTTCTGTACTGAACAGGTGCTTGGTTGAATTGGCAGCTTGTTCAGTTCATTGAGAGAAATACTGTTTTGTGGCTGCTGTTGAGGCTTGGCGGCACTTTATTATGTTTCCTATAGTTAGCCTGTCCTCATCCGGGTGAGATTTCTGCCATCTCCTGTCCAGTTTCCATCTTTCGTTCTTAAGAGTCAGAAGTTCTGGAGAAAACCAAGGTAAGCATTTTTGATTGGGGCATAAGACTATTTTTAAAATGTGTGTTCTGAATATCAACCTGCTCTGATACTTTAGTTGTCTTTTCATCCACATGTGGATAGTCCAAGGCCTCTAGGAAATTCTCAGCAGTTAGTTGTTTTTTTTGTCTCTGATCTCCTTTCAAACTCTGGAATGTGCCATTTGTTTTGGGTGGTCACATAGGGAAAACTTAATTAGAAAGTGGTCTGTCCATGATAGGAGTGTTATTTTAATACCACTATCTCGGTATTCTGGGAAGTTGTTTAACACCTTTGTAGAACACCCTTTTCAGGGGTTGGAAAATTGATCACCTGTGTGAATCCTATTGCTGTCATCATGTCCAGGAAGACATATGGTGGTACCTGGAGTTTTGATTTGTAGATTGAAGTCTCCCATGAACACCATCCTAGGGTAATTCAGGGTCACTTGTGTAATCAGATCAAATAATTTTTGCATAGATGATGTGTTTCAAGGTACTTGGTATGCCATGAGCAACCAGATTGGTTTATTCTCTTCTGGCTAGATTAAAAGGGATTCTGATTCATTTAACTGGGGAGCGGCAATTCTGTGCAGTTTATTGTATCCCAAATCAGGACTGCAACCCCTCCAACCCTGTCTTCCTGTTCTCGGTTGATGTTGGTTATTTGAAATCTGTTGGGCATAGTGTGGTAAACTCCTACTTTCACCTAGCTAGGTTTCACTTATTCCTACGAGATGGTTTTCATGCATGACGACATGGATCGCTGAGGATTTCTTAGCCACTGATCTGGCATTCACCAGGCCTATGGTTCAAAAGGGTGGTCTAAGGATGCTGGGGATAGCTTTGGTATGGCAGTGAGTTGATTGATTAAGTATTGTTAGGGAGGTGTCTGAACTCTAGCACTTTTGTCTTCTCTTTGGTTGTGTGCATTTGGCCTTAGTAATTGTAGCATCTTTTGCTAGAGCCTTATTTCTTAATTATCATGGTGCTGGAACAGGTTGAGAGAGAGCTAGTTTTAATAGTTTCTGTGAATGTACAGTTATATCTTCTATAGCAGACTGTTAGAATGTGGGGAGAAGAAAACTGGATCAAAGAAGTATTCAGTTTGGAAGGAAATTTCTAATGTATATACATAGTTTTCTGTTTAAAATATTTGTTAATATTTGAGACAGTGTATGATTCTTTTTTTTGGACAGAGATAAACTGTGGGACGTACATGACTACTTATGTGGTTTGTATGAAGAATTAAAATCTTGGCGAGATGTTTACTGGCGCCTCTGGGGGACTATCAACTGGTTAACTTGTTCAAGATGTAAACAAGTGAGTAACAATCTGTTCCTATCAAGCACAAGAGAGGTTTTCAAGAAAGGAATGCTGTTTCCCTTAACAGTGGCATAAAAACTTGAAGCCTCTCTTATTGACTTGGAGCCGATTAATAGACAGCATGGTCATCGCTGAGCCCAGATATTCCATGCTGGGCCATTTCCAGTGACCGGCATTGAATATCCGGTTTATTTTTGGCTGCCAAGAACATAGCTGGCCAGGCCAATATTTAGCACTGGCCGGCTAAGTTTATAGCGGCCAAAGATAGACCTGCTATTGATGCAGCCAGATCTGGCCACCAACCTTAGCTGGCAATGCACTGAAAATCGGCGGACAGCGAGTTATATCGTGCGATATAACTGGCTATCCGCTAAGCCTAAACTGGGGATATTCAGCAGGAGACAGCTGGCTATCTCCCTCTGAATATTGGCTAAGTACCATTTAACCAGCCAGGTGCCGTTCCGACTGGTTAAATGGTTTTGAATATCGGCTGGTTTGTGCTATTCTGTTTTCCTTATGTTCAGCTCATTCAGCTTTGTGCTAGGTGTGATTTTTTGGTGGTGTTTGACTGCATATTAAAAAACATAAGTTTGGATATGTCCCAGTTTTTTTTGTTGAGAGTATTAAAGGGTATTGATGTATTTTATGTAGCAATTTTCTTATTTATGTTTTAATTCTTGTTCGCCGCTTTTGGCAATCATCAGTGTTCTGTGCCCGAGAAGTGCAGTTTATAAATTAGTAGATTAAGTGAAGTGAAATGAACTGTTTTGACTTTCCCTTGGAAGAGAAATAGACAGCATAGAGACTCTTAGGGAGAATTGGTGATTTTGCTATGAATATTTTTTATTCTTTTACATCTAGATTGGGGTTTGGAGAAAAGACCAGTTAATGATTGATGGAAAGCATTATATTTTTTTTAATGTTTGAGATGTGTTCAGTTGTCTTAAATCCTTATAAGAAAAAGAAATATTGGGGCAGATATTCAGCTGGTGGCGCTCAGCGTTTTTCTGACTGCTGCTGGTATTATGCCTGGAAATTACAGGCTGTGTCTGGGCTTTGGCATTGGATTTCCAGGTTGGCAGACCTGTCTGTAACATAGCCAGTTAAGTGCAATATTGAACATTTAACCAGCTATGGGGCACCGCATAAAATTAGGACTGATTTATTTGCAGTCCTATTTATATGGCTACCCTGGTAGGTTAAGTGCTAAATATCAGCATATCAGCATTTAACTGGCCAAGTGCTAATTCTGCCTCCAAAACAACCCCAGAATAACCAGTTTTGACATAGGTGTTAATCAGAGATGTTCAGTGGTACTAATTGGCTTCTTTTATACCACTGAAGTCTGAAGACTGTTGAAGCAGTGTACATTAGGTACAGAAGGTATTTTCTATCACTGGAGGGTTTACAATTAAAAAAAAAAAAAGGTGAAGTGGGATTTAAACCAGGGTCCACTCTCTCTGTTAGGCTTCTCCTCCTCTTCACATGGAAGCCTATTAAAAAGTTAATTTAAAAAAAAAAAGTACCATGAAAGTCTATAGTGCCTGAAGCTCTCACAGAGCCTAGTATCACTCAGGGGCGTAGCTATGGGTGGGCCTGGGTGGGCCCAGGCCCACCCAATCTCGGCCTGGGCCCGCCCAGTCTTTTGGGACCCTCACCTACCACGATGACGACTTCGTTTTTTTGCCCGCAGCGGCCAGCGGACGTAAAAGCAGCAAGTAGCGAACCAGTCTCGACTCCGCGTCCTTCGCTTAAGTTCCTGCCCTCTCAGCGTCCCGCCCGCCTGAAAGGAAATGACATCAGAGGAAGGCGGGACGGCACAGAGAGAGGGCAGGAAGCGAAGGACGGAGTTGAGACTGGCTCGCTGCTTGCTGCTTTTACGCTGCAACTTCGGGAGAGGAAGTGAGCCAGCCAGAAAGAAGCGATTTGCTTTCCACTCCTCCGCGCAGCCATCGCCGTTCGCTCAAAACACAGGGCAAGCAAACCTGTGAGCTGCTGCATCCACGTTGTCGTTCTTTTGAGGGGGGGGGCAGGGGAGATGCCAGATAGAATGGGGAAGGGGATTGAAATAAACAGGATGGGCAGGGGAGAGATGAGAATTGCCAGACAACAGGGATTGATGGAGGGGGCAAGGCAGAGAGGAAATTTGCTGGAGATGGATGGAGGAGAAGGCAGGGGAGAATGGAGAATTGCTGGACGGAGCGGAGGGCAGGGGAAGGGGAAGGAGGAAAATTGCTGGACATGGCTAGATGGAGGGAAAAGGGGAGAGAGGAAATTGGCTGGAGATGGATGGATGGAGGAGAGGGCAGGGGAGAATGGAGAGTTTCTGGACGGAGCGGAGGGCAGGGGAAGGAGGAGAATTGCTGGACATGGCTAGATGGAGGGAAAAGGGGAGAGAGGAAATTGGCTGGAGATGGAAGGATGGAGGAGAGGGCAGGGGAGAATGGAGAGTTGCTGGATGGAGCAGAGGGCAGGGGAAGGAGGAGAATTCCTGGACATGGATGGATGGAGGGAAAAGGGGAGAGAGGAAATTTGCTGGGTATGGTTGGATGGAGGAGAGGGCAGGGGAGAATGGAGAGTTGCTGGACGGAACGGAGGGCAGGGGAAGGAGGAGAATTGCTGGACATGGCTAGATGGATGGAAAAGGGGAGAGAGGAAATTGGCTGGAGATGGATGGATGGAGGGGAGGGCAGAGGAGAGAGGAGAATTGCTGGATGGAGCAGAGGGCAGGGGAAGGAGGAGAATTGCTGGACATGGATGGATGGAGGGGAAAGGGGAGAGAGGAAATTTGCTGGGTATGGATGGATGGAGGGAGGGCAGAGGAGAGAGGAGAATTGCTGAACATGGATGGATGAATGCAGGGGACAGAGGACATTTGCTGGATATGGGTGGATGGAGGAGAGAGCAGGGGAGAATGGAGAGTTGCTGGATGGATGGAGGGAAGGGAGAGAAGTCAGGGAGGAGATGCACATGGATGGAGGGGAGGGAAGAGAGGAGAAATGCTGGACATGGATGGAGTGGAGGGCAGGGAAGAGAAGGAAAAATGTTGGACAAGGATGGAGGGGAGGGAAGACAGAGGAAGTAGAAGCACATGGATGGAGGGGAGTAAGGAGAAATGCTGGATATGGATCAAGGGGAAACTGCTGAGTTTAAGGGCTGGTTTGGAACACGTTGAGGGCAGATACTGAAACTCGATTAAGGTTATGGACAGGGCTACAGATGGTAGACAGGACACATAGGACACAGGAGGATGGTGGACATGGTGAGAGAAAAAATATCAGATGGAAAGAAGACACTGCATGAAACAGAAGACACTGGGACCAAAGCAAATAGATCAGACAACAAAGGTAGAAAAAAGTATTTTATTCAGAATTTATTAATTGGAATATGTCAGCTTTTGGAAATGTACATCTGTGATATTTTGCATGTAAGTTTCAATTTTTCTGGTATTGCTGCATGCTGAGTCTGACTTCTTGAGTTAACTTTCCAGTTCAGTATTTTGCCTTCATATTTTTTGATTTCTAGTTCCTTGTGTCATGTCTGTTGTGTCATGTGTTTTTCATGTGTGATGAAGGTGCAGTATTCTGATAGCGTGTAGTATTTGCAGCCCTTTTTGTTTTGCTTTTTTTTTTTCACGAGGTAGTGTATTGGTGTTTTAGAGCCTAGTGTAATTACAGTTCTGCCTTTTCAAGCATAAGGTTGTAGCTCGTCCTGTCCTTGGAATTAGTGCTGTTATGGTTTAGTAAGGATATGAGTGTGTTTTTGCACAAGTTTGTGTATAGCATTTTGCAGTGGAGAGATTGTGGGATAATGTAATTATATTTAAAAATATCAATTTTTCCATTAAGTATGTATGTGGTTATACTGATGCAGGGCAGCTGTTGGGCATCAAGTGAATTCTAAGGCATTATTTTGTAGGATCTCAAGAGACGCTACTCAAACTTATTTAGACAGTGCGTGCCCACCCATATTAGCTCTGGGCCCACCCAAAATCTCAGGTCTGGCTACGCCACTGGTATCACTTGATTATTACTGGAGCAAAGGTGGGCAGCAACCACTGGGGGATTAACTAGGTGGCTTGCCTTAATCCCTGCAGTGGACAGCTTTTCAATTGGAGCCTCTCTCTGTAATCTGGACCTGCCAAGTAGCAGGTCTAAATAACATACATCTTTTTGGACATAAACAGTGTCAGGCTTCTCACGGAAGTACAGGGTTTGTGAGCCCTTGGACCCCATAATAATCCAGAAGTGATAGTAAAACAGAGTGATCCACCAGATCAAATGCACTAGAAAGATACTGCATCACAAGAACTTTCCTGCCCATACTAATTTCTTGCCTTATCTCAGATAATACAGTGGCCAGGACTCTCTTGGTGCTGAAGCCTTTTCTGAAACCAGATTGAGGTTCATGTAGAATATCATGATGAAAGAGATAACTCATCAGTTGCTGTAACCTACTGTCTCCAGCAGATATTTGCAAGGTGGTGATGTGGTCGATGCTGCATACCTTTGCCAAGCACTACAGGATGGATATTGCATAGCGCCCGGAACCCCGTTTTGTGGCTTCTGTCCTCAAGGTAGTGGCACCAGGATCCCACCCACATTAAAGTACATACTGATGGTTCTTTGAGTTTATGTGAGAGTAAGGGTCTATTGTTTTGCTTAGATTGAAGCTGATCTTTGCTGCCCTCAGAAAGCTGCTGCCTGAGATGATGGCCTAATCTTGCTAATGGATGGGATGACCCTGTTTCCAGCTTGTTGTATAGTGGTTTAATTAATATTGCAGCAGTATGCTATTGAGAACTAGAGATATTTATCTATTAGGTTATAAGTCTTTTCTTTATAAATGTGGACTAAACAGAGTGTTTAAAGGGTTGTTTTCTTCTGTATTTTGAATTTAAAATGATGCTGTATGGTTTATGGTTTATTAGCATTTGCTATACTGCCTGGACTGACTGGCAGGTCATGTCAAAAAGAAAAGAAATTACAATAAATTGACAGGAAAGAGAGGCATTCATTCACAAACAGCTGGAAGTGGATGGGGAAAGGGGGAGGCTCAGAGAGAGAGAGAGGGACCAGGTAGGCAGAAGGGAGGGGGGCAGAGGCAGTTAAGGGAAGGGGTGCAGGAGGGAAGGAGGGAGAGGACAGCAGCGGTCAAGCCCAACCTTTTTAGGAGGAGGTGAATGCCTGGGTAAAAAGCCAGGTTTTTAATCCAGATTTGAAATTCTTAAATGAGAGTTCCGCATGGAGACTCATAGGAAGAGAATTCCAAAAGAAAGGAGCAGCAAAGAAGGAGCGGTGTTGAGTTGATTCTAGTTGGGCGAGTTTAGGGCCAGGTACAATTAGGCGGTGATCATTTATGGAAATAAGGAGGCGAGTTGGTGAATATGGAATGGTGAAAGAAGAAAGATATGGTGGAAGACCAAGCCTGTGGGCCTTGAATGTAAGAACTAGTAGTTTTGGGGTTTTTTTTAGTTATTTTTTATTAGTTTGAAGAGTATGCACTGGTGGATTGGAAGCCAATAAAATTTCTGGAGCAGTGGAGACACATGGTTGTATTGATGAGTATGATGACATAACAATCGAATGGTCATATTCTGGAGAGATTGAAGTTTCTTAATGTTAGCTTTTGCGTAGCCAAAGTAGATTATATTGCAATGATTTAGTCTCATAATGAGTAAAGACAGGATCAGTGAATTGAAAATATCAAAACTAAAATAACAGTAAATTATTCGGAGTTGACGAAGTATGTAGAAATCCATTTTACATACATTGGATATCTGAGGTGTAAATGACAGATGTGATCCCCATGTATCTAAATGCGTCGACTGGCTGATAGGAAGAATCAAAACCTAAGATGGACAGATGGTGTAGAAAGGCCACCTGTAAACCAATAGGGCAAGGTTTTGTCTTTGTTCAGCTCTAATTTATGGTCAGTAAGGCAATCATGAAGTGGGCCAAGAGAGGGGTTGTACAGGTTCATAGGAAAGGGAAGCAGAATATCATCAGCGTAAAAATGAAATGAGATACCAGCAGACTGAATTAAAGATGCCAGAGGACTGAGAAACGAATTGAAGCGTCGATAGAACAGAGCCTTATGGGACTCCACAAGGCAGGAATCAGGGAGGGGATCTAGATGACAACTGTGTAAGAACAATTGGAAAGGAAGAGACCCTGAGAGACCAAGAGATGAGAGGAGAGATGGCAGGAGAGGGTGGTCCACAAGGTCAAAGGCAGCAGTGAGGTCGAGAGAAACAGCCAACACCATGTTGTGATCGTCCAAATGAGTGTAGATTTCATTGAGAATAGCAGTAATAACAGTTTCTGTGCTAAGATGTGCTCTAAAGCTGGACTGTTTGGGGTGAAGAGCAAGGGACTGTTAAGGAAAAACAATTACTTATCCCTGGTGGTAAGTAGCATGGAATCTTGCTACATTTTGGGATATTGTGACTTGGATTGGCCACTGTTAGAAACCTTTGCTCTGACCCAGTAATGAAATGTTTATGTTCTTATGTATTTTGAAATTGCATAAATAAAAAATAAATGCTGTAAATAAGCAAAGTATTGCTATACATTTAGGGACTCATTTTTGAAAGAGAAAGACATACAAAAAGTGCCATAATCATCATTTGGACAAATTTCTTCTCAAAATGTCCAAATAGTATTTTTGAAACCTGTTTTGCAGAAGTTTATCTATGCAATTCATCTGCAATGCATCCAAATCACAAGGGGGCATGTGGGACTAGGACATTCCTAACTTTTGGACGTTTTACAGCCATAATGGAAAAAAATGAAAATATCTAGAGCTGAAACTTCAATGTTTTGGTCTAGACCTGTTTTTAGAATGAATAAGGCACAAAAAGGTGCCCCAAATGATGAGATGACCACTGGAGGAAATCAGGGATTACCTCCCCTCCTACCCCCCAAAGATGTGAATATAACAATACTACTTACCAGCCTCTATGACAGCTGCAGATGTTATAGCCAGTTCAAATAGAGCAGCAAGCAGGTCCCGGGAGTATAGTGGTCAGTGCAGTGCACTGTAGAGAGGGGGACCCAGGCCCATATCCGATTCTACCTATTACACTTGTGGTGGAAAGTGTGAACTCTCTATAACTCACCGAAACCCTACTGTACTCACATATAGGTGATCCCTTCACTCATAAGGGCTATTGTAGTGGTGTACAGTTGGGGGTGGTGGGTTTTAGAGGACTCAGCAGACAAGATAAGGGGATAACAGTGAGATTTGTACCTGGAAGGTTTTATATAAAGTCCACAGCAGTGCCCTATAGGGTGCCCCATTGCTCTCCTGGGATGTCTGTGTGACCAGTCTGCTAAGAATGCTGACTCCTACATCTCAATAGCTTGATTTTCTCTGTTTTCCATTTTTTTTCCTGAAAATGGACCAAAAAGATAAACGCACAAAGCACAAAAACATGTTACTTTTGGCCAAAGATAGACAATTTGCTTTTTTGAAAATGTCCATATTTCCTATTCGGATTTGGGACGTTTAACACAGAATTTTCAAAGTCTAACTTAGATGTCATATCGAAAGTGCCCCTCTTACTCTACTTTAAAGGCGGAAAAGACCTCAATAGTCCAGGATTGGTTAAAATAGTGTTACAATTTGGACTTTTAAAATTTTTTCATTGGTCAAAAACCTCCTATAATTTATATTCAACTTATTTTAGTGTGTTATTTTTTGCTTATTTTTTTCAATTTCATCGTTATGCTGTACAACAGTGTCCAATTTTCCAGGACCAAATTAAATTGAAAGCAAGTGTCAATAGCACTTAAAACTCAATAGAGTCCACCATTTCACCTTCTAAATTCTTCAAGGTTATTGCTGCATGCTCCTATTCTCTGCATACATATCCTTGAGTCTGAAGCAGTATAAACAGAAATCATTATCACTGCTTCAGCATTACCTTGATATTGTAAAGTATTTTTGGCTTCTTACTCTCTGTATTCCTGTCTGGCTGTTTACACAAACAAAATGATGCATGTTTCTAAGTAAGATGGCATTATCATAGCCAAGTATACTTGTTGCGTTTATAAGACAAACCCACTTTTCTGCTTTATAGACTGTGGGTGTTTAGCAATAACATAGAATGGTGTGGGTTTGTCTCACAAACACATGACAAATATATATGGCGATGATTGGTTCTCCATAATGACTGTGTCTTAAAAATAAGTGCCATTTTGTTTGTGTAAAGAGCCAGACAGGAACATAGACATATGATAGAGTAAGGAGCCAAAAATAATCTACAATATCAAAGTAATGTGAAATCAGTGATAATGATTTCTGTTTATACTGCTTCAGACTCAAGGATATGTATGCAGAGAATAGGAGCATGCAGCAATAACCCCTAAAGAATTTAGAAGGTGAAATGGTGGACTTCTTTGGGTTTTGTTAAGTGCTATTGACGCTTGCTTTCTGGACACTGTTGTACAGCATGAATAACGATGAAATTGAAAAAAATAAGCAAAAATAAAACACTAAAATAAGTTGAATAAATATAAATTATGGGAGGATTTTGACCAATGAAAGATTCTTAAAGTCCAAATTGTAACACTTTTTCAACCAATCCTGGACTATTGAGGTCTTTTCCTCCTTTAAAGTAGGAAAAGCATATGTATGCAGAGCACTGGAGC
Source organism: Microcaecilia unicolor (assembly GCF_901765095.1). Taxonomy (NCBI): domain Eukaryota; kingdom Metazoa; phylum Chordata; class Amphibia; order Gymnophiona; family Siphonopidae; genus Microcaecilia; species Microcaecilia unicolor. Next base: position 93,291,493 of record NC_044033.1, on the reverse strand, counting down.
ATGCAACACTTGGCTCTCAAAGAGCCAGAAGATGAAACGGTGGCTTCCGTTGGGTTTTTTTTTTTTTTTTTTTATTAATTTTTATATACTTATTACAGAAATTATCATACTGCAAAAGTGTAATACAGCCTTTAAAGTAATTAATACAAGAATAATAATAATTAAACAAATTGTCCTAATAAAGACAAAATATCGGCTTCCTTAGACCCCAATAAAGGGGGGTAGGAATTAGTGAAGATAACACAATCATAACATATAAATGAAAAATTTTGGTTCCGTTAGTCCCATGTATATCTCAACTCTATCGTTGTTTATTGTCTAGGAAAGTCTGAAGCTGATCAGGCATATAATATATATATTTGACTTGATTTAACCTGATGACACATTTACAGGGATATGCCAGGAGGAAAGAACCTCCCAATTCCAATACTTTGGACCTCATAGAGAGAAACTTTTTACGTTTTTCTTGTGTAGACTTAGTCACATCCGGATAAAGCCAGATCTTTTGGCCAGCAAAAACACGGTTAGTTGATTTGAAGTAAAGACGCATTACTGCGTTTAAATCCTGTTGAAATACAAAGGAAATTATCAACGTCCCCCTTTCAGGAGATTCTTCAATTGTTTGCTCCAAAATGGCTGTGACATTTTGTAAGTCTATAGAGTTCTCTGTCCCAACTTTTTTCATCGTACTTGGTATGTAATAGATCTTATTCAAAGGAGGAAATACTTCTTGGGGAAAATTGAGATTTTCTTTTAGATATCTCTGGAACATATCTTTTGGAGATTCTCCCAATATTCTAGGGAAATTCAATATTCGGAGATTTAATCTCCTATTAAAGTTCTCTACTTGTTCCAGCTTTCTTCTGATTTCCATATTATCTTTTACCACAGCCATTTTAAAATCATCAGTTTGCTTTGTCTCTCTCTCTAAGGCCTCAATCTTAGAAGAAAAATCTTGTGCTTCCGTTGGGTTTTAAGTTGAATGCTATTCATGCTTGTTTTCAATTTAATTTGGTCCTGGAATCAAATTGGACATTGTTGTATGGCATGAACAGTGATGAAAATGATATGATTCAAGAGTCAAATGTAAACTATGGGAGGTTTTTGACCAATGAAAGAGATTCTTAAAAGTCCAACTTGTGGCAATTCTTCAGCCAGTCTTGGACTACTAAGGTCTTTTCCTCTTTTTTATAGTAGAGTAAGATGCTCATTTTCAAAGCACATAGACTTACAAAGTTATATAGGTTACTATGTGCTTTGAAAATGAGCACCTAAGTGTATAGCGGTACTTTGTTTATTCACAGTATATGTTGTGGATATAGTACTATACAAGCAAAGGATCATCTCACTTGTTTTATAAATTTAAAAAAAAATCTCTATTCTAAATCCTCTCTCTTTCTTCAAAGCATATTTATATCTTCAATTTTCTTCCTGTATGCTTTGACTAATACCAATGACAATTTATTAGTCACCCCCTGGACCATCTCTATATATCCTTTTTAAGTTGTGGTCTCCAGAATGCACACAGTTCTCTAAGGGGGCCCTTTTAGTAAAGGGTTGCTGCGTGGCAAATTGGAAGTATTGCTGGCCTAATGCGGCTGCCGTTGGTAGTTTCGCCCCAGCGCATGGCATTTCCATCGCGATCGGAGGTAGTTGGGCAGCGCTGCACTCTGCCTGGCTACCAATGGGTTAGAGTGAGATCCCTTACCGCCATTTCATTTTTTTTCACTTTTACCCGCTGTGGTAAAAGGGGCCCTAAATGAGGTCTCACCAGAGACTTACACAGAGGAATGACTAAATAGCGGTTACTTCACTTTAGCAGATCTGTTTTAATCAAATGAGATCATTTTAAGTTCTGCAGCAGTTCTAAGGTTAAACTCATTTCCTGATTTTTGTTGTCTTTATTTTTTTTTTAAAACAGGTTTTTTTGTGCACTGAGCTGTCTCACTGTCAGTATCATCCAGAGCCAGCTCTTTATCTTGGCTCTGCAAGTGCACTGGCTTCGTCAGGTACTGGCATATATCCTTGCTGTAACCAAAGAGTCCTTCGATTTGACCCTACTCAACTTCCAAAGGTAAATTTTCATATTTTTTTTTCAAAAAGTAAAATGGCTGTGTACAATTGTTAATATTTTACTGTATCTGGAAGAAAACAGAGTAATGGTTACATCAGACATAAATTAGTTGTTTGGTTTAGAGTTCTATGGTTAAATGGTTCAGAGAATATGGTTTTGAGATGCACATAAAAAATAAATATGTACATAAGAAAACCTGACAAGGATAAAATGTGGGCTCTGATCTAGAAAACATTACTAGAAGAACACAGAAACAGCCCCAAAACTCAGGGAACCAGAAAACATTTGGTGATTACAGCAAACTAGTACACAAAAAGGGATCCAAGAAACCATCCCCAGGTGTAGATAGGATAAAGTTGAAAAAGAAAAAGAAAAACCAGACCCAATACATCTTGGAGTGGAAGAGTAACCTAGTGGTTAGTGCAGTGGACTTTGATCCTGGGGAACTGAGTTTGATTCTCACTGCAGCTCCTTGTGACTCTGGGCAAGTCACTTAACCCTCCATTGCCCCTGGTACAAAATAAGTACCTGAATATATGTAAACTGCTTTGAATGTAGTTGCAAAAACCTCAGAAAGGTTGTATATCAAGTCCCATTTCCCTTTCCCTTTACTGTCTTACCTGAATTCAAACATTAGGCGCTTTCACACCATTTTCCCTCTTAACCTGAAAAAAAAAGGGGGGGGGGGTTCAAAGAAACAATATACAATTTTTAAAGCCTAATAATCCAAATACAAGTTTAGCCTCAAGTGAGAGGGCCTTCAGGTGCATTCCTAGGAATTGTTTCTGTACAATTGGGCTTTTTACACATACCAGGAAATGTAGAAATCTTATCTCCCAAACACAGTAAATTCTAATTCTGGAAATGTAAATGCAGCACTGTGCTCTTACCTTGGGTGAAAAACAAACAACATCAGTAACATTATCATTTTAACAACTTCTGTCCAGACCTTTCCAAACACATCCAAACTATCACAAGATAAGTCTATCGATTTTTCCTCCTCTTTACCCTAAATGGAGATAATAAATAATATTTCAGGAGAGTGCAGACTCAAACTTTAAAATCTCCATCAAGCACCACTGAAAGAGTTTCCTAGGAGGTGAGGTCAGTGGCCGAAGGAAGTTTAGGAGAGAAGCTCGAATGTTTAGAGAAACTTTCCAAATTCTTCAGTATCCTATGGATTTTTAACTTGTCCTGGATAATTGCATCCTTTACTGCTTTCATTTGACTAGCATTACAGTAATTCATGCACTTGAAGTTTTCCTTTGTATTGAGAAGAAAGTTTTTAACAAGGGTCAAACAAATCTTAAGAAGAGAAGCCACAACAGTCCAAGTCAAATCCAGTGTGATGGTTGTCATACTTGAATGGGAATTCCAGGAGAAGAATCTGAATGCCTGGAAGTTGAAAGAAGTTTCTACTAGCCCTCCATCGCTTGGGTCCCTCAAAACTGGCGATGGCAAATACTTGTTTCACCCAAATTGTATTCCTAGCTCTCCAGTATAGAGCTTGTCCCATGGTGTGGCCACCCTCCTGCCCCACTGCTTCCCCAGCTCTCATGGTACATCCAAGGACAGTTGCTATACCACTGCTGTTAACACAGTTAAAGAGAGGCAAAAAAAACCAACAGTCAGTCACAGTCACAAGACAATTGGAAAAAATCAAGAAAACAATACAATATGTTAAAAAATCTTTAGTATTGTTTAGTTCATTTGCTGGTACAAAAGTCATCTGCTCAAGGTGGTCCCGTTTTGGCTTATGCGTGTTTCAGGGGCATATGATGATCTTCGAAGATAAGCAGGACAGCGTTTCTCACATAAGGGTGATGTCATCCAACGGAGCCCTGGTGTAGACATTACCCAGTGTACTTTACCTTTAAGAGGCCTTTGGCAGCATCCCACTGCATATGTGCGAGTGCCTTTCTGCCCAGCGTGAGTGCATGGGACCAGGAGTCTTCAGTTTTCTTCAGAGCAGAGAGGTTGCATTTCTGGTCTCTCCTTGGCATGTCAAACTTTTTTTCAGCTTTTTTGGTTAAGCAGTGCCCTTTTTTTGTGGTACTTTTTTATTTAATTCTTTTTTTTTCTTATTTCTCTTTCCCCATTATTTTATTTTATTTTTTAACTGCTTTTGCAGCAAATTTGATTCCTTTATTTTCGCGGCTCCTGAGACCTCTGAGGCCTGCTTGCTGGCCGGATCCTTTTGCCCCATTTTTTTCTTCTTGGTGAAGTTTCTTTCACCCTCACAATTTAGCCATTTGATTTCACATCAGCCATTTTTCCTGTCATGTTCCAGAAGATTCTCAGTGGCTTCAAGCACTGTGCTTGCTGCAACAGTCATATCTGGGACTGATCCCTATAGCTGGTTTCTGTCATGCCTGGGTCCAGACTACAAGGCCTCTAACTATGTTTAAAAATTCAGAAAAAAACCCAGAAAAGCAGAGAGGCTCAGTTCAAGAAACATTTTGGCGCTCCTAAGTCTGGTCCATCAACATCGGCATCAGAGACATTGGTCTCCATAGCTGCTGGAGCTGCATATGACATTGGGCGTGTACCGGCATCAAGGAGGTCTGCTGCCTCAACATCAGGCGCTAATAGGGGACCCTGGAACCAGTCAGCATTGGACATGTGTGAATTTGAAGACGTTCTTGTCAGCACCGAGGGACCACAATGCTGAGCATCAAGCAAAGGCTAAGAAGTATCACAATCGCTTCTTCTCAAAGCACAGTGCCTGGAGCTCTGGGACATTGGTGCTGCTGGCACTCTAAAAGTGTTGGAGCTGAGAGGATCAGTCCCCCTCTGTTGAAGCAGTTATGATGTGCCAGTCTCCCCGCAGCCGGGACCCCTCTTCCAGTTTGACACCAGCAGATTCACAGGCTGTCTTCTTTTTGGCCCCCCCCCCCCCCCCCCAACTTTTACTGATGCCTGCCCTTGAAGAATGGTTCCGGGCTATGCTCCAGGGGGAGCTGGGCTGTCTTCTGCAGCAGCATAGTACTAAGGCATCAAGGACGCTTGCACCAGCTGTGGAACCACTCTAGCCCAACTTGGAGGCCCATGCCCTGCCTGTTAAGCGGTTGGTGATGCCGGTGCCTCTATAGGCATTGGGGCTGGCACCAACCGATGCAGTGAACCTCTCTCGATCAGGGGAGTAAGTTACCCTGGATTCACAAAGAAGATCTGTACTTCAGAGTCCACCATCGAGGCTTGGACATACCTCCATTCGGCAAAGGCACAGACTCGGACGTCTCACAACAAATATTTTGTTGAGTCTGAGACAGGATCATTCCTGGATGTCCAAGGAGGAACCAGAAGAAGAAGTCTCTTGGTCTGCCTTTGGACCCCTCCCCACCACAATAGAGAAGGAAATCCCCTCCAGAAGAGCTGTTCTTTTGCAGGCTTTTTGCAGGAAATGGCAGAAGCCAGTCCATTTCAGTTGGAGACTGAGGGTGAGCCCAAGGCACAATTGTTGACTGTCCACAACTGTGATCCATCTAAGTAAACTATGACTGTTCCCGTTCACAGTATCTTCATGGATGCAGAGATGAAGAACTGGGGACCCCTCTCTGTGCAGGTAATTCCTAAGAGGGCAGACTATAAATAGAGTTCAGAAGGCTCTCGGATTCGAGAAGGCACAGTTGCCTCACCACTACATGGTGGTCGAATCTGACCTCAAAAGAGCCAGAAGTTTGAAGACTCATGCCTCGGTTTCTCCAGGCAGGGAGGCTCAAACACTGGATTCTTTTGGGAGGAAAGTTTATCTAGCTTTGATGCTTTGCTTATCTATTGCATCCAGACCTATCAGCTCTGCATGAGCTTCTACTTGACTCTGCAGACACTCTCTCACCGGAACAGGCTGTTGAGCTTCGCCAGCTAGCTTCCAAGCAGAAAGAGTGCAGAAAGTATTTGGCTAGGGGCATTTTGGCACTTTTGATGTGGCATCCAGACTCTCCGCTTTAGGGGTCAGTATGCGTAGATTCTCATGGCTACGTATCTCAGACCTAGAACCTGCAGGTCAGAAGTTTGTGGACATCCCGTGCTGAGGAGAACAATCTTTTTTTGAACAATGTGGAGGAGGTTGCTGACCTTATCAAGAAACATGCTGACACTATCAAGTTCTCTCTCGGCTGCCTTCTCCTGTGGCCCCCACTTCTCAGAGGTTTTCTGGAGGACATAAAAGGGGCTCCTACTACTCTCAAAGGTGCAGATTAACCCTTTCTTCCCATCCTCAACAACAGTCCCTGCCCCATTGCTCCCAGCCTTGACAGTAGTGCATTCAAAAGACCCATCCAGCTCCCTAGTCTAAGCAGGAGACAAGCTTTTAATTGGTTCCAGGAAAGCATAGCTGCCATCATAGTATAGCTGCCATCATAGTATCTCTCCCGGATGACCTACCGCTAGAAGGGAGACTAAATTTTTTTCATCAATGGTAGCCCCTTGTAATCTTAGGTTGGTGAGTTCTCCAAATAGTCTGGGTAGGGTACACCCTCCATTGGTAAAGAAAACCTCCAAATTGCCCACTAAGAATGTCTTATCTCGGCTCTCAGCACCGAAAAGTGCTTGCAGAAGAACTTTCTTCCCTTTTAAAGGCCCACGCAGTTGGACCCATTCCACCAGGGGAAAAAGAGAAGGAATTCTATTCCAGGTACTTTCTCGTGCCCAAGAAGATGGGGGGATTTTGCCCCATCCTAATCAATTCCTTTCTGCAGTTCAAAGAGTCTGTTGAGCAAATAGGCATTCCCACATGGCTCAAACAGCATCTGTTTTAAGCAGTTACTTGGCTACATCGGGCAGGTGACTTTTGTTCCAGCAAATGATCTAAATATTATTAAAGACTTTACTGCTTTGTTTTCTTGATTTTTTTTTCCAGCTCTCTTCCCACTGCTGTTGGCTCATTTAGCAGCTCACAGATTTCCAAGAAGTTACTGGGCCCAGTATTTTTTTTTTATTTTTTTGTTACATTTGTACCCCGCGCTTTCCCACTCATGACAGGCTCAATGTGGCTTACATGGGGCAATGAAGGGTTAAGTGACTTGCCCAGAATCACAAGGAGCTGCCTGTGCCAAGAATTGAACTCAGTTCCTCAGTTTCCCAGGACCAAAAGTCCACCACCCTAACCACTAGGCCACTCCTCCACTATGCTAAGTGAAGCATTGCTTTTGTTCAGAATTAAGGGGTCCCGAGCCCCCCCAAGAAGGCTTAAATGACCTTAATCTGACTCCATCTCTGAATAGCCCTAGAACTGGGGCAATCAGGGGGTTGTGAAGTTCTAAGAGGAGTTGCCACTGAGAGAGACGTTAGACCTAAGAGACCCGCATTAGTCCGCCTCTCAGCACTGGCAAGAAACAGATACCAGCCTTATGACAAACTGGATTTAGGTTACAAGTTATATAATGCAGCGAGTGATAGCCTGATACAGCAGAAGCATTTATACTTACAGCCTTTCATCATTAAGTTAAGCCCACAAATCATCATTTGGAATAAGGATTTTATTTGCACATCAGACTTTAATCAGGTACATTCAGCAGACAGATTCTGGGTACATCCGGACAGAGCCCTGCCGTCTGACAGAAGCGTTGGGGAAAATTCCAAAGCTATGGCAATTTGTCCCCTCTTTTATACACAAACCTCTCCATAGAAGTCTATGGTGAGATACCTAGCTCTCAATTTCTGAGATGATACTTTCCCACGCAGTCTTATCAGCATGTTTTGGGAAGCGTTGAGATAACAGTTCCACATCTGTCTGTGTCGCAATACTTTTCACACCATCTTAAGAACTCTGTATAACCTCTGTAGCCTTTTATACAAAACTAATAGACTCCATTTTGTTCATCTGATTTAAAGTGACAGTTGTACCAGTTTGTGTCAGGACTCATTGTTCAGACCTGCTTTTTGCAGATTCTCAAATATTAAATCACTTTCTTGTTGTTTGGCCTAGTCAGTACTTTTTCAGTTGTTTTAGCTATTTAAGGTATGTAAATTGACCCACCACTATTCCAGTGGATGGATCCCAAGCGGGGACACATATTAACTTACAGGAAAAGCAAGTCCTTGCGCAGCCAGTCATAGATTTTTAAACCTAGCTGGTATTTTTACAGCCTGAGTCCTAAAATCTGGCCTTCCACCCTTCCGGTGGATCCAGTGAGGGTCTCTTGCTGTAGTATAATTATACATTCCCCACTTGTCACCCCCTCTGGAGAGGGGTGACACAAAACTCGTCAAGCGTGTCATCATCTATTCCAGAAGGTGGCAAGCTATCAAACGAGAGGGGGAGTTTTGCTCTTATGGGTTGCTAGCAGATATTATGCCAGACAGAAAACTTCATTGTTAGGTGGTATATTTCTGGGCATATGGAATTCCCTTTATATTACCCAACCCCTTGGACCTTAATCTTGATGTTACCTCTCTTGAGGTGTACTCAAACCTGTAGTGAGAGAGGTTTTATGAATGGGACAAAACCATGAGTTCATCTATACGGGTAATAGCAATTTCAGGTGGATCATACTAATAAATACTTTCAGGTCTTGTTATGACTTAGTACATGGGGAGATAATCTAATGTATCTATCTCAGTGGTCTTGAGAAGGAACAGTGGTTTCGATTAAGCATTGTTATGGGCTCAACAAATATATGGCTAGTATTCAGATTGCAGGCTGGTTAAGGTTTGTAGGTATTCAGAATCCTTAAATAGGTCGGGATTCCTGGACCTTACTAGTACTCATCATTGGCATCCAATCATGAGCACTAATAAGTGGATAGTAAGCATGAGGTTGCCTCATACAGCAAAAAGAGTCAATCCTAGAAAAATTCATATCACCAGAGGTCATGCATGGATCTTGACATATGCATAATGACCTGGAAGTATGGGAAGCAATTTATATATCCATTACCCCACTTGGAGCTTAGTCAAACCTACAGAAAGACATGCAACGTAAGTAAGCCTAAACCAGAGTTAAACAATTGCATAGCTGGTTGATACTAACAGAGTAAAGGAAATAATAGGAAAATAAAAATAAAACCTTTTCAATATCTAGACAGGATTACTGCTAAACTAAAAATAAAACAAAATATGAATCTATAATGTCCATAAACAGCAACAGTAATTCTCAAATTAAGTATCAGTTCTAAATTCTCTTTCATCGATCATGGTTGAGGCGGTGGAAGCGCTGAAGAATCTGGATTTTCAGGCTGGTTTGCTGAAGGAAGTTGCCGATCTTGAGATGGTTAGGCTTGTAACATCTGAGTAAACACATATATCTTTCCCATGGACCCAAGACTTGTGGTCCAGCAGTTTGCAAGGTGTAAAGGTCATTGCCACAACCTTGGGGGATCTAACATCATTTGGACCTGGATAGATCTTGAAGACGTACTTATGGTGTACAAACGGGGATCTTTCCATGTCTTTATTCTAGGCATACACCATCAACTTAAAATGCCTCCTGAAATGCAGAATAACCCACTGGGAGAAACGGAGCAAAAGTATCATGGAAAGCTGTCTTTCCTCTGTAACAGGCTGGACTTTGGGCGAGGGGAGAGCTCTTCCATTTCAGCATGAAGTAAAAACTAACGCATACAGATTTAGAGCAACCTTCAGGTCACCAGTCAAGCCACCATCTTGCCAAACATGGCACTTTTTTTTTTGTTTTAGTTTTTATGTTTTTTTAATCATAAGCTAAATATGTTCTAACTCCATCTCAGGTGTAGAGCACCTGCTGTGATCCATAGTTCGAACCAGTTTGTGGTACAGTAGAGCTAGAAAGATATTTTTTAATTGCATGATGGCCCCTTCCTATCTTCTGCATAAGGATAGACATTATAGAATAGTACATAATTTCCTAGGTTTTTATGCTGCATGCTATCAGAATCACCTATAATTGTCATTTCCCCAAATTTCTACCATTTTCGTTTTAAAAAATAGGGAAATATATGGCCTACAACAATGGACTGCAAAGCAGGAAAACCAGTGCTTGAATCCCAGCTTTTGTACCTTTTGACAAATCATTCTATTTCATGTTGCCTGAGATACCCACTTTGATAAGTTATTAATTTGTAATTCACTTTGCATTTGGATTTAGAAGCGTAACTAACTAAAGGGCCCTTTTACTAAAGTATAGCATGTGCTAATTGCTGCAGATCCTATTTTATACCAGTGGGCCAGGTGGCACTTATTGCATGCTAATATCTATTAGCATGTGCTAAGCTTTAGGGAAGGGCCTCTAAATCTGAAAGAAAAATGCAAATTAAAAACAACCAAACTCTTTCAGCTAGGAATTAGTGCACCTGAAAATGTGTAAATTGCTTTCAGCTAAAATTAGAAAGGGGTGTAGAAATACAACATATAAGGGATTAGGTGTCCACACTTTCATGGGTCAAGAAAGCTGAGAAAAAGGAACCCTCATGCTACTAGTGGAACTTGCAGCTTCCAGTGAGGATTGGCAGGTCTCCTCTGAGGTGGGTGAACGCCTTAGCTGATTTTACTGAGTGGACCCACATTACATCATATTGATGACTTTTGGGTGTCTCCCTGTGCCTCGGGCATAATCCTCCCGCACTTTTACCCTATGATCAGAGATAATAGCTTGCATAAATTTGCATGCTATTATCTCTGATCATAGGGGCGATAAAGCCCAGCGCTGTTCCAGCTCTTTTTTTAGAGCACTGTTCGGAACAGTGCAGGGCTTTTGATCATCTGGGCATTAGATTGCCCACTGTTGGAAACAGGATACTGGGCTTGATGGACCTTCGGTTTGGCCCATTGTGGTAACACTTATGTTCTTATGTTCATATGTCTCTCTAACTACTGCTTTCTTTGTCATATTCACTTCCATTCTCAGAGTGCCTACTCTTGTCCATTTTCACTCAGGATCCAGAGAATGGCTAATTTCTTCTATACCAAAGTTCACAAGATTACTCTTGAATTTTCCACCAGCCCCTCCCACCCTCCCCCACTTCATTTCTTTCCCCTTACCATTAAGTCTATCAACTTGTCTTCCTTTTCTGAAACCAAAAAGGAGGACAATATCTTCTTTTTCTCTGCCAGGCTCATTAAGTGATCCTCTGATCTCATTCCCATCCCATTCTGGTGGAGCCTCTTCTGTTATTATTCCATTACCAGTTGGTGTATCCTAAGGCAGTATTCCCTCTTCTCTCTATGTACTCATGCCCTTAATGCGGTCATCATCCTCCATGGTTTTTAGTAGGGATGTACATTTAACGCATTAATATGATTAACGTGTTAAATGTTTAACTAGTATTAAAAATTTTAATGCATTAACGCCATCATCATCTCTCCCCCACCAGCTAGCACCTGTTTTTACCTCTCACGATGCAGCACGGCACTCCAGCAGACCCTCTCTCCTCTGCATGCACATTCTCCTTGCCCCTCACCACTGCTTCTCACCCGGCCCGAAAGATAAAATCACCAGACAACAAAGGTGAGATAAATTATTTTGGGGCCCTTTTACTAAGCTGTGGCAAAGAGTAGCCTGCGGCAGTGTGAGGTGTCTTTTGGGCACTTGCCGGACAGTTTTTACCATGTCCTGGAAAAAGTGCCTTTTTTTTTTTTAAGGGGCTGGAAAATGGACGCGCGGCAAAATAAAAACCAGTGCACATTTTCAGCCTGAGACGTTACCGCCATCCATTGACTTAGCAGGAAGGTCTCATGTGCTACCCAGGCGGTAGGCATGAAGTGCGCGCCCTTTGACATTTACCGTTGGATAAGCACCGTGCGGTAGAAAATAGAAAATACTTTCTACCGCATGTTTTCGGTGCGTGCAAAATTCAGAATTACTGCCCGGGGCATGCAGTAGCCAGGAGGTAATGCCGATTTGGCACATGCTGGATGCGAGTAGGCCCTTACGCGCCTTTGTAAAAGGGCCCCTTTATTTGTAGTTTTTGTAATTGAAATATGTCAGTTTTGAGAATTTATATCTGCTGTCTATATATTGCACTGTACAGGAGGAAATGTGAGGGGGTGCTTTAAGCGAGTAATCATACGATGTAAAAATTTTAATTGTGATTAATCGTGCGGTTAAACCTTTTAATCGATGGACAGCCCTAGTTGTTAGTACTATTTTTATGCTGACTTTGAGATCATTTTCTCTGTATCAGAATTTTTATTCATAGCCCCAGTCAAGACATAATTTCTAGCCTTTTCTCCCAAACCCTTTCCTCCTTTTTTTTTCTCTTTTTTTTTTTTTTGGTTAACACTGTCAGTCATCATCCCAGTTCATCTTTAAATGCACTCTTCTTTTCTGCACACATCCAACACACTGCTAAAACATATCTGTTCTGTATCACATCACCAAAATACATCACTTTTGTATCGCTACCAAAACCCTCATTGCCTCTTGCTTAGGCTACTGCACCCTACTCCCATTAAACTATCTCTACTGGGACTATGCAAGTCTTTATGTTCTTTTATTTTCTCTGTTACTATATAGATGCATGATTATACTTTCTTATTACAATCATCTATTCTCTTTTCAAGTCACTAAATTATCTTCCTATCTGCTCCTGTTTATAGCTTCAGCTTATCCTTGCAACCTACAAGTGCCTTCACTCTGGAACTCCTCATTACTTCTCTTCTCATCTACACATCCCCTGTGACCTTAAGTTGGATGAAGTGTTCTTATCTACCTTTTTTGGGTTGTCAAATCCCAACGCCACGGGTGGTGATAGGACTGAATTGGCTGAGGCTGAAAAATTAAGATGGGCCCCTTTTAACACCCATCAGTCCCAAGGCAGTAAGGTAGTTGGGGGGGGGGGGAGGGCAGAGGGGAGACAAGGGAAAATCCCTTCAGAGCTTCAGTAGTAAATAAAATCCTGCAAAAAGTAAACATTTTTACAGACATATATAGAAATCTCGCCATGATAGGAATAGAAACTGAAATGCAAGATATCAGAGATGCACATTTCACAAAGCTGATATATTACAATTAAGAAATTCAGAAAAACATGCTTTTTTTTTTTCTAATTGTCTTATCTGAACATTGCTTTGGTCCCTGTGTCTCTCTTCTGTTTTCTCTGGTTTTTTTTTCGTAATTCTTTTTCTAGGGTCTCCTATCCTTTTAACTTTTCTTCTTTCTCTACATCCACCAACTTTCTCCCCTCTGTGTCCTTTATTTGCCCTGTCCAGCACATATTCTCCTGTGTCCAGCATTGCCCCTTTGTGTCCCTGTCCATATTCGTCTGTGTCCAGCATTGCCCCTTTGTGTTCCTGTCCCTCCCCATGTCCAGAGTCTCCCCTCTTTCCCTTTCGTCCTGCACCCCCACCCCAGGGCTAGCAATCTCTCTTTTACACCCCTAACCCCCTTCTCATTGTGGTCCAGCATGTCTCTCCTTAAACCTTTCCCCCCTCCCCTTTTGGTCAGTGTTTCTCTTCCACCCCCCCCCCCCCCCAGCAAGCCCAGCAGCATTCGCTCCATTTCCTCCTCTCCACCTCTTCCAAGCATCCCTCTAAACTTGCAGCAGGTTGTTGGCAGAGGAAGCGATGAAGACAGAATGCCTCCTGCCGATCCCACCAGGGCTTTTCTTCTGCCATGTTCCGCCCACAGGAAATTCCTCTGCCGTATTCTGCCTCCCCCCCTCCTCCATGCCAATGTAAAGGTCCTGGTAAGGCCAACTAGAGGCAGCCTGTTTTCATTGCTACCTCTGCCTGCCACATACCCTGAATTTGGAGTACTGCTGGGTGGGGGGGGGGGGGGGGGGAGAGAAAGAGGTGCCAGATAGAGGGCACCTTGGTTCCACAGCAGGTGACCCATACCATTGGGCAGCCCTGGACTTTTTGCCAGGCTTACTCAATGGTATTCTTACCCTGCCCATCTCTGCACATTCTGTATTGTTATAGTTTGTGCTGGGTTCAAGTTTTTTATGGAAGTGTGTCCTCCCTGTCTGTTTATGTTCAAGACCTGCCAAAAGCCTATCTTTTGAAAACTGTTTTTAAACTTTAAATCTCAGCATTTCCTGATCAGTCTTGTTAATCATGCAAGTTCTTAATGCACATTGAATCTCTAACTCATTTTCAAAGGGATGTGCCTCACAGAGGTTTTGCTATGAAAAGACGGCCAGTGAACATGACTCAGTTGCAAAGTACATGCCTTAAAGTATGCATAGAGCTTTAAAAATGTAGTCTTTGCCCACCTGTTTTTACCTCTTCTGTGGGTAAAAGTATGATTTGTTTCCATATTGAGGGCCAGATGTACAAAGCTTAAAGCGCTTTTGATTATGTAGCTACTAACGCACAAAGGGGTTTGCTGTTAGCAGCCACCAAGAACCCCATGCAAATATATTACAATGAGCTCATTAGTATTCTGGTGGGTGCACAGCTCTAGAGCAGCAGTAATTTAGTGAACAAATTTTACGGCGGCTCAGGAGCTGCAAAAGCTGCCTGCTTGTGCTTCCTGCTTCTCATCTCCCAGCCCCCCCCCCCCCCCCCCCCCCACTGAAATTTAAAAAAAAAATTTCCCTAGTGGTCCAATGGACCCCAACCCCCCCCCCCCCCCAATCTTTTTTTTTTTTAATTTCCCTGGTGGTCCAGTGAACCTGACCGCCCCCCCCCCCCCCCTGAATCTTTTTTTTTTTTTAGATTCTCTCCTGCCTCGGCCCCACCTGGAATACAGTGGTGGTGCCCACGCCCTGTCCAGTGCATTCTGGGATATACTAGGCAGGGCTAAGTACTATATAGAAAAAAACAACTTATATGGTGTTTAGCCCCACCCATTGCACCCCAGAATGCACTGGGCAGAGCCTGGGCACAGCCATTGTATTCTGGGCGGGCCTGAGGCAGGAGAGAGGAGGAGCTGTTGCTCCTGCCCTCTTGCTTCCACCTTGTAAAGGTACATGGAGGGGTGTGGGTGGGGTCGGGATCGGTAGGAGAGTGTGTGTACGCATGAGGGAAGGGGTCCGGTCCAATGGACTACCAGGGAAAGTTAAAAAAAAAAGATTTTGTGTGGGGGTGGGAGGGCCATGGGGACGGGGATCAGGGTCCACTGGACCACCAGGTGAAAAAAAAAAGATTCGGGGGGTGGGGGGGTGTCGGGAAAAAAATTTTTAAAGTGGGGGGTCGGGGAAGTCCGGTGCATCAGAGCTGTCAAATGCATTTGACAGCTCGGACTCGCAAACAGCGAGCAATGCACAGCGAGGGATCCGTGCAGCTCATTTGCATGTGATCTCCTTTGTGCATCGCTTGCTGTTAGCGAGTCGGTAAATTTTACCGAGGCAGCTGTATTTTACGGTTGCGTTTGTGCATTGGGCTTTGAATTGGGGAAGGGAGAAATAAGCAAATATAGTTTTATGCAGATAAACACATTTGCCCATGTAAAATACTTTCATTTCCTCCTCACTATTTAAAACCCTCCTTGACTGCATTCCATTTTGGCCTCTTCTACGGTAGGGCTGTAAAGTGAGAGACCATGTGATCCATGTACCTGGAGAAGAAGGAGATGGAAATGGTGTGAATGCTGTGCCACATCCAGCTGCTAAAATCTTGGATGATCTACTGCTGCACAGAGATGTCATTGTTGTGGCATTTTCTAAAGATAAGAATAGGTGAGAAAAGAAATTCTTTCCCTGATTTGTTAATGTATTGACACCTCACTGTCTTTAATTTTTGTTTTATAGTATATATTATAGAGAAAGAAACCAACAATGATTTAATAACTGAAGCAACTTTCATATTTGAGTTTCATTCTGTTGACAGTGGAGGCTGCAGTGCTGCTTTCTTGAGCATGCCACCTCTTGTGTTACCCTTTACTTGATACACGGACTACTGCACCTAATAGGTTAGTGTTTGATGACATTGAAATTTTCCAGGGATGTGGACGAATTAAAATTGAACAAGGCACATATCCAATAATCAGATCCTCTACTGGAGAACCTGTATATTTTTGGTATGTTACTTATAACATTGTTCAAAGTGAGTGGCATCCCTTTCGTCTGGAAAATTGGAAATAGATATATTGAAATTTATAAGTTTTTTCCATATACGGATTGACAGGTGCCGTACCTCTATTGTCACTATAGATGCTTTAGGGGTGTCAAGAGGGGTAGTTGATCAATTTATTTATTTTTTGTCTACTAGATTGTAAGCTCTTTGAGCAGGGACTGTCTTTCTTCTATGTTTGTGCAGCGCTGCGTATGCCTTGTAGCGCTATAGAAATGCTAAATAGTAGTAGTAGTAGTAGTAGTTAAAGCCAGAAATCATTGTTGTACTTATATTCCCAATAATGCTAGCCCTGATGATTCTGTTATGAAGGCCTTACAAGGCCTTTCAGCATTGGCCAGTGAATTAGCTACTAATTCAGGTGTTGATACTGTTGTCTGTTGCATTATTCCCTATGTTTGGAGGTTTGTCTTAAGCCTTTTTGTTACTACTCTCGGTACAAGACAAACTAGACTTCCATCATAAATTTTGTGTAGGCCTACTGCTGTTGATGTTATTTATTTTACTTTTATTGCCTGTAACGCAAGTACACCTCTCTTATTAAGGAAGGTATTTATTCTGCTTATACTGTTTTTAATTGAAATATTGTATGGTTGATTTTTTTTTAGTTTTTTTATATTCTGCTAATGTGAATAGATAGGTTTAGATTGTTTTTTTTTTCATTTTCATACTGTTGTACCTTTCATCAATGGACCTCGAGTGGTAACTAAGCGGACTGTTCTCTACTGGTGATGATTTCTCAGTCATCAAGAGGGGAATGAATTGATTTGCTCCATTTTCTGTACAAAGGAAGAAGAAGATTATGTTCCTATGTATGTTCCAAAATGCTATAAGTCAGCATGGCCTTCATATATGATCAAGGCCCATTACACTCAGAGTGGTGCCACTGCCTCACTCGTAATCATAATGCTCCCTAGCAAGCAGTAGTTATTCATTATATTTACTCTAGTAAGTTTGTATTTGGCCAATATTAACCCTTCTTTAATGCTACAATGAAATATTTCTTCCCTAATAATACTAGTTTTAAGTTGTATTTACACAATCACTGTGTGACTAATGATTAGCTCTGTAATAATGATATATCAGTTGATTACAATCGTGTGTACTCAAACAAATAGACTTAATTGAATTCTCGTGTTTCCAAGTTTCAGTCTGCCCCAGAGGGGTAATTACAGGATAGTTAGGCCCCTTGGGTTGGTTATGGTAAAAGGGAATCCCAACGCTGCATTTTCATTCAGCATATATTTATGTATCCGCATGCTGACTCTTGCTATGGCCTTGTCCCTTATTATGCCAGACCACCCATGTCACCTCAGATATATACATCTCCTCACCAGGCTCTAGGAGCCCTCTGGAACGGATGGCCACATACTAGAACTCACATGTGCCGCCCCCCCCCCTTGGGGGCCCAGCAAGAGGAGAATGTAGAAATATGCTGTCACTTGCTCTCAGTGAAATACAGGCCAAGGGCTCAGGCTAAGAGCTAGGCCTCTAAGAATCAAAGATCATCTCTGACACACATACATTTCACTGCAGCAAGTGCTGAAGTAAGCAACTGAGAGCAGATAGAGGGAGGGGGAATCTGCTCTATAAACAATAGCGAGACTGACACTAGCAAGTAAGTCACAAGCATGGATGTTTTGGCTAATGGAAGATAGTAGTGGGTCAGGTGCAAGTGGGGGGGGGGGGGGGGGGGAACTGAAGGGAACAAAACGACATGTGAAGTCATTACTTCACAGATGTTGCCATGAACATCTTTTGTTGATACTTAGAGCTTGGAAACATATGAACTCATCGTTATCAACTGATAATGAACAAAGACTTCTGGTGAGAAATTTAGGGTCCATAGAAATGAATGGTACCAGAAAGGTATAAAAAGGGCAGTCTGCAAGGGTATCCGAGCAGAAGGCAGAAGAGAGAAGACAGACTGCACCTGCTGTGTGTCACGAAGTGCTGTTCCACCATGTTCCAGATATGAATGCCTAATTGCCTGTACTGCCTTTGGTGAGATGCTAATAAAATATCTTCTTGTATCCCAGTGTATCCTTCTAATTGTTGAGGGCATTTATACTCGGCCTGTGTAAAACAAGCCGAGAATATACAAAGTGAAAGTAATTAACTATCTTTAAATTAGTAGAAACCTTATTGTGTCACCTGCCCAAACTATTAATACCATGGCCTTATAGCTTTTTATAGCTTCTATTATATTCACACCACATTTTGCTATGATACAAGAACAAGAAGATGGGGTCAGAACTTGTTCTTTCTAGGAAAGGTGCTACAATAAAACAGTGGCGTAGCCAGTCAGCCAATTTTGAGTGGGGCTAAGCCACCCTACCCCCACCTCAAAATATAAATATAGTAGCTAATGAGGATTCCCAAGCTCTATCAGCTGAAGACTTTCTCTACAGGTGGCCAGAACTCCCTTTTACCAAGCTTGACAGGCAGCAGCAACGTCCATAAGCCACTGATGCTGGCACCGTACACATGCTTAGTTGTTGGTGGCTCAAGGATATTGTCGCTTACTGCAGAGCTTGGTAGAAGGGAGCTCTGGCTGTCTTTGGAGGCGGACCTCAGCTGGGGATGCTTGGGGATCCCCACCAGCTATACAACAAGGGTGCTAGGGCCCAGGTCAGAAAATAAAGAAGGGATCCCCTCTCCTCCCTGCGTCCCCTATGATTTCCCCACATGCCACTACTTTCACACCGACAGACCCTCACCAAATACAGAACAAGGGATCACAAATTAGAAATAAAAATATTTCGTCAAAAATTGAATAGAGAACCCCAAGAAGTTAACCTTAGCATTTACTGCAACACCGGAGAATAAAAACAGAAATGCATTTCCTTTTCTACTGAACACAATATAAAGACATTTGCTATGGACATCTCACAAAGCTAACATATTCCTTTTAGAACTTTCAAAATAAAATGATTTTTTCTACTTTTGTGGTCTGGGTATTTTATTTTCCATCATGCTGGTTCATTTTTTCTGCTTTTCTGTCTGTCATCTGTTAATTCTCTTTCAATTTGCTACTGTCCATTTGTGTTTTCTCATATCTCCTGTCTGTTCCCTCACTTCACCTGCCTCTGACATATTGATTGTTCCTTTTTAGCTCTTCTCTCTTTTTGTTCTTTTCTTCCTCTCTGTCAACTCAGATTTCAACCTTTCTCACCCTTTTTACTTTTCAGTTACCTATCAAATTTCCATCTTTTTCACTTACCCACTAGCCCTCCCATTTCCCATCTCACTCCTTCCCCAGCCCTCTATTCCCTTTCATCTTGAATCTACTCCACATTTCCATATTTCTACCCTCTGTAATCACTATCCTCTCATTCATGTCCTTGCCACCCCCTCCTGGCCTCTCTCACATGGTTCCACCATTCCCTCCACCTTTTTAGCCCAGTAGCTGATCCCTCTTTCTCCCCTCTCCACTCTTGTAGCCTGAATTCTTCCTTCCCCTTCTCTCTTCCCTCCTGCTCTCTCCTCCTTGGTCCAGCATTTCTCCCTCTCTTGTCCCTCACTCCCATTGTCTGGCATCCATTCATCACTTCCTTCTGCTCATGGATCCAACATCTCCCTCTTTTCTTTCCTTCATTCCTGTTTTCTCTCCCTCCCTCTCATCTGCTTCCATGTTAACATCTTTCCCTCTCTCCTATTGTCCAACATCTTTCTCTCTTCGTCCCTTGGGTCTGGGGTCTATCATTTCTCTTCCCCTCCCTCCATGCAGCATCCTCTCCCTTCCACTTCCATGTCCAACATTTCTGCCTCTCTCCCACTGTCCATTTCTCTCTCCCCCCATGCCCTGAGCCCAACATCTCTCTCTTCCCCCACCATGATGCAGCATCTCTCCCTCCCCTCCACCATCATGTTCAACATTTTGCCCTTCTCCCCTTTCCATGCACCATCTGTCCCTCCCCTCCACTCCTATGCCCAGCATTTCTCCATCTCTTTCCCCTCTCCAGTCAGCATCTCTCCATTCCTTCCACCCTATATTCAATCTTTCTCCATTTCTTGCCCCTCTCCTCCCCTTGCAGCTTCTCTCCTTCCCTCTCCTACTCCATATGCAAGATTTTTCCCTCTTGCCCCTCTCTACCCCTTTGCTGCACCTTTCCCTTACTCCCCCTTTCCACCTTACGTCCAACAGTTTTCCCTCTCTTGCCTCTCTTCCTCCCACCATGCACCTACCTCCCCTACCCCACTCCAGCAGCACCAGTAGTTCCCACAGGCTGCCTGCTGCTCTGCCATTAACCCAGAAGCCTCCCCTCTGCTGCGTCTTACCCAGTCAGAAACAGGATGTTGCGACAGACGGGTGGGATATGGCAGAGGGGAGGCCTCCAGGTTTACAGCAGGCAGCATGTGAGAACTGCTGCCAGAGACCCATTGAAGTAAGAGCTACACACTTAAAAGAGGGACGAGGGAGATGCAAGACCGTGGGAGTCCAGCCTACTCTGTCAAGGGTGCACTGCTGCTGGGTGGGCCTGAGCCCAAACTGGTCGGGCAAGAACAGCCCAACAAAACCCTAAAATAGTTTGACGCACTAGGTTACTGGGGATTTTATTTTTTTTTATTTTTGGGGAGAGTACTATAAACAATATGTAAAAGTCTGCAAACAAACTTGGAGTACTTGTTAATTACTTTGAGATTTATTGCAAATTTCTCCTTAGCTGTTTTGTTCTCTTTCATATTCTTGTATAGTTGCACATGTGCAACCATGTTTTATTTATTTATTTTTTTAATAATGGAAACAGTTACAGATAATAACTATGGAATTGTTTAAAATAGCTTCTTTTTTTTTTATTTTAATTTTTTTTTTAGTGACTCTGAGATAGAACTACCAGACAAGGATCTTGAATATGATGTAGTATTGGAACCAAATGCACTGTGGGGGCAGAAGACAGGAGAGATCAGTACTGTAAGTAAAGTTAGAATAATGTTCTGTTCTATTGAAATAGTAGTTGTTTACTTTCAGCTACCCCTATCTGCCAACAGTAAGCAGCCCTTGAAAACCCCGACAAGCACTGCACACATGCTCCTGGTCTGGCTACCTCCAACCCACTGACTGTGTTTCTGCTTGGTTTTGGCAAGTACCTTGTCCACAAGATGCTGTCTGGTTTGTGGGGACACTTGAAACCACACAAGCCTTCCAGGGACAGGAAAATACCTACTATACCTGACTGTAGCTCACTTTTAGGTATAACCAAAAAAAAAGCATGAGACGAAACAAAAAAAAATATATAATATAATATATATATATCTGTGTCATACTTTTCTTAGAAAGGCACAGTACGCTAACCCACTGCTCCAAAAAGCCTTCTCTACATAATCATTTTTGTTTAAAATTACTAAAGCTCCACCTTTGTTCATTTTTTAAAATAACTATAGAATTATAATGTTTTAAGGTTCCAGTGCTGTTTCATCAAAACTTAAATTACTTCAATTCTGGTGAATCACTGCTACTAGAAGAGCTATGGGATGACAAAGAATTATTAAGATACCTTTTATTTCACCCTCGCTTTTGTCTTTCTTTATGTTTTTATACATCCAAGGATACACTTTATTGTTGGCAGAGTCCTTTTTGTCTCAAGCTTTTTCAATTTTTGTTTCTGTTTAGAAGGAATGGGTCTACGGAATCTTAGCAGAGATTGGGTGGCGACGCCGGTAATTGGAGAGTAAAACCAATTCTGGGCGGACTACTACGGTCTGTGCCCTGATCGTGGCTGAATAGATATGGATGGGCTGGAGTATAAATTTTAAGGGGCTGCGACGATAGCTTCAGAACTTTTAGTACAAGAACAGTGCTGGGCAGACTTTTACGGTCTGTGCCCTGAGAAAGTATCACATACCATTTAAAATGAGTTTATGTTGTTGGGGCAGACTGGATGGACCATTCAGTTCTATATCTGCTGTCATTTCATTTCATTTACTATGTTAATCTCTTCTCTGTATTTATCAATGTATTTAAATCCTTGGATACCAAACTGTTCATATCCTAAATTGTTCTTCATCGTTTTCAGTTCCTCATACAAAAGTTCTTCCTTTCAGTTAACTACTACTTTGCATCTGTTAAAATTTGGCTTTGTCATCAACAAAATCTTCATCCTTAAATATATGAGGCTCCTTATTAGAGCCCGACCGAACCCAGGATCTTCGGTTTATACCAAAACCAAATGCGGCACTGAAATTGACCAATCGGTTTCAACAGAAACCAAAACTTCCCCCCAAAATGCAAATGAACCCCACTTGTTCCTGCCCCATGCCATTGCAGCAGGCTTTGATCCTGGTGACCTGGGTTCAATTCCCACTACAGCCGTTTGTGACCTTGAGCAAGTCACTTAACCCTCCATTGCCCCAGGTGCAAGAACTTGCCACCCTGTTTACTAAGCCATGTAACAATGCCGGCACAGCCCATTGAAAGTGAATGGACTGTGTCGGCATTAGTGCAAGGCAGCCGCTAGCGCAGCTTAGTAAACAGGGGGGTTAGATTGTGAGCCCTCTAGACACAGAGAAAGTACCTGCATATGTGTTCAGTGCTGCATATATCTAGTAGTACTATAGAAATGATTACTAGTGGTAGTAGACTGCTGAGACTTTCTGCGGCAGAAGTCCTGGCAGGCATTGCAAAGGAGCAGCGGCACGGGTCAGGAATGGGTGCGGTTCATTTCTGTCTCCAAAGAGGCCACTAAACTACCAGGGCTTTCTAAGGTAGAGGTGGTCATGTGGGATGGGAGGGGGGAGTGAGTTTCAGTTTCAGCTAAAAATGCACAGGTATTTTTGGCCAAAACCTGAACACAGATTTTGGTCCGGTTTCACTTCTAAAACTGAAATTCGGTTGGTCTCTACTCTTAAGGAAATTCTGTACAACAAATTAAAAATTCTGTACACAGTATTTGAAAATTCTGCACATTTTATTTATTTGTTTTTTTTTTTTTTTTTTTGCAGAATTCCTCCATTTTAAAGGCCATTTTCTTCCCTCGTACATGAAATACCCTGACCATCACAGCAGTTTCTTTCCTCGGGTTATACCTTCTCCATTTCTCTCTTAGCTTGTGCCCCTTCCACTGTTAAGTTCAGTCCCCAGCTTTCTCTACCTCCTCTTCAGGATGTGAATACCTCCAATTTTTCTCCTCTTCCTCCTTCACCCTCTTTTTGTTCACCTATTCTCTACCCTCTAGCAGTACTCTGCCTTCTAGAGTTCTCTCTTCCCATCTCTCAGATTTCACTGCCCTCCCTTTGCTCTCCCCCTAACTCTCAGCAAGACCCCTGTTCTGTCCACCCCCAAAGTATCTTCCCCCTTTCTCAGGCAATCCCCACCTTACTAAGCTAAAAGCCCACCTTTTTGATGCTGCTTTTAACTCCTAACCCTTATTCACTTGTTCAGAACCCTTATTTTATCATCCTCACTTTAATATTCCCTTATCTCTTTATCCTTATCTCTTTATCCTGTTTGTCCTAATTAGATTGTAAGCTCTGTCGAGCAGGGACTGTCTCTTCATGTTCAAGTGTACAGCGCTGTGTACGTCTAGTAGCTCTATAGAAATGATAAGTAGTAGTAGTAGTAGTACTTTTCTATGCCCCAAGCCCCATGGCACACACTCCTTCCACCTTTTGCCAACCTTCGCCTCTCCCATGGCGCACACCCCCCACATCTAACCTTTTTGTAGCCCTTCACTCCATGATACACACACACATGTTATCCACCTTGCCCCAGCCCTCCTCCCCCATGACACATACAACCCTGTGCACCTTCTTGCAGCCTTCCACACTCTTCCCATGGCGCACACGGATCCACTCACACAAACATGAAATTTATTCATAACCTGCTAATTTCCTTTCCTTGAGTCTTGCTAGACCAGTCCAGACCAATGGGTTGAATCCTTCTACCATCAAATGGAAGTAGATGTACCAAGCTATACCAGTGACATCACCGATATAAGGGCTGGTGCAGCCTAGAATTCTCCAGTATGCCTCTGCTAAACTGAACTTGGTCCACTTTCTATATACCAATTTAAACTCATCAAAATCACTGCAGCATATATCGTGAAACGCATAATTGGCTAGACTATACACAGCCCAGGGAAAGAGCAAGCAGCCCCCAAAGAAATCCCATATGCCATAGTCTTCCAGAGTGGGAACTGGACTGGTCTAGCAGGACTCAAGGAAAAGAAATTAAGAGGTATGAATACATTTCATGTTTTCTTGTTTATTGTTTCCAACTGTTTGAGGATAAACTTTTCAGTTTATTAGCTCTGTTTCTGTGACAGGCCCATTATCTACATTAATGTTTTGTTTGGTAAGAGTTGTGACCATATTTTGAGATCTCAGTGTTCTATAGAAACCAGCAGGAAATAGCATGCTGGACAGGAAGCTGTCAACTTAGGTTTGCAGGTGGGTCCTGAGCAGCGCTTGGCAGAACCTTCCAAAGTGTCCACAGTGGTTAACTCTGAGTGAAGAATAATAGTTTTGAGATGGTGCATGACCTTTATGTAGTAGTACAAACACTACTGAAACTTTGGTTTCTTGTATGTATGTAACAGATTTATATCCCATGTTATCTAAAGAAATCCAAGCAGGTTATAAATAACTTACATATTAGATTTTAAAAGGGGACCTTCAGTAATAACTTATTGAAAGCAAATGAGCTATTTTCAATGTATTTGAAGGATATCCTGCAGTTGCCAGATTCAACTTTACCTCCTTATACAAAAATATATTATTTACCTCAAAAGAAAGTTTCATCTGTAGATTCTGCAGGATTGTCACAAGGGGAGGCTCAGAAACCTCAAAATTTAACTGCATTTCTTGAGGACTCGAATTTTGAGATTACAGACCGAGGAATATTGTTAGTTCAGTTTGTATTTGAGAAAGATTTGAACCATGTGTTTAAGTTATATTTCAAGAATTCTGTTAAACTGTTTTATGGACAAAAATTTTGGATGTACCCTGATGTTGCGAAGGCAACTCAGGAGAGGAGACAATTCTTGGATTTAAGAAAGAATGTAAAAGTTTTGGGAGCATCGTTCTTGTTAGCTTATCCCTGTAAGTGCAGAGTTAACTTCCAGGGAAATAAGTATGTTTTTTCTGAACCATCACAGCTAAAAGTTTTTGTGGAAGCTAAGAGGATTCAGACCCCCACAGTGTAATAACATCAGACCAATTAAGACAGTTTGTGGAATAAAGGTTAGCCGATTTATTTAACTAATAGTTATGTTTATAAAACTTCTCCTCATGTTTCTTAACGCCCCCCCCCCCTTCCATAATTGAGGTCTAAGGAAGAATGAAAATTGTCATAATTTAGACAAGGAAGTGTTTTGTAATTGATTCTTGATGATATTTCCTTCTGTGTTTCCTATGCAAGTTGTTGTACTTGTGAAATTGAAAATCAATAAAGAATTTAAATAAAAGGGGACCTTCCGTAATAATAAAAAATAAAAACATATTTAGTAATTTAAAAACACAAAACATAATAGTAGAGATACTTCATATCATTTCCTGTTTAGACAAATCCATTACCAACAGCCATTGACCTTAACCAGAAAAGGCTGCTTAAACAGGATTTTAAACTTTTGTGAAAAGCCAGCAAAGATGAAATTCACCTTGGTTCTTGAGGATGTGAGTTCCATAAAATAGGCACTTCCACAGAGAACATTTTAAACAGTGAATCCTCGTAACAGATTTGATGAATGGTAGAACATCCAATAATAATCCTTTTTTCAGACTTGGTTTGATTGATAACTGAGGTGATCTGTGTCCTTCTCTTACTATCTCTTAATATCTTCCTGAAAAACTATTGACTCCTTTATTCTATTTCACCTCCTTTTTATTCTATCCTATTAACACAAAAAACAACAAAAGCAAACAAACAAAAAAAACCTGTCCTTTCACTTGCAGAGGGTCTGACCTCTATAAGGCCCAGATGCATCAACCAAACGTAAAAAAATCTAAAACGTAAAAGTCCTTAACGAATTTAAAAAAACGAAGAATGCACCAAAAAAACAAGCTGCACATGTTTGGTGCAGTATTGTAAAGTACAATGCATCAAACTGGTGTAATCCCCGTCGTTAATCGGCCCCTAAAGCATGCGCAGAGCAGCCAAGCGTTATGCTGGCTGCTCTGCGCATGCCACAAACGTTAAAACAAACAAAAAAAACCCCAATACACAAACACGTTGAAAATAAAAGGGGCAAAGGCACTCGTCAGGAGCGTCCTGTATGGACGGCCTTGCGTCAGACGGGGGTGGGCCCAGGTCAGGGAAGGAGAGACGTCCTGAAGACTCGCGGCGATCAGATGTTCTTCTTGTCCGTGCAGCGCCTTCACACAGAGGTGAGAGGCGCTGCGCGGGCCCGGTAAGACGGAGGGGGGGGGTCCGGTGGATGGGGGGGAGCGGCGGCGACAACCTCAGGGGGGCGGGGCACGGGGGCGGAGGATGGCGGGAGGCAGAGCTGTGGGAGAAGGAGAAAGAGAGAGACAGGAAGGGAAGGGGGCCGGGGCTGCTAAACTTTTGATTTTTGTTTTGATTTTTTATTTAATACAGGGGGAAGCGGGGAACAGCGGCAACCTCAGGCGGAGGGGGGGGCAAGGCCATCCATACAGGACGCTCCTGACGAGCACCTTTGGCCTCTCCCGATCCTTTTTTGCTTTTTGGTTTGATTTTCTTTTTTATGCAGGGGGAAGCGGGGAGCCACGTGTTTGTGTGGGTTATTTATATTTTCAAACGTGCCAGCTTGGATTTTTATGCTTCAGGGAGAAGCGGGGAGCAGTGTCTGTATGACAGCTCAGGCCTTAACGACAGCTCTGACCTCACGTTAAATATTTCACAGTAAATGATTCGGTGCAATCATCAGTATGGTTAGTGCATCCCGAATTGTCCAAATTGCAATTGTAAGTGACTCGTTTGCATTCCGTTTTCGTTAGCTGCTAGCGTCGTCGGAAAAAGGCCTTTAATGCATGCTACGGTTGAAAATTTCTTCGTTAAAGGGTCGTTAAAGTTTAGTGCATCTGGGCCTAAGTTCCTTATCTGTCTCTATCCTATTGCCTATATTGCACTGTGATTTTATATTTTTATGCTGGTATTGTCTTAAAGGGATTTTAGAGAATTGTGTTTTGAATATTTGTGCTAGTGATTTCATCTTTTTATGCTGGAATTGTCTTAAAGGTGTTTTCATTGGAACTGTGTTTTAACCTGTGCCAAGTGTTTTAAACCTGTGACTTAATCTGGTGACATTGAATCTGGTGTCTGTTTTCATTAGAATTGTGTGTTGAATCTACACTGCCAGAGACTTAATTCAATCAATTTTGGTTACATAGCATCTGGTGACTCATAGCTCCGGAGAAGGGGCAATTTTGTTTTGAGCTGGATAGTAGAACCTAAGTTTACCTTGTGAGCTGGGAGCTGCGCTGGGCATTTTCAGACTTGGTTTGATTGGTAACTGAGGTTACCTGTGTCCTAGATTAGTAAACTCGACTCAGGAAAGAGACCTTGGGGTGTTGGTGTCGGAGGATCTGAAGGTGAAGAAATAATGCGACAAGGTGACGGCCATGGCCAGAAGGATGCTAGGCTGCGTAGAGAGGGGCATAACCAGCAGAAAAAAAGAAGGTGTTGATGCCCCTCTACAAGTCGTTGGTGAGGCCCCACTTGGAGTATTGTGTTCAGTTTTGGAGGCCGTATCTTGCTAAAGATGGAAAAAGACTGGAAGCAGTGCAAAGAAAAGCTACGAAAATAGTATGGGATTTGCGTTGCAAACCGTACGAGAGACTTGCTGACCTGAACATGTACACCTTGGAGGAAAGGAGAAACAGGGGTGATATGATGCAGACGTTCAAATATTTGAAAGGTATTAATCCGCAAACGAACCTTTTCCGGAGACGGGAAGGCGGTAGAAGTAGAGGACATGAATTGAGGTTGAAGGGGGACAGACTCAGGACTAATGTCAGGAAGTATTTTTTCACGGAGAGGGTGGTGGATATGTGGAATGCCCTCCCGCAGGAGGTGATGGAGATGAAAATGGTAATGGAATTCAAACATGCATGGGATAAACACAAAGGAATCCTGTTTAGAAGGAATGGTTCCATGGAATCTTAGCGGAGAATGGGTGGCAACGCCGGTAATTGGAAACAAAACGGGAGCTGGGCAGACTTCTATGGTCTACGCCCTGATCGTGACTGAATAGATAGGGATGGGCTGGAGTGTAAATTTTAAGGGGCTTCGATGTTAGCTTCAGAACTTAGTACAAGAACAGTACTGGGCAGACTTTTACGGTCTGTGCCCTGAGAAAGGCAAGGACAAATCAAACTTGGGTATACATACAGTGGGGGAAATAAGTATTTGATCCCTTGCTGATTTTGTAAGTTTGCCCACTGACAAAGACATGAGCAGCCCATAATTGAAGGGTAGGTTATTGGTAACAGTGAGAGATAGCACATCACAAATTAAATCCGGAAAATCACATTGTGGAAAGTGTATGAATTTATTTGCATTCTGCAGAGGGAAATAAGTATTTAATCCCTCTGGCAAACAAGACCTAATACTTGGTGGCAAAACCCTTGTTGGCAAGCACAGCGGTCAGACGTCTTCTGTAGTTGATGATGAGGTTTGCACACATGTCAGGAGGAATTTTGGTCCACTCCTCTTTGCAGATCATCTCTAAATCATTAAGAGTTCTGGGCTGTCGCTTGGCAACTCGCATCTTCAGCTCCCTCCATAAGTTTTCAATGGGATTAAGGTCTGGTGACTGGCTAGGCCACTCCATGACCCTAATGTGCTTCTTCCTGAGCCACTCCTTTGTTGCCTTGGCTGTATTGGGTCATTGTCGTGCTGGAAGACCCAGCCACGACCCATTTTTAAGGCCCTGGCGGAGGGAAGGAGGTTGTCACTCAGAATTGTACGGTACATGGCCCCATCCATTCTCCCATTGATGCGGTGAAGTAGTCCTGTGCCCTTAGCAGAGAAACACCCCCAAAACATAACATTTCCACCTCCATGCTTGACAGTGGGGACGGTGTTCTTTGGGTCATAGGCAGCATTTCTCTTCCTCCAAACACGGCGAGTTGAGTTCATGCCAAAGAGCTCAATTTTTGTCTCATCTGACCACAGCACCTTCTCCCAATCACTCTCGGCATCATCCAGGTGTTCACTGGCAAACTTCAGACGGGCCGTCACATGTGCCTTCCGGAGCAGGGGGACCTTGCGGGCACTGCAGGATTGCAATCCGTTATGTCGTAATGTGTTACCAATGGTTTTCGTGGTGACAGTGGTCCCAGCTGCCTTGAGATCATTGACAAGTTCCCCCCTTGTAGTTGTAGGCTGATTTCTAACCTTCCTCATGATCAAGGATACCCCACGAGGTGAGATTTTGCGTGGAGCCCCAGATCTTTGTCGATTGACAGTCATTTTGTACTTCTTCCATTTTCTTACTATGGCACCAACAGTTGTCTCCTTCTCGCCCAGCGTCTTACTGATGGTTTTGTAGCCCATTCCAGCCTTGTGCAGGTGTATGATCTTGTCCCTGACATCCTTAGACAGCTCCTTGCTCTTGGCCATTTTGTAGAGGTTAGAGTCTGACTGATTCACTGAGTCTGTGGACAGGTGTCTTTCATACAGGTGACCATTGCCGACAGCTGTCTGTCATGCAGGTAACGAGTTGATTTGGAGCATCTACCTGGTCTGTAGGGGCCAGATCTCTTACTGGTTGGTGGGGGATCAAATACTTATTTCCCTCTGCAGAATGCAAATAAATTCATATACTTTCCACAATGTGATTTTCCGGATTTAATTTGTGATGTGCTATCTCTCACTGTTACCAATAACCTACCCTTCAATTATGGGCTGCTCATGTCTTTGTCAGTGGGCAAACTTACAAAATCAGCAAGGGATCAAATACTTATTTCCCCCACTGTATAAAGTATCACATACCATGTAAAATGAGTTTTTCTTGTTGGGAGACTGGATGGACCGTACAGGTCTTTATCTGCCGTCATTTACTATGTTACTGTTTCGTTTTTAACAGACCTCAGTTGACAAGGTGATCGATACATTTGCAAAAAAAGAGGCAATACTCAGTGGTACTTTATTATTTCATGATTTATAGATCAAAAACATTATCTTAAATTGAAAATGTCAAATAATGGAAATCCAATATAGACTTTCTTCAAGATTAGTGTGATATGATTGAAGTCGGAGGCACCTGAAAACACCAGTGCCATCGTGTTCTCTGCAACCTGAAGTGCACACACAGAATGTTGAGGTAATCCCAAATAAAAGTGTATTACAGTAATCAAAAGTACAGAATCACTGTTTGAAAATTATTTTCATTCAGTAAGACCCTTAGCATTACTAATAACCTTAATTTATTTAAAATAAAACCTTAAAAAAAAATTTCAGTTGTGCTTTAAAAGATAATGAAGAATCTAATACGAAACCCAAATCTCTCTTCTTCTGAAGTACTGCAATAGAAACCCTATCAAGTAATACTTCTCGCAGTGGTAAATTAATTATAGCCTGACATAACCAAGCAAGAATAGTTATCATTCATAGGTTAATAGATCTTTACTGGAACTAAAAATTGTGTATCGACTTCATTTAACCAATATTCTGCTTCAAGGCTTTTCCCCCTTTGTTTTCCACCTTGAATGCAGCTGCAAGTTTTGCTATTTCATCTCTTCTGAAAGAGTTTTCCATACATCTACCTGTAAAGAAATGTTTTAATTCTGAGTCTACCTTTTCTAGCTTCCTATTTTATAATGCATTTTTCTGGAACTTTCTTTCCACTTGGTCATTATTTGTTCTTTATTTTCCACAGTTCCTTTTACTCAAAAACTTCAGCTTACAACTGGTAAGTTATAAAATGTTTCTTTGCTTTCATTTTCATATTTATTAAGCAGAACAAGTAGTTGATATTAAATATTTGTGGGACCATTCTCTAACCTAGGTGCTCACATTTACACCTAGGTTACACATTTACACATTGTTATACATGCAGATGTTTAGAATGCTACCATTTACATGCATATGTGTACACTTATGTATGTACTAGTATGCTTTTTGTTAGCTGCCTAGATTTGGAGATAGTGCAGGATATAAGAATTTTTAAATAAATAAGTGCTATTCTGCAAGTACTCGCTTAACTTGCATAATGTGTATTTGCAAGGGAGGTGTACACAGGGGCAGAGCATGGGCAGGACTCCTCTTTACAAAATACTGTGCATTACGTGCATGCCTGCTGCACTTAAGTTTTCAGACTGATACTAGCTCTGTGACTGGTGTGACTGTGAGTGCCTAAATGTTAGGCACATTAATACCTGGTTGTGCTAGTATTCTATAAAGGAAAGTATGTGCCTACTTACCTTTATAGAATAGGCTTCTACTGCATGCCTTCCAGGCCCTAATTCTAGACCCCCATTTATAGAATAGCCCCCTTAGTGAATATTTCCTTTCTTAGGGTGATTGAATAATCAATAGAAATAAATATTTGTTGAGTGGTATGTTAGTGTCTTGTCCATGGTACAAGAATTAGTGCAGACAGTGCTTCTTACTAGGAAAGCATTTATCCGATACTTGAAATAGTTTTCCCACAGGAAATCCCCTTATTAATTCTGACAACTGTGATCCATATTACATTTTAAAACACAAACCCCCCCAAAATAGTCATCCTTAGCGGCCCACCAGACCAGCCAAGCAGATGGAGACTGAGAACATTTGACTCTGAGACTTGTATAAGGCCCCTGTGTAGTCTCAGCCAGCAGATGGTGGACATGAAGACTTTGAGGGGCATAATCAAACGGGGCGCTCAAGTTTTCCTGAGGGCATCCTCGCAGGATGTCCCCGCGAAGGGGCAAGGAAACCCATATTATTGAAACAAGATGGGCGGCCATCTTTCGTTTTGATAATATGGTCGGCGACGCCCAAATCTCAACATTTAGGTCGACCTTAGAGATGGTCGTCCCTGGTTTTCGGCGATAATGGAAACCGAGGACGCCCATCTCAAAAATGACCAAATCCAACTCATTTGGTCGTGGGATGAGCCAGCATTCGTAGTGCACTGGTCCCCCTAACACACCAGGACACCAACCGGGCCTGTTTGTGGTCTTAGCCTGTGTGGTAGACCCAGGGGAAGGTTCCTGGAGGTATTCTTATTTTGGAGGTCCATTTGGGGAGCTCATGGCTGTAATTTAAAAAAACAAAACAAAATGTTTTTACGGCTGTAGCTATGTTGTCCTTTCTGGTTTCAGGAATGTTGGTCCATGGGGGCCACTTTTCCCCTTGGGGTGTTACACTTGGGTGGCCAGGTTCTTCCCCCTTCCTGCCTTCCCCTGTAGGGGAGAGGACTGCTTCTGCCTCGGCTTCTGTGTCTCCTGTGGCAACCTTCAGTGCCCTAGAACAGCAGACAGCAATCTAGTTTTAAAAGAAATAAAAAGAGAAAGCAGCAGTGTGTGGCTGGTGCTGACAAGGAACCTTGAGCAGCAGCAGGAGAGGCTGTCTTGGAGAACTGTGGTAGCAGTCCTTGCCTTCCTCCCTCCTTCTCTACCAGGGCGATTAGTGGAGTCCCTGTGGCTTGGAGAGGACCATGAGATGAGCATGGAAAAACTTTGCCACTGTCACACATGTAGCTGCTGGGGAGTAGAGATGCCTGGGGCACAATGTTGGCTCTTTGGAAGAGGCAGCTAGTACCACAGTGGCAGGCGAAGTGGGTCCTTCTTCTGTGGTTCCTGTTTTGGCAGGAGCCACCATGATTTTGGATTCAGCCTGCAACTCTGAATTGCCTCCCTTGTTGTTGCTGGAGGAGCCTCTCCCTGGGGCATCTTCAGTACCAGGTAAGAGTCTGGAGAGTGGCTCTGGGTTTCCTCTGGATTTCATATGGTCCCTGTTCAAAGCCTGGAAGTTGGGTCCTCCCGCAGTGGATGGGCTTCCTCCTCCTCAGCTGCCTTCGGTGCCTTCTCTGCCTAAATGTCCTAAAATAGAATGGGACGCTGAGCTGGAGGATTTTTCTCCTAGGTGCTCTAAGGAGGATCTCGGTGACCAGGAGGAGGAGGCCATCTTTGTCTGGGGGGGTTGAAGAGGACCTTCCCCCTCAAGAAAGATCCCTCAAGAGGACAGACTTTTTCAGAGAAATTTGCTGTTTGAGTTCATTGCACAAGTGTCCTCTGTGCTCTAGTTTGAAGATGAAGTAGTGATGGAAGGATCTGCTAAGCAGCCGTCTTTCTTAGTAAATCAAGATATTAGGGGCACAATAGCTTACAATAGTTGTTATGGAAGAACCAGCACCAGCCTGTCCACTAGGCAGTGGCATAATTCCCTCTACTCGCCCTCTCTCCACCCTGAGGTGTTCAGGCCTCACTTACCTTCCTCTGTGGCAGTGATGTGACAGTCAGCAGCTATAGAAAATGAATGGTGGCTGGCGCATGCTCAACGCCTGCAAGTTCCTACCTCCTCTGAAACAAGAAGTTCAAAGGGGGCAAGAACTGGCAAGGTTTGAGCATGCACAGATGCTCAAGGCCACATGCTGGCCGCAGTACATCTTCTGTAGCTGCCATCTGATTGGGTTTATGCCCTGGAGGAAGGGAGATAAGGCCTGAGCACCTTAACAGGCAGAGGGAGGCAAAGAAGAAATGAGAGAGATTCTGGAGACCATGGAGGGTGTTGGGGGGGGAGGGGTGGAAGAGAGAAATGCTGGAGACGTGGGGGGGGGGGGGGGGGGGAAGAGAGAGAGATGCTGGAGATGAGGGGCAACGGTGAGGGGATACATGGTTGAAAGTCTGCCTAGGGCATCAGATATCCTTGGGAAGAACAAGCATACTTTTAGCTCTAGGGAGGGTGGACAATCTTTTAATCCTTTTGCACAGTTAAAACACTTTCTATCCATCTAAATTACTTTGAAAACTGTTCTCAGTATTGGGCCAAGAATGCAAGATACTTCGGAATAACTTGCCCTTTTCTTGGGTTCATTAAGTTGTCTTTTGGTCTTATTCCTAGGAATCTTTCTGTTTTGTTCTAGATCATGTTATATTTACCTTGGTTTTTGGCATAAAAAGTGTACCTTTTTTTCTGACAAGAAGCCCTGTTTTTCTGAATACTTTTCCTTTATTCTTCTCTTTGTTTCTGTGTACTGTATGTGCTTTGTCTCTGAGTGTAAGGGTTCTAATATGGATCAGCATACCAGTTAGATTAATAAAGGTGGGTGTAACTTAATAGGTGAAACTTTCATAAAGTTCGACCCATCTGTTAGACAAAATATAGCTCAGAACTAAGGAGAGGATCTTGATTATCTTTTTTGCATTAGATGAAATAATAAGATTGTGAAAAAGTTAGTTGTTTAGCTCCTTTGCAAAATACAAGGGTGCTTTAGTAGTGGTATCTTATTTCCATGTAGAAGCAACAGTCGCTGTTGTCAGAAGAGGAGGAGTACACCACTGGTTCAGAAGTTACAGAAGATGAGGTTGGGGATGAGGAAGAAGTATCCAAGAAGCAAGGTGTATCTATCTCTATTTATAATACATGTTTCCCAGCAGCACTTATTGGCAGTTATTGGTTGTTGTAAGCAAGGACTCAGTTTTCATGTTGAATAATTGTCATATCTATTAAACCATAAGATACATCATAGTTATGACAATGAAAATATCAAAAAATATATATTTCAGTGACTAATCCAATAAGGAGCTGTTTTTCTGTGCATCTATATGGCCCTGTGTGACTTACAGACCCTGCAGGATCTCCTCTCCCTCTTTAGTTTTCTCTGTCCTTCCCTCTTCCTTCACTCTCCCTTCCAACCCGAGGCCACCTCTTTCTCATTTTGTCTCTTCGGCCTGTAGGGGTCTTTTCCTTGTTATCTCAGCTTTGCTGGTTAGACCTGAACAGTGTGTTTTTTCTAGCGAAAAAGGTGCCGGTACTCAAATGCCAGGCCACTGAGAGACCCACCCCGCAATAGTCAGGCCCCCTGCAACCAGTCAAAGAACCTATGTCAAGGCAGAATTGGTGTGTAGAGCCTGAAATCTTTCATTAAAATTTGGGGACCATGGGTCAATTTTAGCAGACAGTGGAAAAGATGCCAGTACTCAGTACCCCCAAGTACCCCCTCAAAAAAAGCCCTGGACCTGAACCATCTTTTTCTGAACCAAATATGGATTCTACAGCTTGAGGCCTGAATTCAATATTTACCAGCTTTCTATAAAGGAAAACTACTTGTTGGCATAGCTGTGCTAGTGACTTCATCAAGGCCATGTGTACGTGCACTAGCCTTCCAGTTATCTTCTGGGAATGTGTATAGGAGCGTGCCTTATAGAAACAGTCTCTAGGAACATCTGTGAACCATGGAGGGGAGTTTGCTGCCATCAGGCTTGTGACTGATAGGATATTCTTGCTGGAAGCTCAAGGCCTCATTGTCATGACTATGAATAATCTGCTGGACAGAGATAAACGGTTGGTGATTGGGCCATAAGTGTCACCTGAGTCCATAAGTGTCACCTGACGTGGAGGAATATCAATGCTGGGATCAGAGAGAGATAGATGAGTGAGGAGAAGAAGATTGCCTGGTGGATAGTTCTGTCTTGGAGGAGAAGAGACTATTTTCCCTAAACACTGTGAACTGTGATTCCTTGTACTGAGAGCTGACAAGGTCAAGCCCGGTGGCTTACCCAAAGACTGAGTAACTAGCTGCACAGAATAGAGACTTTGGAGTAAACACCTTATCTACTGGGGCTCGTAGGTGCATTCTGCTGGAGTCTGAACGGGAATCTAATTCATCACATCACCTGAAGTCTGTAAGTTGGAATCTACAAGACCGCAAGGGTAGGAAGCAGGAATTTTCCTCTATGTCTCGGGCTTTAGTAGGTTTGGTTTTGCCTGTAACTGATTGGTTGTCTCAGGACTGGTGGTCAGTAGCCTAATTCTGCTGTTGGTTATCTTTTCTCAGGATATATTATAGTTGTGTAGTTGCATACGTATATATTTTCATATATCTATTGGTGTAATAATCAGTATATTTTGGTAATGTACACAGTATGATTTTTGTTGCATTTTGCTTGGCTATATTGCTAATTATTTTTATATATAATAGATAATGTATGTTTCCATTTTGGCATTGTTCCTTTCATTGGTGCAGATCCTTACACAAACCTAAAGGCCACATTTAGGTACTGTTATATTCCTCAGCAAACGAGTCCACAGCACTTATACCCCATAATTTCCCACCGCTGGCAGGCTCAATGTGGCTTACAACATTTAAATTATAAATAGGCGAGTACAATAAATGGAAAGGGATAAGCGGGGTGGAGAGGTAAAGGTAAAAGTGGGTAAGTCCATAAGAGCACTAGAGGGGTCAGAGTTCTAGGGTCATTGAGGTAGTACAGGATCTTTAGGTTACGCTTGCCCAAATAAGTAGGTCTTGAGTGACTTCCTGAAAGTCAGATGATCTTGAACCGTTTTTACTGATTTAGGTAGTGCATTCCACAAATGAGTATTGACATAGGAAAAGGTGGAAGCATATGTGGTTTTATGCTTGAGTCCAGAACACGCAGGGTAATGGAGGTTTAAGTACGAACGGGCAGTTCTGAGTGAGTTTCTTGGCAGTAGGTTGACAAGGGCATCCATATACGCTGGGGCTGCTCCATAGAGAATCTTATGGACTAGGGTACAAATTTTAAAAGTTATACACTCCTGTACAGGAAGCCAGTGTAGATTCTGTGCCCACCTAAGTACCTCTACAAGCCTTTCTTCCACAACTGTCTCTCTTCCTTTCCCTCTTTCTGCAGGCACCTCCATCTCTCCACAGCTGTTTCTTCCACTTTCCTCTACTCATGCCTCGTCAGCCATCTTTTCTTCCTGTCTCCATAGCTGCCTCATGTTCCCTCTTTTTTTATTTTTGCTGTCACCTCTCTCTCTCTCTCTGTCTCTCTCTCTCAAGCCAGTGTCCTCCTGCCTCCACATTTATTCTTTCCTTGCTGTCACCCATCTCCCTCTTTTATCTTTGCAGTCATCCCCTCCTTTTCTCTTTTTTAGCTGCCCCTTTCCTCTCTATCATCAGCTGCCTACTTCTTCCCTACAGTCTTTCCCTCCATGCACACTCCTCTGCCACCTTAGGGCCCCTCATGCTGTTTTCTGCACCTGTCTGGAAGGGGCACCAAGTAAGTGTCTTGTATGGATTGGTGGGGGTGGGGAAGAGGAAAGGAGATACAGACAGAATGGCTGACTAAAAGAAACAAGGAGGGGGAGAGAAGGATTGGTGGGGATAAGGGAGAGGAACCGAGGCAAAGAGAATAACAACTTTGTATTTCTTTTGGGACTGGAGCTGGGCAGATGCAAATGAAGTGATGGGTCAGGCTGGGGAGATGTAACTTAGCAGTAGAAAGGGTGTGAACCAACTCCTCCAATGAAAATTCACCAGGTATCATTTTTATCAGCTGTGCTAAAGGTTCCTCAACCTTACACAAGCTCTACAGAACAATTCTTATGAATTCCTTTAGAAAGACCCTGCAGTGGCGTAGCAAGGGGGGGGAGGGGCGGTTCGCCACGGGTGTCAGCTCGGGGGGGGGGGGGTGCTCCCTGCCAGCTCCCCCCTCTCGGCACGTCAACACCCCCCCCCCCCCCGACCAGTGCCTACCCTCCTCAGCTCCCTCCGGCTCCAACCAGCTCCCGCACCCTACCTTTAAAGAAATTTTGTAAGCCGTGGAGAGGCGAGGCGCAGCGCCTCGCGCCTGCATGTAAAAAAAGCGTGGATCGTCATCGGGCCTTCCCTCATGCTGTCTGTCCCGCCCTCCGCTGACGCAACTTCCTATTTCCGCAAGGGCGGGACAGACAGCGTGAGGGAAGGCCCGATGACGATCCACGCTTTTTTTTACATGCAGGCGCGAGGCGCTGCGCCTCACCTCTCCACGGCTTCTGAAATTTCTTTAAAGGTAGGGTGCAGGAGCTGGTTGGAGGGAGCTGGGGAGGTGTTGGTGCGCCGAGGGGGTGCAACAGCGAACCGCCCCGGGTGGCAGCCCTCCTTGCTACCCACTGGGACCCTGTAAGATTTGGGTCAGATAGGCCCCATGAAGGAACATAGAAGTCTCTTGTTTTCAAGAATTAGGCACACTATGATGTTCAGGTATTCTCATTCTCCTCCTTTCACTAAGAGGCTAAATATTCCTGAATCTCATCTGGTGGTTGAGAGTACTGACAGCTTATCATGCTACTTAGCTAATCTTCAGCGAGTGCTGCTGGATGATAAAACCTGTTTGTGTTACACTTTGAACTGTGAAGGTCATCTTTACAACTCTGTCAGTTGTAACTGGGGTTGCCAAGTGGCTGAATTTCTGCTGGGCATACTAATCCATTTCTGATTTTACTTAACTGTATACATGGATACGCAGGTTTTCTTTTCCTAAGAAAAGGACAACTAAATATCAAATCAGGCCTGGATGCCATCTTAGATTTCCACGACTATACTCCCGTTGGTTAGTTCCCTGCTTTCTCGTCTCAAGCAATGCCTGTCTCATTGGGCTTGGGGTCAGGGGCAGCCTCTTCAGCTGTTTCTCATCCTGAGCTTCCCTCTCGGAAACTTTTTTTTCTCCAGAATTCATTCTCCTGCGTTGTCAGGCTTATTTTTTGAAGCTCTCCAATTAGAGCTCAGAGTCTCTGCAAGCTGCTCGGCCTCTGCAGTTAGACTCTTCTGCCAAGAAAAAGTGCTTGGAGAAATTTACTGAAGTGGATTCTCTTTCTTCTCCTCCTCTTTCTCACTCTGAAGGTGAGATTTCAGAGACTTCTTTTGGTTCTAGAGAAGGGTGATATGTTGCCTGTTAAGTTGATGATCCTGTGGCCATTAGGGTTTTTCACAGGAAGGAATTACCTTCCTTTCTAACTAAAGCACTGAAGATCTTCAATATTGCTTTTCCTGAGTCTCAGGCTTCCTATGCAGCTAATCCTAAAATGGCTTGCATGAAAAAGTCCCCCAAGACTTTTCCAGTTCACGAGGCTATACAAAAATTAATTTTGGCCCAATAGTCCACTCTGGATGCCAGTCTAATGGTAACTCGGGCTATGTTTCACCTTTACACTGTGACTCAGGATGAGCTGGAGAAGCTTAAATTACCCAGAGTTAATGTCTTAGTGGTCACAGTGATGACGTCTACCCTTCTGGTGAAATGTGGCATAGTGCTGAAAGATGTTCAGGATAGGAAGCTGGAATCTGTTCTGAAACTTCCTTTTGAAGTTTCAGATCTATTATTATTATTAGCATTTGTATAGCGCTACCAGACGCACGCAGCGCTGAACACCTGAATCTCTGCAAGCAGTAGTTTGCAGTTCTTATGCTTCTAGGGCTTGTCTCAGCTGGGTGCAGCAAATGACAGATTCTCTCTCTGTTACAGATTACATGCTTCTTTGGCATTTCCTGTCATGGAAACAGGTTTGGCTTATCTGGCTGATTCTTTATATGATTTGGTTGGGGCTTCGGTCAAAGAAATGGCCTTAGCAGATGCAGTTTCTAAGCACCATCTTACGAAGCTGCCTTTTTGAGGGAAACTCCTTTTTGGAAAAATTAGTCTAGGACTTGGGGGACTGAATGACTCAGCATTTACCTGAGGACAAGCTTAGAGGCTCCTTCAAGCCTAATCAGGCTCGTCCTCAGTTTAAGGATTTGAAGCGGTGTAGACCTGGCCACTCTTCGACGTTTCAGAGACTCAGATACCAGCCTAAGTAGTCCTTTTACTCTGACAAGAGGGCCTCTAACCAATCTGCCAGATCCTCCCCTGCCACCCGTTCCTCACAATGATGAGGTTCCGGTCCATTCTTCAGTCGTGACAGTAAGAGGGCATCTGATCCTTTTTTTATGAAGAGTGAGCCAAGGTCATTTCCAACCAGTGGGTCTTAGAGATTATCAAAGAAAGTTACAAATTAGAGTTCTTGTCTCTCCAACAAAGATCTTTTTCTTGGAGTCCCAGTGCAAAATCTTTCACGAGCAGAAGGCCATTATTTCCACCCTTCAGACCTTGCAGGATCTGGGAGCAGTGTTTCTAGTACCAAAAGGTAACTGAACGAAGAAAAAAACCCATGGGGTAATCAAAGCAGACAAAAAGCAGGAGAAGGAAGCAGGCTGAATAAGCAATGGGATAAACACACTGGTTTATTTACTACAATACATAAGACTTGACACGGCACCGTGTTTCATCTCAGAAGTGCCTGCCTCACAAGTCTACAATAAAAGATAAAATAATAATAAAATAGATAAAAGTATAACATACAAATAAGATTACTCAATTATAAACATAAGGTGATAAAAGATAGTTATGAAAAATTATATGATGTGTGTGTGTGTGTGTGTATATATATATAATGAAAACATGAAAAATAGAACCTTTGGGTATGTACAAAGTGGTTTTGAAAGAGTTTTAAAAAATGTAACAAATTTCTTGATAGCATGTCATAATTGTATGAATAAATCAATGTGTGTGTTATTGATACATAGATGCATAAATATAAAAAAGTATACATACATATAAATATAATGAAGAGTTCTAATAAAAGGTGTGCAGGATAAAAATTCTCAAAGGAACGTAAAAAATATATAACTAAAACAGAGGGAAACTGACCTTGTATTGAGGTAAACTGCAAAAAAAGAACCTTTGCAGCTGAGTGGGCAAATGTTGAATGGTCTGGGTGAAAGCAGAAAACCAAAAGTGAACTTAAACATGGGATGTGATGAAAGAATGAGGTAACAAGGTAACATTAAACATGCTGAATTGTGAATTAAAAAGAACAAAAGCATACCTTTAAAAAGACCATGCATGAACAAATATTGCACTCCTCAAAGGATAAATCGTTCTGCTGTTAGAAATGAAAGGGACAATAAGAGCATGTGTGTACAGTGTATTATAATAAACCAACAAGATGGTAGAAATAGTGAAGGACATGGTGTAAAAAAAAAATAACATAAGCCGTCTGCTATATATATAAATATATATATATATATATATATATATATATATATATATATATATATATATATATAAAAGCATGGGCGACGCCATATAATGGAAACAAAACATTTGGATGTGAAAAGTGACTCTACATACAGTATGTGACCAAACTAAACATGATAGAAACAGAACATTTAAGGAATGGAAACGAAATTAGTAAACAAAAATGTGTAATGCAGGTGGTGACATAATAAAGAAGCATGACAGAGAAACCAGGTGTCTAGTAATAATGAATGTATGAGATAAAGAGCATAGTGCTAATGATATGAAAACGTGTGAACCGTCTAAGAGTCGTCTATATTTAATAAAAAACCAAAGTGCTGATACCACAGTGCAGATAAATTAATACTTCAAGTGAAAGTCGCTGCTAACTGCTGAGAACAGTGGACATATGACTTGCTTCCATGGAGTAGGTGTAGCGAGAGCTGGCATACAAATCAGCTTATGTGGGTGAAATGAAGAAATAAAACCGAGTATTAAGTGGGAGAAAACATAACTTATGCCATAAAATATATAACCTACGTAGTTTAAAATCTCATTTAATCGGGAGAAAGTTGAAAACTTATGGTTAAGTAGTGCCGAACAAGCATGCTCAGTGCTGTGTGTGGCTCACCTCTGTGGTAGGAAAACTGAGCAATTGTGTGGCATTATTTTAAAAAATGGTGCATGTGTCATGGTAAATAAGATGCTGGTGTTAAGGGGTGATGGTAAACAGAATGCTCATCCATTAAGACTTTGTGAATGAAAAAACTTAGGTATGGGTGACAAATATGTTGGTGAAGGAAATAAGACAAATAACAAGATACAAGTGAATGAGTGGTCTGAAACGAGCTTAATGGTGAATAAAAATACATATCCTGAATGACATTGCAGATATGCAATCAGACCTTGCTACTGAAGCAAAAATAAAATATAGAGCTGCTAATAAAAAAGAACCATTCCAATGTTTTTATATATATCAAACATTATTTAATACAACTATAATGGAGCATAAACTCAGAGAAATGGACGAAAATCAATCTCTTGATTATGGCCAGATGGTGCAACAGTATTAAAATCATAAATGAGCTGTTCTTCTTCTCTTAAAAGCAGGTTGTCAATATTGTTCTTGCGCCAATGTGGTTTAAAAATCTTAGACTAGAAACTTGAGATCATCTATGGAATAATTTGTACTGTGCCAATGGTCCACCAATGGAGCAGTCTCAACATTTCTGTTGATGCAGCTACGATGTTCCATGAGACAGGTTTTTATCATACGGTTGGTTTTACCTATATATAATAACTGGCAGAGACATTGGATAATATAACTCCCACGAACGTACTTAAACCTCCATTACCCAGTATATAATGGACTTAAATACAAAAGCACCTATGCATCAACTTTCTCCTACTCTAGCGCTCATCTCTGGAATGAACTGCCTAAACTGGTGAAACTTACTACTGATCACCCTACTTTCAAAAAGCACCTCAAGACCTTTCTATTTGGCAAAGTGTATGCCTCAGTCCCGCCAGGCATCTCTACCTTCTGATCTGTCTTACCCTGGTGTCACATTACTCACCGCAGCTCTTTCTCTTTTACTTTACCTCGCTTTGCCTTTTTTCCATTATACTTCTAGGACATTAATTGTTTGACCCCTGACATGCTGTGTTTTTATGTAGATTGTTGTAAGCCACATTGGGCCTGCCCATGGGTGGGAAATTGTGGGATATAAATGCTTTAAATAAATAAATAAATGTTAGAGGCATTGCAGTTGGAATTTTGTTTCAAGGTGTATGTCTTTTGTCAGATGTTACGGCCTGTCCTATTAGAGCAGCAAGCAGGTCCCTAGAGTAGCCTAGTGGTCGGTGCAGTGCACTGTAGAGAAGGGAACCCAGGACCATATTCTACTCTAACTGTTACACTTGTGGTGGAAAGTTTGAGCTGTCCAAACTTCACATAAGAGGTCCCAGAGGTTAGCTTAGGGGGTTAGCTTAGGGGATGACTATAGAAAAGGTGATTACGACAAAATGAGAAAAATGGTGAAAAAAAGACTGAAAGGAGCAGCTCGCAGAGTAAAAAACTTGCATCAGGCGTGGATGCTGTTTAAAAACACCATCCTGGAGGTTCAGGACAAATATATTCCACGTATTAGAAAAAAGGGAAAAAAGACTAAACGTCAGCCAGCGTGGCTAAACAGTAAGATAAAGGAAATCATTAGAGCCAAAAAACAATCCTTCAGAAAGTGGAGAAGAGAACCAACTGAAAGT
This sequence comes from Microcaecilia unicolor, assembly GCF_901765095.1. Taxonomy (NCBI): domain Eukaryota; kingdom Metazoa; phylum Chordata; class Amphibia; order Gymnophiona; family Siphonopidae; genus Microcaecilia; species Microcaecilia unicolor. Next base: position 93,248,295 of record NC_044033.1, on the reverse strand, counting down.
AACAGGATAGATCATAAGGAATGCCAAGCCAAATGCAAAGCGGAGATAAGGAGGGCAAAAAAGGACTTTGAGAAGAAATTAGCGTTGGAAGCAAAAATACATAGTAAAAAATTTTTTAGATACATTAAAAGCAGGAAACCGGCCAAAGAGTCGGTTGGGCCGCTGGACGAAAATGGTGTTAAAGGGGCGATCAAGGAGGACAAAGCCGTAGCGGAGAAATTAAATGAATTCTTTGCTTCGGTCTTCACCGAGGAGGATTTGGGGGGGACACCGGTGCCGGAAAGAATATTTGAAGCGGGGGAGTCGGAGAAACTAAACAAATTCTCTGTAACCTTGGAGGATGTAATGGGTCAGTTCAGCAAGCTGAAGAGTAGTAAATCACCGGGACCTGATGGTATTCATCCCAGAGTATTAATAGAACTAAAAAATGAACTTGCGGAGCTACTGTTAGAAATATGCAATCTGTCCCTAAAATCGAGTGTAGTACCGGAAGACTGGAGGGTAGCCAATGTTACTCCGATTTTTAAGAAGGGTTCCAGAGGAGATCCGGGAAATTATAGACCGGTGAGTCTGACGTCGGTGCCGGGCAAGATGGTGGAGGCTATTATTAAGAATAAAATTGCAGAGCATATACAAAAACATGGACTGATGAGACAAAGTCAGCACGGATTTAGTGAAGGGAAGTCTTGCCTCACCAATCTAATGCATTTTTTTGAGGGGGTAAGCAAACATGTGGACAATGGGGAGCCGGTTGATATTGTATATCTGGATTTTCAGAAGGCATTTGACAAAGTGCCGCACGAAAGACTCCTGAAGAAATTGCAGAGTCATGGAATCGGAGGTAGGGTATTATTATGGATTAAGAACTGGTTGAAAGATAGGAAGCAGAGAGTAGGATTGCGTGGCCAGTATTCTCAGTGGAGGAGGGTAGTTAGTGGGGTCCCGCAGGGGTCTGTGCTGGGTCCGTTGCTTTTAATGTATTTATAAATGACCTAGAGATGGGAATAACTAGTGAGGTAATTAAATTCGCCGATGACACAAAATTATTCAGGGTCATCAAGTCGCAGGAGGAATGTGAACGATTACAGGAGGACCTTGCGAGACTGGGAGAATGGGCGTGCAAGTGGCAGATGAAGTTCAATGTTGACAAGTGCAAAGTGATGCATGTGGGTAAGAGGAACCCGAATTATAGCTACGTCTTGCAAGGTTCCGCGTTAGGAGTTACGGATCAAGAAAGGGATCTGGGTGTCGTCGTCGATGATACGCTGAAACCTTCTGCTCAGTGTGCTGCTGCGGCTAGGAAAGCGAATAGAATGTTGGGTGTTATTAGGAAGGGTATGGAGTCCAGGTGTGCGGATGTTATAATGCCGTTGTATCGCTCCATGGTGCGACCGCACCTGGAGTATTGTGTTCAGTACTGGTCTCCGTATCTCAAAAAAGATATAGTAGAATTGGAAAAGGTACAGCGAAGGGCGACGAAAATGATAGTGGGGATGGGACGACTTTCCTATGAAGAGAGGCTGAGAAGGCTAGGGCTTTTCAGCTTGGAGAAGAAACGGCTGAGGGGAGATATGATATAAGTGTATAAAATAATGAGTGGAATGGATCGGGTGGATGTGAAGCGACTGTTCACGCTATCCAAAAATACTAGGACTAGAGGGCATGAGTTGAAGCTACAGTGTGGTAAATTTAAAACGAATCGGAGAAAATTTTTCTTCACCCAACGTGTAATTAGACTCTGGAATTCGTTGCCGGAGAACGTGGTACGGGCGGTTAGCTTGACGGAGTTTAAAAAGGGGTTAGATAGATTCCTAAAGGACAAGTCCATAGACCGCTATTAAATGGACTTGGAAAAATTCCGCATTTTTAGGTATAACTTGTCTGGAATGTTTTTACGTTTGGGGAGCGTGCCAGGTGCCCTTGACCTGGATTGGCCACTGTCGGTGACAGGATGCTGGGCTAGATGCACCTTTGGTCTTTCCCAGTATGGCACTACTTATGTACTTATGACTTCTTAAAGGAAAAGGCCATAGACCATTATTAAATTGACTTGGGGAAAATCCACAGTTTATTTCTGAGGTAAGCAGCATAAAATGTATTTTTTGGGATCGTGCCAGGTATTTGTGACCTGGATTGGCCACTGTTGGAAACAGGATGCCGGGATTGATAAATCTTTGGTCTGTCCCAGTGTGGTAATACTTATGTACTTATGTAGTGGAAACTATTGTAAAGAATAAAATTACAAAACATGTAAACAAGCATGGTTTAATGGGACAGAGTCAGCATGGATTCAGCCATGGGTGATCTTGCCTCACCAATTTGCTTCATTTCTTTGAAGGCATGAATAAACATGTGGATAAAGGTGAGCAGGTTGATATAGTGTATGTAGATTTTCAGAAAGCTTTTGACAAAGTTCCTCATGAGAGATTCCTGAGAAAATTACAGAGTCATGGGATAGGAGGGAATGTTCTGTTGTGGATTAAGAATTGGTTATTTGACAGAAAACAGAGGGTAGGGTTAAATGACCATTTTTGTCAATGGAAGAGGGTGAAGAGTGGAGTGCCGCAGGGATCTGTATTGGGACCAGTACTATTTAACATATTTATAAATGATATGGAAATCAGAACGACGAGTGAGGTGATCAAATTTGCACATGATACAAAACTATTCAAGGTTGTTAAAACACGTGCGGACTGTGAAATATTGCACAATATTCCTAAGACCTTAGGAAACTAGAAGACTGGGCATCCAAATGGCAGATGAAATTTAATGTGGACAAATGCAAGGTGATGCACATTGGAAATAATTATCTGAATCATAGTTACCTGATGCTAGGGTCCACCTTGGGGGTCAGGGCTCAAGAAAAAGATCTGGGTGTTGTAGATAATACGCTGAAATCTGCTCAGTATGTGGCGGTGGCCAAAAAAGCAAACAGGATGCTAGAAATTATTAGGAAAGGGATGGTGAATAAGCGAAAATACTATAATGCCTCTGTATCGCTCCATGGTGCGACCTCACCTTGAGTATTGCGTTCAATTCTGGTCACCATATCTCAAAAAGGATATAGATGAATTAAAAAAGGTTAAAAAGAAAGAGCAACCAAAATGATAGAGGAGATGGAACTGCCCATATGAAGAAAGGCTAAAGAGGTTAGGGCTCGTCAGCTTGGAAAAGAGATGGTTGAGGAGGGATATGATTGAGGTCTACAAAATCCTGAGTGGAGTGGAATGGGTGGAGGTGAATCTGTTTTTCTCTCATTCAAAAAGTACAAAGACCAGGGAACACTCAATGAAATTGCATGGAAATACTTTTAAAACAAATAGGAGGAAATATTTTTCACTCAAAGAATATCAAAGCTCTGGAACTCGTTGCTAGAGGATGTGGTAACGGTGGTTAGTGTATCTGGTTTTTAAAATGTTTGGACAAGTTCCTGGAAGAAAAGTCCATAGTCTTTTATTGAGATGGACATAGGGGAAGCCACTGCTTGTTCTGGGATTGGTAGCATGGAATGGTGCTACTAATTGTGTTTCTTTCATGTACTTGTGACCTGGGTTGGCCACTGCTGGAAGCAGGATACTGGGCTGGATGGACCTTTGGTCTGACCCAGTATGGCTGTTCTTATGGTTTTTTTCTGTGAATAAAAAAGATGATCTTCAGTTCCACTTATTATTTCATGGTGGCTCCCAATGATTGCAATAATTTAGGCCTTGGGCATATTTACAGGAGCCAGCAGCTGAGACCTCTTTCACTCTCCCCCCCCCCCTCCCCCCCACCAACGAAAGTTGAAGAAAATGGGGAGAGATCCTTTTGGAGGACTAGCACAGCTCCTTTAGGACCTGGTTTACTAAGGCTGTTTTCCCTTTCTGAGTCTAACTGAAAGAAAGCTTTGTAAATTGGGTGTATAATGCACTCTTTTATGGCCTAACAAAAGCACACAGCCAGCAGCCTGTATCCCCTCAAAATCTCTTGCCTTTAGCCCCTCTCCCCCGTCTTGTCTTTACTCAGTCTCTTTTATCCATCCACTCTGTCTTCAATCTCTCCTTCAGCCTCCCCCCCCCCCCCAAAACAAAATCCATTGCACACTCCTCAAATCTGATTGTGAGCCTACTAGGGACAGAGAAAGTGCTTACATATAATATATGTAAATTCTTTTGGTTGTACCTCAGAAAGGCGATATATCAAATCTATGCCCCCTTGCCCTCATTTGTCCCCAGCTGTCTAAAGTCTTTCTGTTATCACCACTTCTTACTCAGTTTTCCCCTTTTATAGTCCCCTTATCCCTAGCAGTATCATCCCACCACTCCTTTATCTTCTTGATCCCCCAGTCGTCCTTCCAGCTGACAGCTCTCCAGCTACTCCCCCAGCTAGCCAACTGTTTCTAGTGTCCTAGTTCCTCCTCTCATCCCTTTTCACCTTGCAGTGTGCTTCCATTCTGCATTGGTCTCCTGATAGGAGACCAGCAAAGGAGTTCCTGCACTGTGCTGCTCAAATTAACTGAAAGTTGTACGATGCAGTTAAGACCACTTCTATTTCAGTGGCAATGGCACAACAGCCCCAGATGTCCAGAAGAAATGGCCATAATGGACCATTTCCTAGAATTTGTCAAACTTTGGAATCTACATAATTGGTGGTACTCAGAGATCTGATATAGTTAGCTGTCTACTTACTTCAATTACTTTTGATTACAGGGAGAAAGGAGAAGCCAAAGAAGTTACACAACAAACCAAAGAAACAAGTGTCTTCATCTAGTGTTCAAAAAAAGGAGAAATCCGTGGAGAAGGTAATGAACTCTAGAGCAGCAATGCTTAATTTTTCACGTAGGGGTAACAACCCACAGGTTTTCACAAAATCTTCTCCTTGCTCCCTCTTACCCATGTGGATAAAAGTACACACACTGTTCACAGTATGCAGTTTTATCTTCGTGAAAAAAATGATAATTCGGGGGGAATGAAAGTACCTGTTCTGTGCATTCCCATCACATTTTCAAAGGGAAACCGCAAGGAGCGAGACAATTGCTCTCCTAATTAAAATGTAATGAGGCGATTCCAGTGCAAACTATCTTGCAACAGAATAACAATGCAAATGCTTATCCTACTGAAGTGTTAAAGTGTGTTTATTAATATTCCTTTAGCAATGAAAGAAACACATTGTAATGATATATGATTTATGTATTTAAAAAATGATTTGGACCAGGTACACTGATAACCCCAGCTCTCCTAGGTGAATTGCCATGTGACCCTCAGAATTTACATCAAGGGGTAACAGATTCGGTGGATGTTTGTCAAGTGAAATGAAGCTACAAGTGCCCTCTAAAAACTACAATTTAAGATTATTTCTTTATTTTATCTTGCAGTCCTCCTCTCGAGACACATCTCCCTTCAAGTAAGCATTTTTCCACAGCGTATCATGGATTTTTCAAGTTATTTATAAAACAAAAGATAAAATATAATTAATATTTATTTTTTTCATGTAGTGTTGGCATGCAGAGAAGTAAGTGGGACATCTCCAGATCCCTAAGGTATAACCAGGATGCACAGAGAGAAGAAGGTTAGTTGCGTTCATGGCTTACAAATGGTTGCATTCTTACGTCATTCTTTTTATGCCTGCCCTTTTTAAAATAATGTTTTACTTAGCCTTTCAGTACTATTGTGCCAGATGATGAAAAGCTACTATTTCATCATTTTCTAGTTGTTTCATGTGATGCTCTCAACCAGTTCTGCAGTTGGAAACATTTTTTCAAACTTTTTAGGCAGTTGGATGCTGCCTGCTAACAAAGGTCAAAGTCTCCTGAAATTCATTAAGTTGGACTTGTCTGATGAGTTAACAGAGGAACTTCTGTACAGGAGATTGTTTTGCCTGAAAATTTGACAAAGTTACCTCTTGCAGAAATTACACTGGTGTGTGTCTGTCATAATGTTGGTTTGGTCCCCAACGATCAGATCATTTTGTCAAGAATATCTTCTGTTGCTTCATTTCCCCTTTTCTGAGGGCATAAAATATAAAAGGATCTTTGCTTCAGTTTTTAGTCATAAAGCAGCTAAATACTGGAATGTGTAACCCAAGGTTATCATCTACACCCTTGTCATCTCTCGTTTGGACTACTGCAATCTGCTTCTTGCTGGCCTCCCACTTAGTCACCTCTCCCCTGCAAAAAGGGTCAAAACTCTGCTGCCCATCTCGTCTTCCACCAGGGTCGCTTTACTCATACTACCCCTCTCCTCAAGTCGCTTCACTGGCTCCCTATCCGTTTTCGCATCCTGTTCAAACTTCTTCTACTAACCTATAAATGTACTCACTCTGCTGCTCCCCAGTATCTCTCCACACTCGTCCTTCCCTACACCCCTTCCCGTGCACTCCATTCCCTGGATAAATCCTTCTTATCTGTTCCCTTCTCCGCTACTGCCAACTCCAGACTTCGCTCCTTCTGTCTTGCTGCGCCCTACGCCTGGAATAGACTTCCTGAGCCCCTACGTCTTGCCCCATCCTTGACCATCTTTAAATCTAGATTGAAAGCCCACCTCTTTAACATTGCTTTTGACTCGTAACCACTTGTATCCACTCGCCTCCACCTACCCTCCTCTCCTCTCCTCTACACATTAATTGATTTGTTTGCTTTATTTTTTGTCTACTAGATTGTAAGCTCTTTGAGCAGGGACTGTCTTTCTTCTATGTTTGTGCAGCGCTGCGTATGCTTTGTAGCGCTATAGAAATGCTAAATAGTAGTAGTAGTAGATGTGACTCTATCTGAGTTTATGCCAAAAGTTTAAAAAATTTTAAATCTCCAAATCCGTAATTAATTCTATTATCTGTTTGAATTCTATTCATTTTTATATATTAACATATTGACACCCAATATTTGACCGGATTTATTTTTGTTAACCACAGTGAATGAGTTTTCTGGTAATTGTGGTATATAAACAACGTATTGTATAGAGATTCAGGTTCAGTTTCTGAACCCAGTTATGTCCTCTCCATCCTACATGCATTTCTTGTTACCATGAAAACTGTGTGAAGAAAGGGATGGACCTGAAAGCACACAAGGGCTCACAGGCCCCGTGCTGAATTTCATGGCTGGAGAAGTTGCTACTGGGGGGGCAGGATCGGTGCCATTCAACATAAAAAGAATTGTGGCAGTAGGCCAAGATGGAGACATGGCAGTGGATGGTGGCACTCTAGCACCTAAGAAAATCTGGCATTGTGAGAAGTTACCTATTTCTAAATCTGGTTCTGGGTCCAACAGAGTCGGGATCAAGCTGGGAGTTTGTGTCGAGAAGATAGGGGGATTAATTAAACAAGGTGGGATGGGGGGCATCACTAGAACAAGCTAGCAGGTGCCATAGGGTGGAAGTTGTTTGAACAAGCTGTAAGGAGCATGCCACAGGTGTAAGGGGTCATTTGAGCAAATAGGTTGGGGTCCTTGCAGCAAGCTGAGGTGGGGATCTCTGAATCAAGCTAGATGGGGGGAGGAGGAGAAATGAGAGGATGGGGTTTGAACATGATGGGGGAGAGCAGAAAGTAGGCAAGGTGGAAATATGTGAGTGGAGGGGAGAGAAGTGGGGTACATGCATTGGTGTTAACCATGGGGACACATGGAATTGGGGGTCTTCCTGGGAATTAGAGTGGGAGAGAATTGAGGGGGGCAGGGGAGGTTGAGGGGTGGGGAGAGAACTTCGGTTGGTACAAGAGAGAGAGAGTTGTGAGGGTGGGGGATGTCAGGTCTTATGATGGTGAAATTCAGGACAAAAATGTATAAATATTGTGTGCAGAAATTTAAAATAATGTGTGCCAAATTGTCACAGAATTTTCCCAGGAGTAAAAGTGCCTTTCAAATGTGGATTTTTATATCCAACCTTGACCAGTCAATTATCCTTCCAGTGTTTTTCCCTAGGTCACATGACCATACTGATTAGCACATTTTCTCCAATGACAAGCAGAAAAATCCATACATGTGGATGATGTCATCCAACGAAGCCCAGCACGGTAACATTTTTCCAGCTTTACACAAATTTTTGAGAGTGTTCTACTGTGCATTCATATGCCTTCCCACCTGCTGCTGTCACATGAGAATTCACCTATCACCATTTTTCAATGGAGCTGAAAAATCATGTTTACTAAGTGCTCCTCTCACAGCTCAAAATTTGGTGATTTTTTTTTGTTTCTTACAGTTTTTGAGAATTTTCTGTGTAGGTTTTTTCACTGTCATGTGGCATCTCTCTCCTACCATTATCCGCCTTAGGTAGGTTTTTTTGTGCCATTTTTGGTGTTTCCTTTTTTTTTTCAGTGTTGGCTGTGATCAGGCTAGAATAGGCCTCAAGCACTCAGTCAGGTATATTTTTCAATTTTGAGTCATTTGATTTCACTGTGGCTATTTTTCCAGACAAGTCTCAGAAAAATGTTCCCAGGAACTTTAAAAAGCACTCTCAGTGCAGCAGGACTGCATCCATCATGGATACTCACTCCTGGTATCTGGGGTCCAACCATGATCTCTCTGATTGTATTCTGTTTTCACAGATGGCTGACTAATTTGTGATTGTGAGAAGCAGCATGAACAAATTTTTGGTGCCAATAAGACCAATCCATCAACATCACCATCGGAAGCATTGGCCATCATGGCTTCAAGAGCTGCATCGGACACTGGGGATCCATCAGTAGAGGCCATCAGGATCAGCCATCATCTAATCCCCATCCAAGGAAGAGGAAGGATTTGTCTTCATCACTATTGAGGTACTAGGATGCTTTATATCAGGCGGAGGCTGGGGCACACCAACATCGAGCCCCTTCAGAGTATGGCATCAAGGCACCAGAATTACCAGTATCCTTGAAATGCCCTGACATGAGGACTGTTCATCCTTCTCGGTATTGAAGGGGACGCAGCAGTCTCCATGGAGCTGATATACCCCAAATGATTCAGGAGGACATGGCCACTCTGACTGTAATGTCCCTGCCTTTTTTGATGGCAGCCTTCAAAACCAACTCATGAAGAAATTGAGGATCGCATGGAGCACTTCTTTTTTGAACACAAAGTTGCAACTTTGATGTTGAGGCTTAAGGTAGGACAACAGATACTCAAGAATCATTTCTGCCTGCTGCAGACATGTCGATTACAGAGGCCTTGAAGCAGCTCAGAGTCAATGCTTACTGCATTGTTGTAGATCTTCAGTCCATTGGGAGAGGAAGCTTACAGAACTCTGAAGGTTCCTGGTGTCTCCACGCTCTCAGCTCAGGCCTGACTAGTAAATCGCTCATTTGAGACATACAGAGACTCAAATGTCTCCTGCTGATTACTTTTTGAGTGACTCCAAGCACTCCAGGATTTCTGAAGAGGGAGCCAGGGCCTTTTTGAAAGAAAAGTCCACTAGTCTCCCACCAGATGCCTGCTCACCATACGAGAGGAATAAATCTCCCCCAGAGGAGCTCTTGTGTACTGAGTTTGTTTGGGAAGTAACTAAGTCCATTCCATTTTCTTTAGAGAAAGAGAAGGAGCAGAAACATTTGGATATCCTCCAATTCCTCACCATTTCCCCAAGGAAGCTGTGACAATGCCCATTTATAGAATCCTGAAGGATGTGCAATAGATGTGCTGTAGACCTCTGTCTCTGTGTGCCTATTATATTAATAAGAAGGTCAACTCTATACACAGAATCCAGAAAGCTCCGAGATTTGAGAAGTTGTAGTTTCCTTACTATTCCATGGTGGTCGAATCTACACTCAAAAGATCCAAGAGAGAAAGGCAAGGGCCTTGGAATCTTTTGGAAAACATTTTTCCAGAATGCTATACTTATGTCCCATATAGCACTCTTATCAGCTCTTCATGGGCATGTAGTTGTGGAACAATGCTCAGTATAGCAGAGTTTTCTGATACTCTCAGGAGAAGGCTGATTAATTTCATGAGCTAGTAGCCAAAGGAAAGGAGTGTGGACAATATATAGTTTATGCAACCTATGATATTTTTGATAGAGCATCAAGAGCCTCCTCTAGGGGGGTTTGCACCTGTACGCTCTTGGCAGTGGGCCTTGGACCTCAAGCCAGAAATATAGGAACAGCTTGCTGACATGCCATGCCGTGGAAAGAATCTTTTCGGAGACATAGCGGAGAAGACTGCTATGCTCATTAAGCAACACTCGGATACTCTTAAGCCTCTTTCCAGGCTCACTCCTGACCTGACTTTCTTTTCTAGGAGGTTCTATAGCAAAAGACAAGGGTCCTATTAAATACTCTTAAAGGCATAGATATTCTGCTACTTGCAGTCAAGATAGCGGTCTCACTGTTGATCCAGACAGTCAAGGGCTTCTCATAATCAATTGCATCTTGATACCAACCAACATCTGCTTTCAGTTATTTTGGATTCCACTTATAGAAGTTTCTTCTTCTGGAGTTTAGATCTGAACCATTGGTTGTCTTGTGTGTTTTGGATCATTCATCTTCCCCACTTCTATTTAGCTGATACCTCCACAATGAATGCTACACTCTCTTTCTTTCTTTCTTTCTTTCTTTCTTTCTTTCTTTCTTTCTTTCTTTCTTTCTTTCTTTCTTTCTTTCTTTCTTTCTTTCTTTCTTTCTTTCCTCTGTTCCTTCTCCAGTTCTTGTTCATTCTCTTCTCTACTTTATTATGCAATAATTATAAACCACCCAGCAATGGGTGGTATTTCAAATTCTTGTAAATAAACAGTATTTCAAATTCTTGTAAATAAATAAACAAACTGCCTTCACCTTTCCTTTCCCTTACCAGTTAATGAAGGTTCATTGTGATTTACAATGTATTTATTTGTATACAACTTAATATTCTACATTTTTAGTGTAGCCCAAAGCAGAGTACATATACAAAAGTATAAAGATTGTATATAAAAACATCAAAATATATTCATACATTGTAATAGTAAAGGAAATAAAAAAAAAAAAGCAAAACATTTTACACCAAAGTCATTCACATCTTATAATAAAACAGTTATATTTGATGTTGAGGCTGCAGTATCTGTGTACTAATTAATTTTCTGATCTTAGTGAATGGGTGATGTATGAGAGGTATCCTTAAATTATTGTTTCTCTGTGTGCAGATCAGCGACGGATGACTGAAATTACAGGACATTTGATCAAAATGAGATTGGGGGATGTGGATCGTGTCAAATCCAAGGAAGGAAAGGAAGTAAGTATTTTTCTGATATGCTCTCATTGAACGGTGTATTCCTACAATGTATAACTGATTTTGTGGATATCTGCAATGAATAGTCATCAAATATATTTAAATACTGTTGATCTAACATCCAACTAATGTGCATATCTGGGACAGTTTTCATAATGCCAGCATAGCTGCAAAGTCTACAGGTATTTTTTACCCCAGACTCTGCATTATTTTCAAAGGTATGAATAAAAAGGTACCTGTGCACACTTGCACCGCCTCTTTGTATGAGTACTTTTTTTAAACTGAAGCAATGTGCGTACTTTTTAAAATACAAAAGTATGCATGTTGTTGCAATCCCTTTCCTGACCACTTCCCTCAGAATGCCTCCCCTAAATGTTCATGAAACTACATTCATTATGGAACTACACGCATTTTTTTTACAGGCCGATTTTCAGACAGCTGATTTAAACAGGTGAAATGCGTTTTACAGGCAGAAATCACTTTGAAAATTGTCCTCACATTCATGTTGAAAACCAAACCTGTGCTTCGTCCTTGAGTTATGTACTTCTGATATGGTATGCTAAAATTTGAGTATGTCTACTTGCATATATATGCATCACATGAAGGCAAAGATTGATAGTTTTCACGTCAAGCTGTGAACGTCTGAATAAATGCTGAACCTCTCATTTGTGAAAGGCATTGTGACAGGACATTGATATCCTGGACTACTGCCAAATAGCTTCCAAAAAACCTGAACTTGCCACACAAACGTATGGAAACACTTTCAAAACCAAACTGTGGAACGTTAAATCCTCTTGTTGCAAGTAAAATCAACAATACAAAAAATTAAGGTTTATTGGAGGAAAAAAAGACATCAAAAAGACTTGTGCTTACATTTTTACTGAAAAAACATCCACTTTGGCTTAACCTCATCATTGGCCAAAAACATCCAAAACCTCCAAATTTTTTATATATAACAATAAAAACGTGCTCAATGGCATTCAAAATAGAGTCAGCACACTTATCTTTATTTCTTCAAACCTAATGGGGTTTTGTTTCGCTACTGCTTTCTCAAGGAAATAAATGCGCATTCATCTTATCCTATATAATAATTCTCACCTCCAACAGGATGTGCTTGGGACCGTGCCTGCCGGAAGTGGTCTGCTAGGCAGGCACGCACTGACCTCAGTGACAGACAATTTGGCAAAGCAAAACAATCTGAGTGCTGGCCATTAGGACACAGGGTTGATAGGAGAGTTTTAAAAGACTGAAGGAACCGAAAGTGTTAAATGGGGGGAGGGGGGAGTTCTGAACGACTGAAAGACATGAACATTTGGGAAAGGAAAACAATCTGAATGCTGGCCATTAGGACACAGGGTAGATAGGAGAGTTTTAAAAGACTGAAGGAAACGAAAGTGTTAAACTGGAGAAGGGGGGGGGAGTTGTGAATGACTGAAAGACATGCAAATTTGGGACAGGAAAACAATCTCAATGCTGGCCATTAGCACACAGGGTACATAGAAGAGTTTTAAAAGACTGAAGGAACCAAAAGTGTTGGGGGGAGGGGGGCAAGTTCTGAATGAATGAAAGAAATGAAAATTTACGAGAGGAACACAATCTGAATGCCGGGCATTTGTACACAGGGTAGATAGGACACTTTTTTAAAAAAATGAAGGACGTGAAAGTATTACATCTTGGGGGAGGGGTGAGGAGGAAAGCGGTGGGGTATCCGGATACTGGGCGTTAGGGCCACGGGGGTACATAGACTTTTGAAAGCCTTAAGGAACCCAAAGTGTGGGAAGGAGGAGGAAAAGGAGGGGAGGGAACGGGGTGAGGGGCATTAGGAACAGGGGAGGGGGCCCTGTCACACACTCTCATTCTCACACACACACTGTCACACAGACAGTCTCACTCTGTCACACACCCGCACATTCACTCTGGCTCTCTCTCTCTCTCTCTCTCTCAAACATACACACTCCCAGGAAAACCTTGCTAGCGCCCGTTTCATTCGTTCCAGAAACGGGCCTTTTTTACTAGTATCTTATAAAGCCTTCTCATATTGTCTGCTATCTTCAGAATGCATAATTTCAACTGCAGTCTCACTCTCCACAATGGTAAGTTGATTTTACTTGTGACAAGAGTATCTTACGTTCTACTGCCAAATAGCTCCAAATTCAACCATTTAAACTTTCAGAAACAGCCTTTTTTTATTCTTTTTCTACACAGTTCCTTCAAGGAGGTGTTCCATATATGCACAGCAGACATTTATATACCGGTTGACAGAAAGCTCCATGTAGTGATTTAAAACTCCCTTTAACTCTATAAACTACCACTTTGTAAGCCAGACCTCAGGCCATAGGTTTTCTGGCTCCCTATGAAACTGTGCTCCAAGCTTACCATGATTATCCTCCAACCAGCCTCTGCTTTTCTGGTTGTTCTGCCTCTTTAGTAGCATTCTGCCCTTTGCAGGCTCCACCTGGCAGGTGCTCAATCTGTTTGTCAGCTGCTTCTTTTCAGCTTTACAAGAGGGCTTTTTTTTTTCATGCTCAAACCACGTTCTTTGGCTTGCCTACATGGCTTCCATCCACATAGAACTACATCATTCAACAGCTGGCTTGCAACAGTAACATCACTTACTCTCACTTCCACCTTCTTCTTTACAGCTTCCTTTGTAATCAATGGCAGGCTAACTGCCCTGTATCTCTAACTCCTTTATAAGCGTTGCAAATTGGGGCAGGCACACAAGTGGGTGATGCCCACAGTGCTGGGTCGGAACAGCTCTTCGTTCTCAGAACTAGTCTAAATTTCTGATCATGCTCAGCCATTCCTGTGCACAGCAGTCTCCTCAGTCATTTTAGTTCTACTTTTTCTGCACTACTGAACAGACTTGAAAGCAAAGCTGTCCCATATTTTTCAAAAGTTTTTAGTCCTCAGACATCTTTTATCATGGTCAATAAAAAAAACAAAAAAAATTATTTTAGTTTCTTCATTTTTCATCTTTTTCTGCATAGCATGACAGAGACCACATACCATTCCACACATTAAACACTATCAGACCTGTGAGTTCTTGTACCAAGTAGAGCGCTGCCGAGCCCGGTACTCTGACCAGGTTCTGCTTGGCGGCTGGACAACCCTGGGTTTCACCTGCACTGACCGCCGTTCCCCAGAGGTTGAGCCCCTAGGTGCGGGCAGCCTACAGGGCTTATGAGATGGAGCAGTAAGTGGGGTGATGAACGTGACGGCCAGACAGGCAGCAGGCAAGAGAGTGATCCAGTTACAGGCAGAGTCAGTAGGCAGGCAGCAGACATGAGAGTAATCCAGGTACAGGCAAGGTCAGGAGGCAGGAAGCAGACAAGAGAGTAATCCAGGTACAGGCAAGGTCAGGAGGCAGGCAGCAGACAGAGTAATCCAGGTACAGGCAAGGTCAGGAGGCAGGCAGCAGACATGAGAGCAATCCAAGTACAGGCAGAGTCAGTAGGCAGGCAGCAGACACGAGAGTAATCCAGGTACAGGCTAAGTCAGCAACGAAGAACAAAGAAGAGGAGAAGCACACTACTGAGCAAGTAACACCTACAAAAGTAGAAGCCAAAGCAAGGAGTCTAGGGAGAGCTCAGCTAAGTGCTGGCGTCTGACATCAGCAGGGAGAAGGGGCACAGCCATAGGACAAGAGCAGGGGAAGGAGGAACTGGAAGACCAATAGGAGAGAAGCAAGGGAAGCCAGACAGAGGAAGAGCAGACCCAGATGGGTGGAAGCAAAGCAATCAAGGAGCCTGGAAGCCAGGCAGAGAGAGAGCAGAGCCAGGTGCATGGAAGCAAAGCAATCAAGGAGCCTGCAGCCATAGAACAATTACACACACATGGCTCAGGGCTGTGCCAGTCAAGTGTGCGTATAGATGGGACCCTGCGCAGCCCGAGGACGCTGCTTGCATTGATTAGGGGACATGACAAACACCCTTTTAGTGAAGAAGAATTTCCTCAGGTTACTCCTGAGTTGTCCCTTTTCACCTTCATCTTATGCCCACTCATTCCAGAGCTTCCATTCAGTTGAGACTCGCCTCCTGTGCATTTATGCCATAGAGGTATTTAAACGTCTCTTTATTAGCCCTCCAGACTGGTCCAGATGCTTGGGTTTTTATATGCCTACCAGCAGACAGAAACTGAGAACACATGACTGTGCAGTTCCAAGCCAATCAGTATTTCTGTAACAAAGCCATATGATAACCCCACATGACTGATCCCTTATCTCCCAAGACAACTTCATAAGTTACTTCTTCATGTTTTTTTTTGTTTTTTGAACTGAAACAGCATCAAATGACCACTCATAATATTATCAATCAAGAAAATCAAACTGACAGAGAACTAAAAGCAGCTTGCACTGAACCAAACAGACATATCTTTGATTTTTCTTTCGACAGGCAATACTTCCGCATCCTTTATCCAACATCATCTATGATTGGGTTCTGGATTGGTCTGCAGGGCCTAAAAGAAAGAAAATTAGCAAATAATATCTAATTTCTAATTTATAAGCCTTCCAGACCGGTCCAGATGCTTGGGAAGTACCAAAGCAGTAAGAATTAAGGGTGGTAAATATGTAGTCCGGAAGTCAACACCCTCACACTAAACACTGTAACATCCCTTTCCTCAGAGTGAGCTCTGTTTACCACTACCCTCTGACACTTTCCACAGAACCAGTTTCTAACCCAGTCAGTAACTTTAAGACCAATACTGAGGGCACTATGCTTATTTATTAGTCATCTATGCAGAACCATGACAAAGGCTTTGCCCAAATCTAAATATACCACATCTAGCACTCTCCCTCGATCCAACTCTCTGGTCACCCAATCAAAGAAATTAATCAGATTTGTCTGACAAGACCAGCCTCTAGTGAAAGCGTTCTGCCTCAGGTCCTGCAATCCATTAGATTCCAGAAACCTCACTATTCTCTATTTTTGTAAGCATTTCCATTAACTTACTTACCACAAAAGTCAGGCTTACTGGCCTGTAGTTTCCAACCTCCTCCTTACTTCCACTTTTGTGGAGAGGATCACATCCATCTTTCTGCAGTCCTCTGGGTCCACTCCTGATTCTAGAGAAATATTGAAAAGGCCAGTCAGCAGAGCTGTCAGAATTTCCCTAAGTTCCTTTAGTACTCTCAGATGCATGCCATTTGGCCCCGTCGCTTTTTCCACCTTTATTTTAGCTAGCTCCTCACAAACACAGTCCTCTGAAGATCGTTCAGAGTCTACCACACCTCCATTCCTATTTGTGTTGGTCTACTGTAGTCCTACTTCCAGCTGTGAACACAGAACAGAGATATTTGTTAATCAGTTCTACCTTATCCTTATCAGCTTCTAGTATTTCTCCTCTTCACCTTTGAGTCTCACAATGTACTTTTGCATTTTCTCCTATCAGGGCCGGTCTTAGCAAGTGCGGGGCCCTATGCAGACCAATTTGATGGGGCTCCACCCCCACCCTAGTTCCAGGGCCAGCCACCCCTCCCTCCGAGCTCCAAGGCCCCCCAGCTCCAGGTCTTGTCGATCCTGCACAGTCAATGCCAACTGAAAACCATGTCTTTTTCACAAACACAGATACACCCTAATCCACTATAGAATAAGTAGTAATATTTAAACTTTCTATTTAGACAAAAATTAAACTGAACCCCCAAGATGCCAGACTCTGCATACAATGCAACACCACAGAAACAGAAAATGTTCCCTAGTACTGTGCAAAATATAAAGACAGCAGATGTAAATTTGAAAAAAACTAACAAACATCAATCACCACTTTAAAAATTAGCAAATAGAAATAAAATAAATATAGAAAATAAAATAATACCATTTTATTGGACTACTACATTTAGCTTTCAGAGGCCAAAACATCCATCCTCAGGTCAATACAGTATAGTACTGTTACAGTATTTATTTATTTATTGTTTGCATTTGTATCCCACATTTTCCCACCTCTTTGCGGGCTCAGTGTGGCTTACAATAAGATATGAATAATGAGAATACAGTTGTTACAAATTGGTTATGGGTTACATTGTACAAGTTATGCGAGATAGTCGAATTATCATTAGGAATATCACAATGGGACATCAACAGGGAGACTTTGGGAGGAGACAATGGGAAGCTTAAGGGCAGTGTTAAGACACATAGGCACATGGTGTACATATTCCTGTAAGTATATGTATGAGTAATGTGGAATTAGGGGGGATGAGAGATCATAAGTGGATGTGTGATGCATTGATGTAAGTGAGTGTGGACTCTATGTGTTTTGTTTTTTTCCGTAAGTTGTCTCAAACAGATGGGTCTTCAGTAATCTGCAGAAGGATGCTTGTTCGTGGATCGCTCTTAAGTTGCATGGCAGTGAGTTCCAAAGCTGCGTGCTTGTGTGAGAAAAGGTTGACGCGTGTAGCGTCTTGTATTTCACGCCCTTGAAAGTAGGGAAATGGAGGTTGAGGTATGTTCTGGAAGATCTCCTAGCATTTCTGGGTGGTAGGTCAATCAACTCGGACATGTAGGCTGGGGCTTCGCCGTGAATGATCTTGTGGACTAGTGTGCATACCTTAAAGGTGATGCGTTCCTTCAGTGGAAGCCAGTGTAGTTTCTCTCGTAGTGGTGTTGCCCTTTCATATTTTGGTTTTCCAAAGATGAGTCTGGCTGCTGTGTTCTGGGCTGTTTGAAGTTTCCTCAGTGTTTGCTCTTTGCAGCCTGCGTATAATGAGTGCAATAATCCAGATGGCTGAGGACGAGGGATTGCACTAGGTTACGAAAGACGAATCTTGGGAAGAGTGGTCTTATCCTTTTCAGTTTCTACATGCAGTAGAACATCTTCTTAGTTGTGTTGTTTGCTTGGGTTTCAAGTGTTATGTGGCGGTCGATAGTGACTCCAAGGATTTTTAGCGTTTCTGAGATTGGAAGGTTTAGGTTTGGTGTATTTATCGCGTTGAATTCGTTGGTGTTGTATTGGGAGGTGAGTACCAGGCATTGAGTTTTTTCTGCATTTAATTTCAGACGGAATGTGTCTGCCCATGTGTTCATGATGTCTAGGCTTTGATTGATTTCGTTGGAGATTTCTTTGATGTCTTGTTTGAAAGGGATATATATTGTCACATCATCAGCGTATATATGTGGATTGAGATTATGGTTTGATAGAAGTTTTGCTAAAGGGATCATCATTAGGTTGAAAATAGTTGGTGAGAGGGGTGATCCTTGTGGAACTCCACATTCAGGTATCCATGCCTTGGACGTGGTTGAGTGTGATGTGACTTGATACGAGCACAGGGTTAGGAACCCCTTGAACCATCTTAGGACATTTCCTCCAATGCCGAAGTATTCAAGTATGTGTAGTAGGATTTCGTGGTCGACTATGTCGAAGGCGCTTCACATTTCATATTGTAGGAGGAGTATATTGTTCCCGGTTGCTATTATTTGTTTAAATTTGGTCATAAGGGTGACTAGTACTGTTTCTGTGCTATGGTTCGACCGGAATCCGGATTGGGCATCATGCAGTATTGAGTGTTTGTTTAGATAGTTTGTGAGTTGTTTGGTTACCATCCCTTCGGTTAACTTGGTTATTAGTGGTATGGATGCTACTGGTCTGTAGTTGGTAATTTCGCTCAAGTTTTTCTTTGTATCTTTAGGAATTGGGGTGAGTAAGATTTTTCCTTTTTCTTTTGGGAAGAGTCCATTTTGTAGCATGTAATTTACATGATTCGTTAGGTCAATTGTGAATTGTTGAGGGGCTGATTTCATGAGGCTGTTTGGGCATGCGTCTAGTTTGCAGTTGGATTTGGCATATTTTTTGAGAGTTTTAGAGATGAGGTCTTCTGGTAGTGGTTCGAACTCGGTCCAGGTTCTGTCTGCTGGGTGTGCTCCTTCTTCTGGGTCCAGACAGTCTAGAAGAGTGGCGTATTCTATGGGACTGGCGGGTATTTTGTGTCGTAATAGTATGATTGTCTCCTTGAAGTACTTCGCAAGGCTGTCGACGTCTGGCATGTTTTTACCGTTATTTGTAACTGGTGTGGTATCTAGCAGTTTGTTCACGAGGCTGAAGAGTTTATGTGTGTCTTTGTAATTTGGTCCTATTATTGTTTTGTAGTGTTGTCTTTTTGTCTGTTTTATGGTGTATTTGTATTTTCTCCGAAGTAGTTTCCAGTCGTTTAGTGTTTGTTCGTCTTTCATTTTGTTCCAAGCTCGTTCTAGTTTCCTGACTTGTGTTTTAAGTTTTTTCAGCTCTTCGGTGAACCATGGGTTTGCTATTTTCCTGTGCGATGTTCTGGTTTGGGTTGGGGCGATTTTGTCTAATGTTGTTGTACATAGCTCATCCCATTCTTGGAGGAATTGGATGGTGTCAGCGTTTGTTGTCCATTCGTACTGGTAGATCTGTTGCCAGAATGTTGTGGAGTCTATTTTTCCTCTCGTTGTGTATGTTGTTCGCTCGGGTTTATTGGTCGTGTTTAAGTGTGTTTTTCGCCAGCAGAGAGTGACATTTGCTTTATGGTGGTCTGACCGTAGTGTAGGTGTCCAACTTGTGTCCGTGATCATGATAGTTGAATCCGATTCGAATTTGTTCGTTATGATATCTATTGTGTGTCCTTTTTCGTGAGTCGGTTGCATGTAAGGTGCTTGCAGATCCCAAAGTTTTAGGAATTCTTTGAACTCTCGTGTGCTTGGTGATGTGTCATCTTCTAGGTGTAAGTTGATGTCTCCTAGTATGAGGATGTTTGAGGAAGATACGCAGGAATTCGAGATGAAATCCATGAGTTGTGTTTGGGAGTCTTGCCATTTCCCTGGAGGTCTGTAGAATAGGATTGTGTTGAGGTGGCCTGTTAGATTTGGATGGTTGATTCTTGTCGATGCAATTTCGAGTTGTGGGGAGGTAGATTCACCCGTGATTGTGATGGTGAATTCGGGTTTGTAAATTATAGCTATTCCGCCTCCTCTTTTTATTCCATTCCTGTTACAGTATCCTATCCTGACCTGAGGAAGGGGGTTTTGTTCTCCAAAAGTTAGCCAAAATGTATTAAAATTAGTCCAATAAAAAGATTACCTTGTTTACATGTTCTATTATAAACATTTATTAACACAGCTACAATACTACTTTATCCTAAAGCAAAAAAATAAAAAAATATATTTTATTTACAGTTTGGTTTCTGCTTTCCTCATCTTCTTTTCACTGTCTTCCTTCCATCCAGCATCTGTCTTCATTCTCTCTCTGCCATCCAGTGTCTGCCCTCTCTGCTGTCCCCTCCATCCAATGTCTGCCCTCTCTCCCTGCTCCTTCCATCCACATCTGGCCTCTATCTCTGCCCCTTCCATCCACCATCTGCCCCTGTCTGCCCTCTCCCCCTTCCATTCACTGTCTGCCCTTTCTATCCCTTCCATCCACTGTCTGCCCTTTCTCTCTGCCCCTTCAATCCCCCATTTGCCCTCCCTCTCCCATCCATCCGGGTCTGCCCTCCCTCTCGCTCCCCCTTCCATCCAGGATCTGCCCCTTTTTTTCAGCCCCCAGTTCCAGCCCCACTATCCCACCAGTCCCCTGTTTCAGCCCCAGCCCTTTTCTCTGACCAGTCCCGAGCTTCAGCCCCAGCCACTTCTCCCTATCTCCTTTTCAGCCCCCAGTACCCACAGTTTCAGCCCCTGCCCCTTTTCAGCCTCCAGTCCCAGTACTATCCCCCTTATCCCACCTACCCTCCTTTTCAGCCCCCAGTTCCAGCCCTCTTCATCCACATGCCTTGTATTAGGGCCCCCCCTTTTCAGCCCCAGAACCATTCTCCCACCTGACCCACTCATGCCCCATTTTCCCAACAGCCCCATGCATGGCCCCCATTTCCCATATGGCCCCTTCTCAAACCCCAGTTCCAGCCCCCTTCTCCCATCTGAGAACCCCTACCCCACACCCTTCTCCCATCTGAGTCCCCTTTACCCCCTCCCCCATCTGAGAACCCCCACCCCACACCCTTCTCAAATCGGAGTCCCCCTTACCCCTCCCCCATCTGAGAACCCCCATCCCTCACCCATCTGAGTCCCCCATGCCCCCTCCCCCATCTGAGAATCCCCATCCCGCCCCCTCCCCCCATCTGAGAACCCCCATCCCACACCCTTCTCCCATCTGAGAACCCCATCCCACACCCTTCTCCCATCTGAGTACCCCCCGACCCACCACTGCCTTTAAAAAAAAATTTGAGAAGCGCCGAGTAGCAGGCAGCGCCGAGTAGCAGGCAGCGCCTCGCGTCTGCCCTGCTAGTAAAAATCTCCTGCACGTCGTCAGGCCTTCCCGCATGCGGCATTGAGTCCCGCCCTCCTCTGAGTTAATAGGAAGTTACCTCAGAGGAGGGCGGGACTCAATGCAGGAAGGCCCGACGATGTGCAGGAGATTTTTACTAGCAGGGCAGAAGCGAGGCGCTGCCTGCTACTCGGCGCTTCTCAAAATTTTTTTTAAAGGTAGGAAGCGATCGTCGGGGGGTGGGAGCGGCAGGCGGGGCGCACAGGGCCCCCTTGAGCACAGGGCCCTATGAGGTCGCCGTGCCCTAAGACCGGCCCTGTCTCCTATCACTAAACAGAGGCTTCCTTCAACTGTGCTCTAAACTGATATTTTGCTAAGCTCTAAATGCAACCTAAAATACTAAATTAGACTATTACTTTTTATATGAAACCCTAACAGAGACTTTAAAGGCTACACTATTGTCTGACCTGACTTTTTAAAATTACTCTGCTTATTTAGCAAAGACAATGAAATTACCTATCTAACCCCATGTTTACCTTTTCCCAAGTTTGAATGCAATTTCCCATGAGGTAAGGTACTCACCAATAAAGTTTTCTTCGCTTCAGCAGGTCCTTTCTTAGCACCTCTTCACTCTTCAGGAAAAGATCCCAGGTTGCTAGATCACTTAGGCAAGAAAGTATTCCAGGAAGCAAAGTTCCCTCTAAGCTGTGCACCTGCTCACCCTTTTTTTTTTTTTAAAGGCTGAGCAGCAGTTTTGGACTGCAGCATAGCAAACTGCCTGGTGGGCCAAATGTTTACCACTCCTCCCCCCACCCACAGTCCAGCATTGATCTTCTGTCCGCAGTCCAGCATTCTCCTCCCCCCTACTAAATATGTTAGACTTGTTACTGAATAACCCAATTTTTGTAACTAATACCCATCTATTTATCCCAACTAACTCCGTACTATCCATCTTGTCCCTATTTGGCCCTTTGGTTACGTAGTAAGCTGTATTGTAGAAAAGTATCAGCATCATATCTATTATTTGAATGTTCTGATGTGCATTTATTAGATGTTTCATTAGTATTATGCTGACATCATATTATATCTATGTTATGTGAATGTTCTTCCATGCTTTCTGTTGTGGTAATGTTTGTATTTTGCTGACATTTATTGTATTTTTGTTGTGTGGTTGTTGTGCAGTGCTGTTAAATTTGTTTATTTTTGATACTGTTTCATAGTAGTCCTATTATTAGGTTTCAATTTGCTGTTTCCAAGTTTACCTCATTTATTGTATTTATGTTTATATTTGGTCATTTTACTATTGCTATGCTGTTAACAAAACTGTAAGTTTGTTAAATTGTACCTGCTGTACACTGCCTTGGGTGAATCCCCTCATAAAGGTGGTTAATAAATTCCAATAAATTACTAAATATCGGATGTTTGAACTGTCATTTAAAAAATGTATCTTGGAGAGCCAAGATGACTGCAGAACAGGTGAACTCTGAGTGATTTCAGAATGATTAAGCGGAATAGGCCGGGTGTGGAAGTGTCCTCCTGCACAAGGACACCAGCTGGTATAATCTTCACTTGATCATTTTGCTGGCAGCACAATTGTACAGCCGAAGGCACAAAATCCAGTGCTTAGGGGGTGCAGTGCAGGAGGCTTTGCTTCTAGCCTGTGCGATGTCTCATTCTGGAGGAACACATATCCTTGCATGCCCTTGGTTACTGCCATCTCATCAGACCTTGTCAGAGAAGATGACTCTTAAGGAGCTGTCGGTGGGGAGAAATCTGATCAAGGAATGGCAGCAGTAGAGTCCGTTGTTATCTCTATGCCAACTATTCCACAGGTTCTGGAACAGTGGTAAGCTATGTAATGAAAACCCAATTTGGATTCCACACTAGAGCACAATTCCTCTATTTTTTCCACCCGCTCCTGCAGTTGTATGGAAGACCCAAGGACACAGTTCATATGCTTTGCTAGAGAAGTTTTGAGCTTCTCTAAGGCCTCCCAAATAAAGTCCAGTGCCACAGTAATAGGTTTAGATTGGAGGACACGCCCATTACCAGGGAGTTTCATTGATCCTGGGTCTCCTTCAGAGCCACCAGCAATCACGGCTAATAGATGCTGTCTCCTGAATGAAAGACATACCGACTGGAGATTGCTCCTGCTTATGCCGGTTCCAATCTCAATATGGGTGCTGAGACTGCCGCTAGAAGTCCCGAAAGCCATTTTGAAGGAGGAGCTGACCATGAGCAGGAGCGAGTAGGGATCATTCCTACACTCACTCCCCACTAATTGCAAGCCCAGGAGAGGGCTGCTTCTAGGGGGTTGGCACAAGGGGAGGGCTGCTACCGAGGATTGGGGTTGGGAGGGGGGCTGTCGCCGGCGGGTGGGTCCGTTAGTGGGACACTTGCTTTGAGGGTGGGGCCAGTTTTGTTTTCAGTTTCAGCAGAAACTGAAGATCCTGGTTTCGATAGGGTTCTAAACTGCACTGCAAAGTAGATATACCCCCCCCCCCCCAAATAAAACCAGTCATAGGAAAAATAACATGCACTTCTCAGTGGGTGCTGCCCTGACAAACCTACTGGACAGACTGGATGAAACATATTGGTCTTTATCTGCCATCATCCTCAATTTTACTATGTTAATGATTTTTCAAAAGTGATTCTTTGAATGTAGTTTTTCAATAAGAATAAATGTATTTCCGGTATTCTGGATTGGAATTCCTTATTAATAATTATTTCTCTGTTTTACAGTATGTAGGAGGTATTTACTCTAGACTTGAAGCTCAAGTGAAGTTTTCTGTGCAAGCCACCATTCGACATAATGGCCCAGAAAAAAATATAAGGTAAACAAAAATATTAACTTGTCTTATTTTATAATAGGTAGAAATGATAGTTCACCTTCATATTGACCTTCTGATTGGGTTCTTCACCATAAGAAATACTTATTTAAGCCAGTAGGTTTTCAGTTCCCTGATAAGATGACATATTAAGGGTTTAGAGGGTGAGGAGGAGAATGCCATGATCAGCCAAGGCTGGAGAAGAAAGGGCCTTCATCTTTTCCATGCCAGCCCTCTCTCAGCCAACAAAAAGATTTGTTCTATGTGAAGGGTGAAAGCTGGTGGTACGTAAAAAGCAAACAAAAATGAAATAATGGAGCATTTGGGTGTGAGTGTATAAACACAAAAATTATTGTGTGCACAAAAGAAAATACAAGGTCTTTGTGACAGAGAAAGGGGATGGGATTTGATATACTGCCTTTCTATGTGTAATCCCCCATTATATGGGGATTACTGAGTGGTGTTGGTTTCTCTCTGGAGTCACTGTGGGGAGTGAGTGGGATGTCCCAGGATGGGAGGGAGGCCAAACCCAGGGGGGGGGGGGTGTATAGAATAACTTGGAGAGGTAAATGTTTCTAGTTCTTGATTGACAGTAAAGATGGAGTTTGAAGGTATTAAAAGTTCCTGTTTGAGCACATGGTCGTTGGTTGCTTTCACCCCCCCCCCCCTGCCAAAACCATGGAGGAGAAGGGGGCATCCTGGAAAGGCCAGATAACCTAAGGCTGGATTTAGAGGGCATTATTGTCAGCCAAAGGCAGTAACTGTTTTGAGAGGAGTGGTCTGGGTGGGCAAGGGGAGCACAGCTGAAAAGCAGGAACAGGGAAGAGCCTGTTCAAGGCCGGAGGTGCAGCCCGGTGAAGTGCAACTCTGGAAGAGGGGACAGACACGAGTGTCTAATCCTGGAGGAGTTTGCTGGTGACAATTGCATCAGCACAGCCTTGGATTATACAGCCCAAAGGGATGAGTGGCGGACTGGAGGAGTTGAATATTTATACATATTTCTAAGTTACTATCAGGAGTTGTTTGAATAGTGGAACCAGGGCTTTTTTTAAGGGGGTACTTGGGGGTACTGAGTAGCGGCAGCTTTTCCACTGTCTGCTAAAATTGACCCATGGATCCCAAGTTTTAATGAAAGAGCTCAGGCTCTACACACCAATTCTGCCTCGCCATAGGTTCTGTGACTGATTGCAGGAGGCCTGGCTATTGTGGGGTGGGTCCCTCAGTAATCACCCCACCCCTGAAGGGTAGCCTGGCATTTCAGTACCGGCACCTTTTTTGCTAGAAAAACACGCTGAGTGGAACAGACTGTAACCAATAGTCTTGGATGGACCGAAACCCCTTAAACCAAATATTGGCTGTACATAAAGAGTTTGAAGTTTGGAGTTACTGCTATTGCAGAGTTCAGTAAAGTTTTTCATAAAATCACAATTCCAAGGTGTACCGAGTATTCTTTTGAGAGAGAGAGAGCAAAGAGTTGTTCCTGGACTGTTGAAAGGTACTCGGACCAAAGACCAGCATAACATCCTGTGGCTTTTTGGATCTTTATCCAGCCCCAGCCTGCGCCCAATCTGAGTGCAAGAAGACTGGACTGTGAGTGGAAAGTGAGTTTGTGGAAAGGAGGACCATAGAGTATATCTGTTTGTGGCCCGAGTCTCGTTTGAGAGAGTGAGAGAGGGAAAACTGAGCTGTTCAGCGAGACCCAGGTTACACGTGGTTATGCTTTAGTTTCGGTTGCCTAACTGGGACGAGTTTTATCAGAGTTTGAAGGTTTGCGAGTGGGAGGTAGTTTGGATTTGGTGCCGTTTTTCTGGATTAGACAGCAGCATCAGGGATTACTCCCTGTAGTGTATGGACTGATATGTAGGAGTTAAAGTGATGGGGTGGTTCCAGTCGCCTGGTCTTGAAGGGGGAAGGGAAAGATGTAATGCATGTGGGTGGTATTTTGTCAACTTGTTGATTTTGTGGATAGGGTGGGGGTGTTGAATCAATACCAGTCAGGTTTCTGGGAGGGCTACAGGACAGACATTGCTGGCTTTACTGATGAGTGATGCACATGCACAGTTGGATAAAGGAAGGGTGGGTTTGGCGTTGTCATTGGATCTGATGGCCGCATTCGCTATGTTAGATTATCACTTATTGATGAATAGGTTGTGGGTCCTGGGGATGAGGGAAACAGTTATTATAGTGGCTTTAATCTTTCCTTAACTGTTCATTTATGGTGCAGGTGGACATGGATAATTCGGCAGTTTGAGTTACAGCATGGGGTTCCATATGGTTCTGCGTTATCTCCCACGGGATTATTTAACAGTTTGAAGTGTATTTATATGCTGCTGATATATTGTTGGTGGATTACTGTTCCCCCTACAGTCCCGGATCTTTCAGGTTTGCAGGATTGTTTGGTTGAAGTGGAGAAGTGGATGGCCAGTAATCGGTTGGTTTTTAATATAGGAAAACCACAGCATAGTGGTTGGTTGGGCAGGCATCTGTCATATCCTACTGCGCTGCCACAATTTTTGCAGGGAAAAGTGCAATTATCAGATTCATTTAGATATTTGGGGGTATGGATTGACTCGGGGTTGAAGTTTGAGCAACAAGCCACTCAAGTTGTGCGAGCTGGGTTTGCCTCCCTAAGATTGTTGCGTGCAGTGTGCCCCTACTTTGATGAGGTAGTGCTCCATATCTTCCTGCATTTGTTGTTTACCTCTAAATTGGATTATGGGAATGTTGTCTATATGGAGGTGTCCAGTCCAGAATGCAAGCATTAGATTACTTGGGGGACTGACAAGAATCTTGTGACCCCCCCCCCCTCCCCTTCCACCCTATATATTAAATATCATTGCTGCTCGTGGAGTTTAGACGTCAGTAGCCCAACGGCTCACGTCAGTCCAGTGTCCGAGATCCTTGAGAACCTAACACATTGCAAAGGCCATGAGCTCGGCCAGATCACCCTACCAGCTGGGTTCCAGCTAGATGATTAGCCACGATCTTGGCAAACAGTTTAGCTTCAAAATTAAGTAAGGAGATTGGCCTGTACGAATGTGGCATATAAGGGTTTTTGTCAGGTTTTAAAAGGACAATCATTTGTGCTGTTCGGATGGAATCTGGAAGAACTTTGTGAGTGATCATGTGTGAAAAATAGGATAACATTATAGGTGTCAGATGGTCAAGAAGGATTTTATAAAATTCGGCCCTAAAGCCGTCCGGTCCCAGTGCTTTGTTTAATGCATTTCTCTGAAGGGCCAAGACCAGTTCGCCATCCGTGAAGGGGGCATTAAGCAGTTCTTCCTGTACCGGCGTCACTCGTGGGAGTTGAATGTTGTCCAGATACATTGTGCCATCTGGATTGTTTCCTTCCAGAGCTGTGTATTGGCGTTCAAAAAACATTTAAAAATGGATGTGATTTCTGCACCAGAGGAAGTTTTTAAACCACCATCTCTCTCCAGCTGTATCACCCTTTTGGAGCAACGATGTGTTTTCAACAAGTGAGCCAATAGTTTCCCACTTTTCCCCCCATAGAGATGGAGTTTGTATTTATAGTACATCAGAGATTTAACTGTCCATAGATGAATGAGAGTATTGAGGGCTGCTTGTGAAGCCAAGAATGCTGCACAAGCAGTTGAAGATTTGGTGGATCTGAACGCAACCCTATCCCTAATCATTTGTCTTTCTAAACCTAAAATTTCTGTATCCCTCACTTTCTTTTTATGAGCTGCATAAGTAATGATTCCCCCCCCCCCCAAGCACTGCCTTGATTGTGTCCCAAAAAAGAATAGGTGTGGGTGGCATTGTGATCGACAAACTCTTTCCATTTATTAATCAGAAAGGAATGAAACCCAGTATCCTAATATAGGTCAATGGGAAATTGTCAGCGGTAAGTCCTGGCGTCCAGGGGAGCAAAATCCATTGAGACCTATCCCATAGCATGGTCAGAAATACCATATGGCCCTATTTCTGAGGCTTGCAATTGTGAAAAAATGAATTGAGAAACTAAAATATAATCGTATAATCGATCCGTGCTTCAGTAGAATTCACCCTTCAGAGGTGGGTGTAATCCCGGTCGGTTGTATGGAATAATCTCCTGGAGTCCACCAACCCAATGTATTG
Source organism: Microcaecilia unicolor (assembly GCF_901765095.1). Classification (NCBI taxonomy): domain Eukaryota; kingdom Metazoa; phylum Chordata; class Amphibia; order Gymnophiona; family Siphonopidae; genus Microcaecilia; species Microcaecilia unicolor. Next base: position 93,220,017 of record NC_044033.1, on the reverse strand, counting down.
CAGAGTAGGGGCAGGCCTCTGGACGGGCAGATATGTAAATCTTCCGATGGATGGGAACGGTTCATGGCAGGATCATATACCATATTGACATTGCCTCCTACAATAATATGCTGGTGTACATGAGGGAGAAGGACATTAATTAGTCTAGCAAAAAAGGATTTATCATAATTGTTAGGGACATATACATTATACAGGACCAGAGGCTGTTTATTAACAGATAAATGAACTAGCACAAACCTACCCTCTGGGCCCTGCAGTACTGAATGAATTTGTATACCTAAAGATTTCCGAAATAAGATCAGAACCCCTGCTTTCCTGTGACTGGCAGGAGATTCAACTAAGGAGCCCACCCACCGAAATTTTTGATGCTCTTCTGAGGAGAGGTAGGTTTCCTGAAGCACAGCTATATCAATTTGGTGACAGTGTAAAAATAAGGGAGAGGTGACTCCCCCCCCCCCCCCCTTCCCCGTCCCACACACGGTCCATATGGAAAGTCTAATAGGACTGATCTTTTACCTGAGTAGAAATTCCAGTAATCTCAAAATTGCAGTAAAAAATGTACAAAGAGGAAATGGCCTCCCAGCCCAGGGCAGACCCCGCCCCCAGACCACCCAGAGTCAAACATGCCTCAGGGGCTCCCATACATACATATAACAACCTTTCCTGTAAAAAAAAAAACACCCTACATTTATACATCATTATATTTCTCTCTTGAAAACTGGACCCTCCCTACCTCTGCCCTTCCCCCAAACTAATGTTTAAATTATTTTATATATTCTGGCTTGGATACTATTTGGGTGATTCTAAGGAATTTCCAGTTTGTGTTGCGTATGATGTTCAGAAGCTAGATCCTATGAGAAAGGAACCTGCAGTGATTGTTTTCAAGTACAAGTACTGATCGGCTTATAGTGTTAGGAAATGATATTACAATGAAATGAAGTTTATATATTAGAAAATAATTTGAGAAATGTTTCTTTTGAATTTTTCAGAGCATATAGGCCTCTCATTCATGCTTTTTTATTCTGGATTGTGCATCAGGTTGATACACTGTCCGTAGTGTAGGCCAGTGTCTGGACCCCTTTACCCTATTTTAGTAAGAATCATGCTTGTTCTTAATCAGTTTTATAACTAAATGCAGTACAGGAAACATCTCAATGCTGCTTTCTCTTGTTACTTGTGCACAGTTTGGGTAAGCATAAGAAACTGGTAATCATGATTTTTTTTTTTTTTACAAAGTTCCTGGCTCAGAGGATATTTAACCACATCTGCATTGACTTGAGAACCTCTCTCTTCCCTGCCTCCAAATTCCATGTGCCCTAGTTCCCTTCTATATCCCCCCTCCTCCCTGAATCCCAGCATCACCCCTTGTCCCCTTGTCTCTTTCCCTCACTCACGGCAAGCAGGTCTCTCCTCCAGTGGCGTAGCAAGGACGGGGCGCCCCCGGGTGCACGCTACTGGAGGGTGCAGAGAGCAGCCTGTTCTGGGGCAGAGGGAGCAGGGAGCCAGTGGAGCCGACAGGTGCGCGGCTGCTCTCCGCACCCTCCAGCAGCCAAGAATGCACCCGGGGAGGGGGGGCTTGATGCGCCGGGGAGGGGGGTGTCATTGCACTGGGGGGGTGTCGTGCTGCACCCTGGGGAGATGGACACCGCTGCACCCGGGGGGGGGGGGGGGGTGCACAGCGGCGATCCGCCCCGGGTGGCAGCCGACCTAGGATCGCCACTGCTCTCCTCTCATTTCCAGTCCCACGGGACCAAAGAAAAGTACATGCCCAGCTCAGTACTGAGCTAGGCATTTACTTTTCTTCTGTCCTGCGGGACTGGAAGAAAGAGGGGAGATATGCTTGTTTGTGGGCCGTATAAAGTTCATTCTTGGGCCACATGCAGCCCGCAGGTTGTAGATTACCCACCCCTCAACTAGATAGTAAAGTCAAATAGTCTTGCAATTACTGGTTGCTAATAAAGAGTACAACTTGATTTAATACTTCTTTGACTAGAACTCTTGCATGCCTGACTTTATTTGATATACGTTATAAATCCAAGGGCCCTAAGCCCAACGGGGGCTTACTGCAGGTGGTGTGCTGGAGCCGGCTCGCACCGGCTCGCACGAGCCCCTTGTTAAATTTTATTGATTTTTAGGAGCCAGTTGTTGGAGTCAGGCAGCAAGCACACAATTATCTGGGTTTTTTTTCTCCTCCTCTCTCCCTCCTCCCCAAGCCCCCACCCTCCCATAGGCTCCCAGCATACCTGTCATGTTGTCCCTTAGGATCGTCATCTCCCCTCCCCCTCACCACTGCCTGACCAACCCGGAGCCTTTTCTCTGCTGGATCCCACCCACAGGCAGTTGCATCAGCGGGGCTGTACAGGCAAAGACAGGCTCCGGGTGGATCAGGCAGCGTCTGGTGTTACCACTACAGCTGCAGGAACAAGTAATGTTTAAACAATGGCCAGAGGGAATTGAAGCTGAGAGGTAGGATTCACAGAGGAGCAGCAGGAGGGAGATTATGCTGGGTTTGAATGAAGACAGCATGAAGTAAAAAAAAAGTTGAAGCTATTTAAGTTAGTCTGTTTCCCCTTCCCGTGCAGGCTGTCCTCGCCGTTAAACTGAAAACAAAATCAAGCAAACTTGAGCTGCTGCATGTAGGTTGTCATTATTTATTGTTGGTAGCATTTTAGTTCAATCTCGCTTATATTTTCAAACATGCCAGCTTTGGCAGCATACAGATGTACACAGAGGTCAGAGGAAGTATAGTAATGGAATAACTTTTCATAGATAGAGTAGTAATTTGTTATCAATCATATTCAGTGTGTCATTTAGAGGGGCTGGTTATAGGGACACCCTAGCATGTATTATATTTGTGCAGAGATCTTTTTTCTCCTGGTAAAGGGCCATTAAAACAGATATCATTATAAGGATCAGGTGCTCAGCATTCAGAGTTTCTAGCTATCTATTTATTTAGTTATTTATGACATTTAACCCTGCAGAGATTTTTTTTCTCCTGGTAATGGGCTTCTAAAACAGGCATCATGTTATGGGAATCAGGTTCTCAATGTTCAGAGTTTCTGTCTATTTATTTACTTATTTATGGCATTTTATCCCACATTAAACTTGAATTAGATTGGAACTTGGAAGCATCTAAAAATAAAAAAAATTTCCCGGAGAGAGTAATGCATGACCCCTCCCCCCCCCCCCCCCCCCCCCGGCTCTCTCCCTGGGTATAGCCAGCTCTGCAATTTGGGGGGGGGGCGCAGAGGTGGACCGGGGAGAGAGCCTGTTCTTAAAAATTTACCAGCACACCACTGCTTACTGCTCACTCTTCCGGGACTACCGCCGGCCCATCGCATCTGCTGGCGGTAGACCCGCCCCAAGTGCACGCCATTTCTGGGAGAAAAAGAAAACCCCGTAAATGGCTTACGTGGCAATAACCCAGTGATAATCAGGCATCGCCTCGTGCTGCCCAGTTAGGGCCCCTTTTCCAAAGCCGCGTTGGCGCCTATGCGCACCCAACACGCTCCAAATTGGAGTTATCATGTGCCCCTTGCGGTAATTTCAATTTTGGTGCGCGTTCGCAAAATATTTTTTATTTTAGTGGCATCTGACGCACATAGGTCATTACCGCCCAAATTCTTTACCGCTAGGTCTATGGCTAGCGGTAAGGTCTCAGACCCAAAATGGATTTACGGCAATTTTGATTTTGCTGCACGTCCATTTTCTGCAAAAAAAAAAAGTCATTTTTTTGCAGGCGTGCTGAAAAATGGATCTGCGCGCACCCAAGACCCACGCCTACACTACCACAAGCCATTTTTCTGCGCCTTTGTAAAAGGACCCCTTAGCTTGGAAGCCCTTAGCGCCACCTCAATGGCCACACAGTAAGAGTTGCCTCACCGCGTGGCCATTTTCTTTCCGCTTTTACTGACTGGAGAAAATGGCTCTGGCGCTCAGGAAAAATGGCCCTTGCAGCTAGCGCAGGGCACTTTTTCCTGCAGCTTGGTGAAAGGGACCCCCCAGTTTATGAAGCAGACAAACCAGAATACCAAATCAGTTAATCTTACTGTTCACAGGTCTACAACATATCAGTAATAGAAAAGTATTTTTTATTCCTTTGTTCTTTTCTTAAATTAAGGTTGAAGACTCGTTTAACGCAAGGACGTCCTACGTAAGGAACCTCTAGTACAAATGGAAGGATTATGAGCTGAACTTCGAATTATGCACTGTATTCAGAAATGTAGAGGGCATTGCTTCCAGTGCTTTCAAGTGACTTATTTATTATTACCTTAAGCCATGTAACTTATCTAGGTCATATGAATGCAATGTAAAAAAAACCTGTATATTAAATGTAAGGATTTGTATATTTGCGTTTAGAATAAATTTTATTGTATTTTAGAGTATTATGTTGGATGTTTGTAGACTTTAATTTTTTAAGCATACAGATGGGATGTAGAGTTAAAGTATAATATCAATTTTAACTGCTTGTCATATTTATTAGGAAAGAACAGCATTTAGGATATCCCATTAATTCAGATATAATTACCTGTGTTAAAATTTATATGCTATGTTCTTTTCATATTACTTAATGTTTTTCATTTAGAATTTTCATATGAAATTTTCTTTCAAATTTTAATTTTAAAAGTAAATCACAAGAAACGTTGAGCATAAAAAAGGAAAATCGCAATATCAAGAGAAAAGTAAACCATGAACAAAAAATTAGAGAAAGCCCAAACTAGCCCCCTTTATGGGTTATGGGAGAGCATAAACATATTACTACAGCAGAATCAAAAGAAAAAAAAATCAAGCTGAGTCAAATACTACTTGATTCCTACCCCCCCCCCCCCCCATTTATTTATATCTTTTTACAACACTAATCACCCATAACCCACCAGTAAAGATTCAATTAAGCATTTTTATCATGAAGAAAATCTTCACTGAATCTGGACACCGAAGGTTGTTATGTGTTCTACCCATGGCAAACTAAACACAGGGAAACTAAAGAAAAAGGTTCCCCCATCTCCAAACCATACATTTTGAGCTGGAGTAAAAACTCACTCTTTTAATTGAATCGCTCTGGCTACATCTTGAGAAAAGAATCGTCTCCTGCTCACAAAAAGGAACATCTTTATTTCTAAAAAAAAACAAAACAAAAACAGTTAAATATTAGGTTCTTCCTCATCTCAGGGCACAGGTGACTTTAATAAAGATGTTATCACTAAAGAATTCCAAGAAGGAAGAAATGTCCACAGAGAGCAGAGTGTCCATTCCTCCTTCCCCTTTCTCCTCTTGCTGCCTCCTTCTCAGAAAGTAGAACATTTTGTAAACCCCTATGTTCTCATCATGGGGGATTTTTTCCACAACTTCTGAGTTGAAAAAATCCTTATCCGGAGAAAATTTAAAAACCTCATAGCCCTTTTACCGCTGGGATAAAATGGCTGATTTTCAGATTTATTTTCAGTAATGACCACGTGCTAATGTTCCTATTAATGCATGAGCCCCTACCACCACCTAGTTTGTAGGCGGTAGGGACCCACATGCTAAACCTGCGTTAATTCGTTAGTGTGCGGCAATGTAGCTGTGCTAACTGATTAGCGCAGAACATGCCCACTCTCCACCCCCCAGCATGCCACCTGCGCCAAGAAAAATAATAATTTTTATGCATGGGTAGCACACGCACATGGCAAAATTACCACAGGACATCAGTGCACCTCACAGTATGCTATTTTTTGCTGTGGTAAGCATGCTTTAGGGCTTTACCGCAACTTTGTAAAAAGGCCCCTTAATTTCTTTTGTTCAACGTAAGGCTGTGTTTAGCTTTTAATCCAGGAATCCCCCAACAGATTGCAGAGCTTACATCTGGTTCTTGAGAGGGATAACCTGTTGTTCTCGTGATTCAATCTACTGTCCTGCTTCTTGATTCAGTCTACTATCATTCTGAGAAAACACTTGTCCTAGCAATTGAATCCAAAAGTCTGTTCTTTCCTAGTTATTATTTCCCAAATGTCTTCTAGTCACACCTTCTTGGGAGGCACTTATCTCCCTCATCCCCAGATGAAATAACTCTAGGAAACTCTTCCAAAATAACTGCTTCTACCATCAAGACTTGAGAAGAAAAGATTTGTCGCTTGGAGGAGTGAAGCTAGTCACATTTTCTGTCATAGGACATAATTTTTAAATTGTGCATCTCTCTTTCACTTGGAAATATTTCTATTTATTTGCTTTTATGGATGAATTTTCCAAAGAACACTCATAGTGCTTTAAACCATATTTTACCAGTATTGAATCATAGGTTTATATATCAAGTGCCAGGCTATATCCAGGCATTTGCACTAAATATATGGTCTTGGGCAGTGGCTGGAATAATCCAGTGCTAGCACTCGGATAACTAGAAGATAAGAGTAGCCATACTGGGTCAGACCAATGGTCCATCTAGCCCAGTATCCTGTTTTCCAAACAGTGGCCAAGCCAGGTCATAAGTACCTGACAGAAACCCAAATTTATTTATTTATTTATGTATTGCATTTGTATCCCACATTTTCCCACCTATTTGTAGGCTCAACGTAGTCATTCCAGGATATCAGATACAATTGGTAGTGTTCAAAAATTAAGTAAGGGAAGAGAGAAGGAAGGTGTTAGGCAGGATAGTATAGAAGGTGGACTTTCATAGCTGGGTGGTTAGTGAGGTAGTTTTGTAAGGCTATGGGTTCTCTTTGTAGGCCTTGTGGCTATGGGTTCTCTTTGTAGGCCTTGTTGAAGAGATGTGTCTTCAAAGATTTGCGAAAGTTAGTTATTTCGTCAATAGTTTTCAGGGCTGTAGGTAGTGCATTCCACAACTGCGTGCTCATGTAAGAGAAGGTGGTGGCGTGTGTCAGCTTGTATTTTAGTCCTTTACAGTTGGGGAAGTGCAGATTGAGAAATTTGCGGGATGATCTTATGGCGTTTCTGGGAGGCAGGTCCACGAGGTTTAGCAACACTTCATACTACAAATTCCAGGGTAAGCAGTTGCTTCCAATGTCTGTCTCAATAGCAGATTAGGGACTTTTCCTCCAAGAATTTGTCCAAAACTTTTTAAAACCCAGATACACTAACCACTGTTACCACATCCTCCGGCAAAGAGTTCCAGAGTTTAACTATTCGTTGAGTGAAATATTTCCTCCTGTTTTAAAAATATTTCCCTGTAACTTCCTCAAGTGTCCCCTAGTCTTTACGTTTGGAACGTTAAGACAGCTATTTTGTGCAATCCCTACATGGACGGATAGTTATTGGGGCACTGGCTCTGGATACTGGCAGTGCCTGGATAACTTCTAAATTTGCTCCCAGACCACCCCGGCACTAAACAAAGAATACTAGGACATTCTGCACTGATTCACAGGCACTCTCCCATTAAATGCCACTGAACATCAGTGACTGGGACAGATGGAACAATTTAACTAGGCAGGAGCCTTTCTTGCCTGGTTAAATCGCTCTAAATGTTGGCCAGGTAATTACTTATTAAAAGTTATATAGTTGTCTTCCTTAACCATGGAAGGTTATTTTGTTTATCCAGTTATACTGCTTGAAAGAAAAAGCAAATCTTCATACCATTTCTCTTCCTGTGTTTCTGTTCCCCTTCTGTATGTGGTTCTTACCTCTCTTGTGTTTGTATTCAGAGAATAGGATATTATCTTTTTTCAGTGTTGTTGGACGTGCCAATTAAGATTGACAACAGAAATACTTAGCTGGAACTACCTTTCCAAAGTTCAGCATTGAACTATTGTGAAAAATGCAGTATTAAAAACTCTTGACATTCCAAATATCGGACATATCCTAAGTTTGCCTGACAAATCCTATTTGGTTGCTTTGAGCTCTTGGGAATGATAGCATGGAGTTTCATATGGTGCCAGATGGAAACACACATTCTATGAAATAATAAATTACAGTAATGGACTTACGAACTTTAAATCCTGTTCTAAGATGCTTAACCAAACCAAATGTTCAGGGAAGCCTTTCCCAATGTGAGCATTCCATAGTGGGCTGAGATCATTGTTAGTTTAATCTTTCACAAAGAATGAAACCTGGATGATTGGTGCTACTACTCACACATTTCAAAGTGTGCTAATGCAACTCCTTTATGCATAAGTTTCCATGTCTGATTCAGTTGAATCCATAAGCATGGTCTTTCAGTTTTGTTACTTCCTATACATAGGCTTCTTTTTAGGTTGTGATGTCTTTTAATGGAACAAAATAAAATTCACAATGTGCAAAAAAATCTATGTTACCCAAGGATCAATATATGTGCATGGAAGCCTGCAGAGTAATTTATTTATTTATTAGGATTTATTTACCTTCTTTTTGCAGGAATTCACTCAAGACGGTGTACTGTAGGAATTAAACATGAGCAACAGAGAATTACAGCAGTAAAAATATTCAAATAACAATACAAAGTATGGCATAGTATACTACTTTCAATGTCAACACAGTATGTATTAGAACATTTTAATTGACATTGTAGGGTATAAGCAAAGATGGAACATATAGATAGGTAAGAGGAGTTAGAAAGTAAGGTGACTAATTTTAAAGAAAGATGCACATGAGGTCAGAGAGATGGTTAAATATTATCTCAGCTAGGGTAGGAGTGGATAAACATGTTCTGCTGTAGTATGTGTAGCCAAATTAGATACTTCTTCCATGAAATCCTGGTTGAAGAGCCAGGCTTTAACGTGCTTCCTGAAGTAGAGATAGTCTTGTGTTATGTGCAGCCTTTCAGGCAGTGCATTCCAGAGTGTGGGGGCTACTCCAGAGAAGGCTCACTTGTGGGTATCACATCATGTAATGTCTTTTGCAGAGGGTGTGGTTAGTGATAGTCCTTGAGAGTACCTTAGTGTCCTTGGAGGTGTGTAGAGGATCATCCTATTCTTCAGGTACTCGAGGCCATTTCCTTTAAGAGCCTTGATAATCAGACATAGAGTTTTAAATTTAGCTCTGTATTGTACTGGTAGCCAATGAGGTTTTTGCAAAAATGGTGTGATGTGGTCACGTTGCTTGCAACCTTCTATTACTCTTGCTGCAGCATTCTGAATCAATAAGGATCTAGTGCAGGCCCTTTGTAGTCAGACCGTTGTAGAGTGCATTACAGTAATCCAATCTTGATGTTATCATGGCATGCACAATTGGGATAAGATTTACCTTCTCGATGTAAGGAGAGAGGCAGCGTAACTGTCGCAAATAATAGAAGCAGCTCTTGAAGGTTGCTTGGATTTGGGGAATCAGAGTAAGTGTTGAATTTAACTGTATTCCAAGTTTTCTGACTTGTGATTTGAGGGGGAGTTTGTACATCCCAAAAGAGATTTTGATGTCAGGTATGTATCCACTTGTGTTAGGGACCCAGAGAATCTCCATTTTACTTGGGTTCAGGCAAAGTTTGTTGTGTTTAGCCCATTCTTCAATTGATGTTGGACTGGTAATCAGTTTATTCAGGGCTGAAGGTAAATCAGGTTCAGTGGTATGAGTAGCTGCACATAATTTTCGTAGATGTAGAACTGAGTATCCATTGACCAAATCAGCTTAGCTAGTGGCTTTTGAGGTAGGTATTGAACAGAATAGGTGACAGTATCGATCCTTGTGGTACCCCACATGTCAGTGCCCATGGTAGCGATGAGTTGCTGCCAAACATTATTGATTGTTGCCTGTCGGATAGGATCTAAGCCAAGCAAGTATTGTTCCATTGATACCTGTTTCTATCAGTCATGCTAACATGATATCATGATCCACAAGATCCACAGTGTCAACAGCTGCTGAGAAATCTAGCAGTACTAACACTGAGGTGAATCCCCTGTCTCGGTTTCTGTGAAGATCTAGTAGAGATACAAGGATCGTTTCTGTTCCATAACCGGGTCTGAATCCAGATTGACATGGATCTAGCCAGTTTCTCCCTTCTAGTCAATCACTGGTGGAAAATGAATGTGGAAACAGGAAAGAGGGTATGATTTTCATATCAAAATATTAAAAATAAGCATAGTTTATTGCAAGCACAGTGTGGGTGTACAAACTCTAAAAAAAAAATGTTTTTCAAAATATAATATTACATGTGTATAACTGATAATTCTATAAGTTGCTCTCAATAAAAAGCAACAATTGTTTTAATGTTAGGCCCAGTCTTTATTTGCTATGCATAGACTATATCCAATGGAGACATTTTTTGACTGTTCCTAATATTTTTTTTAATTGAGGGGTTATTAAGGTGCACTAGCGTTTTTAGCTCATGCTAAAAATCAGCTGGCGCTAAATGCCAAGATGCCCATAGCATGAGCTAAAAACGCTAGCACACCTTAGTAAAAGACCCCCTTAGTTTGTTAATCACCTTTATGAAGGTATTCACCTAAACTGTAAAAATATGTCTACAGGTTGTGACAGCTGAAACCTGTTTTAGGTGAAACATTTTAAACATTGGTGAGAATGTGTTATTGTAAAGGTTTGAAGGATGTGTGTATCAAGAGGTTATACTTGTAAAATCACTGCAGCCTTAAGAAAAGCCATCCATATCTATAATGAATAGATATGGATGGGCTGGAGTGTAAATTTTAAGGGGTTTCGATGTTAGCTTTAGAACTTAGTACAAGAACAGTACTGGGCAGACTTCTACGATCTGTGCCCTGAGAAAGGCAAGGAAAATCAAACTCGGGTATACATATAAAGTATCACATTTCGTGTAAAATGAGTTTATCTTGGTGGGCAGACTGGATGGACCATACAGGTCTTTATCTGCCGTCATTTACTATGCTACTAACCCCCCCCCCCCCCTTTTTACAAACCTGCGCAGCAATGCTGACAGCCGATTCAAAGTGAATGGGCTGTGTCGGCACTATTGCACCAGCAGCCGTTAACGCAGCTTTGTTAAGGGGGGTGGGGGAATAGAAAACAGCCTTTTCCCACCATGGATTTCTTTTCTGAACATAACTTTTGTTTCCCAGCTGGGCTGCTTTTTCTTGTATATGCTGTGCAAATGCAATTTGTTCTGTATTATTAATAGCCTTCTGACTAAATGTATTGCATTTTATCCTGTATTAATCTTGAACTAATGTTTCAAAATAAGCAAAATAAATATTGAAATTAAAAAGTACACAGTGTTTTCTTTTTGCAGTAACCTATAAAAATGAATTTGAAAGTAAATGTGTTGCATTAAGGGGATCTTTTACTAAGGTGGGGAGCTCTGTTGGGTGAGCAGATATGGGAAGCATTGGAAGGAGTCATCAGATGTGGGGAGCACTTTTGGGTGAGTGATCGGCTGTGGGGAGCACTGTCAGGGGTGGGGGGTCCATTGGCTGCTGTAGGCACTATCTGAAGGGAGATTGGATGTGGCATCTGAGTGGAGGACACTATACCTCAGAAGGTGGGGAGTGCCATCCCAGCAGTCTCTACCCAAGCCCTAATCCTCACTGCTGCTGGAAAACGCATGGCAGCACAGACCTTAGGGAAGAAAGACTGTGAACAGTTAAGTTTCCATTGATAACTTCAGGGAGATGTAGCAGAGACCATAATCACCTGGTATTTATCCCACCACCACTTTTCATTCCCCTTTTAGCATTCACTTCTTCTTCCTCCCCATAAATAACTTAGAGGTGGTGTAGCCTGGAACTGTTTTTATTCATGCCTCTCCCGTTCCTGTCCTTGATGACAACAGCCACTACCTGGGGAGAAAAAGGAGAGAAGGGGATAGAGTAGATACATCAGGCCAAAGAGAAATCTCCCTTCCTTTCCACTGCAGCCCTCTCTTAACAAAGGTTTAAACAAGTACCTGGAAGAAAAGTTCATAAACCACTATTAGCTAGGTAGTTTGGGTAAAGCACCACTTATTCCTGGGTCTGATTAGTAAGGAGTAGATTTGCTGCTCATGATCCTACTACTTTTTTTTTTTTGTTACATTTGTACCCCGCGCTTTTCCCACTCATGGCAGGCTCAATGCGGCTTACATGGGGCAATGGAGGGTCAAGTGACTTGCCCAGAATCACAAGGTGCTGCCTGTGCCTGAAGTGGGAATCGAACTCAGTTCTCCAGGACCAAAGTCCACCACCCTAACCACTAGGCCACTCCTCCACTACTACTACTACTACTACTTATCATTTCTATAGCGCTACAAGGCATGTACACCATACACAAAAGACAGTCCCTGCTCAAAGAGCTTACAATCTAGATAAGACAGGTAAACAGAACAATTAAGGGTAAGGGAATGAAGAGGTGAGGATAAAGGACAGGGTAAGTGAGTTAGGAGTCAAATGCAGTAGTAAAGAGTGGTTTTGAGTTTGGACTTGAAAACGGCTAAAGACGGGGCTAGATGTACATGCTCAGGAAGTCTATTCCAGGCATGAGGTGCAGCGAGATAAAAGGACCGGAGTCTTCAATTAGCAGTAGAGGAGAAAGGGACAGATAAGAGAGATTTATCTACAGAATGGAGTACTCGAGGGGGGACGTAGGGAGAGACAAGAGTGGAGAGGCACTGGGGAGCGACAGAGTGAATGCACTTATAGGTCAGTAGGAGAAGTTTGAATTGAATACAGAAACGGATAGAGAGCCAGTGAAGTGACTTAAGGAGAGGGCTAATGGCATAGTGACTTTGGCGGAAGATGAGTCGCGCAGCAAAGTTTTGGACTGATTGAAGAGGAGAGAGATGGCTAAGAGGGAGGCCGGCGAAAAGTAAGTTACAATAATCAAGACGAGAGGTGATAAGAGTGTGGATAAGGGTTCTGGTGGAGTGCTCAGAGATGAAGGGACAGATTTTGCTAATGTTGTAGAGAAAGAAACGACAGGTTTTGGCAATCTGCTGAATGTGAGCAGAGAAGGAGAGAGAGGAGTCAAAGATGACCCCAAGGTTACGAGCAGATGAGACAGGGAGAATGAGAGTGCCATCCACCGAAATAGAGAAAGGGGGGAGAGGGGAGATCCTGTCAGGTACTTGTGACTTGGATTGGTCACTGTCTGAGACAGCTTGGTGGACCTTTGGGTTGACCAGTATAGCACATTTTATATGTATACTCCACCACCACTCCACTGCCAATGGTCCTATCTTGCATGCAGCTCTCTCCAGCTGCTGCATTTTACCTCTGGGATAGAAAAGGAAAGTGCTGGAGTATGGAGAGCAGGGGCTCTTGTTTGCTGTGCAGTGTCTGGCCCAATCTTACACCCCTCCCCTTCCGTCCACTCCTATCCTTGAATGACTGAAGAGAAAGGTCTGGATTGGGGGAAAAAGTGTCCCTACAGTTCATAGTTCACATTTCACATTTATTTGCTATACTGCAAATTTACACTAGTATCTAAATGGTTTACAATGGTATTAAAATAAAATAAAACATAGGGTATGAAAAAGGATGTCACAAGAGGGAGCTAAATTACATTTCATATCATATATATAAGGAAAACTGGGAGTAATTACAACTAAGCAAACTTTGGGACGAAGGCAGTGAACAGCACACAAGGACAAAGTAAAAGCTGCACTGGAACTGGGATGACACAAGCATCAGATAATTCAAATATGAATTAGGTCAGAGGAGTACAGGAAGGAAAAACGTTACTAAAAAGTGCTTTAAGTTGAGCCTTAAACTTCTCAAGTGAAGATTCAATATAAACAAATCAATTTTTGTATATTGCTAATTTCCCCTTTCCAGGATTCAGTGCGGTTTACATTCTAGGTGAGACAAAAGCCGATAATGTTAGTGTGAAGTATGAGAACAATTAGAGACCACTGGTGTAATGCATGAGACCAAAAACATTATAGGAAAGGATAATGGATGGTACTAGGAGGTAGAAGTCAATGGATTATTATGAAGCAGTCTTTCGGAAGAAGAGAGAGGTTTTTAGCCTCTTCCTGCTAAAGCTAAGGTAGTTGTTTTCTATTCTGATGGCAATAGGTAGAGAGTTCCATATTTTAACTCTAAGTACAGGGAATAGAGAGCTGAAAATCTTCTGATTTTGAATTGTCTTTTGAAACAGTGACGCTAGCATCAGTTGTTCTTTTAGTCTGTTAGACTGGACCAAACGTAGTCAAGCAGTCTTAGCAGTTCAGAGGTGAAACCCTATAAAGATTTGAAAAATTAAACAAGCAACTTTGAACCTGAGTCTTTCTGCTATAGGAAGCCAGTGCAGTTTGTTAAGATGAGTTGAAACACTAGTATATCTATTCAATCTGTATATTAGTCTGGCAGTTGTATTCTATATGACTTGCAGTTTTTTCTGATATTGACAATACCAAGAAATAGAGCATTACAGTAATCCAAGTGAAGTAGGACTAGTAGTAAAAGGCTTTTTGGTCAAAGAATGATCTGTCTAGAGGCAGCTGTCTCATTTAGAATAATGTTTTCTTCCCTAGCTGGTTAATATGGGAAGAGAAGGTGAGTGAAGAATCTAACAAGCCCCCTAGTACTTTGGTTTCAGACTCAACTGTAAAGCTTTAACCATTGGACAAAGATATTGATGATGGGATCTGACCTTAACTCCCTGATTTCGTAACCACAGAACCTTGGTTTTTTGCGCATTCAATTTCAGTTTATTGGTCAGAGCCCAGGTGCTAACAGCAGTCATGCCATTGGCTACAGACTGAGTTGTATCTTTGTTTGAGAAGCAGGATGTCATCCGCGTAGGATAATAGTAGTTCATTAAGACCCAGGTGTATTGAGAAAAGGGGTGACATAAAGAGATTGAACAGAAGAAAGGGTAGATCCCAGCGGGATCCCACAGTTAGAAGACCAATAGTTGGAAAGTTGGTTGTTTTGCTTGACAGAATAGCTTCGATTTGAAAGGAATTCACTGAACCATTTGTTCACAGTCCCTGTTATTCCTATCTGATCCAGGCATTTGAGTAGCAATGTGTGGTCACCACATCGAACGCCGCCGATATATCAAATTGCAGAAGAATTACTTTGCATAGGTGTTGTTTTACATATTAGAACTAGCAGCAATGATTCCGTACTATGTGACGATCTGAAGCCAAATTGTGACCAGTGTAATATAGAAAGTTTTTTTCCAGATATAGAGAGTTGTTTACTGATGTAGGTTTCTAATACTTTAGTAAAAACGGGTATGCTTGCCACTAGACAATAGTTTGCAGGCGATGTTACATCAAGCCCAGATCCCTTCAACAGTGGAGTGAGAACAATTTTGCCCATATGATGCGAGCTGCTAGGCAGCCGCCTATACTGTGAGTTCTGCGCGCAACTAACCCACAGCCTCTATGGCCTGCCAGCTAGACAGTTTCTTCTACAAGCTCTCAGCTACGGCCTATCCTGCCTTCCCAATCTGGGTCATGAGGCAGCCCACTGGAAGCTCTTTATTGCTTGCAGTCTATACCAATACTGTCTCTTCATGGCTGATGCAGTTCTTTAAGTTTCCCAGAGACATGTGCAGATAACAAACAAATTATTTAATATAGTTAAAATAACTTTTCTTTTTATTTGCATACTGTAGTTCGATGTATCTCACAGGATTATGGTGAGCAGGCTTCAGGAAAACAGCATACAAGTCAGAAGCCAGGAACATACAGAAACAGCATCCAAAATTCTTCCTGTCTGTCTTCGGAGCTCTGCCTAGTTGTAGAGTTTCCTTTGCATGAAAAAAGGCCAACAGTCCCAACAAAAGAGGTGTAAAGGCAGAGAGTCAAGGAGAAAATGAGCAAAGAGAAAAAGGGTGCCAAAAATAGACAAAGGCACTCAAGGATATACTTCAGCTCTGACCATCCTAGGTTGGCTATCAGCCAGTAGGGAAATCCCTGACCATGTATGGAAGACTTGTTTCTGGCTGCAACCCCCTTCCTTATCAGATGGGAAGGAATGTGAGGAATTTGGCTTTACTCTGACTTAACTCAGAATGCAGTTTACTAATATTAGCCAAAATAATGTAATATATAGGACTACAATGCCATGCCTAGGCAGCTGCCTGGCACGAGTTAAACTGGGTTACTGGGCTAATAACATTACAAACTAGGATACATGTGTATATCTATATATGCAGGTCAAAAACAGGTAATTTGGTATTACTTAGGCGATTGCCTAACTTCCACATAGTTTGATTTTTTGCGGTTCCCATCACCATATCAGGAGGAAGAGACAGTTTTTAACAGCTCACTGAAATCATCGAGTAACTAGTTTACTGCTTCCATAGGGATGGATTTGAGTAGGTATTTTGGGCATTGATCTGGGGAGCAGTTGGCTTGGGAGCATTTCAATAGCAGTGATCTTACATCTTCAGCTTTCACATACTCCTCGCCCTGCTGGCCGTGGGGGCGGTGTTGGACTATTTCTCTCTCCCTCCTCCAGATTTCAACCCCTTCTTCCACCTCAATCTCACTGTTTTTCCTCCTTTGAAGTCCACTCTATCTGCCTTTTCTCTCCTCTGCCTCTTCGAATAGCGGTCATTTATCGTCCCCCTGATAAGTCCCTTTCATCCTTTCTCAGTGACTTTGACGCATGGCTTGCCTTCTTCCATGATCCTTCCTCCCCCTCTCTCATCCTTGGTGACTTTAATATTCCTGCTAATGATCCTTCCAACTCTTATATTTCCAAGTTACTCGCTTTAACGTCGTCCTTTAATCTCCAACTATGCTCCACCTCCCCCACTCATCAAAATGGTCACTGTCTTGATCTCATCTTCTCCTCCAACTGTTCACCTTCTAGTTTCCTTGCCTCTGATCATCCCTCCTCTGATCACCATCTTATAACTTTCACACTTAAATCTCCTCCCTCCCAGTCCCGTCCTATCCTATCTAATTTATCTAGGAATCTTCACGATATTGACCCCTCATCTCTATCCTCCCATGTTTCAAACCTCCTCTCTACTGTGGCACCATCCACATCTGTCAACGAGGCTGTTTCTTCTTACAACAATACTCTATCCTCTGCCTTAGACACTCTTGCACCTTTGATGACCCGCCCTGTAAGGCGTACAAAACCCCAACCTTGGCTGACTTCTAATATCCGCTACCTACGTTCCTGTACCCGCTCCGCCGAACGCCTCTGGCGGAAATCTCGGGCCCTTGCTGATTTCTTACACTTTAAGTTCATGCTGACCTCTTTCCAATCTGCTCTTTTACGTGCCAAACAGGATTATTATATCCAACTGACCAACTCTCTTGGCTCTAATCCTCGACTTCTCTTCACCACATTGAACTCTCTCCTCAAGGTGCCCCCTCCCCCAACTCCCCCTTCATTATCTCCTCAGACCCTTGCTGAATTCTTTCACAACAAGGTTCAAAAGATAAACCTTGCTTTCTCTACCTCACCACCTCTCCCTCCACTAGTCCGTTCCCCTCTCTCTCCTTCCCCTCATTCCCTTTCCTCCTTTCCTGAAGTTACTATTGAGGAAACTACACTTCTCCTTTCTTCCTCAAAATGTACCACCTGTTCCTCTGATCCCATTCCCACCCACCTTCTTAATGCCATCTCTCCTACTCTTATTCCTTTTATCTGTCACATTCTCAACCTCTCACTTTCCACTGCAACTGTCCCTGCTGCCTTTAAACATGCTGTGGTCACACCTCTCCTTAAGAAGCCTTCACTCGACCCTACTTGTCCTTCTAATTACCGACCCATCTCCCTCCTTCCTTTTCTCTCCAAATTACTTGAGCGTGCTGTTCACCGCCGCTGCCTTGATTTTCTCTCCTCACATGCTATTCTTGACCCACTACAATCTGGTTTTCGCCCTCTCCACTCAACCGAAACTGCGCTTACTAAAGTCTCCATCCTCATTCTTCTTGATCTTTCCGCTGCTTTTGACACTGTCGATCACAGCATACTTCTCGATACCCTGTCCTCACTTGGATTCCAGGGCTCTGTCCTTTCCTGGTTCTCTTCCTACCTCTCCCTCCGCACCTTTAGTGTTCACTCTGATGGATCCTCTTCTACTTCTATCCCTCTGCCTGTCGGCGTACCTCAGGGTTCTGTTCTTGGTCCCCTCCTCTTTTCTATCTACACTTCTTCCCTTGGCTCATTAATCTCATCCCATGGCTTTTCCTACCATCTCTATGCTGATGACTCCCAAATCTACCTTTCTACCCCTGATATCTCACCTTGCATCCAAACCAAAGTTTCAGCGTGCTTGTCCGACATTGCTGTCTGGATGTCTCAACGCCACCTGAAATTAAATATGACCAAAACCGAGCTTCTCATTTTCCCCCCCCAAACCCACCTCCCCGCTCCCCCCGTTTTCTATTTCTGTTAATGGCTCTCTCATTCTCCCTGTCTCCTCAGCTCGAACCATGGGGTCATCTTTGACTCTTCTCTCTCCTTCTCTGCTCATATCCAGCAGATTGCCAAGACCTGTTGTTTCTTTCTTTACGACATCTGTAAAATCCGCTCCTTTCTTTCCGAGCACTCTACCAAAACCCTCATCCACACCCTTGTCACCTCTCGTTTAGACTACTGCAATCTGCTTCTTGCTGGCCTCCCACTTAGTCACCTCTCCCCTCTCCAGTCGGTTCAAAACTCTGCTGCCCGTCTCATCTTCCACCAGGGTCGCTTTACTCATACTACCCCTCTCCTCAAGACCCTTCACTGGCTCCCTATCTGTTTTCGCATCCTGTTCAAACTTCTTCTGCTAACCTATAAATGTACTCACTCTGCTGCTCCCCAGTATCTCTCCACACTCGTCCTTCCCTACACCCCTTCCCGTGCACTCCGCTCCATGGATAAATCCTTCTTATCTGTTCCCTTCTCCACTACTGCCAACTCCAGACTTCGCGCCTTCTGTCTCGCTGCACCCTACGCCTGGAATAAACTTCCTGAGCCCCTACGTCTTGCCCCATCCTTGGCCACCTTTAAATCTAGACTGAAAGCCCACCTCTTTAACATTGCTTTTGACTCGTAACCACTTGTAACCACTCACCTCCACCTACCCTCCTCTCTTCCCTCCTGTTCACATTAATTGATTTGATTTGCTTACTTTATTTATTTTTTGTCTATTAGATTGTAAGCTCTTTGAGCAGGGACTGTCTTTTGTCTATGTTTGTGCAGCGCTGCGTATGACTTGTAGCGCTATAGAAATGCTAAATAGTAGTAGTAGTAGTAGTAGTTGAAAGGATTCTGGTCTGTTTTGAGTCCATGGGTTGTAGGATCTCTGTTGATTGAGGCTGAACTACAGGTTGGACTATTTTCCTCTGTTAGAATAACTTTAGATAGTTCAGACCTAATTTGTAGGATCTTATTGGCGAAGTGATCATCTAGGTCTTGGACAGTGGGACATGTTCTGTGAATGTTCATCATCATCAGTGGAAGCTAGTTTTTTTAACTAAGGAGAAATATTTTTTGTTGTCAAAATAATCTTGACCTATTAGGCTGCTGTAGTACTGACGTTTTGAATTGGCTGCCTTCTTTTTGTAGCTTCAGAAGACTGACACTTCCATTTGGATTCATTAGCTCTTTGTTCTTTCTCCATTGTTTTTAAAGGCATCAACATTCCCTTTTTAGGATGGATAGTTCCATGATGAGTTTCTGGACATCTTGGCCTTTTTAGTGGTAAATGGAGCAATTTTGTCTGGTACGGCTTTCACCTTTGTATCCCAGCGGGATTTGATCAAACCATGTGTAGGAGATGAGGTAGTGAGGGAATCTGTTAGCTCAGACCAGAAAGTGACCTTGTTGATTTTACCGGTCGACAAACACAGAAGAAAACAAACCTTCGCACTGGTAAAGAATAAAGGCACACAGCGAAGGAGACAAAGTAGATGATGGCAAAAAAAACTTCTATTGGACTCTAAAATGTTCACAGCAAAAGTTTATTAATAAAACCTGGACTCAACATGTCGTGTTTTGGCCACTCTGGCCTGCCTCAGGAGTCCCTAAAAACAAATGAATAACATATACATGGGAAAGTAATTAAACCATACAATGCTATAAAATGTGAATAAAACATATATAAGACATAAACCTAAACATATATAAAGTAGAAGTCTCTATTTGCATGGTTTTAAAGTGGCTTTTGTTTGCAGTCTGAATATTATGGAAATAAAAAATATTTTAAGAATATCTCAATATGTATGGTTTTAAAGTGACTCTTATTTACAGTCTAAATAGTGTGCAATTAAAAAAAACATTTTAAGAATATCAAGTAAAAATTATCTAGGAATGACATCATATATATCAAAGCCAATTTCAGTGCCATGGTTATTTATAAATTACTTTATTTCCTCTTGTGACCCTTTTCTGCAGGAGTTCTTTACCCTTCCTTTGGGTGAATAAGTTCAAGTTTGGAATTCGCATTTAGTTCATGTTCTGGACAAAGTTGCCTCTACTGAAACAATAAAGTCATCGTCTTCACCCAGTGACCCTATTCCTAATTACTTTCTTAAGCAGATTTCTGACTCTTTTATTGACTATCTCTGTAGCATGGTTTCCTTGAGACTTAGATCTGGTCTCTTCTCATCTAGTTGGAAGTTAGCTACTGTATATCCCTATGAATCTCTTTTAATCCAACTTGAAGAGGAGAAACCACTCTGGCTGCTCATGATATACAGAGCACCTCGTAACAACACAATATTAACTCAGAGTACACTTGAGTGCCATTAGTGCTATTCACTGTAGGGTTGATAATAAGCCACTTTTCATTCATGAGGTTTATTTCTTGCTAAAACCCCTATCAAACCACCTCTGGTGGTGTGGGATCTCAATGCCATCCCCGCAGGCCACAGCTCTCATGAAACCTCCATTTTGAACCACTTCATTCCTGTTCTCTGAAGTTCCTCATGTATAAGGTATTGTTCTTAATTGTTCTTAATAGCACATACTTCTGCCATTGTGGTAAACCCACCTTACACCAGGTTTTACCACGACAGGGTTATTCTCCAAACCCACCCCAAACTCCTCCCTATAGGAGTTCCACCTTAGTCAGTCTATTGTACTTCCTGTCATTAGAACATAACATAAGAGTAGCCATACTGGGTCAGACCAGTGGTCCATCTAGCCCAGTATCCTGTTTTCCAAACAGTGGTCAAGCCAGGTCACAAGTACCTGGTAGAAATCCAAATCACGGCAACACTCCATATTACAAATCCCAGGGCAAGCAGGTGCTTCCCATGTCTGTCTCAATAGCAGACTATGGACTTTTCCTCCAGGAATTTGTCCAAACCTTTTTTAAACCCAGATACGCTAACTGCTGTTACCACATCCTCCGGCAAAGAGTTCCAGAGCTTAACTATTCATTGAGTGTTAAGCTCTGGAACTCTTTGCCTAAGCAATGTGCTCATCCTGGAGAAGCACCACTGCATACCTTAGATTGCAAGCATGCTCTAGCATATTATCTAGAATGTACAAAACCTCATAGGAAGTTCTCCCAGCTTTTTGTTTCTTTCAACCCTAACAGGATGGGAATTCCTATCACCAAACATACTATCTTGACTTGTTTGCCTGACTGTATCTCCTCAGGCTAGGCTTGACCCTTCATGGTCATGTCATCGCACACAATGTAAGAGCCATGGCAGTTTCAGTAGCCCATTTCTGCTCTGCTTCCATTGCAGAAATCTGCAAGGCGGCAACATAGTTTTCTATCCACACCTTCGCTGCTCATTACTGTCTGGAGCAGCATTCTAGGCAGGATACCTGGATTGGAAAAGTAGTACTGCAAAATCTTTTTACTACTTGAATGTCAACTCCACCCTGCGGCCCTTTTTTTCCACCAGGCTCACTTTCTTCTTCAGTTACAAAGTTCATTATTAACATTGTGAGCCCGACAGCTAGTGAGTCCCACATGTGAGAATATTATGGCTGTTTGTCCTCTTAGAAAGCAACGTTACTTAACTGTAGCAGGTTCTCTCCAAGGACAGCAGGCATATATTCTCACATCCCTCCCGCCTTCCCTTGGAGTTGCCTTCTTAGCTTTTGTATTATGCTGCTGGTCCCTTGCTTGAGCATTAGGTGAGAAGGCACTTGTGTATGCGAGGTGTGGGCACTGCCTCAAAGTTTTAAGGAGACTGCACTATGGCAGTGTCCACACTGGGCTCCATACATGACGTCACTCACACGTGAGAATATTATGCCTGCTCATCTTTGGAGAAAAGTCAGTCCTATCTTTATGCAGCTTGCCATAGCCGGTTAAGTGCTGAATATCGTACTTAACTGGCTATGGTTATGCTGGCTCCATAAACCCAGAAATTCAATGCCGGAGCCTGGTCATAGCCCAGCATTGAATTTCTGGATATAACACTGGCAGGGTTCAACAAAATGCTGAGCGTCACAATTGAATATCTACCTCATGGTTATTTGCTAAATATTTTACTGAATCTTCTCAAATTGTTTTTCTCAAAAAATGTAAGTACTGTTTGCACCTTACAGTGTAACTGGCTATTCTTATTGTGAGAATATATGCCTGCTGTCCTCGGAGAACACCTGCTACAGGTCAGGGCCACTGAGAAACAAAGCTGGGCCTGGTGCAAACATCCCCTGGGCCTCCAAACTACCCCCAGCCCCACCCTCGCCCCCCAGTCCCCCCCCCCCGGGCCTGCTTACTTGATTGACTTCTGTCCTGCTAGCTCTGCTCTGCTGCACAGGTCCTTCTTCCTGCCGCGTCCAAACAGGAAGTACTTTACACAGGAGGCAGGACCCATCAGGAAGAAGGACCTGTAGCCAGCAGAGCAGAGTTAATGCTGATAACGCGATAACTGCTCTGCAGCACACAGGAGCGGGAGACAAATGCCAGCGCTGGGCCCCCCCTTGGAGTCCGGGCCCTGGGGAATTGTGCCCCCCTGCCCCCTTTCAGTGGCCCTGCTACAGGTAAGTAACTCTGCTTTATGTGGTCCTATCTACGGTGTTATGTTTAGAATATTGGACCTTAGCTGGCCAAGTACTGACTCTGTCCCCACAATCCCCCCATATTAGCTGATTTTGAGTTGGGCACTATTCAGTTAAGTGCTGCTGAATATGACCAGTTAGCCCTGAACAAGTGATTTAACCAGCCAGGAACTATTTCTGGCCCATTAAATCGCTTTGAATATCACCCCCCTCCCTTTAAATGTTTATAAAAATGTTCTTGTCTCAGGGCAAGTGGAAGAGAGTTCCATAAACATGGGGCTGCCCCTTGTAAAGCTTTACTTCATGTAGACATTAATTTTAAAATCTTTAGCAAGTGGAAGCTCAGTTTTTACATGTGTAGCTCACACTGAGAATAAGAAGCAATTAACTTCACAAATAGATCAGAAGGTGAATTTGTTCAACAGAGCAGTCCGAGTTTGTTGCTGAAGCATTCATCTGAACTTCTCACTTCTAATTTTTGGGTTTAGTTCACACCTTTTCAGTAGTAGTTTCGCACAAGTTATATTCAGGTACTTTCAGTTTTACCCTGTCCCCAATCTGAAACAATAGAGGGTTAAGTGACTTGCTCAAGGTCACCAGGAGCATCAGTGGGATTTGAGCCCTGGCAGCTTCCCTGGTTTCCTATTTCTCCAACCATTAGGCTTCTTCTGTACTCTGCTTTAACAAAGACTTCAAAACGTTTTGATTCTGGGATGCAGAAACTCCCATTGCAGAAATGTTTTTTATTTGGGTTTGGATTCAAAACCTTGTTCATGATAAAAATCAGCTGAAAATTGATGTGAAAAACCAAGGCTGGAGTATAAGAACTAAGCAATCTGTAGGACTTGGCTAACTGTCAGTCAGGACTGCTCCAGGCTTGTCTCCTCCCAGGTTCCTGCTCCTTTCCAGTGCAAACAGGATGTTAGATTTTATTTATCCATTTTACTGCTGTTTCACAGTTTCTTTTTTAAAGAAACAATTATTGTAAGTGGATATCAGCTATTTATTATAGTAGGCCCTGATTTTAGAAATAGAACACCTGTTAAAAAGTTTAAAAAAATTCTTTTTATGGTTCTGTGATAGTGAGAATTTTTCTTATTTTACTGCCTGCATGATCATCCCACAGTGACACTATCAGAGCTACTCACACAGTGTGTTCCTACAACACCATCACATGCCACATTAAAAAAAAAAGTCATAAGCTCCTCTATGATTATTAGTCTATTTTTTAGTAATATTACAAAAATGAGCTGACGTCATTTTTTGTCATGGGAACAGTGGGTTTGTTCCAGTTTCCCTTAGAGTTTTGCATAATGAATGAACTGATTTATGCATGTTTTGCCTGTCACGGGGCTTTGTTTTGCTGATTTAGGGACCCTTTTACCTAAAGGGCTTTCAGCCTTAACAGGTGCTTAGCATGTGAAGAACAGGATATTGCAAAACACATTGAAGCTTTTGTGATATTTGCCTACTAACACATGCTACCGCTTGCATTGGCTCTTTTTAAAAAATATTTTTGCAGGGGTATGTCATGGGTGGAGAATGATTACGGAAGTGTTAACCTAGCTAGCATGTTCACATTAGTGTGCTGTAACAGATTAACACTGAGTTAATGCAGGCGCACGTAGCGCCCCCTAAATTGAAGGCAGTATCTGCTCCCACATTCACATTAGCATGCGGTACCTGTAAAAAGTCAACATTGGTGCACAGCACAACCTGAAAAAAATATTTTAAAATGCCTTTAAATTGTGCTGCACTGAATCTGGACTTAGCACGCAGGGAAAGTCTCGCATTAAGATGCACTAGGCCCAGATTCTAATGCCCTTTAGTAAAAGAGCCCCATATTATAATATAATTGTTGCCAAGTCTTCTGTCCTGCTAGCTTCATTTTGCTGCATAGGTCCTTCCTGCCATGTCCAAACAGGAAGTACTTTACACAGGAGGCGGGATGCGGCAGGAAGGGCCTGTAGCCAGCAGAGCAGAGTTAACACTGATAATGTGATAACTCTGCCCTGCGGCACACAGGCGCAGGAGAGCCATGCCAGCACCGGGCCCCCCTTGGAGGCCGGGCCCTGGGGAATTGTGCCCTCCTGCCCCCCTCTTGGTGGCCCTGCTACAGGTAAGTAACTCTGTTAGAGGTCTGGCAGATTGCTTCAGGTCTTGGAAGACAGGCTGAGGTAGTCCTATATTTACTACTACTGAATGCAAAATTCAGCCACTGAATGTATATGTTATGTATTCAACTGCTGATGTGCCATGCATGATGCAGAAGTTGCACAGAATTCCCTTCCTGTGCAGAGAGACCAGAAGACAGCAGCAATTCACAGATTATTTCCCTTACCCCTGCAGCACACACCACAAGCACCCAGAGTTTGCCCTCTTCCCTGCCCACTGGTGCTGACTAGTACAAGTGGAGGAGGAGGAGGAGAAGACAAGCAGCCCCAAGGCCACATCTTCCTCCTACTTCGCTGCTGCCTAGGGCTGACTACTGAATTTGAACCGTGGGGCTCTATGTTCTACCATGTTATTCAAATTTGGAATTAAAACCAGGCTGATGAGTAGGATGTGGCTCAATGTGCAGCCGTTCTCCTCTTCCACGTGCAGATCAGGAGGAGACTAAGGCAAGATTTCTTTAGTTAAAGCGACCTAACTACTGGATGCAGCATAAGAAAAGTTTATATTGTGGGTTGCAGCTGATCTAAGCTGTAATTATGCTTTTAAACAAAGAGTCTGAGTTGAGCTTAAATTTCTACTTCACACAAAATTTGAAATGTGACCCTACTAAAAATGTAAAGCCAATGGGTGGTGGACGCTTGGAATGCCCTCCCGTGGGAGGTGGTGGAGATGAAAACGGTAACGGAGTTCAAACATGCGTGGGATATGCATAGAGGAATCCTGTGCAGAAGGAATGGATCCTCAGAAGCTTAGCTGAAATTGGGTGGCGGAGCAGTTGGGGGGAAGAGGGGGGTGGTGGTTGGGAGGCGAGGATAGGGGAGGGCAGACTTATACGGTCTGTAACAGAGCCGGTGATGGGAGGCGGGACGGGTGGTTGGGAGGCGGGAAATACTGCTGGGCAGACTTATATGGTCTGTGCCCTGAAAAGGACAGGTACAAATTCAAGGTAAGGTATACACATATGAGTTTGTCATGGGCAGACTGGATGGACCATGCAGGTCTTTTTCTGCTGTCATCTACTATGTTACTATGTTACTATGTAATGTGTGGCTTATAATGTAAGAGGTAAATGAGTCACATGTACCTCTTATATTATAAATGAGTACTTATACTATATTAGTGAGTACACTAATCCACTTATGATATAACCAGCTACTGAATAACTGGGGCAATTTTTTTTTTTTCAAAAAAGGGAACAAACCTCAAATAAATCTTGGAAAGAAACATTAACCCACCCAAAGCCATGAAAGTGAATTGTCAAGTTCAATATTCTGCTTGCCCCAGAATCTCAAAATGGATAACATCACACATTTTTATTTTTTTCATTGATTAATTTATAACATCCATCTTTCCGTTGCTAAGCAAGGAAATAAACCATAATAAACAGATATGGGCTTGTGCCAAAAGATGTATGAGAAGAGACTGGAAGACCTGAATATGTATAGCCTAGAGGAAAGAAGGAACAGGGGAGATGTGATACAGATGTTTAAATACTTGAAAAGTATTAATAAAGGAACAAATCTTTTCAAGAAAAGGGGAAACAGTAAAACTAAAGGACATGAGCTGAGGTGGTAGACCTAGGAGTAATGTCAGGAAATTCTTGTATGGTCTGTGTCCCATATATGGCAATCCAGTTCAGGATGGGCTGGAAAGGGCTTCAGCAGCAATGTCAGTAATAATAAGTGGTAGTAGTAGTAGTAGCTGGACCCTGAGGACAGTCCTGGGCAGACGTTTATGGTCTGTGTCTTGCAAATGACATGACTGATAGGCTGGAGTGGGCTTTGACAGCAACTCCAGTAATTGGTACGTAAGGACAGGGCCGGGCGGACTTCTAAGGTCTATGTCCCAGAAATGCAAAAATATCACGTCAAGTATGTTAGATCGTATTCATTGTTGATTTAATCACGAATTGATAATGAGTGTGACAGTTGGGCAGACTGGATGGACCGTTCAGGTTTTTATCTGCCGTCACTTACTATGTTACGTCAACACAGAAAAATATACACAGTAAAGTGCCGCTAAAAAAGAAAATGCTATGCAATCTATTACAAAGGATAGGTAAATAGCCATCCTTTCAAAAGTATCCTACAATGAAGTTAGCATGATCTAGTTCTATTCTCAAAAGGAACAGTATGCCAGAGCTAGAGCCAAAAATCAAAATGTGTATATCTGCATATTTGCCAACTTTACAGCATTATGGGGGCAATTCTAGAACTGAGTGCCTCCCATTTAGATGCCTCTGAGGACACACAATGAGAGACTATTTTATAATGGTATCTGGACACCCATATTCCATTGTAGAATACTAGTGTAATCTGCTATTGATGCGCCTACCTGCAGTTACACCAGCCAAAGACCTATTGAAACTGTGGGCATGTAAATGTAGCATACACATATGTAACTTTTACAGTATTCTGCAAGTTGTGCATGTAAGTGGGAGCCCTGCCCACATGCTGCCCATGCTCAACCCATGTATATTCCCACCCTTGCATTTATGCCACTTATGTGCACTGTTACAGAAGAACGCTGGCCCTTTCATGGGTAAGTGTACACTTCCATGCATAAGTGCTAGTATTCTGTACATTTACACCCCACGCACAGAATGTGTCACTGAGAAGACCCAAAGGAGACTGAGCCCCTAAGTAGCTGGGAAGCCTCAGAAAGACCCAGTGAAGGAGTGCCTGGGGACGCACAAGGCAAAAAACTCCATTATCAAGCCAGTGTCAGCCCACAAACTTGCCTACGCTTTCCCGAAAGGAGTAATTGGACCAGCTCCTCTGGTTGCAGTGAAAGTGGAAGGTCACCCAACAAAGTGTTGCTAAACAGCAGGTCATAGATCAACATCATCTTTGACTACTGGTATGAAACATACTTGATTCATCTGCCTCTACACCTTGGAGAGGGCTTTGTCATATGGGATCTCAGTGAAACCAGCTATTCATACCAAGGCTATCTGATAGTGGAAGTTAAGTTCCCTGAGTAGGTTATGGGGATTCAAGAAACCATAATACGGATAGTATTCCTGTGTCCTGAAGAAAAAGTAAGGGGCAGTATCCCAGTCATCATAGGCACCAACACCAGCTTGTTTAGGAAGTTCATCCAAAAAATGCCAAGAGATGGAAGGCTCCAAGTATGCCAACTTTTTAACTATCTATCTTCTTTGCAAGAAGATTTATGAGAAAGCAAGACAGTGCCATTCCCAGGCTGCCAAAGCATTGGGCCTAATGTGGTATGGCTCCTCCAATCCATTGAAGTTGCTAGCTGAAGAGTAACCTTAATTTCCTGTCACATAGAGTTTACTCCAGAAATGAGGAGGCAGCCATTCATGAAAAGCACTGCATTAGAATGAATGCTACTGTCACGTTTACTACACAGGAACTGGGTTTGTGAGCCCTTGGGCCACTGCCGAGGAGCAGCAGTGGCAGGCAAAACCACCCCACACCAGAAGCAAGGCAGAACAGATGTACCGGCAAATCCAGGCAAGGTCTCTAGGCAGTCAGCCAGCAAGCAGAAGACAGGTCCAGGCAACGGTTCAAAAGGCAGGCGGCAAACAAAGCAAAGTCCAGGTCCAGGCAAAGGTTCAAAAGACAGGAAACCAGCAAAAGCAGAATCAGGTCCAGACAAAGTCTCTCAGGCAGAAGTGCACCAGCACCCACATACCAGGGCCTAAGACGCAATGCAAAGGCAACCGACTGCAGTCTCTAGGTGATTAATAAAGGCCATCCACACCTGAGGTGCAGCTGCAGCAACTCTGAGTAACTATGGAGGCTGTTCTCACAGGAGATATCTGAGGACGAAATAAGGGCTTCCTTCCTGTCCTTGTTACTCCAAGATGGCTTCCTATGATATGATCTATCCAAGATGGCTGTACCCCTTGAGCTATCCAAGATGGCTACAACTCTTGAGCCATCCAAGATGGCTACCGCCATTGATCCAACCCAGATGACGGCTGCCAGAGATAGGAAACTGAACAGATCTTCCCAAAGACAGAACTACTCTAGAAAGGATAGGCAGAAGCCAGCTCAGAAGCTGACCCCCAGAAATCATGTAGAGGCTGTGAGGAGTCATGACCACAGACGTGAAAGCTACCTGATGAAGTACTAGTGCAATATGGGATTTCACCAGCCTCTGCCCTGAAGA
Organism: Microcaecilia unicolor; assembly: GCF_901765095.1. Classification (NCBI taxonomy): domain Eukaryota; kingdom Metazoa; phylum Chordata; class Amphibia; order Gymnophiona; family Siphonopidae; genus Microcaecilia; species Microcaecilia unicolor. The sequence continues at coordinate 93,190,978 of NC_044033.1, read as the reverse complement.
GCAATAAGATATAGGGCTAGGTACAACATTAATTCAAGAAAGAAATTACTTTGACAAAAGGGTAAAAGATAGCCCATGGGGGAGGGGGGGGAGGAGTGCAAGACAAGATGGCCACCTGAGCTTATTACCTTACTCTGACCTGTGATCTTTTATCATTTAAGCTGGGTTTTTTAGCTGCTCTTTCTTCCACAATTAGTGCGCTCAATCATGACAATGTCTATATCAAAAAAAGTTGAACTTTGTAACATCCCTCATTCAAAGAGCAAAGCGCTCCAAGCCAGAGCCCTCATCTCCCAGCAAGATGGCAGCCACTAAAGAGAACAAAGTGATGTTCCATATTTTCCTGCTAGAAATCTTGAAGTTGAAAGGCATGCTAGAGAAGAATAAGGATGCGCTGGTGGAACTAAAAGAGGAGCTGTCGCAGAAGAAGCAACAACTTGAGACAGTAATTACTGCAACAGAACTCCATGTGGCTAAGCTGACTGAACATGAGGAACAAATACCTACTCTTCACCAGTCCAGCAAGGTGGTTCTGGCTCTTGAATGCATTTATAAGAATTTAAACAATAGATGCTGCTGCAACAACTTGCATGTCCTAGGGTTGCTCGAAGAAATGAAGGGATTGGATCCAGTGAAGCTTTTTGAGACTTTTCTTCCCCAGTTGCTGGCTCTTATCTTTGAATATCCATTTGAGCTGGTGCATACTCATAAGGCCCCCGTCTCACTGGCAGGTGAACACACTCTACCTGTGCCCAGTGGTGATTAAAGTTATTGTGTTTCCTGTTCCAACTAAAATTGTGAATGGAATTCTAGGAGATGGCTAGTTTCTTGTGCTGTTGAAACATGCCACCGTTCGGCCTTTGTGTAAGAAACAAAAAGCTATAGATACCTTAAATATGCCAAATTATGGACATGGTTAGCTAAACTAACTGAGAAAATTGTCTTGCAGTATTTTGCTGTAATTTTGGAGGCTCATATCATATACTAGAGCCTAATCCAAGTGGATATTGCAAGTTGTATAGCACAGAAACACTGTTGCTTTCAATTTTTGAGAAAACAAAGCACAGTGCCCTGGATTCTATAAAGGGCATCCAAGTATCTGCACCCAAACTTGGGCACAATCCTGAGATGCACGCTCAACATAATTGATTAATGAGCCAATTGACATCAATAACTGAACTCAATTGGCATTAATTGACATCAATTAAGGATGGAACATGCAGCTGGTTGCGCACTATTCTATAATCCTGGGTGCCAAAATCCCATAGCATGCAACCAAAAAGAGGGGATGGGTGGGTCAGGTTGGCACAATGTTATAGAATTTTAGGGATCTATGCCAGTTTGTAGCCTGGTTTTATACCAGGTTTCAGTCGGCGTAAGTCCTTGTGTCCAAAGTTGGGTGCAGGAATCCCTACATAGGCACTATTCTATAAAAGGTAGTGCTCATCCCAAAAGGATGGACTCCACCTTAACAGGGATGAAACCAAGCTGCTGGCACTAACATTTAAAAAGGAGATAGAACAGCTTTTAAAATAAAATGTGTGTGTGTGGGGGGGGGGGGGGGGGAACAATCACCCAAAGGTCATGGTTCGGTGTGGAGTATCCTTGAAGGATATTATTGAAACAGGGACATTTAAGGAATCCCAATAGAGAAGTTTCAACAATGGTAAAAGAAAATCAGGAGTGTTAAGGGGAGAGAGCAGAGTAAAGGCTGAAATTGGTCCCCACAACCTTTAAGCAACTTGTAGATGCAAAAAAAACACAATTTGAAGTGTCTGTATAAAAATGCTAGAAGCCTAAAAAATAAGATGGGAGAGTTAGAGTAATTAGCACTAAAGATGACGGACAATGAATGGGACACTGTTATCAGGATACAAATTATATCGCAGTGATAGAGTGGATCAAATTGGAAGAGGGGTGTGCAATATGTTAAGATGGAATTGAGTCAAACAAATTAACATTCTACATTGAAACAGCAGCGGGAATCCTTAAAGGCGGGTATAAATTCCTAGATGTAATAATGACTGCTTCTTAGAGCAACTGGTCCAGGAACTGACAAGAGGGAGACCTATTTTAGATTAGACCTTAGTAGAATGCAGAGCATAGTATGAGAGGTAAGGTGTGAGTTTCGCTGGGAGACAGTGATCATAACATGATCAAATTTGAGCTAATATCTGGAGTGAGGTCACAAGGAAATCTATTGTAGCAGATTTAATTTTCAAAAGGGTGACTATGATAAAATGAGGAAATGGTTAAAAGAAGCTAAAAGGATCGCCTGCAAAGCTTTAGACTTTCACGGGGTCTTTTTACTAAAGCTTAGCTTGAGTTATCTGCAGCAGGGCCCATTTATTCCTATGGGCTCTGCTGCAAATAACGAGAGCTAAGCTTTAGTAAAAGACCCTCTAAAGCAGGCAAGGACATTACTTAAAAATACCGTCTTGGAAGCCCCAGGACCAGATTATTCACATATTTACAAAGGTGGAAAGAAAAGCAAACAACAGCCGCCAGCTATAGTTAAAAGTTGAAGTGAAAGAAACTATTAGAGTCAAAAGAGCATCTTTCAACGAACGGAAAAAAAAAGACCCCGACTGAGGAAAATAAGAAGCAACATAAGCACTGGCAAGTTAGATGCAAAGCATTGATACAGAAAGCTAAAGAGTAATATGAAGAGAAACTGCCACAGAGGCAAAAACTCACAGAACAATGTTTTCAGGTACATCAGAAACAGCAAATTTGTGAGGGAATCCACGGGCCTGTGAGATCATGAAGAAGCAAAAGGGGCACTCAGGGAGGATAAGGCCAAAGTGGAGTAACTGAATGAATTCTTTTGCTTTGGTCTTTATGGAAGAAGATGTAAGCGACCTACCTGTACCAGAAATGGTTTTCAAGGGTAATGATTATCTGCTGTCATTTATATAGTTACTATATTATTATGATGCAGAGGAACTGAAAGCAATCTCAGTGAACCTGGAAGAAGTACTGAGTCAAATTGACAAATCAAAGAGTGGTAAAGGGTCCCAGGACTAATCCAGGAAATTATAGACTGGAAAGCTTGACTTCAGTGCGTTGCAAAATAGTGGAAACTATGTAAAGAATAAAATTATGGAACATGTAGAGGGGCATTTTTGATATCTGTCAGACTTGTGAGTTCTTGTACCAAGTAGAGCGCTGCTGAGCCCGGTACTCAGATCAGGTTCTGCTTGGCAGCTGGACAACCCCGGGTTTCACCTGCGCTGACTGCCGTTCCCCAGAGGGTGAGCCCCTAGGTGTGGCGGCCTGCAGGACGTACGGGATGGAGCTGGAAGCGGGCGGGTGATGAATGTATCAGCCTGGCAGGCAGCAGGTCAAGAGAGTAATCCAGGTTCAAGCAGAAGTCAGTAGGCAGGCGGCAGGCAAGAGAGTAATTCAGGTACAGGCGAAAGTCAGTAGGCAGGCTGCATGCAAGAGAGTAATCCAGGTATAGGCGAAAGTCAGTAGGCAGGCGGCAGGCAAGAGAGTAATCCAGGTACAGGCAACTCAGTAGGCAGGCGGCAGGCAAGCAGAGTAATCAGGTACAGGCGAACGTCAGTAGGCAGGCGGCAGGCAGAGAGTAATCCAGGTACAGGCAAATCAGTAGGCAGGCGGCAGGCAAGAGAGGTAATCCGATGCAGGCAAAAGTCAGTAGGCAGGCGGCAGGCGGCCGGCAAGAGAATAATCAGATGCAGGCGAAAGTCAGTAGGCAGGCAGCAGCAGAAGGGTAATCCAGGTACAGGCCAAGTCAGCAATGAGGGAAAAGTAGATAAGAAGCAGACTACAGAGTTAGAAACACCTACAAAGTAGAGCCGAAGCATGGAGTCCAGGGAGAGCTCAGCTGATAAAGTGCTGGCGTCTGACATCAGCAGTGAGAAGGGGCACAGCCATAGGACAAAGAGACAGGAGAAGGAGGAACCAGAAGACCAATAGGAGAGAAGCAAGGGAAGCACAGGTAGAGGAAGAGCAGACCCAGGTGGGTTGGAAACAAAGCAATCAAGGAGCCTGCACCCACCGCTCTCTGAAACAAACCCAGAGAGGACTACACATACATGGCTCAGGCAGTGCCATCAAGTATGCGTGTCGACCGGACCCCCGCGCAGTCCGAGGATGCCGCTTGCGTTGAGGTAGGGGACTGACAATATTACATCTAAGTTGGACTTTGGACATTTTGCACTAAATGTCCCAAATCCGAACAAGAAATATGGCCATTTTCAAAACAGCAAAACATCTTGTTTTTTTTTTTTTTTGTTAATGGCCACATGCAAGATGTTTTCATGCTCTGTACATTTATCTTTTTGACCCATTAAAAAAAAAACTCCAAGTGAAAAACATTAAAAATCAAGCCATTGGGATGTAGGAGGAGCCCACATTCTTAACTGACCAGCCACACAAACATCCTAGGAGAACAAAGGGGCACCCCTAGGGGGCACTGCAGTGGACTTCATATAAAAACTCCCAGGTACAATCTCCCCATTACCCCCTTATACTGTATTCTGAGTCCTCTAAAAACTATTACATAAAGACTCCAGTATGCTTTCAATATCAAAAAAGACTTTTTATTGTACTGTAGTGTCACTCTAAAACAACTGACACTATTAACTGACTAAAGCTCTCATTCATTTCATCCATTCACCGTACACCACCTGTACCTAATTATAAATTGCACAAAGTTGAATAGGTAGTGTAGTTATAATATTAAATTTTGAGTATTGATGGTGAAAATGATGATACTATTGAAATGTTTTAGATGTGGTGGTGGTTCCTCCTGAGGAAGATTTTGTGAAATGCGGTCCCGCATCGGGGAACCGGCAAGAATAGGAGATATCTTTGGTGGATTAATCAATTAGTCACCGATTATACAGCACCTGTATGTTGACCTACAAGTGTGGACTACATTCAAACAGCTAACAGGGTGTTAGCTTATAAACTTGGTTTATACATTTGGGACTAAACAGCCAGCGCTAGTTTATCACGTGATCACAGTGGCCAAGTGGAAAGCTTGGCGTTAGAGGAAGAAAATCACTGTGTCGGGTAGACTTGTGGTCCCTTTGCATTATATATTGTAAAATCTGTGTAAAATGTATGAAAATTTAACAAGTGTTAGATACCTTATGTTTGAAATGTAACTTTGTGCAATTTATAATTAGGTACAGGTGGTGTACGGTGAATGGATGGAATGAATGAGAGTTTTAGTCAGTTAGTAGTGTCAGTTGTTTTAGAGTGGCACTACAGTACAATAAAAAGTCTTTTTTGATATTGAAAGCATACTGGAGTCTTTATGTAATAGGTTCTAATTTCGACTCTGGGAGTTGAGTGTTGTCCCCTAATTAGTAGTATTCCTCTAAAAACTACCAAAAACCTACTGTACCCAACTGTACACCACCACAATAGCTGTTATGGGTGAAGAGGTCACTTATATGTGGATACAGTAGGTTTTGGGGGAGTGTGAATGAGCTCACACTTTTTACCACAAGTGTAACAGGTAGAGTGGGATCTGGGCCTAGGTCCTCCTCTCTATAATACACTCCACTGACTACTGCACTACTCTAGGGACCTGCTTGCTGCTCAAATAGGCCTGGCCAGTGGCGTAGCTACGTGGGGCCTGAGGGGGCCGGGGCCCCCCTCCCGGCGAACCCGCCCCCGCCGCCGCCTACCTTTACTTTTGCTGGCGGGGGATCCCACTCCCCGCCAGCCGACGTCTTCTAACTCCTTCCTGCTCTTCAATTTGTTTGCTGACGTCCTGCACGTAATTGTACGTGCAGGACGTCAGACTCAGAGAACAGTTCTGTTCTCTGAGTCTGACGTCCTGCACGTACAACGTGCAGGACGTCAGCAAACAAATTGAAGAGCAGGAAGCGATTAAGAAGAAGACGTCGGCTGGCGGGGAGTGGGATCCCCCGCCAGCAAAAGTAAAGGTAGGCTGCGGCGGCGGGTTCGCGGCGGGACGGGGGGCAGCAATGTCGGCGGTGGGGGGGGCGGCGCCGGGGGGGAGGGCTAAAATGTGCCCCCTCCCCCGGGCTCTGGCCCCCTCCCCCACGGAAGGCTGGCTACGCCCCTGGGCCTGGCTAATTAGGAATGGCAAGTAAGGTAATTAAAAGTATTCAAATTTGTGAAAACACATGCAGACAGTGAAAAATTGCAGGAAGACCTTAGGAAATTGGAAGACTGGGCATCCAAATGGCAGATGAATTAAATGTGGACAAATGCAAAGTAATGTATATTGGGAAGAATAATCCAAATCATAGGTACCTGACGCTAGGGTCCAACTTGGGAGTCAGCACCCAAGAAAAAAATCTAGGTCTCATTGTAGACAGTACACTGAAATCTTCTGCCCACCGTGGCCACGTTTTGCCTTTAAAAAGGCTGCATCAGGGACTAAAATGCCAATTCAGACAAATAAATACAATTTAAAACAAAATAATACATTAAGTGGCCCTTTTACAAAGGCACACTAGTGTTTTTAGTGTGCGCTAAATGCTAGAGACACTACTACTACTTATCACTTCTATAGCGCTACAAGGCATACACAGCGCTGTACACCATACACGAAAAGACAGTCCCTGCTCAAAGAGCTCACAATCTAAATAAGACAGGTAAACAGACAGTACAACTAAGAGGTAAGGGAATAAAGAGGTGGGGATAAAAGGACAGGGCAAGTGAGTAGTGGTTAGGAGTCAAAAGCAGCGTCAAAGAGGTGGGCTATTAGTCTGGACTTGAAAATGGCCAAAGACGGGGCTAGACATACAGGCTCGGGAAGTCTATTCCAGGCGTGAGGTGCAGCGAGATAAAGGAACGGAGTCTGGAATTAGCAGTAGAGGAGAAGGGGACAGATAAGAGAGATTTATCAACAGAACGGAGTACCCGAGGGGGGGCGTAGGGAGAGACAAGAGTGGAGAGGTACTGGGGAGCGGCAGAGTGAATGCATTTATAGAAATATATAGGTGTCTCTAATGTTTAGTGAGTGCTTATTTTTAGTGTACGCTAAAAACGCTAGCACGCCTATGTAAAAGGACCCCTTAATGTATTATTTTGTTTTTAATTTTATTTGTGTGTCTGATTTGGCAGTATAGTCCCTGATGCAGCCTTTTTAAAGGTGAAATGTGGACACATCGGGCACTTTGAACAATAAACATTTTTTCTACATCCTGTCGGTCTGGTCTGCTTTGCTTTGTTTGTGGTCCTCCATTTTGTGCCAGTGGAGTCAGGGCATGATTCTCACTTCTGATAATGCTGATGACATGCTGAAATCGCTGATCTTCTAAAACATATCACAAAATGAATGCTCACAGCTGCAGCTGGAAGCTCTCTTTGAGGTAAGCTACCTCAGAAACTAAATCTAAAAACACATAGCTAAGTGAGTGCTTTCTGTCAGCTAGACAATTAATCACCCTGGATAAGGAGTGTGACAATTTCCTCATCATACCTGACAGAGCTACAGTTTATTGATTTACTTTTTGTATGATGTACACACAATTTCAACAGCCATTAGGCATGAAGCATAGTTTTACTAATGAAATGGAGCTTATGGTTGAGAGCCAGAGCAGTGCAGCTGAATATAAGAGTATACCACTGGCCATTTTCATGTGTCATTGCTGAAACAAACCAAAAGCTCTTTAGGACTTTGATATGTTAATTTTTCATGGGTTGCATATGATTCTTGAACTGGTTGTGCATGAATCTCAGGGAGGAGGGATAAATGAATCCTGTCTAAGCCAAGGGGAAATCTCTTTCAGGTGCACATATGCAACAACCTTGGCCTCATATTCATCTGTAGTAATAAAGGTGGATAGCACATGATCAACCAGGATGCAAACAGTGAGAAGCTAGCTGTTATCTTACCGAAAGAAGAGAGGATTTTGCTCAGTATATTATACGCATCACAAAAGATTAACCTCAGATCTGATCTATTTATTATGATCTGACTCGGTGAAAGCTTTAAATTAAGACGGGGACATTCAGAAGGGGAAAATGCATACCCCTGTGTCATAGTTTTGTTTAAATACCTGCTGAATGTATTTTAAAGGGATCCCCATGGAGCAGCCTGGTCTTCCCCTGTTGGCGCTTTTGGCCTTCTTTGCAATGCAAAGCCTCCTGGCATATGGTATGTGAATTTTATTTTGTAACTGTTATTCTTTCCATGAAGCTCTAAAACCTTTTCTTCTTCTTCAAATAGCTAAGACTGTATATTCTGTTTGTTTTAGAAGTTTTGAAACTGTCCAACTCTTAGTAAAATTTGTTAAACTAAATGAGTTATTTTCAAAGGCATATTTTCATCTACACCTAAGTATGTGGGTGGGAAAAATTTCTCTCGTAACATATTATTTAAATTATTGATTGAAAACATGGAGATAAAGTTTAACAAACAAAAAAAATTGGACTTCCTTAAAACATATATTGACTGGATTTCTGAATATAACCTTGTCTCACCTAAGTCTGAAGAGAATAAGTAGGTCTTTTTTAAAATTTACACATTTACTATCAGCCTTATTTTTGAAAGTGATGGGCGCCCATATTTCGACCCAAATCGGGAGATGGGCGCCCATCTCGCAAAGGCGCCCAAATCGGTATAATCGAAAAAAAAACCATTTTGTTTTATTAACATGTTGTCAACATTAACTTGCAGCAGTTATAATCTTAACCACCCTAATAGGTAAACAAGATGCTCTACTTTAGTTGTTCTTCCTCTGTGCTGCTATGTTGTTGTTTCAATGTAATTTTCTAATGATTGCACACTTATATAATTCAGTTTAAAAGATTATACCTTTTTAACCACTGATTGTACAGAAGGAGGGACAACAGATAGTTTTGGACATAAAGTAAACATTATCCCCCCCCCCCCCCCCCCCCCGATATTCAGCGCTATTTAACCGGCAAGAAATGGTTCCTGGCAGGTTAAGTGGCACTTAACTGGTTATCCGTGAATATTCAATAGAAGATAGCTGGTTATCTCCCACTGAATATTCATAATCAGCACTTAGCAGCTAACTGGTTATATCATGCGATATAACTGGCTATCTGCGAATATTCAGCGCCTATCTTTGGCCGCTATAAAGTTAACCAGCTGTAATATAGGGGTAGAGTAAATTTTTTTTACCTGGGGGGTCGTCTTCGGGGGCTCCAGAGGGATCCCGGAGGCTGGTGTAGCGGTATGGGCTGTCTGGGTGATTGTGGGATCGTGGGAGACGGCGCCGTTGGTTTGGGTGGTCCGGGGCTGTCTTCGGGCCCGGTCTGAGGCTGGTTGCAGCCCGGCGTTGGTGGTCGGAGGGCGGTCCGGAGGGCTTCGGGCCGAGAGTGCCATCAATACGTGTCCAGCCACGAAGGCGCGCTGGACGCAAATGACGGAGGTAAGTCAGGGTCCCAGCAGGAAAATGGCCGGCTTGCAGCCTAGCCTGCCAGGAGGGGAGCAGAGGACGCAGCGTGCGTGTTAAAATTTTCTGGGGGATTAAAATTGTAAAATAAGAATTTAAATAGTAGTTTCATTGAGGGGGGTTAAAAAGGGTCTCCTTGGGGGTTTAAAATAATAATTTTGACGGATCAGGTGTAGAAATGTTACATCTGTGCTCACCTCGCCCTCTGGTGGCCAGAACCGGTGGCTGCTGTGGACCGTCACCCGTTCCAGATTTCAGCCTAGTCCGGTCCGGATCTTCCAGACTGCCAGGTTTGCTTGTGCTGTTTGAGCCTGCACAGCACCCGTAGCTGCCTGGTGATTGCAGCAGCTGAGTTCCAACTGCTTCTGGGCTTATCAGCCATCTTGGATCATTTCTGCTTTGCCTTTGCATTGCGTCTAAGGTCCCTGGTTTGTTGGTGCTGTGCTGCACTTCTGCCTAGTCTGATTTCCTGATTCTGGCTTTCACTCTGCTTGTCTACTGAACTATTCTTCTGCTTGCCGCCTGCCTAGACCCGGATTGTTATTGGACTTTTCTTCTGCCTGCTGCCTGCCTAGACCCGGATTGTTACTGGACTATTCTTGCTGCCTGCCTAAGAGTCCTTGCCTGGGTTTGCCGGTACGTTTGTTCTGCCTTGGTTTTGCCTGCCGCTGCTGCCCCTCAGCAGTGGCCCAAGGGCTCACTAACCTAGGTTCCAGCTTTGTAAACGTGACAGAATGCAAAGGCCATGAGCTCGGCGAAATCATCCTTCTAGCAGGGCTTCCTGCCCATGACTTTTTCCTCTGTTGGCAATCCGGGTCTCAGCCCGGGTGCCGCTCCTAGTTTGGATTTTGATCTTGACCCAGTTTCTGATCTTAATAGTTTTATCACGCTTCGTGACTACCGGCAACAACTTCTCTTTGATCCAGCCTTAAAGAATACCCCGGAAGCTGCAGCGGAGAGAGAGCGTGTCTGGGGGCTTGGGTCCTCTGTAAACCCAGTCTCTGCTATTGATTCTTCTACCCTGCTCTTCGAGTACCGCTACAACCTCTTATCGGATCAGGCCCTGCGGGATACTCCTGAAGCCAATGCTGAAAGGAGGCGTTGTAGTAGTCTTGAGTTCCAGGCTCGTCTGCAGATTTCATGGAGCTTTCTGAGGTCCAGGTACGGTTTAGCTCCCGTGCAGAGTTCCAGTGCCAGTCGAGATGCTGAGTCCACTCTGAGTTTGAGATCCAGCCAAGTGCCTGAGCCTGCTCTGAGTTCCAGCCAAGATGAGACTGATCCTGCCCTAAGTTCCAGCCAAGATGTTCCAGAGTCTGCACTGAATTCCAGCCAAGTGCTTGAGCCTGCTCTGAGTCCCTGCCCAGAGCCTGAGTCTGTTTTGAGTTTCAGCCCAGATGAGCCTGAGTCTGCTCTGAGATCCTGCCAAGCGCCGGAGTCTGCTCTGAGTTCCAGTCAAGCTTCTGAGCCTGTCCTGAGTTCCAGCCAAGATGTTCCTGAGCCTGCTCTGAGTTCCAGCCAAGTGCCTGAGCCTGCTCTGAGTTCCAGCCAAGCGCCGGAGGCTGCTCCGAGTTCTGGTCAAGCTTCTGAGCCTGCCCTGAGTTCCAGTCAAGCTTCTGAGCCTGCCCGGAGTTCCAGCCAAGATGTGCCTGAGCCTGCTCTGAGTTCCTGCCCGGTGCCTGAGTCTGTTTTGAACTCCAGGCCAGAGGATGCTGAATCTGCGCTGAGTTCCAGTTCCAGCCAAGCTGCTGAGTGCACGCTGAGTTCCTGTTCCAGCCCAGATGCTGAATCCAAGCTGAGTTTCCGCTCCAGCCGAGATGCAGAGTCCGAGCCGAGTTCTAGCTCCAGCCGAGATGCGGAGTCCGAGCCGAGTTCCAGCTCCAGCCGAGATGCGGAGTCTGAGCCGAGTTCCAGCTCCAGCCAAGAGGCAAAGTCCAGTCCTGATGCCAGTCCGGGTTCCAGCCGTGAGCCTTGTTCAAGCTCCAGCCAAGCTACCCTTGGTCATGTTTTGCGACTCCTCCAAAGATTCACCATTGCTACCCGTGGAGACCTGAATTCCCCGTGGAAGTTGGGGGGGCCTTGAGGGGGAGATACTGTTACGTCTGTGCTCACCTTGCCCTCTGGTGGCCAGAACCGGTGGCTGCTGTGGACCATCACCTGTTCCAGATTTCAGCCTAGTCCGGTCCGGATCTTCCAGGCTGCCAGGTTTGCTTGTGCTGTTTGAGCCTGCACAGCACCCGTAGCTGCCTGGTGATTGCAGCAGCTGAGTTCCAACTGCTTCTGGGCTTATCAGCCATCTTGGAACATTTCTGCTTTTGCCTTTGCATTGCGTCTAAGGTCCCTGGTTTGTTGGTGCTGTGCTGCACTTCTGCCTAGTCTGATTTCCTGATTCTGGCTTTCACTCTGCTTGTCTACTGAACTATTCTTCTGCTTGCCGCCTGCCTAGACCCGGATTGTTATTGGACTTTTCTTCTGCCTGCTGCCTGCCTAGACCCGGATTGTTACTGGACTATTCTTGCTGCCCGCCTAAGAGTCCTTGCCTGGATTTGCCGGTACGTTTGTTCTGCCTTGCTTCTGGTGTGGGGTGGTTTTGCCTGCCACTGCTGCCCCTCAGCAGTGGCCCAAGGGCTCACTAACCTAGGTTCCAGCTTTGTAAACGTGACAAGAAAGTGTTAATTTAATTTTTGATATGTGTTTAAATTTATTTTGGATTTTTGAAAGGGTTTTAGGTGAGTTAAATTTGGGAAGTAAAGCCACAATTCCATAGGGAGTGTGATGCTTGATGGTATTAGTGAATTTGGTACAGTTCAGGGTATGTTTGACTTTAATTTTAAAAAAGATATTATTTTTACATTGATTCCTATGGGAAAAAATAAAATAAGATGGAGATTTAGCTTGATCAGTTGGAATTCCAAATTAACAGAAAAAAAATGGATTCTAAAAAGTCATTTTTATTGGCTGAGAGTCCTCAAGTGCCCAAGCCAAGCTTCTGTTGGCTTAGCAACAGCTCAGCTGACACTTGTGAGAGGAGTTGAAGCTGCTGGTGAGAGAGGGTGTGTAGGGCTGAATGTCAGTGACTAAAAAGAGAGAAGTAATGATTAAAACCATTGGATGAAAGTTTTGAGAGCTGAAAGTACATGAGTGGTTTTACACTAAAAGTAGTGCTCTGGATAAGGAGAGTATCTTATTTCGTTTTATGAGGGAGTTACAGTGTATCTTGGCTGTCCTAAATAGAGAGGGAAAATAGTAACAAACATCATTCCAATCTTGTCTTCCGCCTATTTGGGAAGGCAACTGGTAACTTTAATTCAGTTGTTTGAAAGGAATCTTGTTGTTTGACTATGGTAAAGGGGAATCAGGCATAAATCATAAGGTGTTCTGTGCCATGGAATGTTGGGTGTTGTGCTGACTGTGAAAGGCTGAATGAGAAGCAGTACAGCAGTGTGATGTTCTGACAACTCCTGAGAAGTTAGGGAAACTAAAATAAAGTGTAGGCCAGGAAGATAGAACAATTTTATTTTATTTTAAATAGTTTGCTGGGCCAAATTATTTTCATAAATAATTAAATGTCACTAGTAAAAGATACCCTGTTACCAAATTATTTTCATAAATAATTAAATGTTACTAGTAGAAGATACCCTGTTACAATAGGAAGTTAGGGTTTTGCCTTCTAGTTTATTTTATTTAAGTGAGGTTTAGGAAGAAGATTTCTACAAGACATATTCCTGGAATTGTTTCCGAATTGTTTTCCTGGGCCCCACGCAAGCAAGATAGCATCATCATCTAACTTCAGAAAACATACAAAAGAAACAAACTTATCTTCAGTTAAGTAACTCTCTTGGAGCAATTCTTATGAAACTAACTTAAAAGAAAGAAGTCTTGGCAAGATACATACTTACCTGGATGTTTGTTGAAGTGAAGCTCTTATTCTGTGAAAACATAAATAGTTCACAAAGGATCAAATTCTTTATAATTATAGAGAGAGAAAAATAAGTTTAAAGGGAAGAAGAATATTTTAACTTTTGGAGTGTCATATTTAAACAAAAAGGGATACTTATCTGATGAAAATAAATCTTCCGATATTTCTGGTACTCCTATGTATGAAAAAAAAAACAACTAAAGTGAATTGTTGTATTTGCATCACTTATATGGTTATTTTTGGTTGTTTTAGTAAATGAGTATATTAATAATATAGATATACATGTTATAGTTAAATACACCTCATGAATGTAAGAAAAATAAAATTATTTTTGTGAATTTTGAGTTGTATCCTTTTAAATTCGGGTTATATCCTGAACTTAGTTTTATTTCCTCTTTTGCTCTTCGAGAGCGAGAGACGAGGTTAGTATATTGTACCTCCTCCCTAGTTAGGCTGTGTGCTTCCAGATACTGGTCACGATTACATACAACCATCTGGCATCTGAGATCACACACCATAGTGGCCTCTAAAGGGGGAGGGGGGAGGTGTACACCAGCCAGTGCTGAATATTGGCTTGGCTGGTTAAGTTTAAACTTGCCAAAGTTTAAACTGGCCAAAAATAAACCGGATATTCAATGCTGGTCACTGGAAATGGCCTGGCATTGAATATCCAGGCTAACTGCCAGCTGTGGGAGGTAGTTGGGCTGCCTCCTCCTGCGGTCTGAATATCGGCCCCTATTTAATAAGTACAATGATTAAATTAATCACAAATCAATTAAATTCATTAATGAAACTGTCTTGTACACTTCCAACCCCTATGCAATTCTCCAGGCAGTCACAACTACAGCTGTGAACTTAGGGCCCTGTTTACTAAGGTGTGTTAGTGTTTTTAGTGCGCCTACACTTAGCGTGCACGCTAACCATTTAGGCGCCTATAGGAATATTGTAGGCATGTACATGGTTAACGCGTGTTAAAAATGTTAACATGCCTATAACGCTGCTTAGTAAACAGAGCCCTTAGTCAAGCTGCCATATTACCCAGTTCCAAGAGAGAGATTTTAGGCCAGTCTTGGCTTTCTGACAACACTATTATGATGTATTATGGGACCTGCAGCACAGATTTGAAAGGGGTAAAAAAGGAAAAAACAAAAAGAAGAAAAACCTCTACATAAAAACGATATAAAAAGGCAAAAGTAGGGGTGGTCCACAGACCTTTCAAACACCCACAAATGAGAAGTACCAGAAGTTCAGATGGTAAAACAAAAATTTATTGGGCCCAAAAGGGCACAGAAATAAACAGGAGGACTATAATGAGGTACTAATGCAGCAGTGGACCTGACAGATCTGTGTTTTGGCAATCAATGACTACGTCAGAAGTCACATACCTTAAACTATGACTGTTGCAGTGCCTGTAGCTGCATGTGCAAATCAGCATGCATAACCAATTTGTGTGCCCAGCTTAATTGATTAATGAGCCAATCGGAACCAATAATTGCTGTTAATTGACCTTAATTGGGAGTTACACAATATTCAGAACTTAACCGGCCAGGCTTTGCGGCCAAATAAGGCCACATAAAAAGCAGGCCGCCCTTTGCCTGCTAAGCCATGGCCAGTTAAGTCTGAATACCGACTTAACTAGTCATGCACTAGCCAGTATTGAAAAGCCCAGTTATTCAGTGCTGGTTGCCATAAATAGCCCGGCATTGAATATCTGGATTTAACACTTGCAGCGAGCAGTCAAAGCGCTGCCCACTGGCAGCTGAATATTGGGCAAAAGGTTAACACCAGAAAGACATCCAGGGTACAGTTCAAACAGACAGTAAAGTTACAGTTCTCAGCTTGTCTGATTCTCCATAGTCCAGACCATACCCTATGTATGTACTTTGCTCTGCTCTAACTTCAGCTTTTTGACCACTGATCACCCCTTAATTATCTAGTGCAAGTCTAACATCATTGCTATCAACCAGCACCTATTTAACTACATGTCAGGAATGCCAGGGTTCAAATAAGCGGAGTGCATATGACTCAAGCTGAATGATGTAGATGATTATGACAGTTACAAGCTTTGCTTGATCAAATATGTTAGATTACGTGAAGGTATGCGGAATGCTTATTTTCAACAGAGACTAGTAGGAGCCTTGATAGACCTAGGGAATTATATCAGACTGTGCAATTTTTCTTGTATGGGTAATAGAAAGTAAATTGGGTGTGGACTTGTTTGCAGCTTTTTTGGTGCAGAAAATAGAAAAGTTGAGAAAAGAGGTGCAAGTACCGAGTGTTCTACATTATTGGGATGGTGTTGATATTGTTGATGCATGATGGACACAGTTTATTTTAGTTATGTCTATACTTTCATTGCAGGATCCATGTTCTTTGGACATTTTGTGTGTGCTTGCCCCTGAGATTGCTCCATCTATCAGTTGGATAGTGAAGAAGTCATTGAGTGAAGGTAGTTTTCCTGAATTTTGTAAGCGAGCTACAGTGAAACCATTATTGAAGAATGTTGATTTAGACCTGGATGATGTCAGTAATTATAGATCTATTTCGACTATTCCGTTTCTGAGAAAAATAGTTGAAAGGGTAGTTCTTAAACAGTTGGATGAATTTGTGGAGAAAGTGGTTTGGACCCGTTTCAATATGGGTTTCAACATGCACATAATGTTGAGACACTATTAATTTCTACAGTAGATCAAATAAGAGAGGGATAGATGACAATATTTGTTATTGTCTGGTTTCACTGAATATATCGGGAGGTTTTGATTCTATAAATTTTGAACTATTGATTGCTAAGTTTAAAAAATCTGAGCATTGGTGGACAAGTACTTTGATGGTTTGCTTCCTATTTAACAGGAAGATCTATGGTTGTTTGAAGTGGTGTGCAGGTGTCAGATATAGTTGATGTTGTGTATGGTGTTCCATGGGGGTCAGCGTTATTAGCATTGTTGTTTAACATCTACTTAGCGCCATTGGGTCAGGTATTGCAGTCCTAAAGATTGTCATATCGTTTCTATGCAGATGCTCTGGAAGCATGCCTTCTGATCCAGTTGGTGGAGCGACATGTGCTGGTCCTCTCGGCAGTGCACATTGCTGGAGAGTTAAATTTACAGGTGGATGTTCTCAGCAGAAACTCTCTGGATCTAGGAGAAAGGGAGTTGTTGGTGAATGACTTTGAAATGATAATGGCCCACTGGGGGGATCCAGTTATGACTTCATGGCCTCGTGCACCAATGTGAAAATTTCCCAGTTCTTCAGTAGAAGAGGAGAGTTTGGTTCTGAGGGAATTGACGTCTTTCTCCATCGATGGCCGAAGATGGGTCTCCTGTATGTTTTCCATCCGTGGCCCATGATCAGGAGAGTAATCCACAAAATCCTTCTTCATCCGGGGCAGGTAATTTTGGTAGCTCCAGATTGGCTGCACAGGCTGTAGTATGTGGATCTGGTTCAGCTGCTTGTGGACAAACCACTCCAGCTGCCCCTCCTTCTTTCACAGGGGCCAGTTCAAACAGAGGATCCCTCCCAGTTTGGTCTTATGGCTTGGCTCTTGAGTGGTCGCAATAGCAGAGGAAGGATTATCCAGAAGATGTAATTTCCACCTTGTTCCAGGCCCAGAAGCTCTCTACATCCATGGCTTACACTCATATCTGGAGAATGTTTGAGGTTTGGTGTACAGAGAAGTCTGTGTCTCCTTTCCAGTAAATGTTGCCTCACATTCTTGCTTTTCTTCAAGAGGGTTTAAAAAGGGCCTTGCCTACAACTCCTTAAGAATCCGTGGCTGCATTGGCATGCTTTTGCAGGTGGCTGGCTCACTCTTCCCTGGCAGTGCATCTAGAAGTAGTCCGTTTTCTTAAAAGAGTTAATCATCTGAAACCTCCGCTTCATGCTTTCTGTCCACCTAGGAATCTGAACCTACTACTGCAAGAATTTCATAAGCCTCCCTTTGAGTCGTTGAAGTCTATGGTTATGATCTCACCTTGAAGATGGTATTTCTCATAGCCATCTCCTCCACCAGGTTCATCTCTGAACTGCAGGCCTTGTCTTGCAGAGATACGTTCCTTTCTTTCCCAGAAGTGAGGGTGACTATTCATACCATTCCTTCCTTTTTGCCTAAGATAGTTTCAGCTTTCTATCTCAATCAGCCATTGTTCCTCCCTTCCTTAAAGAAGGAAGACTATCCAGTGGAATTTGCCAGGTTGCACCTCTTAGATGTCCATTGTGCGTTAATGCAGTACCTGGAGGTTTCTAATGAGTTCTGCCGCTCGGATCATCTGTTTGTTCTTTTCAGAAAGGGTGAAGCAGCCTCTCAATTGACCATTGCAATGTGGATTAAGGAGTCCATTTTGGCTGCCTATATACATTCAGGAAAGCAGAATCCAGCTATCTTAAAGGCTTGCTCATCCAGGGCTCTGTCGATCTCCTGGACAGAATCTTGGACCTTTTCATTGGATGATATTTATCATTCAGCTACATGGTCTTCTCTGCAAATCTTTTCCAGACATTATTGGTTGGTTGTTGCAGCCAGATCAGAGGCATCCTTCAGAACTGTGGATCTCTCAGCCGGTGTTTCCGGAGTCCACCCTACTTAAAGATTGCTTTGCTACATCCCACTTGTCTCTGGATTCATCTGCTTGATGACAAGGAAGGAAAAATTATGTTCTTACCTGATAATTTTCTTTCCTTGAATCATAGCAGATGAATCCAGAGGCCTGCCTTCATTGATTGCCTTCCTTCTGTTTTCAGCTGCTTTCTCTGTTTAGGTTAATTGCTGTTTGTTCCTGCAGAGTTTATTATCTAGTTGGATTTGTTGAGGTTATTGTGAGGAAGGAGATAGCCATGGGTAAGTCTAACCTCAAGTTTTCTTATTGAAAATACTGACTGTCACGGTCGTCATTGTCGACGTTCGTGCCTTGCTCATCAGTGCCCTGTTCCTCTTTCTAAACCTTCTAAAATTACCTAAAGTTCCAGTCATTAACCTGTGGGGTCCCTGTAGAGTGGTGGAGGCCAAGCTGGTGATGTCATCAGCACTGAGCACTTCTTAAGCTGGCTTCTGAGAGCGCTCAGTGTTCTGGCAATTATCCTTGATGGGGCTCAGGCCTGCCTGGGCTCTGCTAGTTCCAACTACTGTTTCTTTGCGAGGCCGTGGCTGAAGCTTTGCTACAGCTTTCTCCTCTTGCTGTGTTCCAGTGGAAGTCTGCCTTCAAGCCAGGTAGTCTTGAGAGTGCCTTGAAGCCTGGTAGTCCTGAGAGGTAAAGTTTGCTACAGCTTTCTTCTTATGCTGTGTTCCAGTGGAAGTCTGCCTTCAAGCTTGGTAGTTCTGAGAAGTAAAGCTTTGCTACAGCTTTCTCCTTATGCTGTGTTCCAGTGGAAGTCTGCCTTCAAGCCTGGTAGTCCTGAGAGGTAAAGCTTTGCTACAGTTTTCACCTAATGCTGTGTTCCTGTGAAGCCTGCTTTCAAGCTTGGTAGTCCTGAGGAGTAAAAGCTCTGCCTACAGCTTTCACCTTTGCTTGGGTCCAGTGAAGCCTGCTGCCAAGCCTGAGTCTAGAGCCTCCTGTGCCTCAGCTGAGATTCCAGTCGCCCACTGTGAGTCCTTGGTCACTTTTTGCAGTGAGTGGCTTTGTGCTGTGCTTGGGACTGTGTGGACTGGATGAAGGGGAGTGCTGCAGGTGCAGCGGCTGAGGCCATGTCTCGAGGTATCTCTGGATGAGGGAGCGGTGCTTAGATCGCGGAGGGGTCCGCGTGGGCTGATCCTGGCCCTTGGGTGCTGTGCAGGGCCGTTGAGTCTTCTGCCTTGGGAGCATCGGCTCAGGCTTGGCTTCTTCACCTTGCTTGCCTTGGGAGCGTTGGCTCAGGCTTTGTTGCTTTATCTTGCTTGCCTTGGGAGCATTTGACTTGGGCGCCTCAATGACTTGTTTGCTTGTCGTAGGTGACATCCCTAGTCTTTTGTGAGTGGAGTGTCCTGCTCTGGCCTCTACCTGTGGTGCAGGTCCTCAAGAGACTCTTTCTTTTCCCTTTGTTTTGCTGCTGCTCCACTCTGGTTTTGAGGGAGCTTGCCACAGATGTTCAGCGGCTCATCTGAGTTTACTGACAGAATTAACCCTTTTCTTAACCACTAGCAATGTTACCTCTGTCAGTCAAGTATTGCCTGTTTGTCTTTGTCCCACTAGGGCAGGCCCTTTGCCTAGTCTATTGTGTTCTATTGTATGCCATAAGTTTGCATTGCTTTGTTAGTACTGAGATGCACAGCTAGGCTGCTTATGTTTGATTTCCCTATACAGCTAGGCGGCCCTACTTTACCTTTACTGTATACTTTATGCTTTGCATTGTTTCCACTAGTAGTGAGATGCACAGCTAGGCTGCTTATGTTTGATTTCCCTATACAGCTAGGCTGTTCTACTTTACCTTATTCTATGTTTATGATTGCCTTGCTTCAGCTAGGTTAGACTTTATAGCTAGGCTGCCTGTTTTCCTTTCTGTGCTGTTTGGCTACCCTTGTAGTCTTGTGTTTTTTGCTACTAATAAAGCTGAGGGGACTCGGTCTACCCAGAGGTGGTTGGGTGATTATCACGTGGCCACCAATGGGCCAAGGGCTCACAAATGTCACACTAACCAGGCTGCTTACCATCAGTATTGTCCTCTATCTCCACCTGCTGGTAGATGGTCATAACTGACTTGTCTCTAGATCCTTCTGCTAGATTCAAGGAAAGAAAATTATCAGGTAAGAAAATAGTTGTTCCTTAGAGGAGAATGCTTATAGGGGATAACTCAATCAAAGAATATGATCATCAGTGTCAGTTGGTAGTGGCTAAGTTCTAACATTCCTAGGTTACAGATAAATGATTCTTTAAAAACTGTGAATCATCAGCATCAGAGTGTAGTGAGATAAACTCACAGAGTGTTTGGAGCGACCAGGTAGATAAAGGGGGGAGAGGGCAGGGGGTTGCTGGTAGATTAGAAGAAGAATGACGGGAAGGAGGAATGGAAGTGCCTAAATGAAAGGTGTGCCCCTTATTTAGATTTATGTCTAGTAAGCAAACATCTTGCAGCAATAAATAAAAATGAGGCCACCACTTTTTTAATGCTCTCATTTGGTATATAAGTAGGAAAAACCCAGGGGAAGGGGAGAGACAAGCTTGGTTTAGTTAAGATTTTGTAAAGCAAAGGATATCACATTTAGAGTGTTCTGTTTTGTCCAGGACAGACTTACTATTTGATAGGGGTGAGTGCATATTTAATAGCCCCACTTAAAAAAAAAATAGAAGATTGGAGGACCAAATGAGATTCAATACACAGAGCAAATTGGACAGGGCATACAAACTGAGGATGTCCTATTTTTCTGTGGTATACCTGATGGCTGAGAGAGGATTGTCTACATCCTCAAATGACTGATATGAATGAAGAAATGCACATTATCTCTCCAATGGTATGAGGTCCAAAGAAGGAAAACATTATAGTAGTCACAAAGGTTGTCACACTCAGGAGGCACACAAAGGAGTACACTAAGAAGTAACTAATTAATAAAAATTTAGAACAGCCTTGGGTGACATCACTTTCAAGGATGGGAAAATGGACAAGGCCAACAGCCACAGTCATGCCAGGTCAAGAGACAGCTGAACAGGAAGCAGCAGGAGCTTAAGGAGGCAATAAAGAAATAGAATACACACAAAATTAGTAAGCATACCTGATCAGCTTTCCATGAATGAAAAGGAATAAATAGGGTCATGCACAGTGTAATGAAGCTGATAATGCATTCCATAGCTGGGAGCCTAGCAGGCATCAAACCAGGGCTAGCCTGACAACTAGGTGAACTAGGCATCTACCTAGGGCAATACAGTTTGAGGAATGGCATTGAGGCAGCTGTAAGATTGTCTAAGTCCCATCAAAACCAACATGGGGCTTTGAGTATGCATGCATGCTCAAGGACTGCTGGGTCCCACCACCTATGAACTTCATGTTTTGGAGGAGGCAGGATTCTGCAGGTCTTGTACGTGTATGAATGTTCAAGGCCATGCACTAGCTGTGATCAGGTTTCTTTAAACAAGCTGATGACTGCCTCTGTACTGCCCCAGAGGGGGTAGGGAAAGAAAGCTACTGAACACCAGGAGGAAGAGGAGTGGGAGATGCTGGATGCCTCAGGGAAGGGAGGTAGGGAAGGGGAAATGCTGAACACCTCAGGGGTAGGGAAGCAGAAAGATGTAGATACCTTATTGGGGGTGGGAGGTAGATAAGGGGAAATGCTGAATACCCCAGGGTGGGAAGTAGGAAAGGGGAGATATTGGACACATTGTAGGGAGGGATAATGAAGGGGAGATGCTAGACAATGGAGGGGTAGCGCAGAGAAGGAAAGATGGGGTAGAGAGCCCTGAGCCCCCCTCCATCTTGGTGAGGGGTACATGACTGAAGGTTCACCTAGATTGTCAGATATCCTTGGGCCAGGCCTGCATCATTATGTGCTCGTTGTTGCCCAATTTTATAGCTATTCATTCTCTTGCACAGCATGTGCTCCACCTTTGATTAGCTATTTGCCACATTCTTCTTTCTGTCTTCAAACTGGGTCAGCACAAAGTACCGACAGCTCTGTTAACAGAAATAAATGCAACAGGGATTGGAACTGGTCAATCACATATATGTGTGAAATACCAGTGGCCAGTGTTCCAAGAAGCTATGCTTTTCTCAAATTCTTTCTTCTAATATTCCTTCTATATATTTACATAAAATATCTTCAGTTTTCTCTCTCTCTCGCTCTGTCTATACATAAGTATAGATAGATAGATAGATAGATAGATAGATAGATAGATAGATAGATAGATAGATAAAACTACAATTTATGCAATTAGCCTAAATACCCAAATTCCAAGAATGATTTCAGCTTTGAGATTCCTCTTCTGCTGTAAATTCCTAAACTAAGATTGATCCATAACTGCAAGATACCGCCTCCTGGAGTGACTTACAGCCACAGCCAGAAGTCTCAATATAGACAGATCCGGCAAGCATGACATATACATAGTAACATAGTAACATAGTAGATGATGGCAGAAAAAGACCTGCATGGTCCATCCAGTCTGCCCAACAAGATAAACTCATATGTGCTACTTTTTGTGTATACCTTACCTTGATTTGTACCTGTCCTTTTCAGGGCACAGACCGTGTAAGTCTGCCCAGCACTATCCACGCCTCCCAACCACCAGCCCCTCCTCCCACCACCGGCTCTGGCACAGACCGTATAAGTCTGCCTAGCACTATCCCCGCCTCCCAACCACCAGCCCTTCCTCCCACCACCGGCTCTGGCACAGACCGTATAAGTCTGCCCAGCACTATCCCCGCCTCCCGCCACCGGCTCTGCCACCTAATCTTGGCTAAGCTCCTTAGGATCCATTCCTTCTGAACAGGATTCCTTTATGTTTGTCCCACGCATGTTTGAATTCCGTTACCGTTTTCATTTCCACCACCTCCCGCAGGAGGGCATTCCAAGCATCCACTACTCTCTCTGTGAAAAAATACTTCCTGACATTTTTCTTGAGTCTTTCCCCCTTCAATCTCATTTAATGTCCTCTCATTCTACCTCCTTCACATATATCCCTATCACAGGACTTAACAGCGCAATAAGGATATAACCTGTAGTCAGTCCATACCAGAGGGATAAACATCTCCACACATGTCCTATTTCTTAAATATTTCTTCTGAGCACCTGCTCCCCTTACTACTGTCGCAAACAGGATGGTGAGATAGACAGAACATTGTTTCGGACATGGTTTTTGGTAATATTCATTTTATTGTTTTAGGATGTTATTATAGGTGTCATTTGAAGCAGCATTTCTAAAGATAAAATAATTTTTCCTATATTTGTTTTTTGTTTAGAAATTACAACTATACAATGTGACATACAGCAAGTAACACACCTGAAGGAGATTACAGAAAATTATGGAGGTAAAGTCATGACAGCAAATACTACCAAGTCAAAATGATTTGCAATAATAATGCATTTTGACTTACAGTACGCAGTACTCTTTATGCAATGGTTTCTAAGAATATCTAGCCCAGGGATAGGTAACTCTGGTTCTTGAATGCCACAGGTAGGTCAGATTTTCAGGATATCCACAATGGATATGCAGAAGATAAATTTGCATGCACTTCCTCCATTGTGCACAAATCTACCTCATGCATATTCATTGTGGATGTCCTGAAAACCAGACCTACTTGTGGCACTCAAAGACTAGAGTTGTCTATACCTGATCTAGCCAGTGATCATTTGAAAAATTAGGTGCATGAGGGACTTGGCCTCCGAACTCTAGACCAAGTTGATAAGGTATTTTTGAAACGAAAGATGGACATCCATCTTGTTTCAAAAATACGGGTTTCCCTGCCCCTGGATCGGGACGTTTTGCAAATCGAAATGTGGACGGCCCTTTCGAAAATGCCCATCCACATATCCTGTTAATATCAGAAAACTCCATTCAACGTGTGTCCCTTATCAGGTGAGCTATAGTCCAAACACCTTTCTACTGCTAAAACTTCCAGGATATAGTATTACCTTGTATTTTAACTAAGTTATTGATAAAATATGGGCCCATTTGTTCTGAGTTAATTTGTCTGTGAAGGCTGTATTAGTTGAAAATATCAGATCATTGTAAGTAGAAACTTTACTTGAGGCCATAGCTAGAAGCATGCTAAACTGTATAGGGTTATGAAGTGCCTGTTCAAGTTGTAACCAAGTAGGTGCATGATAGTCTTGTTTAAGTAGCCATAATGATCCTTGCTTCATTAGGAGTGCAGTGTGAACTTTGTAAAAACTTAGAAATTTACTCCACCTTTGGCTTTAGAGCATTTAAGTCTTTTCATCACAATGAGATTGTTTGTAATTCCATAGAAATTTAGAAAGGATCTGTTTTATTGATCTATATGTGCCTGATGGTAATAGGAAATGAAGCATGCTAAGAACAGTTTATTTTAGGCATTATCATCATGTCCAATCTCCCCTGCTTTGATAATTTCAGAGTAAGTTCCTTAGTAAATTGTTGTATATACTCAGTGTTGTAATGAATTGTTTCATCCATGGTGGGGCCAAAAAAGATGCTCAAATGTTTAATTTTGGTTGCAGACTATTGAAAATCATACTTACCTATTTCCATTTTTTTTTATCAGGACAGTTTAAAGGCATAATTTCCATTTTGTTAGTGTTACGTTTATAACCTGATATCAGTGAGTAATGAATAATAGCCTGAGAGGACAAATCACAGTTTTACCATGCCTCAGGAGAAGCCTAGCAAAGAGTGAAAAGTATAAAGAAACAAATAATGGGAAATTAGCGCTCTGGGATATTAGATCAAGACTTCTCACTCACAGTTCAGTTCATGGAAACAGTCCTAAAGTATAAATACTGAAAGGAACAGACACAAGGCTCCGATGTTGTTATTAAAATAGAGAAGCTATTTATTAGACAATACCGGCAACAATGGCAGATGTATTCAGAGACAGTAGATTATGCAAAATCACTCAATATAATGGTAAGGTAAGTTAAGTACCTGTCAAGAGAGTAAAAGATAACACACACTAGTACCTAATCCTGAAATTATTTGGATACCTAACCCCAAGCACTGCCAGGTACTGCGGAGCAATTGCACCTGACAAGATGACAACATTCACAACCTCTGGATCCATAGTAGTCAGGAACTGATGATGATCCACGATCAGTAATTCAGGCAGCAGGTAAACTCTTCCCAACCAGGCAAGAGTAACCAGGAAAGTGATGCCACAGATTAATGAGCCTTCATCCTGTGGCAGACTCAGAGCCAGCTGGTGGCAGTTATCTTGGCCCCATCAGATAATAGCTAGCTGATAACAGCTTCAAGGAAGAGGATTTTATGCCCTCTCCTTGGGTCTTGGTGCCAAGTTGACCGGAACATGATGTCATGATGTTCTCCAGTGCTGTATCTTTGGGCCTAAGATCCAGACCCTCACCATTCTATATGTTCTTGTTCTGTCCCAAGTACAGTAAACAAAAGTTGTTGTGAACAGTTGTTTGTCTTTGTCAGACTGGATGTCTCCGCATTGTCCTAGAACTAGAGGCCTTTCAGTACCAAGCCTCTGCATGAGAGCTCACAATGGCCAAGTGTGAAATAGTCAGGTTCATAATGTAAAATAGTGTTTCATGGTAGTGCTTTATACAGGGCCTTGTTTTGTCCTTACAAGTCTCTAGTACTAGAGGTATGGAGTCAGGAGTAAGATACAACAAAACATCATCATAGGCAGACAATTTGAGGTTGAATGCATCATATTCTACACCTCTAATGAAGGAATTACTTTGTATGGCCGATAACAAAGGTTCCAAAGCAATATTAAATAGCAGCAGTGAGAGCCTTGCCTGGTGCCTCATGTAGATTTAAAGGGTGTTGAAAAAGATCCATTAATATATAATCTAACCATTGGTGAAGAATAAAGTACTTTGATCATATTTATGAATTTAGGTGAGAACCCATACCAGCGCATAGTCTTAAACAAGAATGGCCATTAAACGTGGTCAAATACCTTTTCAGAATCTAATCCAATAACCACTAGCGACTGAGTGATGTGAGGCAACAAAGAGAAAATGTTGGAGAATAATCTTGTATTGTTATTAAAGAAATGCCATTTCATGAATCTACATTGATCCTTATTTATAATTCTGGGCAGTACTATTTGTAGGCGTGATGCTCAAGTCCTTGCATAAATTTTTGCATCAACGTTAATCAAAGATAGTGGTCTATAATATTTAATGTCTTGTGGATTTTTATCTTGCTTTGGTAGCACAATAATGATAGTCTCAGTAAAAGATATAGTGGCAGACCCCATATTTATTTGTTTATTTATTTATTAGGATTTATTTACCACCTTTTTGAAAGAATTCACTCAAGGCGTTGTACAGTAAGAATAAATCAAACATAAGAATAGACAATTACAGCAGTAAAAATACTCAAATAACAATACAAAGTATGGCATAGTGTACTACTTACAATGTCAACAAAATACATAATAGACAGCGTAAGGGTATAAGCAAAGAGGGAATATATAGATAGGTAAGAGAGTAAGAGGAGTTAGAAAATAAGGTGACTAATTTAAGAAAGTTGCATATTAGGTCAGAGAGATGATTAATGTTATCTCAGCTAGGGTAGGTGTGGATAAACATGTCCTGCTGCAGTATGTGTGTGTGAGACTAAGAAGTTAGTTACTTCTTCCATTAAAGGCCTGGTTGAAGAGCTTTCCACCTGCTTCCTGAAGTAGAGATAATCTTGTGTTAAGCAGAGTCTTTCAGGGAGTGCATTCCAGAGTGTGGGGGCTACTCCAGAGAAGGCTCGCTTGCGGGTATCACATCATGTAATGTCTTTTGGAGAGGGTGTGGTTAGGGTTAAGGACCTTGAAGATCATACATAGAGTATTAAATTTAGCCTGTATTGTACTGGTAGCCAATGAAGTTTTTGAAAAAATGGTGTGATGTGCTCACGTTGCTTGCAACCTTCTATGAGTCTTGCTGCATCATACTGAATCAATTGTAGCTGGTGCAGACCCTTTGCACTCAGACCATTGTAGAGTGCATTACAGTAATCCAGTCTTGATGTTATCATAGCATGCACAACTGGGATAAGATTTTCCTTCTCGATGTAAGGAGAGAGGCAATGTAGTTTTTGCAAATAGTAGAAGCAGCTCTTGAAGGTTGCTTGGATTTGGGGAATCATAGTTAATGTTGAGTCTAACTGTATTCCAAGGTTCCTGACTAGTGATTTGAGGGGGAGTTCATACTTGAGATTTTGATGTCAGGTATATGTCCACTTGTGTTATGGACCCAGAGAAGCTCAGTTTTACTTGGGTTCATGCAACGTTTGTTGTGTTTAGCCCATTCTTGAATTGATGTTAGACAGGTAATCAATTTATTCAGGGCTGTGGGTAAGTTAGGTTCAGTGGGTATGAGTAGCTGTACATCATCTGCATAGATGTAGAACTGAGTGCTCATTGACCGAATCAGCTCAGCTAGTGGCTTGAGGTAGATATTGAACAGAATGGGTGACAGTATTGATCCTTGTGGTATCCCACAAGTCAGTGCCGATAGTGGTGATGAGGTGCTGCCAAACATTTTGGATTGTTGCCTGTCTGATAGATAGGATCCGAACCACGCAAGTACTGTTCCATTGATACCTGTTTCTACTAGTCATGCTAGCATGATATCATGATCCACAGTGTCAAAAGCTGCTGAGAAATCTAGCAGTACTAACTCCAAGGCAAATCCCCTGTCTCAGTTTCTGAGAAGGTTATCTAGTTGGGATATGAGGACCATTTCTGTTCCATAACCAGGTCTGAATCCAGATTGACATGGATCTAGCCAGTTTCTCTCTTCTAACTAATCAATGAGTTGAACACAGACTGTTTGTTCTATAATTTTCTCTAGAAATGGGATATTGGATACGGGCTGGTAACTTTCAAGTTTGTCATGGTCAAGATCCCAAAACTGTACAATACATTTTATGCTGCTTATCCTAGAAATAAACTATATTAGAATGTCTATTGATATCAGGGTTCAAAATCAAGTTAAAGTAACCAAAGATGATACAAGGTAAATTAAAACCAGTTGTCAATTGGTTAGCTATATCACTTAAAAAAATTCAGGGCAATCCTGATTGGGTGCATATATATTAATAATAGTCAGGGATTGTGGACCTTAACCCATCTTCCATGTATATCATTTCAATATGATACCAATGAAACATCATATCTTATAGTTGCAATACCATTTTTTCCAAGGACAAGCATGGTAGAAAATAGAAAAATATTTTCTACTGCAGCATCCAGCATACACCAAACTCAGAATTACCACCAGGCACACACGCTACCCCGGTGATAGTGCCAATTTGGTGTGTGCAATCCAAGCATTAGCACTGATACGGCTTTGTAAGAGGGCCCCTAAGGGCGCTAACACATCTAACAGTAAAGTAACTTAATACACTAAGGGGCTCATTTTTGAAAGAGAAAAACATCTAAAAAGTGTCATAAAGCAGCATTTGGATGTTTTTCTCACCAAAACGTCCAAATCAGTATTTTTGAAATCCATTTTGCAGACATTTATCTATGCAGTTCGTCTGCAATGCATCCAAATCTCAAGGGGACGTGTTGGGGGTGGGATAAGGGCAGGGTTTGTGTGTTTCTAAGATTTGGACGTTTCTTAGCCATAATGGAACAAAGCAAAAATGTCCAGGGCTAAAACTAAGATGTTTGGTCTAGACCTATTCTAATAATGACTTAGCCACAAAAAGTGCCCTAAATGACCAGATGACCACTGGAGGAATAAAAGACTGACTCCCCCCCCCCCTCCCAAAGGAACAGTACCACCCTCTCTGACAGCCTCAGATGTTATGGCCAGTTCTGTTACAGCAGCAAGCAGGTCCCTGGAGACGCTTAGTGGTCGGTGCCGTGCACTATGTAGAAGGGGACCCAGGCCCACAATCCAGTCTAATTATAACTCTATCAAAAAACCTACTGTACCCACATATAAGTGTCACTTGCAGACATAAGGGTTATTGTAGTGGTGTAGAGTTGGGTACAGTAGGTTTTTGGTGGGTTTTGAAGGGTTCCCCATGCACTATAAGGGACTAAGGGTGAGATGTGTACCTGGGAGCTTTTATGTGACGTTCACTGCAGTGCCCCCTAGGGTACCCAGTACTCCACTGGGATATCTGTATGACCAGCCTACTAAGAATTCTGGCTCCTCCTACATCCCAATGGCTTGATTTTGTGCGTTTTTTATTTGGACATTTTTTTTTTCAAAAATGGACCAAGAAGATAAACACATAGAGCAAAAAAACATCTAGCAAATAGCAATTTTCAAAAACAAAAAAAAAGAAGATAGATGTTTTGTTGTTTCAAAAATGGCTATATTCCCCATTTGAATTTTAGACATTTCGAGCAAAACATCCAAAGTCGGACGTAAACATCATATCAAAAATGTCCCTCTAAATAATATGACATATTCCACAACAGTGTGCAGTAATAGTCATCATTCCTAATTCAGTCGCAGTTTCAAATCAAATATTAAAATGTAAATTAACCTTAGGTGAACAAGATTAAGGTGAAATTGTGATAAGGTAAGTATCTCAGCTCAGATCCGTGGCAATGCTTGATCATACTGTATCTATAGGAGTAGGAATTTTCTCTTCAATGAACGCAGCCAATGCTTCAGGATCAGTGAAGTCCTTTGATTATGGAGCGTAATGCACATATGAACAGTATTAAAAAATACCAACATGTGCATTAGCCGCTTTGGGCCTTATTCTATAAAGCTTATGCTCTTAAATTTATGCTCCTAAAAGTTATGCTTCTAATTTATGAGCATAATTTACGCTCCTAAATTTATGCTTCTAAATTAGGAGTATAATCTATTTTAGAGCATAGAGTATGCTCGTAATTTAGGAGCATAGCCTTTATAGAATAAGGCCCTTTAAGTCTAGGTCTGTTTGCCAACAATTGTTTGTGAAGGCGAGCTGTGTTCGTAAGAGAATATAACCTCATATTTTATAGACGCTCAAAGCCTCACTCTCTGCATTGTTCCTGAGAAGCTTTAGATCTATAGGCCTTGGATATTTATCGTTTTGAAGACGTTTGGCAGAAATTCCGTATGCCTATTCTATTTCAAATTCCTTAGTAAAATGGAGATCCAGTAACGAAGGTATGAAGGATTCCAGAACTTTGATCATGTCTTGGCCTTCCCTGCACTTAGGTAGGCCAAGGATCCTGAAGTTGTTTCTGCATGCATGGTTACTGGTGTCTTCCAGATCCCCTTCTAGTGGTGCCACATGCTTCATTTGGCATTGTAGGCCATTAATGTTCTCCGACGAAACAGAAACTTTGGTTTCCAGAGTATCAGCATGCAGCTGAAATTGGGAAACTTCAGAAGTTAATGCAGTTAATTCCTCTTTTCTTTCTGCTGTATCTTCTTTAGCATCACTTATAATATAAGTTCTTTTAAGGCTTTCAGTTCTTCAAGTATCTCTTGCGCAGGACTCTCATCCGTTTTGCTGGTAGAAGATTTTAGAGGTTAATTCAACTCAGGTTTACGTCGCTTATCACTTTTTTAAGCTGATGATAGCAAGTTTGGGTACCAGAAATGAGATGATTGTAGTTTTAAAATTTTAATGATTGACTTATTTCTTCTGAAAGTTTGTGGGAGCTAAGGTCCTTATGCTGCCATCTTAGACAAGCTCACCAGCACCCGCCCTGCCTCTGCCTCTATATTTTGTATTTTGATATAAAATTAATACATTTTCAAGGAATACAAACTGTTCTTGATCAATAGTCTTAATTTTACAGTGTTAATAAAATAAGGGTACATTATGCAAACTATGGCACTGCATAGCACGTTATTGAGTTTCTGAAGTGTCCAGTTACATAACAGTTATATACCGTACTGAACTGTAGATCCCCCTTGGCTGCCAAAGAAACTTTGTTTTTCACATTTCTTGACAAGCAGTTACTTATTGAAGAAAATTCTTTTTTTTTTTTTTGCCACATTACAAAGTGAAGAATTACCTTGTGGCAGAAGCCATTCAAATATTGTTTTTTTTTTCTGTAGGTGATATTGAATGGATAATAAATATTCCTTCAGATGCAACTTTAATCCTGATGGAAGATTTTTTCCCACAGCACATTGAATACTTGGAACTTCAATACACTCCTGGATCTACCAAAGCCACAATTACAACTCGTAAAATGTTGGATCTGGAGGAAATTGTAAGTGACCTAATCTACTACAATGCCCCTGCCCCCCCCCCCCCCCACACCCATAAAAAAAAGCCACATACTGCTGGCCTAAAGCAAAGGTTTGCAGCTCTGGTCCTTGAGCCTCACAATTGCATATGGTTTTCAGGAAATGATTGTTCTTTGGAAACACTTGTCTATATGTAGTCTGGTTAATTTGCCCACTCAATTATGAACACACACCGTCTATAACTACCCTAATAATTCTCTCCCTTCCTCCCTCTCCCCTTCCTTAATCGCTACACACTACTAACTGTATCAGATATCCAGTTTTGACTATGTTACCAAATCTATGTAA
This sequence comes from Microcaecilia unicolor, assembly GCF_901765095.1. Taxonomy (NCBI): domain Eukaryota; kingdom Metazoa; phylum Chordata; class Amphibia; order Gymnophiona; family Siphonopidae; genus Microcaecilia; species Microcaecilia unicolor. Next base: position 93,159,615 of record NC_044033.1, on the reverse strand, counting down.
GCCACATTGAGCCTGCAAATAGGTGGGGGAATGTGGGATACAAATGCAATAAAATAAATAAATATTAAGCATTTTTTTACAGTGTGCATACTGTAGAATACCTTATGTGCCTGATCATGTCTTTACATTGAGCGTGTGTGTGTGTGTGTGTGTGTGTGTGTGAGGGGACATGCACTGTGGGGTGTGTGCATGTGTGTCTGTGGATCTCAACTCAGTTCCCTTCTCCAGCCTCCCCTTGTCCCAATCCCTAGTCCTTTCTCCCTTTCCTGTAAAGGAAATGTAATGGACACATGATGAAAACATAACCATGGAAATTGTCAGGTTCTCAGCATGCATCACTCAAGTCTTCCTTGATAGCTTCAGTGTTTTCATGGTTAGGAAAATACATGGTACTAAAGGCATGGGATGCCCAAGAAATGCTGTAAGCTTCCTTGAGTCTTACTTGAAAAAGGTAGGCTAAAAAACCCCAAATTTCCCGTTCCTTGGGTTCAGCAAAGGTACCACAGATAGAGGTCAAGGGATCTGAGTGCATACACACATGTTCTTGTATCATCCCCATGGCATGTGGTTTATTTATTTAGATTTTGCTCACACCTTTTTCAGTAGTAGCTCAAGGTGAGTTACATTCAGGTACACTGGATATTTCTCTGTCCCAGGAGAGCTCACAATCTAAGTTTGTACCTGAAGCAGTGACTTGCCCAAGATCACAAGGTTGCCAGCCCAAGAGACAAGGAGGAAGAGAGTTCCTGAAGGTGTTAAGGAGGGCTAAGGGGGCAGGAGAAGGATGATGACCGAGTCAAAGCTGGGTTGCTGGGGGGGCACTGAGAAGGATGATTGAGGATGGTGTGAAGGTTTGCTAAGGGAGGGGGGGAATCAAGCAGGGGAGAGGACAAGAAACTAATGAGAGGAAAAAAGGATGGAGGGGAGTGTGAAATAACCTGAGAATTGAGCATACAGACACATATATATCTCCCCTGCCACCCCAGCACAGATCCCCTCACACTCACACATACATAGATTCAGTGTAAAGGCCATCTTTGGACATTTTGGGCCTAATATTCAAATTCAACCTGAAGGAAGCAGGCCGGCTAAGTCCTGCGGTTGGCGCTGAGCCCTGATATTCAATGCCGGGCCATTTCTGGTGACCGGCATTGAATATGCAGGGGGTTTTGGCTGCTATAAATTTAACTGGCTAAGTTAATATTCAGTGCTGGCCAGCTAAGTTTATAGCTGCCAAAGATAGACCTGCTATTTACGTGGTCTGATATGGCCGCTTAACTTAGCTGGCGTAGTGCTGAATATTCACATCTAGCTGGCTATGTTGCTTGATATAGCCAATTAGCTGCTATCCCCCAGATTCTATTTATGGCACCTTAATTTCTTTGCAGAAATTGAAGCATGTTCTGTAACAATATGCATAGCTTAATTGCTTAACTAGCTAATCAGTGCTGTTAAGTGAATGCCAACAAGCAATTATCAGCACTAACTGACATTAATTATGATTTATGTGCTCTACTCCCTAAGCGTATTCTTTAACATGGTGCGTATAAATTCTAAGTTGTATAGTTGAAAGTGGGTGTGGTTATGGAAGTAGAATAGGTGGATCGAGGGCGTTTCTAAAATCTATGCGCGTTGTTATAGAATACACCCGTTTAGTGCCTAATTTAAGCGTAAGGATTTACTTCAGGTTTTAGTTGGCATAATTGACCGCGACTACATTTAGTTGCAAAGAGCAGCATTCAGCATATTCTACAACGTATGCCTCATTTAAAGTGTACTTTTTAGAATCCATTTTGATTTCAGTGCGGAATATAGAATCTAGCCCTTGTGCTGACCACGAATATTCAGCGGGAGATAATTGGCTATTTAATTTATTTATTTCAAAATTTATATTCCACCTTGTTACAAGTAAACATTTATAAACAATATACATAAACAGTAAAAAAACAAATTAAAATAATTTCCTTTTCAAAAACCTTATCTGTCCAGAGAGACGCAAGCAAAACGGTGAGGGAATACAAAAAGTTTCTCTTCTAAAAAAGTCTTAAGAAAGCAATGAGCTTTCAATAATTTTGTAAACAGTTGTACACTTTCACAGCACCAAAAATAACAAGGAAGCCCGTTCTATAGAACAGGAGCAACCATAGAAAAAGCGCAATTCCGAGTTTCCACATAAGGACATGCTTTGACTGATAGACTACACCAGTGGTTCCCAAACCTGGTCCTGGAAGCACCGCAGCCAGTCAGGTATTTAGGATATCCACAATGAAAATTCATGACAGATATTTGCATGCCCTGCCTCCACTAAATGCAGATCTCTCTCATGAATATTCATGCCGTAGGTTATTTCCTACTGAATATTTGTGGTTAGTCCGTTAAACACTATTTAAGATGTTTGCCATGAAGGTTTATTTTTCAACTTATCAGTTATGGGGTATAATATTAGGACCCCCAGTAACAGCACAGCACTCCATAAGGATGCATTTAAGCCTGAGCGCTTATTATTTTGGTTGTAGTACATTCCTTTCCAATAGTCATTCAAGGCAAATTAAGCTAAGGTACAGAGGGTATTTCCCTGTTCTTGGAGCACTTACAATACAAGTTTGTACCAGTGGCAATGGAGGGTTAATTGATTTGCCCAAAGTCACAAGGAGCCACACAACAGGGCCAGAGGAAAGCAGTAAGCAGGGTATGCATGGCAGGGGGGCACCAACATTCAAGGGGTGCCAGAAACTGCCAATGCTTTCGTCACAAAATGCCTAGCCACCAGCCACTTAGAGGGTCTATCCCCAGCATAGCTCAGGCTCGCCTGCACCTGCCGCTTGTGCTCTACACTAGCACCCTCTTCCACTGACTGGGTCCCAACCACCTCTGGGTGAGTCTCCCACTCTCAAATTATCCCCAGTGATTTCTAGGTTACTGGGGGCCACACTCCCAGGGTCCCACAGTTCCTAGAAAGCATTCACAGACCAAGCATACAAACCACCAGGATTCTCAGTCAGTTCAGACAAGCAGAGGCAATAAACTAAAAATGTTTATTGTCATGAAAAATTGGAACAATGAACAGAAAAGGTGCAATCAGCAAACAAGTAACTGAAATTTGGATCAATTATAACACTATCTAAACATTTGTTTACTATCTAAATAGTACCCGGGGAGATCAGGACATATAGCTGCTCACAGGTTATCAAATATAACTGTTCACAGGGCCTCAGCAAAGAGATCCTTCTCTCTTTTCTCCCTGGCTGATTGGAGAAAAAGCCAGTACATTCCTAGTTTAATTTTGAGCTTCTGGGCCAATCAGAACCCAGAATAACAAGTTTTAAAAGTAGCTGGACACATCACTGCAGGTTACCTCTTATCTGTGTTAACTACTGTAAAGAAGGAACATTCTGTTTAAAGCTGTTCTCTGTAACAGCGTTAAATATAAACACGCATACAGTTTTACAGGCTTAATAACCCACTGTTTTTGTCACAGCTTTGCTTACCTGTTGCACTCCACTGACCACTCCCGCAGCATACTACAGCCTTCTCAAGTCTTACCTTGAAGGACCCACCCTGGTGGTGTAGTGGCCTCTGCGAGTGCGGGGGCAGGAAAGAATCCCACTCTTTCCTGCCCGCTGTCGCTACTCTGTCTCTGCTCTTCTGTGCCACCGCTGTGTTTTAAAAATGAGTCTCGGCAGCCATTTTGAAAACACGAGTGACACTGGGCATAGTATGACAGTGGGCAGGAAAGAGTGGGACTATTTCCTGCCCCGAAGAAGTCAATTGACTTCAAGGTATGACTGGGGAGGATTTTAGTGTGTGTGTGTGTGGGGGGGGGGGGGAGCAACTGCAGTGGTGGGTGGGGGTTGTAGTATGCAGTAGGGGGGCGGTGGCGGAAACTGTGGTGGTGGGGTGGGTTGTAATGTGCAGGAGGAGGCGGCAGGCAGGTTTTGGCACAGTGTAAGTCACACTCATAACAAGGACAAAATATAAGAAAACCAATGGACTGCATTAGGGGCATATAGCCCGTTTAGTTATGTTTAAACAAATGAGAGATCTGTATGAAAGAAAACATTTTTTTTAATTATTTTGACCTATGGAAACCACATGTCCCTGAAACATGCTCAAAACAGAATAATCCATTTGTACAAAAAAGATGAGGTGAAGATGTGATTCCATGTGCCCAAATGAAAGAAGAGTTTAATTTTAATTGAATTTAATTTTGCAGTATATTCCTTCTCAAGGAAAAGCACAGTAATATATGGCGTCTGTGACCTCTCGCAGTAGTATTGCAAGAGTTTGCGGCCACCATTTAGAACTGCGGAGTGCAGTATCATTTTTCAGCTGAGTATTTTAATTAAAACTCGATCTTCTTTTGACATCATTTTGTTTATCAATACACAATGACATCACAGATGATGTCAGTGAGTAAGTAAGTAAATCATGTCAGAAACTGAGACTTGTAAAAATTAAAAATCTCTTAAATGGGACAAGGGATTCCTATGTAATTTGGCATGAATGAAGCAAATAGATGTCACTTTGTGGAGGAGTGGCCTAGTGGTTAGAGCACTGGTCTTGTAATTCAGAGGTGGCCGGTTCAAATTCCACTGCTGCTTCTTGTGATCTTGGGTAAGTCACTTAACCCTCCAGTGACTCAGGTACAATCTAAATAAATAAATAATAATAATAATTAATTTGATGCAGGTTCAAGGTTGCTGTTGTAAAATGTTGAGGGGGCTCACTTTTTTCCAGACACTGTGTGTGTGTGTGTGTGTGTATGCATATATATATATATATATATAGAGAGAGAGAGAGAGAGAGAGAGAGAGAGAGAGAGAGAGAGACAGAGACAGAGACAGAGACAGAGCTTGTAATTATCACCAGGTATCATCACCACGGCTGAAAATAAGATTTTGGTACTCATAGGCAGAACCAAACAGCAAATTCCGTAGAGGGAAAGGAGAGCAGAGCACCCCAAAATTGGAGAGCCAGGAGAAGAGCAGAGGAAGGCTATAGGCACTGTTCCCTCAATAGTGTGGGGTGCTGTTTTACCATCACATTTTCAATAGTGAATGGCAGGCAAGCTCTGCAGTACTCCAAAAAATCCACCTGTCTCTAGTGACTGAATAAAACAATATTGAAGAACCACCCCTTACTGGCATTAATGCAGTTGGAGGACTCTCGCTCATCTTAGAGGGAACAGTGGTTATAGGGCCCCTTTGAAATAGCAGACGCCCATGGCCTTAAAGTAAGCTGGAGCAGACTCCTCTTCAGTCTAGGTATTTGGCACTTTCAAGATTTTGCTTCCTTGGCAATCACCTGTAATCCAGGCCTGCTGTTCATATCTATAGGGCAAGATGGGCCATTAACTGCTAAAATATTTTTTTTTCCTTGCTGGCCTTTCCTTCTGGTTTTGAGGAATGATTGAAGGGGCAATTTTACCTATCCATGTAGCCTCAACAACCAACTCAAAAAAAAACAAAAATTTGAGGTTTAAAACTGAGCGCCTTAATTGATTCCACTTGGGTGTGTAGTTTTACAAGACACAGCACTTAAATGGGGATTTGAAGGCATTTACACATGTAAGTTGCAAAACTGGTATGTAAACATGTATATACCTGCACATATGCTTATAACACCCCAAATGAATCTGCTCTTTTGTGCATGTTATTGTCTAAAATGGCTATTCCCACTGCATGTGCCAGCAAAGATGCATATACCCCTGCATGTCCTTATATGTATTTTACAAAAGGCTCCCTGACAGCAAGCCTTTTGTAAAATATCTTTTCTGGCCTAAATGGAGCTTCATGCATGATGATAAAAATGAAACACAGAAATAGAAAAAAATGTAGGCAGATAAAGACCATATGGCTTATCTGATCTGCTCATCCATGCCATCTACTCTCCCTATCACTCTCTTAGAGATCTTATATACTTGTAACATAGTAACATAGTAGATGACGGCAGAAAAAGAAATGCATGGTCCATCCAGTCTGCCCAACCAGATAAACTCATATGTGTATACCTTACCTTGATTTGTACCTGTCTTTTTCAGGGCACAGACCGTATAGGTCTGCCCAGCAGTACTCCCCGCCTCCTAACCACCAGTCCCGCCTCCCATCACCGGCTCTGGCACAGACTGTATAAGTCTGCCCTCCACTATCCTCGCCTCCGAACCACCAACCCCTCTTCCCCCCACCTGCTCCGCCACCTCTCTTGAATTCAGATACTGATTTTATCACCATCACTTCCACTGGGAGGCCATTCCATGAATTCACCACCTTTTCCATGAAGAAGTATTTCCTCAGATTACTTCAATGCCATCATTATCTTAAAATCTGTGCATGGGAACACTAGGGTAGACGCCAAGGGCAGAGCATTTTTTAAACTGTTGTACAAACTACTGTCTTGCATGGAAAAATTATTTTCACATAGTTTAGCTATGTGCTCACTTGTTGAAGCATTATCTTACTTTTATTGGGGTTTTAGTATAGACAATGTGGCAAACTGTGCTTCTGTCTTTTAGAATGGTCCCCTGTTTTATTCTGTCACCTGTGTGAAGAATGGTGTAAGTATAAAAATGTACAATTTTTAAAAATGTATTTCCTCTTCTAATCTTTGCATGCATATGCTAATTCAGAATACTGTGGTTATTAGATCGTATTGTCTGTTAATTCATCTCCAGTAAGGTCCTTACTTTCTGAGGGGCAAATCCTGAATATATGTTTTAAATCCAGAAAAACTCGGTCTAAAATGTTGAACATATGTTGAGTCTAGAGAATAGGAGTTGTGAGGAAAGAAGAAAACAGAGTAGCCTCTACGGATATTCATATTAAGAAAATCTTGAGATTAACAGTTTCATTTACTAATGTATGCTAATCTATGATAAATACACGTTAACATGTATTATATAATGCAAACCCCATTATTCTCTATGGGTCCGATTTATTAATTCAACACATATTACTATATGAGCCCCCAAGATTGTTCTAAAGATCTACTCTGTTCAGATTAAGAGGAGGAAGCTATCAAAATGGGCTACTATTAAGAAGTGTTATTTTACTGTTAACCCCAGTTATTAGTAACTACGTCTCACTGCATAAATGAAACCTGTGCTAAAATACCACAAGCTAATGGTGAAATAACATGTCCCTAAATTAATTTGCATTATATTTTAGGAAACTGGTTGTGAGACAAGCTGGTAAGACTAGAAGCCAACTGAAACTGTTTTTTTTTTTTTCAGTTTTGGCCGAAACTGAAACTGTTGGAGTGCTTTCAGCCAGAATTGAAATTACGGCCAAATCTCATTACCTGGTTTCAGCCAAAGCTGAAACCGAAAACTCAAGTTTGATTCTGTGAGTGTGAACCCATGAGGGCTGCAGGGGATTGTCAGAGCTTTCAGTCTGCATCCCTCTGCTAAAACCACATTATCCAAGCCAGAATAATAAATTTAAATAACAAAAGACCATATTTTACTTCCAAACAAAATAGCCTCCACACACATGGACCGCAGCTAATGAAACTGAACACTAAAACCGTGGTGCTTTACAGTGGCTGACTTTGTGACACCATAACTCCACGGAAGAGGCTTAATTCCTAAGGAGATTATCATCCCAAATTTACAGACTTGAATTCCTGCTAAAATATTGTATCAAAAAGCACTCTATTTGGAGCATTCTATTTACTATATAAACTATTGTGCAAGATCATAACTGCATTACTTGCAATTGCAGTACAAAAAAAAGAATACATGGGGGGGGGGGTACAGGAAGAGGGACAACTCCTGTTTGGGGGGGGGAGAAAGGGAGAGAAACAGGACAAAGCACAAATTTTAGCTTTCATCGAAAACACATGGATATTTTTGGCTGAAACCAAAAGCACAGCTGAAAATTAAAATAATGCTTTGGCTGAAACCAAGCAGAAAAAGAATTTTGGGCCAGTTTCAGTACTGTAACTAAAACCAAAGTTCGGTCGGCTTCTACGTGAGACAAAGTTGCAAAATTGTTGGAAAGGTTTATTCCCAAGGAATGCTTCAAGACTACAGAGGAGACTACCAGGCTTATTTCGAAAGACAAGGACGCCCATCTTTCGACACAAATCGGAAGATGGGTGTCCTTCTCACAGGGTCGCCCAATATCGGCATAATCGAAAGCCGATTTTGGGCGTCCCGAACTGCTTTCCTTCGCGGGGATTACCAAAGTTCCCGGGGGCATGTCGGAGGCGTAGCGAAGGCGGGACTTGGGTGTGCCTGACACATGGGCGTCTTTGACCCATAATGAAAAAAAAGGCGTCCCTGACGAGCACTTGGACGACTTACCTGGTCTTGTTTTTCTTACGACCAAGGCACAAAAAGGAGCACAAAACTGACCAGATGACGACTGGAGAGAATCAGGGATCACCTCCCTTTACTCCCTCAGTGGTCACTAACCCCCTCCCACCCTCAAAAAACAACTTTAAAAATATGTCGTGCCAGCCTCAAATGTCCTCAGGTCCATCGCAGTAGTATGCAGGTACCTGGAGCAGTTGTAGTGGGTGCAGTGCACTTCAGGCAGGTGGACCCAGGCCCCCCCACCTGTTACATTTGTGGTGGTAAATGTGAACCCTCCAAAACCCACCAGAAACCCACTGTACCCACATCTAGGTGCCCCCCTTCACCCATAAGGCTATGGTAGTGGTGTACAGTGGTGGGTAGTGGGTTTTGGGGGTGGGGTTTGGAGGCTCAGCACACACGGTAAGGGAGCTATGTACCTGGGAGCAATTTCTGAAGTCCACTGCAGTGCCCCTAGGGTGTCCGGTTAGGTGTCCTGGCATGTCAGGGGGACCAGTGCACTACGAATGCTGGCTCATCCCATGACCAAAGGGCTTGCATTTGGTTGTTTCTGAGATGGGCGTCCTTAGTTTCCATTATCACCGAAAATCAGAAACTACCAATTCTAAGGATGACCATCTCTAGGGACGACCTAAATGTCAAGATTTGGGCGTTCCTACTGTATTATTGAAATGAGAGTTGGACGTCCATCTTGTTTCGATTAATATGGTTTCCCCGCCCCTTCGCCAGGATGTTTTGCGAGGACGTCCTCAGCAAAACGTGGACGTCCCTTTCGATTATGCACCTCTACAATTCCTAGTGTCATTATTAACAATTATTTTATATTTTTCCTTCAACAAATGTAGAGATACATTAAGAACCAACGGCGACTATACTTAAAAGATATCAATGACAACGCTCCAATATTTCGACAGGAGAGCTACAGCACATCAGTATCAGAGGTGAGAAATAATCTTTTAATGATCTATGACTTGGATTTAATTGTCAATTTAAATTGATTGCATGATTGTCCAGTCATCTCACAATGGTGTCCCAGGAATGTTCCAAATGTTTGGGGTGGTGAAACTGAGCTTTCCCCTGATTTATGGGAGAATAGAGTAGTAATTGTAGTATTCTCCTTGGGTATCCTTGGGTAGTGTTTCTCTCCCTGTTCATTCTCTGTAGGTTCTCAGGCTTGTATTGGCACTGTTTCTTTATCTCAATAAATCTTAGGGCAACTCGGTTTCATGGACGTGGAATAATTTTAACAGAAGACACATTTGAAATATTTGTTGAAGATTACTAGTACTTCCTTGCATAAAATTAGTGATTGCAGTGCAGTTTCCTTTGACCAGAAACCTTGTCATGGATTTTCTTTCAATACAAATGATAAAAACTCAGATTTCTTGCTTTCATCAGAAAATATCAGTTTTGAGTCACAGTACATTGGTTGGCCAAAATCTAGCATAGCTGTCACAGACATAACATTCAGATACAGACAAATGCATCTGCTCCAAATTGCCTAGCTTCATGTTTGAGACTCAAGCTTTGTTCATAATACAGATGTCTCTTCTGCCATCTAGTTATCATCTTCTGCTTCAGAATTGTTCTCTTCTTATCTGGTGTTTTCTCTTCTCTTTCTCTAGCTCTTAGAAGAAAAAATGACAATGGTAATCTAAGACATGGAACAAGCTGACTAGTTGATAATTTTCTATTAATATTCATACATTCTTTCCAACAGTTTTATTACAATACATTATATTTCACAGTTTTACACAGGCTTAACATGAATATTGCCAGTACTGTATAACTCCCAGCTCCTCCCTTGCTCTGCCCCCTGTACCACCTCTCATCTGCCCTTTTCAAACATGGCTGATGAATGCTGATATTCAGCAGCACTGTCTGGTTAAGTGCTACTGAATATCAGTGGTTAGGCACAAGCAATTTAAATGAGAAGGATGCTTTTCTGTCCATTTAACTGGCTAGTAATATCAACCCCTTAGAAGAAAAAGCAGATTAAAACAGATTCAGGCATTGCTTGTTCTTTTTACTGAAATGTATATACCTCACAACTTACATGGCCAATATCTCCCATTGTAATAAAGTGGACTTGGCCCACTGTTGTTCTCAGGAGCTCATTAACCTGAACCAGTCAAATGCCATTTGTACAGCATGTGCTGAAACTTGCTGAAACTTGTAACACAGTTTCAGACATGGTTACATCCAGAAGATCAAGGGAATTCCAAAGAAGTTTAATTTAAATCATTATACAATGTATTCAAGTTCCTTTGAAATAAAATAAAATTTACTATAGAGCTGATTTTCATGGAAATGGATGCTGACGGTGGCCTGTCCCAAAGAATGAGATTCACTGCTCCCTTGAGTGAGCGTGAAGCCCAGTGAGTGACACTTTTCCTGTAGTGTTTCAGGAGTATAAATCTATGTATATACACTCCCTTTCCACAAACAACCCTTCTCTTGGGGCTCATTCAATCCATTTCCATCTTCCAGTATCCCCTTAATCTCAATTATCCCCATTCCCCCCTCAACAAATCTTTTTACCTGTAAGGACCCCACCTCCACCCAGAAACCTCCCTCCTTGCTTTCAATTGCCACCCACCGCCAGTAAATATTCCCTCCTCTGCACTTAATTACACCACCCCTGCAACAAATGTCTTGATCACCCTCTCCCTCTTGCCTCATTTTCTCTACCAGTTTTCTGATGCCTCTCCAGGCTTGCTTTTCATGTCTTGGGGGTCCGGGCCTGTGGAATTCCATGGTCTGCCTTTAGGCCATGTACTGTGGACTCCCTTCTGCATAATGCTACTCTCCGTCCTGAATTCTTTGGCAGTGAGCCTGCTCAGCATCCGCATTCTGGCCTCCAGAATGCATATGAGAAGTCTGTGTGTGTGTGTAAGATCCCCCCTCAGTCATGTATGTCACATTCATAATACATGTGACTTATTGTCTCTGCACCAGGGCTGGATTAAGGCCAACTGATGCCCTAAGCACAGTCCAATAATGGTGCTCCTTGGCCCTTCCATTGCTTAACTGACAAGACATTAAAACTCAACAAGTGCTGAGAAATATCATTATTGTACAAAACAAGCATCATATATTTATAATGATTAGAAAAACACTGAATTCATATTGGTTTAGTGAGTATGGCAGATGGCATTGAAAGAGTAAAGGGCATGATAGCTAGGGGAAATAACTCTGTGGTGCCCCCTTCCCTTTATGCCCTAAATACGTGCTTATTTTGCTTAATGATTAATCCAGGGCTGCTCTGCATACAGAGGTGTTGACAGGAGTTACCTTCTCCTTTATCTCCTCTGGCCCCAGCTCTTATTCTGCTAAATCCCCACAATCCTTTACAGTTGTATAGCCATGGGTGGGCCTGGGTGGGCACAGGCCCACCCAGCAGCGGCACAGCTGTGATGTGGCTGGCAGGGATCCCCAAGCCTCACCAGCTGAAGATTCCCAGGATATCTTTCTCCCCTCCCCCCAGGCAATTGGGGGTCTTGTAACTCCACTCCCCCAACTCCCCAGTACCTTTTTAATCTTTAAATTATTTGCTGGTAGCAAGCAGCAATTCATACTCACTGCTCGTGCTGGCCCTGAGCCTCCTTCTGATGCAACTTCCTGTTCAAGGGACCAGGAAGTTCTGTCAGAGACAAAGCTTGAGGCCACCATGAGCAGCAAATATGAGTCACTGCTCACTGCCGGTAAAGAACTAAAGGATTTAAAAGGTACCGGAGCATTGGGAGAGTGGAATTATGAAACCTCCGATTGCCTGGGGAGGAGGGGAGGGAGAGATGCCAGGTGGGGAGTGGGGTTCTCATGCCTATCCACTTTGGGCTCAGGTCTGCCTAAAATTGGGTGTCTGGTTACACCCCTGATCCTTTGGCTTCTCCAGACTCAAACAGAAGTTCTTTTTCCCAACTAGCTCTGGCGCATTGCTGGAGATATCTAGATCCTGATAGGCTGTTGAGGTTTGCAGAATTAATTCTATAGTTGTAAAGGAAAGTATATTTAGAACTGTAGTGTCAGGTAACAGGCATAGTAGGAGGAAAATAGTCAAAAACTGGTCAATCTTTAGCAATATACACTGATAAATACCCCCCATCATTTTGGTTCTGTATTTTATAGACCACAGAAACAAACAGCATAATAATAATGGTAGAAGCTACTGACAAAGATGTTTCACCTGACTACAGCATTATAAAGTACAGTCTTTTGGTGAGTATTTCTCATTTATGGTGTGTTACCTTCAAATGCTGTGACAAGGTAAGAGGTTCAGTTTTCAATTTTTAAAAAGTGTTTTCCATTGTATGTTAAAGCTACAATCAAATTCTATCAGCTTCTGTTCAGCTAGTCAACAATGCTGCCATGAACATTCATAATGCTGGTAAGGAATGCTATATAAATTTCAAAGAAACATCTAGAAAAAAAATATCCAGCAAGATTATCATAACATATATGTTTTATTTTCTCTCTGTGTTGGTCTTTTTCAGATTAGTTATAATTCCTCTTTTATGTGGAGATCTGCCTTGTAGAGCTAAGGCTTATTTTACATGGTTGCAGAGTACAAGATCTCCACTGACTGCAGTATCTGGAACAGCTAGAGCTCTGAGGCCAGGTTTAGGGGATCACACTCATTGTCACTCATCTTAAAAACCGTCCACACCTGGATGTGTTTTGTTGCAAACCAAGAACAAAGGTTTACTGGCACAAAAGAAAATCCATGCACTAGCACACAAACAAAATTGAGAAAAATAATCTATGAAGTCTATAAATCTCAATTCATAGTAATCCACACAATTCTTAAATAGAAAAACAAGCAAAATCCATTTGTAACCCACATTTCCAACTTCATCAGTGACACAGAAGGAAACTTGGGTGTCCTAATGTTCTCAATCGAGATTTTATCTCCCTTGACCACAAGAGAACTAAGGCGTTGTCCTCACCCTCTTTGAAAGAGGTCAGTGGACAGTGCTGCCAAGGCAAAGTTCCCATCCCTGATTTGAGAATAGTCACCCACTTGCTCAGCTGAATGTGGAAAACCACATTCTCTCTTACTGGGTAAACACTACTGCTTTCCCTAACCTGCAGCAGGACTGTACCAAGTTATAGTTGCGTCCTGTGTGACTTGCTCACTGGCACCCCTCCCCCATGTTTCACCACTGCCAATGAGAAGACATGGTGAGCTAAAAGCAATTTTTGCACCTCTCACACCACTTGCACAGTTCCTGTTCTCATATTTTAAACTCTGTTGCAGAGTCGGCAAAGCTGCGGTGTACATGATGGGAGCAAGATGTTTTGGGATCTTGCCAGGTACTTGTAACCTGAATTGGCCACTGTTGGAAACAGGATGCGGGGCTTGATGGACCTTCTTTCTGTCCCAGTATGGCAACACTCATGTACTTATGAGTCTTGGCAGCCATTGCATCGGAAGCAGCAGCACAGGGGCACCCAAAGAGGCAACTAGAACATTAGGATTTCCTACGTTAGGCGTGGGGAGGGCTTACAGATGGTCGCATGGGATTGCTGGGAGCGGTAAGTAATCAAGGGGGGAATGATTGTGGTGTGGAGTGTGTTTCAGGTTTTCAGACAAAATGCACAGACATTTTTGGCCAAAACCTGAACCCAGATTTTGGTCCACTTTCGGTGCCAAAAATCAAATTTGGTCGTCCTCTAACTTGGAATATACTCCCAGAGAAGGTGGTAGAGGGAAAACAGTGACTGAATTCAAAAATGAGACTACTGCTAGAGGTAGTGGCACTCATTTTTACCATGGAGCTGCTAGGGGCAGGAGTGAGTGGGGTTTTCTCCTGCACCCATTTCCCTACTGGACCACCAGGGAGTTCAGATAGGGCTGGTGGAGGCCTGTTCTGACTGGTGAGGAGGGAGTATTTACTTGTTGTGGTGGGTGGGAGGGGTGAAAGGGGGGTTGTTTAGTTGTCAGGAGGGTGGAAAGGGAGACATGGACACAGGACTTATGTGGTTCCCATCCAATATTCAGCTGAATATCGGCTGGGACGCACAAAAGGGCTGGCAGCCTGACATACTGGTCAGCCACCAGTATTCCATGCTGGTGCCTGACATGGCCCAGCCTTGAATATCAGGGCCTAATTCTGCCCACTGCAGTCAGCGTTTTGTTCCTAGTCACCATCTACAAGTTCCTTCTATTGACCTCTCATTCTTACACTCTCATCCCTGCTCTTTCTCCATTCACTATCATACCTGAAAAACGCTGTCTCCTTGTTTATTTATTTATTTGTTACATTTGTATCCCACATTTTCCCACCTATTTGCAGGCTCAATGTGGCTTACATATAGGCTCATTTTCAAAGCACTTAGCCTCCCAAAGTTCCATAGAAACCTATGGAACTTAGCCTCCCAAAGTGCTTTGAAAATATGCCTCTAAATAGTATCTTACGTTGTGGTAAGATAAGGTTCAAGTGGAACAGACACATTTGGGAATCGTAGAGCGGAAGAGTTGTGTTATGACCATTACGTACTTTGGTTTTGTTGTGTTGCAGAGTTCAGGCATTTAAGTAGGATCGGTAGGGTATGCCTTTTTAAACAGGTTGGTTTTTTAGTAATTTTCGGAAGTTTAAGTGTCATACGTTGTTTTCAAGGCTTTTGGTAATGCGTTCCACAGTTGTGTACTTATGTAGGAAAAACTGGATGCATAAGTTTCACCTCGGTTATCTTTTCTTCTGCTCATACCATTGCTATCCGACTACGTTCCTGCTCTCTCTTACCATTTTCAGATATCCTTTCTTGTCCTCTATCTTTGAATGTTAATCTTTTTGCTCTTCTGTTTCAGTAACCTCCTTTAAAAACCATACTCTCTGGGTCTATATTAAAAAAAGAAAGGCTCAATATCTGTTTTACTGTGTATAGTATTTAATTCAAGCTCAGTGTCTATTAGTCTAACTCTATTTATTATTATGCATTTATAACATTTGTAAACCATCATAGCACTACCCCAGTAGGTCTCAAAGGTGATACACTAAGAATCCATGAATCACATATGCTATTATAAAACATGAAAGTGGGTATACCAAACCAAGGTGAATTTCAAGAGGTGTCTTCAGCTTTGTCCTGAAGGTGGGCACATAAGCACCGTCATACTGGGAAAAGACCAAGGGTCCAAGCCCAGCATGCTGCCTAGCGACAGTGAAAGATCTGCCCCACTCTCCAAAACAATTTGAATTAACAAGCAATGAACAGATTTCTCTCCTATCGATCCTCATTGTCACAAAAAAAAATCAAGTAGCAGAACATGAGACAGAAGGCATTATTTTATCTTTCATATTGTGTAATAGGCTGTAAATGGGAATACATTTGCTGTAGCTAGAGAAAAACTACTTCCCTTCCAGTGTGAAGCATCATCCGGGTTCCTTAGATTAAATAGCACTTGAAAAATACACCCACTTACCCATTGTTGACTGATAATGTTTTATCAAAGCAAAATATATATTTTTCTTTTCCAGGGAACAAATTCTGATTTTTTCCAAATAAGGCAAGGAAATGGGGCTATCACGTTAAGAAAGGCTGTTGAGTACAGCAAGATCAACAGATACAACCTGACAGTGCAAGCAGCGGTAAGTGTTTGGAAGAACAAAGGAAGAATATAAGACGCAATTTCAATAGGAAAGGGGGGGCTCCCTGAACCAGAAAAGAAACCAGAGGAACTTGGGGATCATGGGTTCTGATTCCTGTTGCCAGGTTGTAGAGGGGGGGGGGAGGTTAAGGATGCAGTATACTGGACAGAGGAGAGGGAGAAAGAAAAATACCAGGCAGGAAGAGGAAGGGGTTTTGCTGATGTGGTGGAGGAGAGAGACATACCTAAGAATTCTCCAGGTTTTTTTTCTAGAATCTCCTGGTATAGAGACTGGACTTTGGACTCAAAAAGCACTCAAGATCCTGAGGGTTCTAGGTCAGTTCCCACCTGGACAATTCCCCCTCACCAATTACCCCCTGGACAATTCCCAACTAGGTCAATTTCCCCCTGACTAATCTCCCTACCCTATTGAGGACAATCCCCCCCTAACATTTATGTTGCCAATTATGCTTCAAACAGTGTATGTGTAAAGAAAAATATATTACTTTGTAAACTATTAGAAAGAAGGAAGAGGGGTAGACAGTTACAAAGCTGAAGTGGATATTTCTCTAGTTTTCCATTTAAATCTAGTATTTATAGTGGAACCCAATATTCAGTTTTAATAGTCTGCAGGCTATGTAACACATGGCAGTGAGTTTGCTACACCACAGCCATTTTCCCACCTCTTCTAGACCCGGGCTTCTTTCCTCAACTTCTTCCCCACCAGTTTCTCACATATCACTCTTGCCCTGCCCTCTGCCAGTGCATCTGTCTCTCCCCCCCCCCCCCCTGATGACCATCATTGCTCTTACCATGATTTCTTTCTTCTTCTCATGCTGAATGAAATGCCATTAACTACAGGGAGGGAGGAAGACCCAAGACTTGAAGAGCACAACAAGGAGCATGTGAACACTGAAAAGGCAGATGAGGTGGGAGGGGGAATTAACTGGGTGGGAATTAACCAGGTGGGGAGGGAGGAATTATCCAGGGGGTAACTGACCTAGGTGGCAGTTGTCCAAAGGGAAACTAGTGGGTGGGAATTGACTGGAGTGGGGGGGGGGGGGGGGAATTGTCCAGGTTGGAACTCACTGGATACTATCCTGAGATCCTAAAAAAATCACCTCCACTCACCAGCCTAGCTGCCTTTTTCCTCCATTTAACTGAGAACAGAACAGGCAGGAATTGGGAGGAAGCTCTACTCCTGCTGCTGCCTGCTAATATTTCCTAGTCTTCCATCTCATTCTCACTAGTTGAATGAGCTTGTCTGATACTGCTGTCTGGATGTCTCAATGCCACCTGAAATTAAATATGACCAAAACTGAGCTTCTCATTTTCCCCCCCAAACCCACCTCCCCGCTCTCCCTGTCTCCTCAGCTCAAAACCTTGGGGTTATCTTTGACTCTTCTCTCTCCTTCTCTGCTTATATCCAGCAGATCGCCAAGACCTATCATTTCTTTCTTTACAACAGCCATAAAATCCGCCTCTTTCTTTCTGAGCACTCTACCAAAACCCTCATCCATACCCTTGTCACCTCTCGTTTGGCCTCCCACTTAGTCACCTCTCCCCTCTCCAGTCAGTTCAAAACTCTGCTTCCGCCAGGGTCGCTTTACTCATACTACCCCTCTCCTCAAGCCGCTTCACTGGCTCCCTATCCGTTTTCGCAATCTGTTCAAACTTCTTCTACTAACCTATAAATGTACTCACTCTGCTGCTCCCCAGTATCTCTCCATACTCGTCCTTCCCTACACCCCTTCCCGTGCACTCCATTCCCTGGATAAATCCTTCTTATCTGTTCCCTTCTCTGCTACTGCCAACTCCAGACTTCGCTCCTTCTGTCTTGCTGCGCCCTACGCCTGAAGTAGACTTCCTGAGCCCCTACGTCTTGCCCCATCCTTGACCATCTCTAAATCTAGATTGAAAGCCCACCTCTTTAACATTGCTTTTGACTCGTAACCACTTGTATCCACTCGCCTCCACCTATCCTCCTCTCCTCCTTCCTGTACACATTAATTGATTTATTTGCTTTATTTTTTGTCTACTAGATTGTAAGCTCTTTAAGCAGGGACTGTCTTTCTTCTATGTTTGTGCAGCGCTGCGTATGCTTTGTAGCGCTATAGAAATGCTAAATAGTAGTAGTAGTAGCTAATCAGCAGTGAGAATCAGAGAAGCACTCTGCTGCTGCATAGATGGGAGATGGGACAGGGAAGAAGGAAAAGAGAGGAGAGAGTGTGAGAAGGCGGCAAGAGTGATCTAGAACAGCAGTGACTCCTGCTGGTACCTTGAGTTCTTGGATATTTGTCATCTGAAAATACAAATAGACTACAGACTTACACATTCACCCAGGAAATAGGATATGACACATACTTTTAATATGATGCAAGCAGAATAATCAGCTCACACAGCTTCTAGTAACAGATAGATGGTATCTTCTTGTATCTCCCTTGCACATGGAGGGGGCATGAAATGCCTGGACTACAGAGACTTGCAGCTGTATCTCCACAGTGCACAGAGATGGAATATCAGAGCAAAAAACCAAAGGAAAAAAAAAAGCTTCAAACATACCAGTGAATAGTGCAGTTATACTCTTGCTCTGCACAACCCAAGACAGGGCAACCAATCAAAATACGTACGGTACGTGTACATGCGCAAGAGCCTGGCCAGGGTAACGTGCACATATACAGAAAGGAATGCTTCTTTCCTTCAGTTACTAGCTGATAAGAGGAGGTGAAGGCTTCTGGCTGTTGCAGGGGAGATTGTGTCAAAACAGTGAAAACATGGGCATGTCAGATAAGAAAAACAGATGTGAGGCCAAAGGTAAGGTCTTTGATATCTAGGGAGAGGTTTTCGAAAAGCCCAATTCACAGCCTATGTGGGCCCAATTTCCAAATAAAAAAGCAGGTTTGTTCCATTCTGCACCAGAGATGAAAGAACATTCCCCAACCTGGTCCTAGCTCCTTTAGGAATAACCCTAAAAAAGAGTCTGGAAACTTCTGGCTTATCCACAATCTTTCTTACCCCTTGGGGCATGAGGTCAACAATTACCTTGACCTAGAGGTTTATAGAGTTCATTACTTCTCAAGCTATTATGTGCTGGTTGAAGCATACACCTCCATATTCCCCTGTAAATCTATGGAAACTGGCTTAAGACAGTGCTTTAACGGTGGGGGGCACTTTGCACTGTGTGTTTGAGGTGCACAGAACCTGGTCTTTTCCCTTAATACTTAGTGACCACTGGGCTCATTTTTGAAAGAGAAGGGTGCCCATCTTTCGACACAAATCGGGAGATGGGCGTCCTTCTCCCAGGGTCGAAAGCCGATTTTGTGCGCCCTCAACTGCTTTCCGTCACATGGACGACCAAAGTTCCCGGGGGCATGTTGGAAGCATAGCGAAGGCAAGACTGGGGCATGCTTAACACATGGGCGTCCTTGGCTGATAATGGAAAAAAGAAGGGCAACTTGGTTCATTTTTTCTTGCGACCAAGCCTCAAAAAGGTGCCCGAACTGACCAGATGACCACCGGGGGGTAACGGGGATGACCTTCCCTTACTCGCCTAGTGGTCACTAACCCCCTCCCACCCTAAAAACAAAACTTTAAAAATATTTTTTGCCAGCCTCAAATGTTATACCCAGCTCCCTGACAGCAGTATGCAGGTCCCTGGAGCAGTTTTAGTGGGTGCAGTGCACTTCAGGCAGGCAGACCCAGGCCCATCCCCTCTACCTGTTACACTTGTGGTGGTAAATGTGAGCCCTTCAAAACCCACCACAAACCTACTGTACCCACATCTAGGTGCCCCTCTTCACCCCTTAGGGCTATGGTAGTGTTGTACAGGTGTGGGGAGTGGGTCTTGGGAGGGGGGTGGGGGGGGCTCAGTACCCAAAGTAAGGGAGCTATGCACCTGGGAGCAATTTCTGAAGTCCACTGCAGTGCCTCCTAGGGTGCCCAGTTGGTGTCCTGGCATGTCAGGGGGACCAGTGCACTACGAATGCTGGCTCCTCCCACAACCAAAGGGCTTGGATTTGGTTGTTTCTGAGATGGGCATCCTCGGTTTCCATTATCGCCGAAAACCGGGGATGATCATCTCTAAGGACGACCTAAATGTGGAGATTTGGGCATCCCTGACTGTATTATCGAAACGAAAGATGGCCGCCCATCTTGTTTCGATAATATGGGTTTCCCCGCCCCTTCGCCGGGACGTCCTGCGAGGACGTCCTCAGAAAAATTTGGGCACCTGTTCGATTATGTCCCTCTATGTGTCTAATATAACAGGCAATGGAAAGATGCTAGTACCACCGAGCACCCCTTGAAAAAAGGCCTTGGTCGGCACCATCCCTTCTGCTATTGGAAGAATCATACTTAGCAGTTCCCCTTCCTATTCTCACGATGCTGACATCATCAATCTACATCAGGGTTGCAACAGCTTCATCTCGGGTCCAATTACTAACCCAGGCGATCCAGAGGAGAGAATGGAGCATCCTTCTCCAGCTGGGCAAGTGCTCCTCCTCTAGACCCAGCTATAGAGCCTGTCTCTGGGAAATAGCTAGAATACCACAAGAGGAAGCCATCCAGCTGAAGCTGGGTTGCTAAGATGCTAACATCTCAAGGGGAAGACACAGATCCTTCCCTCTTTTTCAATGGTATAATTAAGGTAATAATTACAAATCAGTAAACTCAGTAGTCAGATGGTCCGTAAGAGCTCAAGCTGTCATCTTGCTCTGATCCATCTTTATACCTTAAATTGCTAGCATGAATGATCTGCATGAGATTGGTAAAATTGGAGTTATAATGTTGTAATGAAGTTGTTCCATATAGGTGGACTAACTTTCAACTTTTCTGGTGTCTTTGAACTGTAAACTTTGGTAAGACAGGAACTAGAAAACATGGAAAAGGCAAAGATTTTAAAATTTGCTATTTTTTTTTTTAGTTGGGGGGGGGGGGGGGGAGGTTGGACTGTCTAAGGAAATGTGTATAGAAATATCATACAATGTTGCACTGCATAAAAGGCCACCGACCCTCTTTAACTCCTAAGAATCCCCATTCTTTGCAGCTGCACTCAGTTAAAGCTGCCCCTTTCACAGATAAATCCTATAGTTTAGCTCTTCTTAAACTCGCAATTTTAACTCAAAGCCTTTATATAATTTTATTTTTTGCATGTATGTCTTGCCAGTCTATGGTGTAAGATCTATTGACCAGGTATTTTCTCTTTCATATGTCAGTTTGATACTACATATATCTTGTAGAAAGCAAATAAGTGTTTAATAGTAGTATTTTTTTTAATTTATTTTTGTTACATTTGTACCCCGCGCTTTCCCACTCATGGCAGGCTCAATGCGGCTTACATATTGTATACAGGTACTTATATGAGACAGTTATCTTCAGTTGCACTCAGACTGATTGTGTGGTAATGGAATAAGGTCAAATTTTTATTTGCCTCTGAACAAGGATTGACTTTGGTTTGTTAATCTCATCTGTTCGTATTCTCCACCATAAGAACGTAAGAATACAGGGTCAGACCAATGGTCCATCTAGCCAAGTCAAGCCAGATCACAAGCACCTGGCAGAAACCCAAATAGTGGCAACATGCTACCAATCCCAGGGCATACAGTAGCTTTCCATGTTTTTCTCAATAGCAGACTATGGACTTTTCCTCCAGGAACTTGTCCAAATCTTTTTTAAATCCAGATACGCTAATCGCTGTAACTACATCCTCCAGCAAAGAGTTCCAGAGCTTATTCGTTGAGTGAAAAAATATCTCCTCCTATTTACTTTAAAAGTATTTCCATATAATGTCCTCGAGTGTTTGTACTTTTGGAACAAGTAAAAAATTGATTCACTTCTACTCGTTCTACACCTTTCTTTCTCCTCCTTCAGCCTTGCAGATAATATTTTATATAGATTTTTCTCCTCTTATCTTTGACCTGGTCTCTAAGTTGTCCCTCTACAAAGCTTCCTGTCCATCCATATCTTATGGTGATGGGTGTAATTTGGTAGACCATGTTTTGGTGGATGTGAGTAGTTCTCTGAACATTTACCTACTTCTTTGCAAACACTTTTAGAGTAATTTCAAGAAAAATATAAATAAATGGGTGTGCAGGCACACAGTGTCCACAAAATTAAAAAACAACAACATTAATTTATGCCAGAGCCTTATCTCCTATTTGCATGTACTTAAATTATGCTTTATATATACCATATTATTTGAAATTGTTTTCTACAATGGAGGAAGATTGTGCTTTCCTATCATTTCCTTGCTTTTTGTTCCTGATGCTCTGTTTCTTTTTTGTTTGTTTTTTAATCATACAGGACTTAGAAGGCAAAAACAGCTCTGTCCCTTTGATCATAGATGTCCAGGATTGTGATACTATGAATCCTTATTTCCATCATATACTGTACATGGCAAAAATTCCAGAAAACCAGGTGAGTTTAATCCCATGTTTAACGTGACAACAAATATTTGCAGTGCCTGTACCTCATCCACATTTTTCTTCTCTGATCAGATAAACATCCTTCATGCTAAGTGCATGATTTGCAACAATCTCAGGGTCCTGTTTATAAAGGCGCACTGGCATTTTTAGCATGTGCTAACTGTGTAGATGCCGATAATATTCCTATGGGTGTCTACACGGTTAGCATGTGCTAAAAATGCTGGAGAGCCTTTGTAAACATAGCCCTCAGACTGGTAAGAGGCATGATCAGGAAACTATGAGCAGAGCCAACATTTGTATTTTACTCTTATAGCAAATTAATTCCGAAAGACTGTTTTAATTTCTGTGGTATCAATTGTTTTCATCACTGGATTTCATTTTAGAGATGTGTGAAAAGGTTCGTACCAAAAACAATTCTAGCACAAATGCATCTATTAGCATTACACGCGAAGCCTGTGCGGTAACTGTTGAGGGTGTAGCCAGCAGACACATGGAAGACAATTCTATAACAGTGCAATATATTCAGGCATCTAGAAGGTGCCTATTTGATGCCTATTCTATAAAGAAAAGTAGAAGCTTACTTTATTTTATAGAATACTAGTGTAGCAGGTAAAATAACTATAATTTAAATGCAAGTTGGTGTACGGTAAGGGGGAAATTCAATAAATGGTGTCCAAAATTAGGCGCCAGGATGATCCGCACTAAGATAGTATTTTATAAAGGGTGCTTTGCCTGGAATGACCTTTATAGAATACTAGCATATTAAGGAAGTCATACCTAACTTCAGGAGCGAGCATTTATGCCTGCGAAACGCTGGTGTAAATCTTCGTACCCAACTGATGGCAATTAGATGTGCAAATTCAGGTATTCTATAACATCATGCCTAATTTCTGGGAAATCCCCATACCCGCCCATTCCCCTTCCATGACCACACCCCCTTTGGAGTTGCATCCTATGAAATTTAGGCTCGCATGTTATAGAATAGGGCAAAGGGCAGATCTGAAGGTAAGTCCTAATTACTGCCAACTAATTGCTTCTTAATGCTAATAATTTATTTAAAAAATTTATATCCTGCTTAAACCTAAGCAGCTTACAAGTAAAACATACATTAAAACCAGACATATAACCACTTCAAATAATATATATCTCCAGATATTCAATCATATCATCATACATCTTCAAAAGCTTGCAGAATGATTATCATCTAATTGGCTAATTAGGTTATGCATGGATCTGTGGATCCATGGCCAGAATTGTGCACCCAACATTGGGTGATCTATACAGGATCTGACGGTAAGTGCTCAAGCATAAATGCAAGTGGTATGTGCATACGGCTAGATTGTATATATGGTGCCTAATGGCGCTGAATAAAACCCACATAAGCAATATTTTATAAGCTGCTCCCAAAATTCAGCATAGTTTATAGAATTAATGCTTCAATGGAGAGGTCACATGTAAATGTAGACGTGGCCATGAGGCATATTTTCAAAGCACTTTGGGAGGCTAAGTTCCATAGGTTTCTATGGAACTTTGGGAGGCTAAGTGCTTTGAAAATGAGCCTCCATGTGTGCCAATGAAAACATGGTGCAAATGCCTGCACCTAAATGTACGTGCAGAGCACTGTTTTTCTACAACAAAACCATGCTCCCGAAGTGCCCTGAAATGCACATGACCCTCCCATTTCCAAGCCCCCTTTTTGGACGTGTGCAAATTTTAGGTACAGATCCTACACCTAACTTTACACAAGTAAATCCCAATTACAACTAATTAGTACCAATAATTGGCTCATTATTATATTAAATTGCACATTCAAATTGGGACTGTGCTTAAATTTGCACACACAATTTTTGGTTTTCTTTATAGCAGTAGCGTAGCCAGCGATTAATTTTTGGGTGGGCCTGGAGGTGGACTGGGTGGGCACAGTCCTCTTTCCTCTCCACCGTCCACCCCCTGCCCGCCGCCGCCACCACCACATTTTGTGTCCACCCGCGACCGCCCCGCCCGCGACAGCCCCCTGCACTGACCTGAAGCGCATTCTCCCTCCAATCCAGCACCGGCGATCATAGCCAGCCTTCTACCACGTCCAGCGCACGTCGTCGGAGCTTCTTCTCAGGCGCATCCCGCCTACTCTGCAACTTCCTGCTGGACATGGTAGAAGGCTGGCTATGATCGCCGGTGCTGGATTGGAGGGAGAACACGCTTCAGGTCAGTGCAGGGGGCTGTCGCGGGCGGGGCAGGCCTGTAGCAAAAGTGGGTGGGCCTGGGCCCATTCAGGCCCACCCGTGGCTACGCCCCTGCTTTATAGAATCAGGGGGGTAACATAAGTACTCTATAAGTTATGTGCAGGAGAATCCTGCCCAAGCTCCACCCATTTGTAGGTCTCCCTGTAAACTACACACTATGTATGAGATACACAGAATTTACAAAATAGCACCTAGGTGGAACTTGGTATTTATGTGCAGTTGTGCTTATATGCACACCTATGCACTATTACACTGTTATTTAATCATTTATGTGCATAATCAGCAGATAAATGTTAGTGGCCACTTTCAAGAATTGCCCCCTAAGGTGTTTCAGAGCTGAACATAGAGTGAAGATGTGTGCATGTAAATTATAGAATAGTATAATTTACATACACGTTCATGCATACATCTAGACACAAGCATTCACAGAAGCTATAGGACTAATATAAGTGGGGGTGCCTAGATGTGTTCATGTTTTTTGCCACTTTGTAGAATAGGCTTAACAGCCAGTGCCTGCAGTAGGTGCCATGTTTTAGAATTTCTCTCTTACTGCAAGGTAAATATTGCCATACTGGGACAGACCGAAGGTCTATAAAGCCCAGCATCCTGTTTCCAACAGTGTCCAATTCAGGTTATAAGTACCTGGCAAGATCTCCAAAAAAAGTACAATACATTTTATACTGCTTATCCTAGAAATAAGCGGTGGATTTTCCCCAAGTCCATTTTAATAATGGTCTATGGACTTTTCCTTTAGGAAGCCAGCCGAACCTTTTTAAAACCCTGCTAAGCTAACTGCTTTTACTACATTCTCTGGCAACGAATTCTATAGTTTAATTACACATTGAGTGAAGAAATATTTTCTCCAATCCATTTTCAATTTACTACTTTGTAACTTCATTTGTGCCCTCTAGTCCTAGTATTTTTGGAAAGAGTAAACAAGCGATTCATGTCTACCCATTCCACTCCACTCATTATTTTATAAACCTGTATCATATCTCCCCTCAGCTGTCTTTTCTCCAAGATGAAGAGTCCCAGCTGCTTTAGCCTTTCCTCATAAGGAAGTCGTCCCATCCCCTTTATCATTTTCGTCGCCCTCCCTTTATCATTTTCCATTATATCTTTTCTTAGATGTGGTGAGCCTTACGTAATAACCTAATAGCTGTGTTTTGTAATGTTTGCAATTTCCCCAGTGTGGAGTTTGGAAGACCAGCATAAATAATGTTGCAATAATCCAGGCATGATGTGAAAAAGGCAAGGATTAGTGCATGAAAGTTTGAAGTGTCAAAGAAATGTCTGATAGCCCTAAGTTGATGAAAAACCAGAAAACTAAATTTTGTGAGTTATGAAAGAACATCAGCACCCCCTGTGATTGCCATCACCTCGTCCCATACAGTCTCTTAACTTTTCCTTTACATCTAATCTCCTCTCCCTCCCTCCCTCCCCCTCCCCAGCCCCTACTGAGGTTTTATCAGATAGTTTAGTGGTACAGCAGGAATGATTCCCAGATGCTCATGGCCTGTGTTCAAAATGGTGTCTCCGAACCTTGCTAGTAATCTTGCAACACTACTGCTAGGGGTCAAGTTGCCAAATAAGGTCTGCGTTTTGTAGATTATTTGCAGAAAAACATGATCTACTCTGCTGGACCAGGCACAAATTAAAATGCATTTTCTTTACCAGATCATTCATTTGCAGTTCAAAAGTACGAGCCAAATCTAAAACAACATGTTCAGACTTCTTACCAGTGGCGTTCCTAGGGTGGCTGACACCTGGGACGGATCGCCGATGTGCCCCCTACCCGGGTGCAGCGCGCCCCCCCCCCCCCCACCCCCGGCAAAAGGACAAAGTTGGAATTATTATGTTGTTCTAGCAATTTTTCATCTGATGGCAAACTGTTTGAATATCTTCAAGAACTTATGCAAGAATGTCAAATGTGTGGGAATCCTTCAGTCTTAAGGTCAGACAAGCAGACTTCCTCTGTAAAGGCTCTTATCAATCCAGTGGACAGTCACCCTAATGTAAAATTTCCCATAGGATGATGAGCAGTCTGTTGTGGTACAGTCATATATCACCAAGAATTGCTACTAGCTTCAGCTTTATCTCCGGTTTAAAAGGACCCATCTCAGTACTGTTGTGTTTGGCTGGAGACCAGTAACCAGTTCAACAAACATAGGCAACTCCACTGTTCTTACAGGCTATATTCACTGAACAGCAAAATTTAAGATGAGATGATCCACTGTTTGCATGATGAGGTTTGCAATAGCAAAATCCTGTTCCCAGTTTTGCTGTTTCATTTGGTTTACTGAGGAATTGTCATTTACATCTCCCTTCCGCTTTTACTTTTTACTTTTAACTGCAAGCATCACATGTAACTGAGTAAAAGTAGCAAAAATTGGTGAAATTATTACTTCAGTAAAAGTAACCAATGTTATCCTGTACTTCTTTACAAGTAAAAGTAACGAAACTTTTACATAAGTACAGTAACTAGTTACATTTACTGTGGGTCCCTTTAACAGAGAGGCAATAAGCCCAACGCAGGCTTACCATTTGTTCTTTCGGGACTACTGACAGCCCAACGCGGCCACCGGCAGTAGTCTCGCCATGAGAGTGCGCCATTTCTGGGGGAAAAAAGAGAACCCCCAGAAATGGCTTGTACGGCGATAACCCAGCGGTAATCGGGCATCACTGTGCACTGCCACGTTACTACCGGGTTAGCATGGGAGCCTTATTGCCACCCAGTGGATGGCCGTAAGGACTCCTTGTCACATGGCCATTCAGTAAGAGTTCTCTTACTGCATGGCCATGTGTGCCTGGGGTCTTTTTACCTGCTGCGGTTAAAAGGTCCCTGGCACGTGGAAAAATTAGCCCTTGCTGCCAACGCAGGGCCCTTTTTCCCCGCAGCTTGGTAAAAGGGCCCCTTAGTTAGCATACAACACTGCCAATAAATCATGCATTTGTGATAAAGCATCTTGAAAGGGGATATGAAAACAATGTAATACCCAGCTCTCACAACCCATGAACAAAATAACTTCAAATAAAATCTGTGAAAGGAGAGATCCTTGAGGAACTCCACAGTGTATATCCCAGACTTCTGACTTGTCTTCAGCCCATTTGACTCTGTTATAGTGTGACTCTCTAGCTGTGTAAAAGTTTTCACATGCTAAGGTGAACTGCAGCTCTGTTTGTCACTTTGTATTGGTTATGGAGAGGGTGCTTCCTTTCTAGCTCTGGACTCAGATGAGGAGACGCCCTAGCCTGCAGGATCTCCTCTATTGTTCAAGGTCCTGGCCTGCGCTATCTCTTCTCTGATTCCCAAATTGTGAAGAGAAGATGCCCTGCTATTGTGCTGTCTCCTTTTGCTTTTGGACTACAAAAAGGGGATTTCCTAGTTTATAGCGTGCCCTCTCTGATTCAGGGCTGCAGGGAGTGGATCCTCTAGTCCTCGCTGTTTCCCGACCTTGGTTGTGCCACTGCCAATGGCAGTGCACACAAATTTGACTAGAGTGCATGTTAGACGTAATTTTTCTTGATTTACTATATAGAGGTAAATTCTATAACTGTGCACCTATATTTAGGTACCTATTCTATATAGGAAAGTAAGTGTCTACTGTCTTTTTAGACTACTAACATAGTCAGGTATAGATCTGGTATAAGTATGTGTGCTTAAATGTCAGTGATAATGCATATAACTTATAGCATTCTATGAGTTAAGCATGTCAATTTGTACCCACGTGTATGCCCACCTGTAAAATATCTGCTTTGTACAATATTCATATATTTATAAAATAACGCTTCAGCGCATATTTGCATTGACATGCATATGTGCACACATATGCAGATATATGCCATTATCCTAATCATATACATTTATAATAGGCACATACATGTTAGCTCTTATTTTACAGAATTACCCCCATGTGCACACCTCAAATATGGCAATGGCCCAAAGATCACAGCCATGCAATCTGTCTGACTTCACTATCACCATATAATTTAGTGGACAAGAACTGTCAAATCATTACATCGGTGCCTGTGCCTCAACCAAACGACATCCCCCGGAGTGCCTATGCTTGGTACATATATACACATGTAAACAGACATATAATTTTATAAAAGGCTTCTCTGCAATCAAAGCTAGCTGTATGCAAAAGAAAACCTTATAAAATTACTTCCTCTGTGTTTATAGTAAAATGCTTGGTACATGGAGCCCACTGTATTAATGACTGTGAGTTTAGAAGACAAAAATATGTGGTCCTTTTACTAAGGTGCGCTGAAAAATGGCCTGCGGTAGTGTAGACGCGTGTTTTGGGTGCAAACAGAATCATTTTTCAGCACACCTGAAAAAAATGCCTTCGAAAAATTTTTGCCAAAAATGGACATGCGGCAACATGAAGATTGCCACACGCCCATGTTGGGTCTGAGACCTTACTGTCAGCCATTGACATAAGTACATAAGTACATAAGTAGTGCCATACTGGGAAAGACCAAAGGTCCATCTAGCCCAGCATCCTGTCACCGACAGTGGCCAATCCAGGTCAGGGCACCTGGCACGCTCCCTAAACGTAAAAACATTCCAGACAAGTTATACCTAAAAATGCGGAATTTTTCCAAGTCCATTTAATAGCGGTCTATGGACTTGTCCTTTAGGAATCTATCCAACCCCCTTTTAAAACTCCGTCAAGCTAACCGCCCGTACCACGTTCTCCGGCAACGAATTCCAGAGTCTAATTACACGTTGGGTGAAGAAATATTTTCTCGATTCGATTTAAATTTACCACACTGTAGCTTCAACTCATGCCCTCTAGTCCTAGTATTTTTGGATAGCGTGAACAGTCAGCTTCACATCCACCCCGATCCATTCCAACTCATTATTTTATACACTTCTATCATATCTCCCCTCAGCCGTCTCTTCTCCAAGCTGAAAAGCCCTAGCCTTCTCAGCCTCTCTTCATAGGAAAGTCGTCCCATCACCACTATCATTTTCGTCGCCCTTCGCTGTACCTTTTCCAATTCTACTATATCTTTTTTGAGATACGGAGACCAGTACTGAACACAATACTCAGGTGCGGTCGCACCATGGAGCGATACAACGGCATTATAACATCCGCACACCTGGACTCCATACCCTTCCTAATAACACCCAACATTCTATTCGCTTTCCTAGCCGCAGCAGCACACTGAGCAGAAGGTTTCAGCGTATCATCGACGACGACACCCAGATCCCTTTCTTGATCCGTAACTCCTAACGCGGAACCTTGCAAGACGTAGCTATAATTCGGGTTCCTCTTACCCACATGCATCACTTTGCACTTGTCAACATTGAACTTCATCTGCCACTTGCACGCCCATTCTCCCAGTCTCGCAAGGTCCTCCTGTAATCGTTCACATTCCTCCTGCGACTTGACGACCCTGAATAATTTTGTGTCATCGGCGAATTTAATTACCTCACTAGTTATTCCCATCTCTAGGTCATTTATAAATACATTAAAAAGCAACGGACCCAGCACAGACCCCTGCGGGACCCCACTAACTACCCTCCTCCACTGAGAATACTGGCCACGCAATCCTACTCTCTGCTTCCTATCTTTCAACCAGTTCTTAATCCATAATAATACCCTACCTCCGATTCCATGACTCTGCAATTTCTTCAGGAGTCTTTCGTGTGGCACTTTGTCAAACGCCTTCTGAAAATCCAGATATACAATGTCAACCGGCTCCCCATTGTCCACATGTTTGCTTACCCCTCAAAAAAATGCATTAGATTGGTGAGGCAAGACTTCCCTTCACTAAATCCGTGCTGACTTTGTCTCATCAGTCCATGTTTTTGTATATGCTCTGCAATTTTATTCTTATAATAGCCTCCACCATCTTGCCCGGCACCGACGTCAGACTCACCGGTCTATAATTTCCCGGATCTCCTCTGGAACCCTTCTTAAAAAATCGGAAGTAACATTGGCTACCCTCCAGTCTTCCGGTACTACACTCGATTTTAGGGACAGATTGCATATTTCTAACAGTAGCTCCGCAAGTTCATTTTTTAGTTCTATTAATACTCTGGGATGAATACCATCAGGTCCCGGTGATTTACTACTCTTCAGCTTGCTGAATGACCCATTACATCCTCCAAGGTTACAGAGAATTTGTTTAGTTTCTCCGACTCCCCCGCTTCAAATATTCTTTCCGGCACCGGTGTCCCCCCCAAATCCTCCTCGGTGAAGACCGAAGCAAAGAATTCATTTAATTTCTCTGCTACGGCTTTGTCCTCCTTGATCGCCCCTTTAACACCATTTTCGTCCAGCGGCCCAACCGACTCTTTGGCCGGTTTCCTGCTTTTAATGTATCTAAAAAAATTTTACTATGTATTTTTGCTTCCAACGCTAATTCTTCTCAAAGTCCTTTTTTGCCCTCCTTATCTCCGCTTTGCATTTGGCTTGGCATTCCTTATGGTCTATCCTGTTACTTTCAGTTGGTTCTCTTCTCCACTTTCTGAAGGATTTTTTTTTGGGCTCTAATGATTTCCTTTATCTTACGTTTAGCCACGCGGCTGACGTTTAGTCTTTTTTTCCCTTTTTTCTAATACGTGGAATATATTTGTCCTGAACCTCCAGGATGGTGTTTTTAAACAGCATCCACGCCTGATGCAAGTTTTTTACTCTGCGAGCTGCTCCTTTCAGTCTTTTTTTCACCATTTTCTCATTTTGTCGTAATCACCTTTCTATAGTTAAACGCTAGCGTACTTGATTACTAGTTTCACTTCCTTCAATGACAATATCAAAACCGATCATATTATGATCACTGTATCAAGCGGCCCTCGCTATCGTTACCCCCTGCACTAGATCATGAGCACCACTAAGGACTAAGTCTATATTTTTCCTTCTCTTGTCGGCTCCTGAACTAGCTGTTCCATGAAGCTGTCCTTGATTTCATCAAGAAATCTTATGTCCCTTGCGTTTACAGATGTTACATTAACCAGTCTATATGCGGGTAATTGAAATCCCCCATTATTATTGTGTTGCCCAGTTTGTTTGCGTCCCTTGATTTCCTTTAACATTTCCGCATCCGTCTGATCGTCCTGGCCAGGCGGACGGTAGTACACTCCTATCACTATCCTTTTCCCCTTTGCACATGGCATTTCAATCCACAGTGATTCCAAGGAGTGTTTTGTTTCCTGCAGAATTTTCAATTATTGATTCAAGGCTCTCGTTAATATACAATGCTACCCCTCCACCAATCCGATTCACCCTATCACTACGATATAATTTGTACCCGGTTATGACAGTGTCCCACTGGTTATCCTCCTTCCACCAGGTCTCAGAGATGCTATTATATCTAATTTTCATTTAGTGCAATATATTTCAACTCCCCCAATCTTATTTCTTAGGCTCCTGGCATTCGCATATAGACATTTCAAACTATGTTTGTTGTTCCTAAGTACATCATGCTTAGTACTTGACAGTATTAATTGGCAATCTTTTGTCTGATTTTTATTGTTATTTAAGATACCCGATCTACTACAATCTCTTTGCAACCTCACTATCAGGATACTCTATCTTCCCTGTTATGGTGATATCTTTGAAAGATACCTTATCCCGAACCATGCTCTTTGAGCGACTGTCGGCCTTCCCCCCATTTCTAGTTTAAAAGCTGCTCTATCTCATTCTTAAACGCCGATGCCAGCAGCCTGGTCCCACTCTGGTTAAGATGGAGCCCATCCTTCGGACTAGGCTCCCCCTTCCCCAGAATGTTGCCCAGTTCCTAACAAATCTAAGCCCTCCTCCCTGCACCATCGTCTCATCCACGCATTGAGACTCTGGAGCTCTGCCTGTCTCTTGGGCCCTGCGCGCTGGCACAGGTAGCATTTCAGAAAATGCTACCCTGGAGGATCTGGATTTCAGCTTTCTACCTAAGAGCCTAAATTTTGCTTCCAGAACCTCTCTCCCACATTTTCCTATGTCATTAGTACCCACATGTACCAAGACAGCCGTCTCCTCCCCAGCACTATATAAAATCCTATCTAGGTGACGCGTGAGGTCCGCCACCTTCGCACCAGGCAGGCAAGTCACCAGGCGATCCTCACGTCCACCAGCCACCCAGCTATCTATATGCCTAATGATCGAATCACCAAGTACAACAGCTGTCCTAACCTTTCCCTCCCGGGCAACATTTGGACCTAGCGGTAAAGTTTCATGCGGTAACCAGGCGGTAATGACTTACGTGCGCCAAGTGCCACTTGGCACGCCTAGCTGACACGCACCAGAAAAGAAAAAATATTTTCTGGGCGCGTGTTGTGGATTCGCGCTAAAAATGAAATTACTGCAAGGGCCACACGGTAGCCATGCGGTAACTCCATTTTGGCGCATGTTGGGCACACATAGACGCTTACACGGCTTAGTAAAAGGGCCCCTATATGACTTTACTTTTCTTATCCCATTTACAGAAAGGACAACTAACTTCAACACCAGAAGAAATTAAGGCGAAAGATGGAGACACTGGCATAAATATGGAAGTGAATTATATGATCAGCAATGGTAAGTACATACAGTTATCTGATAGAGGGGAGGGAAGGATGTGATGTGCAGAAATGTCACTTTGACTTGCCTTTTGTCTAGTGATGCCACTGGGGTAATTGTAAATCTTTTTTTTTTTAATTCTTTCAGTAAGTACAAAGACTAGAGGACACTCAAGGAAGTTACATTGTACTATGTTTAAAATGAACAGGAGGAAATATTTTTTCACTCAATGAATAGTTAAGCTGTGGAATTCATTGCCAGAGGATATATATAGTGGAATTGGAAAAGGTGCAGAGAAGGGCGACGAAAATGATAAAGGGGATGGGACGACTTCCCTATGAGGAAAGGCTAAAGCGGCTAGGACTCTTCAGCTTGGAGAAGGCAGCTGAGGGGAGATATGATACAGGTCTATAAAATAATGAGTGGAGTTGAACGGGTAGATGTGAAGCGTCTGTTCACGCTTTCCAAAAATACCAGGACTAGGGGGCATGCGATGAAGCTACAATGTAGTAAATTTAAAACGAATCGGAGAAAACTTTTCTTCACTCAATGTGTAATTAAACTTTGGAATTCGTTGCCAGAGAATGTGGTAAAGGCAGTTAGCTTAGCAGAGTTTAAAAAAGGGTTGGATGGCTTCCTAAAGGAAAAGTCCATAGACTATTATTAAATGGACTTGGGGAAAATCCACTATTTCTGGGATAAGCAGTATAAAATGTTTTGTACATTTTTGGGATCTTGCCAGGTATTTGTGACCTGGATTGGCCACTGTTGGAAACAGGATGGTGGGCTCGATGGACCTTTGGTCTTTCCCAGTATGGCAATACTTATGTACAGCTCCACATCCCTTTCAATAATAACCATTCCTTGTATTATTCATACCTGTATTTGTTCAAACCGGAATTGGCTAACGCCATTTACAGTACTATGTAAGCCACATTGAGCCTGCAAAAAGGTGGGAAAATGTGGGATACAAATGTAACAAATAAATAAATTAGATTGTAAGCTCTGTCGAGCAGGGACTGTCTCTTCATGTTCAATTGTACAGTGCTGCCTAAGTCTAGTAGTGCTATAGAAATGATAAGTAGTAGTAATAGTAGTACAAGGGCAAATCTATTCTCTTGTGAATAAAACACACAGGAGCCCTTTTATTAAGCTGTGCTAAACCTATTTCTAGCACAGCCATAAAATAGAAATTTTTCAAATGGCATCTTTTTCTAACCAATGTGCTAAAGTTAGCATTAGCACACGGCCATTTAAAAAAAATAAGACAGCAGCACTTACCGCCTCCTTCTTAGGAGGACTAAGGGCTCCCACATTATGGACATGTTAACCAGTTAGCATGGCGGTAATGTCAGTTCAATAGATGAATAATGCTTCCATGCCCATTCTCCGCCCCTAACACACCCCCTCAAAAAAAAACATGCACTTAGCATACGCAAATGGAAAAAACTAACACAGCTTAGTAAAGGGCCCCACAGTCTCTCCCTTCTGGGATCCACTTCTAGAAGACTTTTCCCAATAGGAACAATCTGGTCCACAGTACCTCCTTTTGATAGTCCTGCTCCTAAGGGGAGGTTGTTCTCTTCTTGTGCCATTTGATTGAGGGTCAAACTGCTTAATCCACTCCTTAGTCAGATACACAGGCAGAGGGGTGGGTACATAAGTACAAAAGTACATAAGTAATGCCATACTGGGAAAAGACCAAAGGTCCATTGAGCCCAGCATCCTGTCCCCTGACAGCGGCCAATCCAGGTCAAGGGCACCTGGCAAGCTACCCAAACGTACAAACATTTTATACATATTATTCCCGAAATTGTGGATTTTTCCCAAGTCCATTTAGTAGCGGTATATGGACTTGTCCTTTAGGAAACCCTCCAACCCCTTTTTAAACTCTGCCAAGCTAACTGCCTTCACTACATTCTCTGGCAATGAATTCCAGAGTTTAATTATACATTGGGTGAAGAAATATTTTCTCCTATTTGTTTTAAATGTACTACACTGTAGTTTCATCGCATGCCCCCTAGTCCTAGTATTTTTGGAAAGCGTGAACAGACGCTTCACATCCACCTGTTCCACTCCATTCATTATTTTATATACCTCTATCATGTCTCCCCTCAGCCGTCTCTTCTCCAAGCTGAAAAGCCCTAGCCTCTTTAGTCTTTCTTCATAGGGAAGTCGTCCCATCCCCGCTATCATTTTAGTCGCCCTTCGCTGTACCTTTTCCAGTTCTACTATATCCTTCTTGAGATGCGGCGACCAGAATTGAACACAATACTCAAGGTGCGGTCGCACCCTGGAGTGATACAACGGCATTATAACATCCTCACACCTGTTCTCCATACCTTTCCTAATAATACCCAACATTTTTATTCACTTTCCTAGCCGCAGCAGCACACTGAGCAGAAGGTTTCATTGTATTATCAACGACCCCCAGATCCCTTTCTTGGTCCGTAACTCCTAATGTGGAACCTTGCATGACGTAGCTATAATTCAGGTTCTTCTTTCCCACAAGCATCACCTTGCACTTGTTCACATTAAATGTCATTTGCCATTTAGCCACCCAGTCTCCCAGAGTCTCGTAAGGTCCTTCTGTAATTTTTCACAATCCTCTCGCGAGTGAACGACTTTGAATAACTTTGTGTCATCAGCAAATTTAATTACCTCGCTGGTTACTACCATCTCTAAATCATTTATAAATATATTAAAAAGCAGCGGTCCTAGCACTGACCCCTGAGGAACCCCACTAACTACCCTTCTCCATTGTGAATACTGCCCATTTAACCCCACTCTCTGTTTCCTATCCTTCAACCAGTTTTTAATCCACAATAGGACATTTCCTCTTATCCCATGACCCTCCAATTTCCTCTGTAGCCTTTCATGAGGTACCTATCAAACGCCTTTTGAAAATCCAGATACATAGTATCAGCCGGCTCCCCTTTGTCCACATGTTTGTTTACTCCTTCAAAGAACTGAAGTAATTGGTCACATACACTTTCCATTTCACACTAAATTAAACTCAAAGGAAGTTCACACAAGACACAACTCAACTAGTCCCAAGGGCTAAACCCTCAGCACACACTAGCAATCCACACAAATCCATTTAAAAAAATCCACACAAGCACAACCCATAGGCCTTTGACTTATATAGGTGCAGGTAGAACCACTGCAGCGCTCCCAGAAGAGGGATGCTGTAACAAAACTGGTATATACTCCCTCTCTGCACTGTGTTGTATGGTCCTGAATGCAGGAGCGTACTAGGTTACTAAGAGGCTCATTTTCAAAGCACTTAGCCTCCCAAAGTTCCATAGAAACCTATGGAACTTAGCCTCCCAAGTGCTTTGAAAATATGCCTCCATGAATCCTGAATGGATCCTTACATTGTGTTTTCCTCCCAGGTATAGTGTCTGCTTCTCGCTTCTCCTTAGATTTTTAATTTTTGACCTTTGTGAAAAGTTTTCATTCATTCACTGCTATAAAACCCTAAAAGAATGCACATGTTCTAATTTCAGATAAAGAAGAATTGTTGGGGAATAGGGAATGTTGTTATATTTTGGGGGGCCATTGTTCCTAAAATCCAAAGGAAAGGATTTTTTTCAAACTTTTGTTAAGCTACTTCAGGACTTGGTGTGGTGTCATATGGACCATTGAGGACCTGCGTGCTTACCCAAGAAATGAACAGGATTATATTCTGAAAGAGATGGCTTTTGATCTAAGTCCTCAGTTATACACTTCAAGGGATGAGCACCATGCTAGAGAATTTTCCAGAAATGTTCTGATGATCTGCAGATTTTGCTTTACCTAGATAGATTTAATGAAAGGTGCTAAATATACTGGAGACGCCATCAAATTAAAGAATACATGGGGCAAACTACTTATATTCCAACAAAATATTGATAGCTGGATATATACTCTTAAGATGTGGAGTCAACTTGCAACAATGCCCCTGCTCAAAGTTAGATAAGTCATTTTTTAGATGTCATTTTTGCATTTGGTGGCCCTGCTCCCTCCTGGCTTCAATATGGAAATGGATCATGGGATTGAAACTTTTTACTGGCTTACCCTGTTCATTTGTGTTCTTTCACAATCCATTGCTGTTGCCACCACCATTATAACTGGGCCTAGGACTGGTCCCTGCTTTGGAAGAAACCATTGTGGAAAGAGAGGGCTCACAAGAAGAGGGTGTGTAGAGGAGAGATGGTCTGCATGAAGGTAGGGGGAGGGAGATGTTGGCTGTTTTTTTAATTTTCTAAATTGGCATTTCTAGGTACTTTCAGCAGAGGAAGGAGTGATGTCAGTACATGAACTTGGAAGAAGCCATCTCTTAGGCTGAGGTTTCTGAAGGAGAAAAAGCTACTGATAATGTTTGCTTAATGTCTGATAAACAAGCACTGCCATACTGGGACAGACTGAAGGTCCATCAAGCCCATATCCTAATTCCAACAGTAGCCAATCCAGGTCATAAGTGCCTGGCAGGATCCCACTAATAAGTACTGGATTTTTCCCAAGTCCATCTTAATAAAGACTTTTCTTTTAGGAACGTGTTCAAATCTTTTAAAACCCTGCTATATTAACTAGTACAATGAATTATTAGACATAACCACCATCTGAACATTTTCAAGATATGATTATAATAGTTATATTATGGAGCTGTCTGAATATTTTTCCACTAACCCACCCTTCATGTGTTTCTCTTCTAGTTGACCCACCTACTTACAGCAAGATTTTCACTATCAATTCTGGAACTGGAGTGCCTCAGTTTAATCAACGAAGTAGATAGAGAAAATATTTCTCTTTTAACAGTGAAAATCAAGGTACATCTCATTATGCCTCACAGGTGTCAAGAGGATACAGGCTTTCCTAAAGAATTACCCTACTCACTCTTGTTTAGTTTTGTCACTGCATGACTTTCCCCCTTCTCAGTCACTTTCATGGCTTATGGTGTCATGGTATTAGTCCTTTCCTCTGAAATCTAGGAAGGTTTAGAAACGTTATCGTTGCACAGTACAATATTCTAAAATGGAACTCAATATGATGTGATAATGTTTCATGCAAAATATCTTCAGAATATATTATCACTAGCCATTAAACCCGATAACAATGGGCTAGTTTTTTGTTTTCCTATGCCCCCCCCCCCCCCGGGTCCACCAACCCTACTCTCTCCCTGCCCTACCCCCAGCATGTTTCCCTCAGTTCCGCCCCCTCCTTCCCTCCCTGCTCCCTCCTCCTCCGATTTCCACGCCCATGTCCAAGCCCTCCTCCCTATTGGGCTGTACTGCTGGTGGAGGCGGGGCTTGGACTTCTACACTCTTTGCGTTCTGAGTGACTCTACTGCGCATTTGCAGGTGAGTCGGTCACTTGCCGTTTATATGTTTGATATGATGGTGTTTTGCCATGAAATATTATCACCTCATGTCGCAAAAAAACCCCCCCAAACCAACCCTAAAACCACCATGATTCAAAAATGTGGAAAATATACGAACAAATCAGGGAAGTTAGTGCATCTGAATAAACAGGTTGCAATAAAGGCAAAAATAGCCCAGATGCCTTGAAGTAGACAGAGTTGAAAGAATGAAAATTATCTCTATGATATGGTAAACAGGTTATAAATATAAACAGAAATGCACTTTGAAACGATTATCTACAATTTGTAGAGATCTAAAAATTAAGACAAGAGAGTTAGGATGTATAGCATGAAGAGGGAGATGTGGAGGGGCATAACGAACGGGGTGCCCAAGTTTTCCTGAGGACGTCCTCGACAGGACGTCCCAGTGAAGGGGCAGGGAAACATGTATTATCGAAACAAGATGGCCAGCCATCTTTCATTTCGATAATACAGTCGGGGACACCCAATCTCAACATTTTAGGTCGACCTTAGAGTAGGTTGTCCTTAGAGATGGTCGTCCCCGGTTTTCGGCGATAATGGAAAACCGAGGATGCCCATCTCAGAAACGACCAAATCCAAGCCCTTTGGTCATGGGGAGGAGCCAGCAATCATAGTGCACTGGTCCCCCTAACATGCCAGGACACCAACGGGCACCCTAGGGGGCGCTGCAGTGGACTTCATAATTGCTCCAGGTGCATAACTCTCTTACCTTGGGTGCTGAGCCCCCAACCCCCCCAAAACCCACTCCCCACAACACTACCATAGCCATAAGGGTGAAGGGGGCACCTATATGTGGGTACAATGGGTTTGTGGTGGGTTTTGAAGGGCTCACATTTACCACCACAAGTGTAACAGGTGGGGGAGGATGGGCCTGGGTCCGCCTGCCTGAAGTGCACTGCACCCACTAAAACTGCTCCAGGGACCTGCATACTGCTGTCAGGGAGCTAGGTATGACATTTGGGGCTGGCAAAAAATATTTTTAAAGTTTTTTTTTAGGGTGGGAGGGGGTTAGTGACCACTGGTGGAGTAAGGGGATGTCATCCCTGATTTCCTCCGGTGGTCATCTGGTCAGTTCGGGCAGCTTTTTGAGGCTTGGTCGCAAGAAAAAAGGAACCAAGTAAAGTCGGTCAAGTGCTTGTGAGGGACGCCCTTCTTTTTTCCATTATCGGCTGAGGACAATAATGTGTTAAGCACGCCCATGTGTTAAGCACGCCCCAGTCCCGCCTTCGCTATGCTTCCAACACGCCCCCAGGAACTTTGTTCATCCCTGCGATGGAAAGCAGTTGAGGGCGCCCAAAATCGGCTTTCGATTATGCCGATTTGGGTGATCCTGTGTCAAAAGATGGGCGCCCTTCTCTTTCGAAATGAGCCCAATAATGGGTATCTCAGAGACCCATTGAAGGAGAATGACCAAGGGGATACTAGGATACTGGGGTATACAAATTTAGGAGCCTACTTAGAAGCTTAAATTAGGAGCTCAGCTTTTTTTAAATATCAGGCCCAGATGTTCCCTATATGACATAAAGACAGAATAAAAGTATAGAACTTTCCATTCATGGTAAAAATTAATAACGCACACAAAGACGCAGGTACAACCCTGTACCTTTCTAGACAAACTGAATGAGCCCTGCTGGTCTTTGTCTGCCATCATTACCGTGTTAAGGGATTGACTAATATTCTAGAATCTGCTCAGGATTTGATCTCCACTAGGGCTAATCTGCTGGTAAAATTTGATTCAGAAAAGGGATGTAGCCAAGGGATGCTGGACCCGTACCCATCCACTTTTATCTCAGGCCCCACCCAGCAGCAGCCACACCATTGGTGTAGTTGGCAGGAATCCTTAAGCAGATTCCCCACGCACACATACACAGGTGAAGAGATCTGTAGCCCACATAAGTGCCAAAACACCATAAAAAAACCACAAGAAGTGAGTGCCGGCACCCCACACATGTTCATGTGCATGAACTAAGTATGTGCAGAGGTGCTGTGTCAGCGGCTCAAAGTACCACTGCTGACTGCCATAGTTTTCTGACAGGGATTGGGCACTCTGGTGGGCTGCAGCTGTCTTCAGCTTGTGGAGCCAAGGTATTTATCCCCCAATATTCAGCTGGCAGCAGTCAGCGTTTTTTAAAGCACTGATTGCCACCAACTAAATTAGAACCAGATATCAATGCTGGGCCATCTCTGTGCCCAGCTATCACGATGGTGACTGTTTCCTTGTCTGTGCTCGCCTCACCCTCTGGTGGCCAGAACCGGTGGCTGCTATGAACTGTCACCCGTTCCATACTTCAGCCCAGTCCGGTCCGGATCTTCTGGGCTGCCAGACTTGCTTCTCTTGTTTGTGCCTGAACAGCACCTGTAGCTGCCTTGTGAGTCTTGCAGCTGAACTTCAGCAGCTGATGGGCTTTATTCATCACCTGGAAACTTCTGTGTTGGCCTTGCATCGTCTAAGGTCCCTGGTTTCTTGGTGCTTTGTTGCACTTCTGCCTAGTCTGGTTTCTTTTTTGAGTTTCTTGTCCGGTTCTAGTTAGTCTGTGTGAAGTTTAGATTAGGTTTATTGCTTATTTCTTAGTCTTGTTTCTGGTCTGTATTCTTGGTCTAGTTTCTGTTTA
Source organism: Microcaecilia unicolor (assembly GCF_901765095.1). NCBI lineage: Eukaryota > Metazoa > Chordata > Amphibia > Gymnophiona > Siphonopidae > Microcaecilia > Microcaecilia unicolor. The sequence goes on along the minus strand of NC_044033.1, from coordinate 93,118,543 downwards.
TCTGTGTCTCTCTCTTAGTGGCTGCGTGGCAGCTTTCAGTCCTGACTCTTTTCTATCTGTGTTCTCGCTTAGTGGCTGCTCTGCAGCTTTCAGTCCTGACTCTTGTCTGTCAGTGTTTATACCCTGTTTCAGTGGCTGCTTGGCAGCTTTCAGTTCCTGTCCTCTAGCTTGTCCAGTTCCTGCCTTGTGTAGTATTGTCTGTGAGTCCTAGCCCAGTTTCCTGCTTTGCTGCCCATGTATATTCTTTTCCCCTTTGACCCTCAGACCCTGTTCAGCCTAGTGGGTATCCAGTTCCTGCCCTGTCCGGTAAGTCCTGCTGGCCGCCTACACCCAGGGGCTCAACCCCTGAGGAACGGCGCTCAAGTGCAGGTGAAGTCTAGCTGTTTCTGTCAGAGTTCTGCCTTGTCTCTGGTGTGGGGTGGTTTTGCCTGCCGCTGCTGCTCCATGGCAGTGGCCCAAGGGCTCACGAACCTAGTTTCTGCCTTGAAAACCTGACACCAGCATTGAATATTTGGCCATGTCCGGCCAAGAGTTTGCTGCTGGAACTTATATGGGTCCTGGCTAATATTCAGCCCTGGACCCATATATACACTTATGGTTGCCCTTATATGGAAGACTGACCCCAAGCAGTGGTACTGAAAAACTACTGCTAGAGGTCGGAGCCATCATTTCAAGACCCAGAGACGATGGAGCTGAAAGGGGTCTGCCCCAGCCCCATCCCACAAGACACAAGGTAATACCTGGAGGGGGGAGGGGTGTGGGAGGAGTGAGTTTAATGCCTATGTGTGGGGCTTCCATTTGGAGGAGGGACTTTATGGGGTTGTGGATCCAGGGGGATTGGAAGAGAGCTCGGAGATGTGGAGGTTTGGGAGGAGCCGAGTGAGTGGGATTGAGAGATCTGACAGGGTGGGCAATTAGAAGGGGGAATGGAACAATCAGATTGGGGGTTTTGGGGAACAGAGTGGAGGGATCACGGGGCACCAATAAGGGGGAAGAATCAGATCGATGACCCTGAAGTTATGTGGGTGGCTGCTATATTCAGTGCTATCACTCGCATAGCAAAGTGGCAAAAGGTAGGGCAGTTTTTTGTGTGGTCCTATCTGGCTGCTTATCTACGCAGTCACTGGCACTGAATACGGCCCCTCATTCCCAACTCCTCCACGGACCACCCTCCACTGCCTGGTTCAGCAACACTGCCTGCTTAGGTGCTGCTGAATATTGGCAGCCAGCCCACTTAGTATGGTTTAAATGTGCAGGAGAGGGGAGGAAGAGGAAATGCTTGCCCATCTATCCTACCCTTTGGCCCACCCAAAAAATGCCTTCTGGCTACACCACTGGTTCAAAAGCTGATAAAATTAAAGAACTTAAAGCTTATTTCTCCAGAAAAGATGATTATTTTGTGGGCAAAAAATTAGCTTGTCCAGATGTTTCTAGAGCTGTACAAGCTCATAGACGTATGTTTCTACAGTTAAAGCCTCTTATATTAGTGATTGTTAGAAATAGGTTCTAGATAACCTGAGACCCTATACAAAGAAAGAACTTCAAAACAAATTGGTGAAGCAAGTCTTTAATTAATTAATTTATTATTTTGAAATATAATCTTGCAAGAATGGGTATCTCTTATTGTAAGCAGGCAAACACACCCCTTAATTCTTACAGCTTATATTCCTTTCACTTGTAACATAGGTTTCTGCCCCTAAATTCTTTATTGGATATTGATTTCATATCTATAACCTATTACATTAGTTCTAAACATCGTATGTCAACCTCCACCCCTTATTGCTGTTCCCTTTTTTTTTCTTCTGAAAAATGAAAATCTTCCGTAGTTACAGGGTCTCTGTTTCTGGTGTTATCTTGCATGTGTCCACCCATTGGTAGCTCTTATACTTGGTTTGCATTTTCTTATCTCAGCCTTCACGCCTTTGTGTCCTAAGGACTTACATAAGTTTCTGCATCATTAGTTTCAGGCATGGTGGGCTTCATCCCCCCCCCCTACTGGTTATAGCTTATCTTGCTTTTCACATTGCTTGTTCGCTAGCAACATCCTGTCTTTCAGACTGCCAATATTTTCCAGGTCCTTCTGTTAGTACTTTAAAGCAACCTAAAATACTTATTTTAAAATGTTATATTAATCCTTTATTTCTATGTATTAATGTGATGGTACTTATTAGAAAGGGCCTGCAATATTAGTATACGCACACTCACACAAGGACATAAGCTATGTATTTCACTTTTACAATTTTGTTAAGTGAAAAAGCAATATATATATATATATATTTCTCACAGTGATAGGCACTTACTCTTATGTTTCCTTTGTAAATGTTTGATGTCTTACCGGATATCATTTAGAGTGCAGGGGCTTTGAATTCTGTAAATATTTGATTGTTTTTGTTTTTTGTTAGGTCAAGAGGGGGGTTGTTTGTCCTCAAAATGTATTTTTGTACTTACCAGATGTAGAAGGTTTTTTTTAGTAAGCTGTGCTAAAAAGTGGCCTTAGTGCCTCCTTACGTGGGTTTTTCCTGCACATTTGTACTGCAGCAGTTAAAATGGCGGATTTTCTGAATTAACAGCCATATGCTAATGTAAAAGTAGCCAAAATGCCCACAACTTAACATATACTCTTTCACATAGCAATGAATAATACTTAAGCTCACACAAAAGGTCTTTTGCTGCTATAATAAATCAGAACAGCCTTCATACAGAAAGGCATCTTCGGACCATCAGAAGCAGTACTCTGCTATTAAATGTTGGTGCAGTAGCAATTTCCACCTTTCTTGTCATCGATCCATTTTTTTATATATAGAAAAACTTTTAAACAGCACTTCAAAAATGCTTGAAATTATAATATGTCTGTACTTATCTTACACAATGGTATCAGGGGACTTTAAATCCAAACCCACTGTACACTGACACTTGTTTCACTTCAGCTTTCTCAAGGCAAGCCCCTGCAGAAAAAGGAACCAATGAAGAATTTCCAAGTATTCAAAAAGATAAATATTAAACATCATGATAGTCATATACCTTTTAGTCTCCAGAGCAAGTACTTAATTCTTCACCCCTTGCACCAATGTGGCCATGGTGTCTGACTAAGCTTCTTATAACTGTCTTGGTCACATGGCATATACCAACCAATAACAGGATCATGTTAGATTAAAGACAACCATTCAATTTATTTGTTGAACCTGATAGGTTCAACTGAATTGAGTTTAAGGAACAGAACTGGATTTTTAAACTCAATTCATACCCAACAGAGCCTGGAAATTCTTTAGAATCACCAAAATAGTATCAATGCCAGAATATATATAATAATTTAAATAATGAAAGACCATATTTTATCTTCAAGAAAAATAGCCTCTGCACACATGGACCTCAGCTAATGAAAACTGAAACCAAAAGCCACAGTGCTTTTCCAATGGCTGACTTTGCGGCACATTTGGAGTGGCATCTGATGTCATATGTCCATAGAGAGGCTAATTCCCAAGGAGCTTATCATCCCAAATTTACAGACTTAAATTCTTGCTAAACTTTTGCATCAAAAGTATTTATTTGGAGCAAGATTGTAACTGTATTACTTGAAATCATATTACACCCACCACACACAAAAGAATGCAAAGAGTAGCTCCCCCCCCCCCCCCCAGACTATCTTACAATCCCTGGTGGTCTAGTGGTGTAGTCAGGGCAGGAGTGATCCCCAGTTTCCCTTGCCCATGTCAGTTCTACTTTCAAAATGGCTGCTATGACCTCTTGAGGCAGTCTTGCGTGATTGCCAATAGACATCATGGCAACCATTTTGAGAGCAGAGCCAGCATGAGCAGGATCAACTGGGGATCACTCCTGCCCTGACTACACTTCTAGACTGCTAGGGACTGTAAGATAGGCCCAAGGTGGGGGTATCTACAGGTGGGCGGGGGGGGGGGGGGAGAGGCAACTCTTGTTTGGAGGGGAGAAGGAGGGAGGGAGACACACAGGACAAAGCATAAGTTTTCAGCTTTCACTGAAAACACATGGTCAGTTTCGGGCAAAACCAAAACTATGGCCTTAGCCCTTCAGTCAAAACTGAAACCAGGCAGAAAAAGGATTTTAGGCCAGTTTCAGTACCGTAACCGATACTGAAATTTGGACAGCCTCTAATTCTATAACTACGCGTGCAATTATGCACGTATAGAAGTAGAGGGTAAAATTGACCTCAATGTGTTTTGAAATCAACAACAGCCTTGACCTCTTTATACTCTTCCAGGCTTTTCAACTAGACAAATATTATAAAACGGCAGATGCCGTGGTGGTAGTCACCATTGAAGATGAGAATGACAATGCTCCAGAATTTGAACAGTCAGTTTACTCAATCTCCATTCCAGAAAATTCACCTAATGGGACAACAGTTCATATAGTAACTGCTTTCGACAAAGATGAAGTAAGTGCAGCAAAAATTTAAAAAAACAAAACAAACTTAAATAACAAAACAAGTGAATGAGAAATGGCTTACAATGCAATCACCATCGCAACTCATATTCATGTGTCTGTAAGTTATACTGATACTTAATAACTAAGGGGTAGATATTCAGCCAGTGGTGGCGAGAGTCTTGTTAGCTGTCGCTGGCATTATCCCTGGATATTCAATACTGGGCCATGTCCGGCCACCAGCATTGAATATCCGTGTTTATTTGGTTGGCTTTCTCTTATGCGGTTAAGTGCGATATTCAGTGGTAGTAGTGGGGGCTGTTTTTCCCGCTTCTTTACTGCAGTGGGTAAAATGCCCCCTCCCAAAAAATAATGACCACATGGTAAGATAAGTTATCTTGCCAACCACTGTAAAACACAGCATCATACCACCTTGTAAATGTAATTAAATCAATGTAATCTCTTAACAACTGTTAAATGTAAGCCACATTGAATGGAAACTCGTTTTTGGATAATTGTGGGATACAAGTACGACTAAGTAAATAAATAACCATTACCGTGTGGCCATGCGGTGGGGAGCACTTACCACCATCCATTGAGATGGAGGTAAGGGCTCCTGTGGTAACCTGGTGGTAACCAGGCAGTGCGTAGCGTTGCCCGATTACCACTGGGTTAGTGCCACACTACAGAAAAAATGGCGCACACTCCAGCCAGAATTACTGCCGGTGGCTGTGTTGGGCTGGTGGTAGTTCTGGATTTGCAAGCAGTAAGCCTACATTTGGCTTACTGCCGCTTTCTAAAAGATCCTCTTAACTGCCTAAGCCACAACACATAAAGAGGCAGATGCAGCAACCAAACGTAAAAAAAATCTAAATCGTTAAAGTCCCTAACGATTTTAAAATAACGAAGAATGCACCAAAAAAAAAGTCACACATGCTGAGATCGGTATTGAAACGTACAATGTATCAAAGAATCACAATACACATCGTTAATCGGCCCCCAAATCATGCGCAGAGCAGCCAAGCGGGCAAGAAGAAAGCTGATGCCTGCCTTCGCCCAGCTTCTGTCGCGCGTCTCTCTCCTCCTGGGCCCGCCCCTGTCTGACGTCGGTTACCTACGTAGGTTACTGACGTCAGACAGGGGCGGGCACAGGAGGAGAGAGACGCGCGACCGAAGCTGTGCAAAGACAGGCATCAGCTTTTCTTCTTGTCCGTGCAGCGCCTTCGGACAGAGGAGAGAGGTGCTGCACGGGCCCGGTAACAGGGAGGGGGGCCCGGTGGAGGGGGGGAATGGCGGCGACGACCCCAAGAGGGGGCGGGGCACAGGGCGGAGGATGTCGGGAGGCGGAGCTGAGGGGAGACAGAGTAGTGAGGAAGGGAGGGGGGCCGGGGCTGCTAAAGGTACGTTTGCTTTTTAATTTAGAATGCAGGGGGAAGTGGGGCAGGGGGGAACGGCGACCTTGGGTGGGTGGGGGGGGCAAGTGTGTGACTTTTTTTTTTGGTGCATTCTTCGTTATTTTAATTTAGAACAGCAAAGAGCGGCATGAAGTTCTGGGGATTGTGCCTTTCAGTTTCCTTTTGACCAATCACAGCGCTATTAGCTCTGCTAATGCGCAGGGATTGGCTCACAGTTTGTTTGTTTTTTCACTTTACTATTTTTCCTGGCACAGAGCTGTCCTAACGAGAGGTCCAGACCTCTCGTTAGATTTCCTGCCTTTTTCCTGCGTAAAGGCAATCGGAAAAGGTTAGTGCATCTCGTTTCAATGGGGTTTTCACACTAATTGCTCATCTCCATTCCGTTTTCGTTAGCTGCTGGCTTCCTCGGTAAAAGCCCTTTGATGCATGCAATGGATCAAATTTTCCTCGTTGGAGGGTCATTAAAGGCTCATTAAGCTTTAGTGCATCTGCCTCAAAGTTAGGATTGTCTTATGGCTGCTTAACGAAAAATTCTATAATAGATGGCAAGAGAAAGTGTTTATTTAGAGCCTATTATACAAAAAATAGTAGCTGCCTACTGTTTTTTATAGAGTGCTAGCATAGCAGGGCAAATAAGCACTTATATTTTAGGCACTTTATATTTTAGGCACGAGCACTTCAAATGCTCAGACCTAGGGGCCCTTTTACTAAGCCACGTAAGCGTCTATGCGCACCCAATGGGTGCCAAAATAGAGTTACCTCAGGCTACCGCGTGGCTCTTGCAGTAATTTCATTTTTGGCACGCATCCGCTATGCGCACCTGAAAAATATTTTTTATTTTCTGGCGCGCATCAGCTACACGCGCCAAGTGGCATTTGGCGCAAGTAGGTCATCACCGCCCGGTTACCGTGTGAGACTTTACCGCTATGTCAATGTCTGGCAGTAAGGTCTCAGACCCAAAATGGACGCGCAGCAATTTTGCTTCTGACGCACGTCCATTTTTGGCAAAAATTTTAAAAAGACGTTTTATACAGGCATGCTGAAAAATGGATTGGCGCACACCCAAAACCCGCACCTACACTACCTCAAGCCATTTTTCAGCGTACCTTAGTAAAAGGACCCCCTAGATTGCCAAAAGATGCATATATAATTCCTTCTTTTATAATTTACCTGCAAAACTGTATGCCTTGCCTATGCTCTGCCCGTGTTTACACCCAGCTCCAAACTACACACTGTTGCAGCTAGGCACCGATTTATAGAATATTGTGTAGCCAGAATATTGGCATTTATGTGCAAACTAGATGTGCGTATATGCTGGGCTTCTGGTCACTTATGTGTATTATTGGCATCTAAAAATAGGTGCATTGTTATAGCATTACCATACATACACACATACCTTCATTTATACAGTATATATGTAGACACCCTGAGGACACACCATAGTAGCCTATTCTAGAATGGCACTTGCGCTTCCAATTTCCATTATAGAATACCAGCATAACCTGGTATCAGGGCCCCCACAGTTACGACATCCATAAACCTGGTTAACTATGGGTGCAAAATACAGCAGAGATGGGTATAGCTTACAGTATTCCATAAATTATGTGTGTAACTGGGAGTCCACCACTGTCCCACCCATTCTCTGCCCATGTGTATGCCCCCTTGCGTTTATATGCTATGTATGTTATATGCACCATTAGAGAACAGTGCTTCTCCTGGCACTTTCATGGGTAAGTGCTAGAATTCTATATGCTTATAACATAGTAACATAGTAGATGACGGCAGAAAAAGACCTGCATGGTCCATCCAGTCTGCCCAACAAGATAAACTCATATGTGTATACCTTACCTTGATTTGTACCTTCCTTTTTCAGGGCACAGACCGTACAAGTCTGCCCAGCAGTATTTCCCGCCTCCCAACCACCAGTCCCGCCTCCCATCACCGGCTCTGGCACAGACTGTATAAGTCTGCCCTCCACTATCCTCGCCTCCCAACCACCAACCTCTCTTCCCCCACCTGCTCCGCCATCCAATTTCAGCTAAGCTTCTGAGGATCCATTCCTACTGCACAGGATTCCTTTATGCATATGCCTGCATCAGTGGCGTAGCCAGACAGCCAGTTTTGGGTGGGCCTGAGCCCAAAGTGGGTGGGCACAAAATTTTCTCTGCTCCGCCCTCCCTCCACCACTATACCCACCATTTCTCCCTCCTCTCCACCCCTATGCCTACCATTTCTCCCCTCCCCACCTATCCCCTCTGTATGCAGCATGTGTCCCTCCCCTCCACCTCATACACAGCCAAGACTTCTCCCTTCCTCACCCCTCCACCCCTTTGCTGCATCTCCCTCACTCACCAACCAAGCCTCATCTTTCCATCTTCCCTCCCCCCTGTGCAGCATCTTTCTTTCCATCTTCCCTTCCCCCTGTGCAGCTGCTTTGTCCGCCCCCCCCCCCCCCCCCCGTGCAGCTGCAGCATCTCACCCTCCTTGCAGGCCCGCCCAGCAGCAAAGTTCCTGACGGCGATTCGAGTTGCAGCGATTCCCACACGCTGCCTGCCGGCTGCCGCTCAACAATCTCCTCGCGCTACTAAGCGCTAACCCGGAAGTCTCTCCTGCAGAGGAGAGACTTCCGGGTTAGCGCTTAGTAGCGCGAGGAGATTGAGCGGCAGCCGGCACTGGCAGGCAGTGTGTGGGAATCGCTGCGACTGGAATCGCCGTCAGGAACTTTGCTGCTGGGCGGGCCTGACCCGAAATTGGGTGGGCCCAGGCCCAACCGGGCCCGCCCATGGCTAAGCCCCTGGACTGGATGGGGCATATGAATGTGGGCGCCTAGGTTATAGAATTGTACTTCATGTGTGTATATTGTGAAATACTCATATAGGCACTAGAGACTTACCAAATTTTGGTTTCGGCTTTAATGCAAAACCAGTCCAGAATTCGGATTTGGCCCTATTTCGGCTGATAATGCAGGTGCATTTTCAGCTGAAACCTAAACTGTGCTGTGCAGCCCACAAGCTCCCACTCCCCTCTCCTCCAACATAAAAAGCTCCCACTCCTTCCCTAACACAAGAAGATCCTCTCCCAGACTCACATATAAAGCTTCCTCCTCCCCCAAGCCTATTGTATTGTTGGTGGTTTAGTAGCTAATCAGGGCAGGTGCAATTTCCAGTCAATCCTGCCCATGCTGGCTTTACTTAACAAAATGGCTTCCAGGAGATCCCGGCAGCCATTTTGTTAGCAAAGCCAGCATGTGCAGGAGTGACTTGGAATCGCTCCTGCCCCAGATAGTCATTAGACCACCAAAGATATGGTAGGCCCAAGGCGGAGGGTGAGGGGGGAAGGATTCCTTCTGTTTGAGGGAGGGGGAGAGGGAGGGAGATGGAGGAAGTGGGGGCTGTTTCCATTCAAGGCCCAGGCCAGTTTCAGTTTCAGCTTTAATTTTGGTCAAAATCAAGCAGCGAATTTCGACCACAGATTCGGTTTCAACAAAAACCGAAAATCTGGTTTTGGTCACTCTCTAATATGCACCTATTTTTACTGGCACATATATGCACCCAATTATACCTGCCTTGGAACAGGTGTTAATGTGTGCACTTGTGTACTTGTTTTACTCAGAATAACTTTATGTAGACACTTAGGTGCATATGTTGACTTTGTAAAATGTGCCTTGACAGTCATGTTGCCCATTTTTTCACGGAGAGAGTAGTGGATGCTTGGAATGCCCTCCCGCAGGAGGTGGTGGAAATGAAAACGGTAACAGAATTCAAACACGCGTGGGATAAACATAAAGGAATCCTATTCAGAAGGAATGGATCCTAAGGAGCTTAGCCGAGATTAGGTGGCAGAGCCAGCTGGTGGTGGGAGGTGAGGATAGTGCTGGGCAGACTTATATGGTCTGTGCCAGAGCCAGTGGTGGGAGGCGGGGCTGGTGGTTGGGAGGCGGGGATAGTGCTGGACAGACTTATACGGTCTGTGCCCTGAAGAGGACAGGTACAAATCAAAGTAGGGTATACACAAAAAGTAGCACATATGAGTTTGTCTTGTTGGGCAGACTGGATGGACCATGCTGGTCTTTTTCTGCCGTCATTTACTATGTTACTATATTATAAAACCCTCCAAGGGGGTAATTATATAACGGAATGCCTATAATAATCCCCCAAAACATGCCTATTTTGTATTATATGTATAATAGCAACATAGATACCTATGTTAGGCCTATTTAGGAGGATCTAAGTACATCTGCATTTAATTACAACTGTGGCAGCATTCAGACTACTGTGCAGTAATTCAACACACAGTCCATGTCAGTTCACTGTCCATAACACACCCATTCCTCTTCTCACATTCTATATATCGTACCAAAAAAATCGGCATGGAAAAAAACACACTTAGTGCTATTCTTTAAACTGCACCTAACATTAGGCATGGTTTACAGAATACACATAAGCGCCCAGACTCATGAATAAATTTAGGTGCGACCATTTACACCAACTAAAACCTGGTGTAAATGCCCACGTCTAATAGTGCACCCATGACACACCCATGCCCCTCCCACAGTCACACCCCCTTTTGAGATCCATGCATTAGAATTTAGGTGCACCACTTTATAGAATTATACTTAGAAAGTTGCATGTGTCAATTCTAATTAGTTTCAATTACTGCCACTAATTGCTTGTTATTGGCCAATTTTCGGCACCAATTGGCTTGTTAAACAACTGTCAGAACCATGTGTAAATTCATACTGTCACTGTTTACTTAAATAAACAGGCCTCTTAAAATCCACCTTCTCAAGCTTCCCAGGTCTCACTATGTTTCCACCCCACTTTTTATTCTGGAAAATAAAATTGTGAGACTGAACTTTGAGATCTGTATTCTGAGACTGCAGAAATTAATGGCTTGATGTAGGGACAGGCACAACTCCTGACATAGTACCAACTCCCCTCCCCCCAGTAAGAGTGCAAAAAAAAAAGGGGGGTAGCAGTGCAACAGTTAAGCTGATGCAGTTCAAAATCTAATTATAAATGAAGCACAGTGTAGTACCACAGCTAATTAAAGTGAAGCAGTGTGATTGTTAATTACACTTAAGCTGTACAAGATTTCAATTCAAACAGTACAGGATTTAATTAAAATTGTGAGACTTAATTGCAGTGAAGCAGTTTGAGACAAGCAAATGAGACAGTGAAAATTTAATTAAGTTAAAGGTATGTGACCTATAATTCAACAGAAGCAGTACAGGACCCTTCCCACAGGTCAGAAATGGAACATTCAGTGACATTTTTGAAAACCTTTCCCACAATTTCATGTGCTTTAACTAGGGCCCATGAAATAAACCTCTTCTGTATAAATTTTGCTTTACATTTTGCAGCTGGTTTTCAAATTATAACATTAGAATGACTTAATTTTGTGATTCTTAAAGAAATTAAAGCAGCAATAGGAACAAAATAAGTTTGGTTGTCAGTTAAAAGAAACAAATAATTCTGATCATTTCCCCATTTTTTTTCACAAATGTTTCTATTCATGAGGTGAGATTAGTGCTTACATTTTCTAAAAGCTAATCCTGCGTAGCTACTCTTAACTCTCAGGTTAAACTGGGGTGTTGCTGTTCTGAACGTCTTTGGTATACCCCTTCCCCCAGGCAAGCGTTGCATTGAGACATGTATTGTACAATGTACAATGCTAATAAAGCTTGAACAGCTGAAGATGAGACTCAGGAGAGCAGATTTTTAAAATGTAGAATGTGATTGTAATGAAAAATGCTATAATATATTCCAAAACTTACAACTATTTTGAATAAAACATATTATTTCACACACACACACACACACACACACACACACACACACACACACACACACACACACACACACACACAAGAAACCTATAAAATTATAAAGGCAAATGGGCCCTGTTTACTAAGTCATGCTATAGGTGCGCTAGCGATTTTAGTGCATGCTAAAAATTAGCATGCGCTAATGCTACAGACACCCATATATTCCTATGGGTGTCTCTAGCGTTAGCACGTACTAATTTTATGTTTCAACATTTTTTATTAAATTAAACAGATACATATACATCTCGAAACTGGTGTTGACAAAATTCTTGTCTCAAATTTACATTTTACACAGTACTACCATCAATGTTTTAAGATATTTTCTCCCCTCCCCCCTTTCCCTCCCTCCAAACCTCCCTTCCCTCAACTATTAGAGGCTTCAAACATGTCTTATATATCAACAGTCCAACCCCCCCCCCCCAAAACCTCCTACCACCTCAGTATTCCATTAACAAGAAGTGACACCAATTACCTACTTCTCTTCCTACCCATCCTAGCCTTCTCCTGTCCCCCCCCCCCCCCACTGTCCTACCCCACTGCAACGCTCAAATTGCCTAATAATCGTAATTACCTTTGCCAAGGGAGTCTGTTCAGGATTTGAGCACGTATTAATTTTTAGCGCATGCTACAAATGCTAGCGCACCTTAGTAAACAGAGCCCAAAGAAAAAACTAGATATCTTGTGCAGTCTGACTAGTGTTAATTCTTGACAATAATTCATTCATGCTATATTTATTTGGAAAGTAACTATTTTATGGAAATTATTATGATAGCTCTCAGCTCTGCTATTTTTATCTTGGTTTAACAAATTAAGGGCCCTGTTTACTAAGCCATGTTATAGGTGCGTTAGTGTTTGTAACGCGCGTTAACCATGTACACATATTAAATGTGTACGCGCCTACAATATCCCTATAGGCACCTACACGGTTAGTGCACACGCTAATTGTAGGCACATTAAAAATGCTAATGCACCTTAGTAAACAGGGTCCTAAGGGGTCCTTTTACTAAGGTGTACTAATAGATTTAGCACATTAAATGCTGTACAGCCCACTGTACACCTATGGGTTGCATGGCACTTAATACATACTAATTCATTAGCGCACACTAACCCCCTGTTTATTGAGCTGCGCTAGCAGCTGCCGCACAGCAATGCCGACACAGCCCATTCAAAGTGAATGGGCTGTGTCGGCATTAGCGAACGGCAGCCGTTAGTGCAGCTTAGTAAACAGGGGGGGGGGGGGGGTAATTCTGTTAGTGTACATTAGTAAAAGGACCCCTAAGAGTACTGAGGCTTAAACTGCATGTGCTGATGTCAGTCTCCCTTCTTGTAACATAGTAACATAGGAAATTGCGGCAGATAAAGACCTGTACGGTCCATCCAGTCTGCCCAACAAGATAAACTCAGTTTACATGGTATGTGATACTTTATATGTATACCCGAGTTTGATTTGTCCTTGCCTTTCTCAGACCTCAGACCATAGAAGTCTGCCCAGTACTGCTCTTGTACTAAGTTCTGAAGCTAACATCGAAGCTCTTTAACATTTACACTCCAGCCCATCCCTATCTATTCAGTCACAATCAGGGCGTAGACCATAGAAGTCTGCCCAGCTCCCGTTTTGTTTCCAATTACCGGCTTCGCCACCCAATCTCCGCTAAGATTCCACAGAACCATTCCTTCTAAACAGGATTCCTTTGTGTTTATCCCATGCATGTTTGAATTCCATTACCGTTTTCATCTCCACCACCTCCCGTGGGAGGGCATTCCACATATCCACCACCCTCTCCGTGAAAAAATACTTCCTGACATTAGTCCTGAGTCTGCCCCCCCATGAGGGAGTGTATAGGAGGTTACTGTTCCCCTTGACAACACTTCCTCACAGAGCTACCTTAAAGGGCATAACTCATGCAAGGCAGAGCAGAGAGGCTGTGTTATAGAGAGAGTGAGATTAAAAACTCTGAGCCCAGGAAGAACAGAGAGGCCCAGGGGAGGAAGCCCTCCAACATATGCCTTCACCATATGTCTAAGTAGCAGAATCTTCAGTCAGGCAGTGGCGTAGGAAGGGGGGGCGGTGGGGCGGTCCGCCCCGGGTGCACGCGCTGGGGGGGGGGGGTGTCGGCTCGCTGGTTCCCTGCTCTTTCTGCCCCGGAACAGGTTACTTCCTGTTCCGGGGCAGAGAAAGCAGGGAAGCAGCAGAGCCGACGCAGCTCACAGTGACGTGCACTGGGGGCGGATCAGCCCTCCCGCCAGCCCCCTGCTGAAAGGTAGGGTACGTTTCGGGGGGGGGGCGCTCCAGAGAGGGGGCGCCGTGCCCTGCACCCGGGGGGGGGGGGGCGCAGCGGCGACCCGCCCCAGGTGTCAGGCACCCTCGCTACGGCACTGCAGTCAGGTAGGCCAAGTTTATCTTGGAACTTGTGGAGGCTATAACACAGGCTGCAGGAAGATTGTGTCTGGAATTTCCAAAAGACTTTGATCCTCAACTTATTTTTACCAGTGAAGGGAACAGGTTTTATTTTCTGTTTTGAATACAGTGGTTTTTTTTTCTTGTAACCTTCTGTGTGGCTATGTTTGTTGAGGCTCCATGCCTGGCTGCCACCCATGCTAGAAGGTGAATAGACCCCTGAGTAATGAACATACATTATTCTTCCTCTTCTATAGCTGTCAGATTGCACCATCTTTTTAAAAGTGCAAAAAAAAAAAACACCCCAAAAAAACAAATCCCCTGAAAAACAAAAATTATAGGTAGGATGGGTTTTTGTTTGTGAAGTTACAGGAAAATCTTGTGACTGATTCAGACTTCCACAACTGGCAGAACATATGAACCACCTAATAAATACAGGTGTTTATTTATCACTTGTATATCCTACATTGTCTATATAATCTAAGCAGGTTACAGTAAAACATCCATAAATTAAAAGCTATACAAAAAAATAACAATTAAAACAAATATATTCAACTATCATTTAAGATCCACCATGATAATTATTGGAAAAAACATACCATGTAAAATTCCTTCAATCTGTCAATAACATTTATCATCATCATTGAAAGGCCTGGCGAAATAGATAGGTCTTTAACTGGTTTCTGAAAGAAAGCAAAGAGGTTATTTGCCTTAGTTCTAGAGGAAGGTCATTCCACATAGATAGACCATCAAAAAATATATATATGCATGAACGATCTTCCTCCAGATGAACCTGGTGAAATGATGGAAATATCTAATAAACTTTTTCTTTGTGATCTTAACGTTCTGGTTGGACGATATACCTGTAAGCAGGTAGCAACGCTCAAGCATGCATCATTATACAATGGTTTAAATACTAGTAGTAATATTTTAAATTGAATCTGCCAGACAATTGGCAACTAGTGAAGGTTTACAAGTTTCTAGCTCTCCCCCAATGATTTGTGCAGCAGAGTTTTGAACTTCTTGCAATCCATATAAAGATGTATGAGGTAAAGCTAGACAAAAAGGCATTACAGTAGTCTAGATGCGGAATCACTAGACTCAGCATCACAAGACGAAAATTGTCCACAGATAAAAAGATTTTTTTATCTTGCCACAAATCCAATTTAAAAAAAACAGTCTTTATAACAGTGGGAATTTGTATAACTGAAGAAAACAGGTCTACCAATCAGATTAACTAAAGCTGGAAATCCAGCCAGTGCTGTACCAAGGGCTTTGTGAGTGGTGTAACCACACAGGGCACAGATATGGAGCAACTCAAAAATTGCTCCCAGCCTACCAACTCCTCCTCTTATGGGGGGGGGGGGGGCATACCAGTGAGCGAGTCACACAAGGCAAAACTAACTATAACTCATTACAGTTCTCAATCCAGCTACTAGAAGTTTGTAATCTATCCCTAAGTAAGAAAACAGTTTCATATTTTCAACTAAGAAGCCTTCACTTTGGTTAGATGGCTAGAGCACAATTCAGCAACCTATTGGGTTCAGTGTTGCCAAAAACATGATACCTATGCAACCATGGAATGACTATTACTCCCCTTTATTCAAGATGTCCTTATTTTGTGTTTGTAATGCTTTTTTTTCACCTGTTCTTTCCCCCTCAGGGTGGTTTCAATGGAAACTTTGCTATCATCCCTGAAAATTCCCCTTTCCAGATAAGTGACAAAGGGGCTATCACAGTATGGAACTCCTCTGAATTAGACAGAGAAACCATGAAAGAGACCATCTTCCAGGTACACGTCAATCATGTCTACACACAGTACTAATGGTAAAAATGGAAAGTACTTAACTACCACTGCAGCTGAGGACTAGACATGTTCAGACTCAGTTTTGAGTGCCAAAGGGCAGCACCAAAACATATGAAAAATCTGTAGTGGCTTTATTATCACTTACCATGAGCAAGAGAACATGTTGTAACTCATGAATTACTCTGTAATCTCTTCCCGTCACAAGTTGATGCATAGGAAAATACTGACATGTTATAGATAGCCATGCTATGTTTTGTTTATGCCATAAATGCAAAGCTTGAAGTGTGGCATGTTCTGGCGTCCTGGTGCTCATTTTTCTCAGCAAAGAGGGGGAACATGGTATGCCTAAATGTGGTAGCATTTCTGTATTGTGTCTACATCAGGTGATTCAATTTCTAAAATTTGAGGTGCCTGTCATGTCTATTGTTCTTTATCACAAGCCAATGATCTGGATTTATTTATTATTTATTTATTTATTAGGATTTATTTACCGCCTTTTTGAAGAAATTCACTCAAGGCGGTGTACCGTAAGAATAGATCAAACATGAGCAGTAGGCAATTAGAGCAGTAAAAATATTCAAACAATATAGAAGAGAAGCACAAGGTTGCTCACCTCAGTTGGCAGGTACGTTGTCAATCGAGATGTATAAGGAGAGGCCGAAGCAGTACGTAAGAGCATAAGAATAGCCATACTGCACCAGACCAATGGTCTATCTAGTCCAGTAAGCCAATAGGAGTGGAGGAGTGGCCTAGTGGTTAGGGTGGTGGACTTTGGTCTTAGGGAACTGAGGAACTGAGTTCGATTCCCACTTCAGGCCAGGGGCATATCTGCGTGGGGCCTCAGGGGCCTGGGCCCCCGCAGATTTCACCCTGGACCCCCCTACCGCTGCCAACCCTCCCCCTCCGTTGCTGTCGCCTACCTTCGCTGGCGGGGGACCCCAACCCCCGCCAGCCGAGGTCCGCGTCCTCCTGCCGCTGCCGGCTGCCTTTAAAAGAATTCCGTCAGCTGGCGGGGGACCCCCAACCCCCGCCAGCCAAGCCGAGGTCCTTTCATTTCTTCCACTAAAGCTGGCGCTGAAAGTTTCTTCTGAGTCTGACATCGCTGCACGTTGCACGTGCAGGACGTCAGACTCAGAAACAGAATGAGCTTCATTCTGTTTCTGAGTCTGACGTCCTGCACGTACAACGTGCAGCAACGTCAGACTCAGAAGAAACTTTCGGCGCCAGCTTTAGTGGAAGAAATGAAAGGACCTCGGCTTGGCTGGTGGGGGTTGGGGGTCCCCCGCCAGCTGACGGAATTCTTTTACAGGCAGCCGGCAGCGGCAGGAGGATGCGGACCTCGGCTGGCGGAGGTTGGGGTCCCCCACCAGCGAAGGTAGGTGACAGCAATGGCGGGGGGAGATTGGCAATGGCAGCGGCTAGGGGGAGGGGGAACGGCAATGGTGGCGGCGGCGGCGGGGGGGGCTATAATGTGCCCCCTCACTCTGGCCCTGGCCCCCCCTACCGCCGCAGTTCAGATACGCCCCTGCTTCAGGCACAGGTAGCTCCTTGTGACTCTGGGCAAGTCACTTAACCCTCCATTGCCCCCTGTAAGCTGCATTGAGCCTGCCATGAGTGGAAAAGCGCGGGGTACAAATGTAACAAACAAAAACAAAAAAAAAACACCACGAGGGTGGAGGTACACAAATTCCTACGAAAAGTAGAATCTGAGGAGAGGAGGAGTAGGAGGAGTAGACTCTTGAACAACACCAGTAGGCGACGTAGTCGCCATCTCTTTATTTAACTATACACTCGACTCAACACAGCCGCGTTTCGGTGCTACAAACGCCTTCTTCAGGAGTCTATGAAATAAAACCAAACAATGGTAATAAAACAAACATGCAAAACAAAAGTAAATATAAAACATTAAATATCTGATGAACATAAATTACAGTTAAAAGCAGCATCAAAAAGGTGGGCTTTTAGCTTAGATTTGAAGACAGCCAGAGATGGAGCTTGACATACCGGCTCAGGAAGTCTATTCCAGGCATATGGTGCAGCAAGATAAAAGGAACAGAGTCTGGAGTTAACAGTGGAGGAGAAGGGTGCAGATAAGAGAGATTTACCCAGTGAACGGAGTTCCTGGGGAGGAATGTAGGGAGAGATGAGAGTGGAGAGGTACTGAGGAGCTGCAGAGTGAATGCACTTATAGGTCAATAAGAGGAGTTTGAACTGTGTGCGGAAATGGATAGGAAGCCAGTGAAGTGACTTGAGGAGAGGGCTAATATGACCATAACGACACTGGCGGAATATTAGGTGTGCAGCAGAATTGTGAACAGATTAAAGAGGAGAGAGATGGCTAAGTGGGAGACCTGTGAGAAGCAAGTTGCAATAGTCTAAGCGAGAGGTGATAAGAGTGTGGATGAGGGTTCTTTCTGGTAGTGTGCTCAGAAAGGAAAGGGCGAATTTTGGTGATATTATAGAGAAAGAAACTACAGGTTTTAGCAGTCTGCTGAATATGTGCAGAGAAGGAGAGGGAGGAGTCGAAGATGACCCCAAGGTTATGAGCTGATGAGACAGGAAGGATGAGAGTGTTAGCCACAGAAATAGAGAATGGGGGAGGAGGAGAGGTTGGTTTAGGGGGAACGATAAGAAGCTCAGTCTTGGTCATGTTTAGTTTCAGATGGCGCTGAGACATCCAGGCAGCAATGTCAGACAGGCAGGCTGATACTTTGGCCTGGATTTCGGCTGAGATTTCTGGTGTGGAGAGGTAGATCTGGGAGTCATCAGCATAAAGATGATACTGAAAATCATGGGATGAGATCAGAGTACCAAGGGAAGAAGTACAGATGGGAAAAGAAGAGGTCCCAGGACAGATCCCTGAGGTACACCAACTGACAGTGAGATAGAAGTAGAGGAGGATCCACTAGAGTATACACTAAAGGTACGCTGGGAGAGATAAGAAGAAAACCAGGAAAGAACAGAGCCCTGAAATTCAAATGAGGACAGTATATCAAGGAGTAGGCTGTGATCAACAGTGTCAAAAGCAGCAGATAGATCGAGAAGGAAGAGGTCTCAGGCCAAAAATAGGTGTGTGCTGGTTTTAATTTTGCCGCATGTCCATTTTCTGGCACAAAAAAACCTTTTTTCCAGGCGCTCTGAGGAAATGGACCTGTGTGTGTCCGAAACATGCCCCTACACCAGCGCAGGCCAGTTTTAGGCATGACTTAGTAAAAGGGCCCCTGAATGAGATGAACTTTTTGACTTCATAGAGTGCATGTGAATGAAAGCGATCAGCGTTAAACGTTTTGCACATGGTTCACCTGCTTGTCTGATGGCCTGAAAAGAACTCACAATTGCTGTTTGATGAACTCTTATTCTTAGTATATCAGTGCATTATTGTAATTTTAACATTATGTGACTCTCTGCAACAATGTGCTCAAGACAAAAAGTACAGTATAAATTCCATAAACATACAAATGTGGTTTATGGTTTATTCAGATTTGTTGAATCGCTTTTTTACAAAATAATTCAAGATGATGTACAATAAAATTGATTAATAGAAAAAAACTCCATTAAGTCACAGGAAAGCAAACCATTCATACAAGAAAGCAATCATATGTCCTGGCAGTGAATAACAGTGCCTCACATATGTGCTCCAATAGAAGTACATGATTCCCATGGGGAAAAAAAAGACAACATAATAATGTAAAACGGGTTTTCTGACACAAAGATCTAACATTGGACCCGGATGTTGCAGGGACATGGGAATTGATTGAGAAGTAAAGAAAAAATGATAGCTTATGGGTGGCATAGCTATGAGTTGGGTGTGGCCCAGCATCACCACAGCAGACCAAAACCAGAGGCACTAAGTGTCTTGCAGCAACAGAACAGAGCAACACCAAAGCAGACACTGAAGTCCAAAAGAGTCTTTAGTCAAACACTAGTAAAAAAGGCCCGTTTCTGTCAGAAATGAAACGGGCGCTAGCAAGGTTTTCCTCGGAGTGTATGTTTGAAAGAGAGTGTGTGTGAGAGATGGAGAGTGTGATAGACAGAGAGTATCTCAGAGAGAGTGTATGTGAGAGACAGAGAGTGAGTGAGTGTGTGTCCCCTCCCCCCTCCCTTTATGGTCTGAGGCCCCCCTTCCACCCCCACCTCTCTGGTCTCAGGACCCTCCTCACCCCTCCCTCCAGCCACCCATGTCCAGCGACCCTCCTCTCCCCTGCCCCCCTCCAGCCACCCATGTCCAGCAACCCTACTCTCCCCCTGCCCCCCTTCCAGCTACCCATGTCCAATGACCCTGCTCTCTTACCTGCCCCTCCTTCATCCACCCAGGTTGTGTAACCAATTCTTCGGGCAAGCAGGAAAGATCCCCGGTCCTGCCTTCCCGCTGCTGGCGCTAACGCTCCCCCGCTGCCGGATCGCTGTTCAAAATGGCCACTGAGACTTCCAATGGCAGACTCACGAGACTTCTGCTGAAGTCTTGGAGGCCGCCCTTGTAAGTATCGCTCCATGCCACTTGCTCCGCGCGTTTCCCTACTCTTCCCCCTGCCTGGGAATCAGCTGTGAGTGACGTCAGCCTGGCTATGGAGCCTAGCTCAGCAACTCCGAAGGCGCCACAGACACAGGCAGGCACATTAGAACATTGGTGGTGAGAATTATTATATAGGAAATCCCGATGTGGCCACGTTTCGCCAAATAGGCTGCATCAGGGGTAAACATAAACAACTAACCAATGCCACAACAGCTTGGATGCTCAGTTTCATTGCCAGGGTAAATTTTGTGTGACCCTGGTTAGTTGTTTATGTTTACCCCTGATGCAGCCTATTTGGCGAAACGTGGCCACGTTGGGATTTGTTTGAATAAAGAATCTTTTGGACTTCACAGTGTCTGCTTTGGTGTTGCTCCAGCATCACCACAGGTCATGCTGGTGTTCATGTTGTTGCAAATTATCTGTCCTATGTTATGAGCTAGTTCAACACCGAGTAGCTGCAGCGGACACAGTATTGCCAAGCTGGGTTCAACAGTTGTATAGACTGTTAATGATGATTATTTGTTGAACTTTGCTGATTAATGAAAATAACGCTGCAGGCAAAATATTTATTGCTACATGAAATTTAAGCTATCATCTTATTTTGAGAATGGGGGTGTGTGAATTGAGTGAGATAAAAGGACCAGTGCGAATGCTGCTGATATGGTTTTCCAGGCAGTTTTTGGATCAACCTCGATGTATTTGAGGCAGACTATTGAATATTACCGCCCTGCAAGGACCTTATGGTCTACCATGGTTTGTTGTTGGTGCAATGTCATTCACTAGCACATTATGCCATTACTAGAGAGGCTGTGTTTTCTCCTGTTGTACATTATCTTTGGAACCAGTTGCTAGAGCAGATGTGTCATCTGCCAGAGCTCTCTCATTTTAAGAAACAGCTCAAGTCATACATTTTTTGTCAGGCCTGTTAAGAATGAAGGATCATGTGCTGTGTTTGAATAAAGCAGAGCATTGGTTAACTAGAAGAGGGGGTTTTATTTATACTTTTTAAAACTTTTTATTTTTTTACTATTATATTGTGTATGTATTTCTGTACCCCTCCTAGGCAATAGGCAGCAATGCTTGAAAGAAATAAAATAAATACAATTTGTTTGCTAGAATTCAGTGAGTTGTGAGAACTATAGCTTGTCCGTTTTAACCTGCTGTTGGCTACAGCTATTAAAATGCCAAAGCAGAGGATGTTACTTGGTATCGCAGAACACTACAGCTGTAAGCAGTGTCTTTGTAAATCTAAAATGATTTCTGAAGTGTCTCATATATAAAGATCCCTGCTTTTTAAAACTGATATGGTTTCCACTCATTCTTACAGTATCATAAAGACTGGAATTGCTTTCAAATAGTTGTCACCCAGAAAAAAAAAACCAACAGCTTGTTGATTATCAGGCCATGTCATTCCACCTACTCTTCCCTTTGTACTTTTTGATGTTCTTGTTTCTCCGGTTGACAAATTTTAAGTACTTAGGTTTTTGGCTTGATTCAAAGCTCACATTTTCCCAAACTTGGTCCTGGAGGCACCCCAGCCAGTTAGGTTTTCAGGATATCCACGGTGACTATTGATGAGAGAGATTTGCATGGTGTGGAGGCAGTGCAAGCAAATCTCTCTGGAGGAGAACAGAGTTAACACCAAATTGTATGAGTGGGCAAAGTAAAAGGAAGCAGAAACCTACATATGTTTAGTTTTACACCAGTAATAGTTAAACTAATGAGAATTCTATTAGAGTCAAGAATAGTACATCACCTCCAAGATAGTGGATTATAGGATCCAAGGGCACATGATCCATAAGAGGAAGAGCTTTGCAAACAAACTGGTTGATTTTTCTGCTGAAGTGACCACAGTAGGATAAATCAGGGCATGCAACAAATGTGGCCTATCTGAATTTCAGTAAGAATTTGACACTTCTGCTTAAAAGGTACGTATTGTACACATGCTGCACTTTAGACACAGTCAATAAGGTAGAGAACTCCAGAGATGGTGTCCTGAACCAACAAATTCACTTGGGCAGTGTCTTCAAATACTCCCTAGGACAATAATAGCAGAGGCAGTATTCAAATAGTATTTACAAAGTCTCTTCAACTTCCTTTTAATTTTCTCAATAACACTGTAGCATATAATATAATTAGTTAGTTTCAAAGAAGATACTCACTTACCCCTGGATTCTATAAAGGGCACCCAAATATCTGAGCCCAAATTTGAGGGCAATCTTGAGATGCATGAGCAATTGAATTGAATAACAAACCAATTAACACCAATAATTGGACACTAACTTATTAACAATCAATTATTGATGTTAATTGGCACCAGTTAGGGGTTGTGCATGCATCTGGTGGCATGCTATTCTATAAGCCTGGGCACCCAAATCCCATAGCATGCAATCCAAAGTAGGGGCGTGGCCATGGGAGAGGCATGGGTGGGTCAGGGCACTTTCAAAAGATGCGTGTGGTGTTATAGAATTCTGGGGATGTGCACCCAACTTGCATGACAGGATCAGGGGTGAAGCTACATGGGGCCACAGGGGCAAGGGCCCCCACAGATTACGCCCTGGCCCCCTCTACATTTGACCCCCCCGCCGCCGCATCAGGTACCTTGTTTGCTGGCGGGGGTCCCCAAACCCCACCAGCCAAAGAGTTCTCTTCAGCGCCGGTCGACTCCGGTGCCTTCGTTGTGGGATCATCTGTTTCTGACGCCTTACGTCCTGCACCGTGCATGTAGACCCATGCAGGACGTAAGGCATCAGAAACAGATGATCCCACAACGAAGTCAACCGGCACTGAAGAAGACTCTTCAGCTGGTGGGGATTGGGGACCCCCGCCAGTAAACAAGGTACCTGATGCGGCGGCGGGGTGGGCGGCAGCATGGAGGGGGGTTTGCGGTTGCGGCAGCGGTCAAAAGTGGCGGCGGGGGTTGCGGTTGCGACGGCGCTACAAAGTGGCAGGGGGGGGGTCGGCGGCAGGGGGAGGCAACTAAACAGTGCCCCCCACCTTGGGCTCTGGCCCCCCTCCTGCCGAGGTCTGGCTACGCCCCTCGCCAGGATTTACACCAGGTTTCAGCTGGCGTAAGTCCTTGCACCCAAAGTGAGGCACAGGAATCCCCTCAAGGCTCTATTCTATAAAGGTATTAATCTCAAGGGTCCTTTATAGAATAGTGCTGAACACTGATTTTTCCTGGCACCTGTTTTTCAGCACCATCTACTGAATCCAGCCTTTACAGTCTTTGTTGGGATGCTAGGAGAGGCACTTTACTGTCTTAGTCTGGTTGGATGTGTGATGACCCCCAGAAGACCTGTAGCTGTAAATTTCTTCAGCCTCTGGTGCTGTTCCAGGATCCTGTAGAGTTGATAGGTCATCCTCAATGCCCTGCTGGAAATACACAACTATTTTATGCCCAATTCTCCTTTATTCCTTGGTCCCAGGATTGGGTACAGTAGGTTCCCCATTCCCAATGACCCAAGCTTAAACAGCTGCTATGACTGTAAATACTACTAGGTCTCTCCTTATAGATTGTTCTGGCTAGGGCAGTCAGGTATCCCTATCTCTTATATTTGTTTGGACTTAGATTGCATTGGTCTTGGGACTGGATAGGCTTTCCACTCACATAAAGGTCAGAGACTTGGAAGGCAGAAAGCCAAAAACGAATATTTGAATTGAGCACAGAGTTTTATACCTCTGACAAATTCCCTCCCAAATTCTCTTCTTCTGATTATTAATACTGGTCACAGAAGAAATGCTTACTTTCTAGAATCAGTGAGGTAACAACATGGCAAAAGGATATTTCTTTAACAGAGCCACTGGGTGTCACAGTGGGTACCCTTAAAGTGAGACCTAGGTTCTCTACAGTGTTGTAGAAAAATGTTTGATGTAGATATCTTTCAAATCATAACTATTCTACTGGTCCTTTGGCAGGTGTGGGCAGTTGATGCAGAAATGGAAGGGCTAAATTCAAGTGCCTTGTTGAACATCACTCTTCTTGATATCAATGACAACAATCCAGAATTTGAGATGGAGCCATTCATTTTCACTATACTCGAAGGAGACTATAGGTCAGGACTGCCAGTCAAGGTTGGAAGTGTGTCTGCCAGAGATTTGGATGAGGGAGCAAATGGACAGATCACATTCCATGTATCCTCAGAAGATGGGAAGGATGAATTTACCATTCAGCAAGTAAGAGTTTGGAAAATGCCATAAGAAATCTTCTGTTTTTTCTCATCTAGTATACTTCAAAATATTAATTTTATAGACTATATCCAAATTACGCAAAAAACAAATAGGACAATTCTATAAGCTGCCATTTATGCACGTCAAAGGTGCCATTAATTGACAGATACCTCTGTGCATTAGGTACTATTCTATAAGGTAGTGCCTAAGGGGCCCTTTTTCAACACCACAGTACAACTACCATGGCATTGGTGTACACCAGTCTTGCACTACCGCTGGCCTACCGTGGGAGCCAGTGGTAGTACTGCCCCCACTCATGCCATTGTTTTTATTTTTAGCGCTGGGAACTTACCCGGCAGTAATCAGGCAGTGTCTTGTGTAGCCTGGTTACTGCCAGGTTAGCACGGAAGCCCTTACTGCCTCCTAAAAAGGAGGTGGTAAGGACTCCCCTGAAAATGGTTGTGCAGCAAGTATGTACTTACTTCACAGCCCCTTTTACCCACTGTGGTAAAAGGGGCCTCGGAGCGTGGCAAATCCACACACTGATGCCACCACAGGGACCCTTTTGCTGCAGCTTAGTAAAAGGAGCCCTAAGTGCCATAGCGCCTAACTGCAAGGGGGGGGCCTACATGTGAGAGTGATTTCACTGGTTTGGCGTTAGCATTCTTGGTATGACCTCGGGGTTACAGACATCTCTTTCTATTTTAACTGTGCTGCCCATGTTGTAAATAACTTTGATGTTTTTATGAAGGGCAGTAAACAATAATCATCGTTCATAGCTTAAGATTTTATCTAAACATCACATGAGGATATTTTAGGCTGCGTTCTCCTGGCTGTTTTTTTTTTCATCACAAAAAGAATAGGTCAAAGTGATCTTAAACATGATAACCAATCAAAATGTTGAAAAAGACCACTACTAAGACTTCAAAAATATCCTTCAACAGTAAAATTTAGCCTTACACTCACATAACAACAATATTCTTGCAATTTCTAATTCCTTTTATATATTAGGGAAAAAAGACCTCAGAGAAATTCAAATGTAGATAGCTATCATCAACTTGTTCCATAAATTCTTAATCATAGGTGAAAAAATTCTATATTTTAATCTGAATTAAATTACTGCATATTGTAGATTTACAAACAATGCAGCCAGTATTTATGCAGAAACTGTAGAGTTTTCTAAGGTTTTTTACAGCTGCAGATGGGAGAGCTGAGTTTGATCCGTTGCTACGACAAGCTGACAGCTTGATTTTTGCATCAAAGTCTTTGAACATCCTCATGAGAAAATGCAATCCTGGAAACAGCCACAGACAGTGATGAAACTTTGATGAGTTGGGATTATAGCTAGTGGAGTTGGATGCAGCTAAGTGTTCTGGAATTTTATTTTTAGCTGAACCTCAATATATAATTTATAAATTTACTTAAACTCTGGGAATCTCTGATAGCATCAAACCAAAAATAGAAACTGTGGTTCCACATCAAACAAACATAAACCAGTGTGATAAACAATCAACCATAGAACCATTTGAAATGTAATACACTTTGTCTCTCCCCCCCCCCCCCCAAAAAAAAAAAACAAAAAACTTTACATGGGAAGGAAAAGCCTCGGACCCTAGTATGGAACCAGCAATGTTCTCACAGACCTTAAACAGGGCTTTTTAGGATGCAATTAAATGTTGGAGAGGTGTTTCTGCCGTTGAGCCCTATTTAAGGTTTATGAGAACACTGCTGGTTCCAGACTAGGGTCTGAGGGTGTTCCTTCCGATCTAAAGATTTTTCTTTTTTTTTGAGAAAGTGTATATTTGAAAGGTATTAATCTGCAAATGAACCTTTTTCGGAGATGCGAAGGCTTAGAACGAGAGGACATGAAATGAGATTGAAGGGGAGCAGACTCAAGAAAAATGTCAGGAAGTATTTTTTCACGGAGAGAGTAGTGGATGCTTGGAATGCCCTCCCACGGGAGGTGGTGGAAACGAAAACAGTAACAGAATTCAAACATGCGTGGGATAAACATAAAGGAATCCTGTTCAGAAGGAATGGATCCTAAGGAGCTTATCTGAGATTGGGTGGCAGAGCCGGTGGCGGGAGGCGGGGATGGTGCTGGGCAGACTTATACGGTCTGTGCCAGAGCCGGTGGTGGGAGGCGGGACTGGTGGATGGGAGGTGGAGATAGTGCTGGGCAGACTTATACAGTCTGTGCAAGAACCGGTGGTGGGAGGCGGGGCTGGTGGTTGGGAGGCGGGGATAGTGCTGGGCAGACTTATACGGTCTGTGCCCTGAAAAGGACAGGTACAAATCAAGGTAAGGTATACACAAAAAGTAGCACATATGAGTTTGTCTTGTTGGGCAGACTGGATGGACCATGCAGGTCTTTTTCTGCCGTCATCTACTGTGTTACTATGTTACTATGTATTACATTTCAAATGGTTCTATTGTTGATTGCTTATCACAGTGGTGTTCTAATCTCTGGCCAAATATCATCTTTTATACTATTAAATTATAATCCACTGTACACTGTGTAAGGTCTTGTTTGAACTAGTGGTTTAGAACATGACATATAAAGCAGATTATAATATCCAAACCAATACAAAGAGGCCAGTGGTATACAATAACCAAACTCAAACAAAAGAAATATCACAGTAATCTAAGAGGCCCTTTTACTAAGCCGCACTAAAAAGTGGCCTGTGGTAGTTTTAGCATGTGGCTTTCCGGCACACCAAGGCCATTTTAGCGCAGCAGTAAAATGGCTGAATTTTTCTCATAATGCCCATGCACTAATTTCCCAGTTAGTGCATGGCCATTAGTGTGGAAGCCCTTACTGCCATCTATTTTGTAGGCAGTAGGGGCTCCCGTGCTAATCTGGCACTAATTGGTTGGCATGTGGCAATGCCCCTGCACTAACCAATAAGCACAGGGAATGCCTACTCTCCACCATTAAACACGCCCCCGTGCTAAAAAATAAAATGTCATTTTTAGTGTGGGATCAGCAAACTACTTCAGGATGCCTCAGCATGTCTCATGGCAGTGCTTTTTGGTGCACAGTAGGCATGCACGAGTGCCTACCACCAATTAGTAAAAGGACCCCTAAACTGAAGGAGAAAAAGCCTCAAAACGCGTTGGACCAGACTGGACTGGTAGCTGCAGCAGCATTTTCACACCGATTTTATTACTTCACTGCAAGATACATTTTAAAGTGGAAATAATTTTTGCACTGTTAGAAGTTACAACATTGATATATATGAGTTGTTGATTTTTGAATAAGTTAGGGGACCTTTTGCTAAACTCAAAAAGGAAAAAGTGGTGCCTGTACAATATTTGATTTCAGAATACATTGTTGATGTGCAGAAGAACATTATCCACCCCTGCTTTTTGTGATTCATTGCATGGGGTACTCTTCTCCTTCTGGTTTCCTTCCTTATGCAGGTCATTCCTGCACACTAAGGCCATTTTTACTGCAGCTGTAAAAATGGCTTTTTCCTATTTTTTTGTATTAATGGCCATGTGCTAACATGCAGCCATTTTGTTAAATTGCCAAGTGTGCACGTACTGCCACCCATTTTGCAGGCAGTAAGGTCTCAAGCACTATCCATGCACTAATCAATTAGCATATAGTAATGTACCTGCCCTAACAAGTTAGCACATGAACGCTGTGAGACCCCAAGTGAGGGTTATGGGGTGGCCCTGGGATTAACTCAGCCAGACAAGGTGTATAAACGTGAAAATAAATGTTTTATTCACCTGAGCCCCGAGACCTGTTACCTCACAGGCTAGGGAACCTCAGATGCAACAGTTTACCTGGGTTACTAGCAGTCTGTCGCTGGTGAGGGCTGCTCCGGCCCAAACCCAGCAATTTTCCGGGCTTTTCAGGTTTGGCCCCAGCCAGACCTCAGCAAGGCTTGCAAGTCTTAACAAGAAGCAAATGTTGGCTTACCTCAGCCAGGATATAGCAGCTAAACATATTCTGTAAAGGGGTAGACTTGAGCTTCAGTTCTTTCTTCCCTGGGCCTCCTTAATCTCAGCCTTGCCCTGTCTTTTAAACTCCCAGGTATTGACACCGCCCCTCCTGGCTCACATCCTCCCTGGGCAGGATCAGTGCTCTTAAGGTGGCCCAGGCTAGTTAGAGAGGGACTTTTCTTAAGGGTGAGGGGCAGTGTTCTATAAACCCCATTACAAACATCTACTCTCTACCCCGACACAAAAATAAAAATATTTTTTAGTGCGCAGTTAGTGTGCGTACATTTGGCAGTTACCATAGGACACCTGAGCACATCCCATGGTATGCCATTTTAAGCTGAGTTAGACACACATTAGTACCCAACATAGCTTAGTAAAAGGCCCCCTTAAGGAGATTTTTATGCCAATGATAGAGGCAAGCAGTGTAAGGTGAATTTAAACCGATTTGCTCTGAGGTTTTTCCTCCAATTTAGATCACAGTGGTGTTTGTTTTATTAGATTTTAATATAAAGTAGATTGTCATCTCTTGAAGAGAAGATACAGCTTCTGCTATCTTATAACTTCTTGATGCATGGAAATTTATTATATGCATGTTAATTCATAGGTTAATGTATATTAATTCTGCCTACCCCCAAAGTTTTAAAGCTTCTTTACAAATGTGTGTTAATGAATGCACATCCTGTTGTACAGTACATTGAGTCTGATGTATCACTTTGCATTTTGATACACTTTGATTTATGGGCACTACAGATTTCTTGAGCCCTTCTTGAGACAGAGGACTAGTTGCAATATTAATTAAGAACCATTTTTGTTAAACTAGTTTAGGAACAATCCCCTGGATTCTATAAAGTGTGACTTGAGTTGTGTGCACAACTCCGTTCATACTCTGGATTTGCACGCACAACTTAATTAGCTTAACAAGACAATCAGCACCAATAATTGAACTTAGCAAGCAATTATTGACACTAATTGGCATTAATTAGAATTTATGTGCACAAATGTGTAAGTGTATTCTATAAAGTGATGCACATAAATTCTAAGATGCGGATCTGAAAAGGGGGCATGGTCATGGGCATTCCTCAAATTTATGTGTAGAAGTGGTCCATTCCACGCATTATTTAAGTGTCAGCATTTACACCAGGTTTTCATTGGTGTAAATGGCCGCAGAAAATGGGTGTTGGGCGTATTCTATATGCCTAGATTTAGGCATATTCTATAAACCTAAATTTAGGCGCAGTTTATAGAATATGCCTAGGCATAATTTTTTTTCAGCGACAATTTTTTAGTTGTGATATATAGAATCTAGCCCAATGTGGGCATGCTTTTGAGAACTTTTCAATGTAGGTTTAATATCTCATACAAATGCATTGTGGATATCCTGGAAAACCCAACTAACCAGGGGTCCTCAGGGCAAGTTGGGAACCACTAATCTAAAATATAGCACGTCAAGCTAACAATTCTCCTTTCAAACATTTAAACAAATAACAAATAGGACTGAAAAGCATATACATACAGAGTGACAAAATGACATTTCCCCTTCCTCCATTTGCAAACTCATATATGTCAATTTGGGGACTGGTGGTCTCATTTCATGATAGGGACTGTGTGAGGCATGTCTTTTTGTTTATGTTTGTGTCTTTGTGTGTATGTGCTTGTCTTTGTGCATATGTTTCTGTGTCTGTATGTCTGTGCATGTTTATATATGTGTTTGTGTTTGTCTCTCTTTGTGTGTTTTTGTGCATCCGTGCGTCTATGAGTGTGTATGTATGTGTGTGCTTGTATTTCTGTCTCTCTTGGTGTCTGTCTTTGTGTATGTATGTGTGTGTGTGTGTGTGTGTGTCTTTGTCTTGGGAGGAGGGAGAGGGTATGTTTGCACACATCCTCATATGTGTGTGTATCTTTGTGCCTGTGGGTACAGACAAACTGATAAAGTGGATGGAGCCTTTCTAATTGGCACTATTGGTTGGGTGAAACACCTCTAAAATTGTGGAACCTGATACACTGAAAAATGTAAATGACTAGAGGATCGTTAGGCTGACTCTATGTTTTAGACGGTTTCAATATATAAAGGAATATTTAAGCTATATCACCAGTCTGAATTGATCTGCATTTATTTTGTCTCTGCAGAATGGAATTCTTACCACTCAGGGTTTATTGGACAGAGAATTCAAAGACAAATATGAGCTGCTGCTCCATGCCTCTGATAATGGAATACCTCAGAGACAGGTAACGGGCAGGAGGGAAGCAGCAATTAAACAAAGCTTCAATAAAATGCTCTTTTCATTCCTTACTAGGATCATTTTTTTCCTGTATCTTATAACAGAATTTTACTCACATCACTGTCTGTGTATTGGATGTCAATGACAACTCCCCGTGCTTCACTGAAACTGAGTATTCTGCCACTATACGAGTAGCAAACATTAAGAAAGGAGATGTGGTACTGATCATATCTGCTGTAGACAAGGACTTGGGGCATAATTCTCTTATTTCTTATAGGTAATGTAAATTTATCATTGACTAATTTGTATGAGTGAAAGATAATAAGCGTATTTTTATAGCAGCATATCAAATATAAGCAAATAAATGTTAGCAAACATTTATAGGACTTGAGTACATTGACATAAAATATGTTTATAGTCTGCCTCATTGATATTCAGTCCACGGCAGTCAATATTTTTCTAAATGCTGGCCACTGCGGGTGTTTCTAGGCCAGGATATCCAACACCGGGCCATACCCAGATACCAGCACTGAGTCTCCAGTTCTTTGGTGGCCTCTGGATGTTATCCGGGTACCACCAATATTCAGTGCTATCACCCAGCTAGCTATCCAGCAGTTAGGACAACTTTTTCTCAGTCCTCACTTGCCCGGATCTCCTGGGGCTAAATATTGGCGCTGCCTGAATAACTTACAACTCTGCCTTCACTCTGCCCCCAGACTGTCCCAGTACTACCTGCATACTGCTGAGGCAGTCTGACCAGATATTTGGTGGCACTATCCACTTAAGTGCCACTGAGAGTCATGTGATGACCTCACAGTGAGCAGAAGCCCAGCAAGTTCCCTCTCCCCCATTTATCAGAAAAACTTTTCCCGATGGTCAGATTCTGCTAAAGACTACCTCCAGAACCAAGCCAGATAGTTAAATTATACCATGTGTGCAAATCCTACTTAGTGTGGAAGGAAAGCTGTAGAGTGGCCTAAGAGAAAAGCAAACCACACAGAGGAAGAAATGGCGACAGGGGTCATCCCACTAA
This sequence comes from Microcaecilia unicolor, assembly GCF_901765095.1. NCBI lineage: Eukaryota > Metazoa > Chordata > Amphibia > Gymnophiona > Siphonopidae > Microcaecilia > Microcaecilia unicolor. The sequence continues at coordinate 93,086,809 of NC_044033.1, read as the reverse complement.
TGATTACACTCCTGGAAACAGTACACAAATTCACCTGTAGCATTGCGGTAGTCCTAGAAGACAAATTATCAAAATTGCAATCATCAGTAGATGAAATAAACGGCTGCTTAAAAGGCCAGGCTATGAGGCTGCAGCAGGTGGAAGTTTGAATGGCACAGACGGAGGACTGGGGTAGCCACAACAGACATCTGGATGCACAGGCTAGAGGAGCATCAAGAAACCCTGATGGACGGAGCAGAAGAGCAGGACAACAGAAGTAGAAGGAACAGTGTGTGCCAGGTTCGCCTGACAGAGTTTGTCAAGGATGGAGATCTGATGGGTATAATGGAGAAATGGCTCCTGGAACAAGTCCGGGAATACCCCCATAGGAACTGCCAATTAAAAGAGAAGGTTTTGCAAATAAGTCAAGACTTTACTCAATTTCCTCCTATAGTAGTATCTAGTTATAGTTTTCCTCCTTCAGGTGAACTCTGGGGGCACAGCATGTTCACGGAGAGCTGATTTATTTATTGACAAATGATTTTTCACCGTAAAGGTTTAGGCATTCACTTTCAGGCTTATTTTCGAAAGAGAAAGACACCCATCTTTCGACACAAATCGGAAGATGAGCATCCTTCTCCCAGGGTTGCCCAAATCGGCATAATCGAAAGCCGATTTTGGACGTCCCCAACTGCTTTCCGTCACGGGGATGACCAAAGTTTCCAGAGGCATGTCAGAGGCGTAGCGAAGGCGGGACTTGGGCATGCCTAACACATGGGCGTCCTTGACCCATAATCGAAAAAAAGGGCGTCCCTGACAAGCACTTGGATGACTTTACTTGGTCCTTTTTTTGCTACCACCAAGCCATGAAAAGGTGCCTGAACTGACCAGATGACCACCGGAGGGAATCGGGGATGACCTCCCCTTACTGCCCCAGTGGTCACTAACCCCCTCCCACCCTCAAAAAAATAGTTTCAAAATATTTTGTGCCAGCCTCAAATGTAATACTCAGGTCCATCGCAGCAGTATGCAGGTCCCTGGAGCAGTTTTAATGGGTGCAGTGCACTTAAAGCAGGCGGACCCAGGCCCACCCCCCCCCCCCACCTGTTACACTTGTGGTGGTAAATGTGAGCCCTCCAAAACCCACCAGAAATCCACTGTACCCACATCTAGGTGCCCCCCTTCACCCCTAAGGGCTATGGTAGTGGTGTACAGTTGTGGGTAGTGGGTTTTGGGGGACTCAGCACACAAGGTAAAGGAGCTATGTACCTGGGAGCAATTTATGAAGTCCACTGCAGTGCCCCCTGGGGTGCCCGGTTGGTGTCCTGGCGTTTCTGAGATGGGTGGCCTTAGTTTCCATTATCGCCGAAAATCAGAAATGACCAAGTCTAAGGACGACCATCTTTAGGAACGACCTAAATGTCAAGATTTGGGCGTCCCCGACCGTATTATCGAAATGAAAGATGGCCACCCACCCATCTTGTTTCGATGATACGGGTTTCCCCGTCCCTTCGCCGGGACGTCCGGCGAGGATGTTCTCAGGAAAACTGGGGTGCCCCTTTCTATATAAAAAAATTTGAATAGAGGGTTGAGATTGGAGGATATTCTGTGATGTGTAGAGCTGTTAAGGTGAGCCACGTTTTAGCAGTATGACTCACTGAAAGATTGCTAGGTTATATGTACAGCCTATACTGAATCCTTCTTTAACCCTCAATTAAAAATAAAAATTAAAAAACAAATATAAAAGATTTTTTATTTCATGAAATTTTCTCAGGATGCTCTCCGTGAACATTCCGTTGAACCCTTTGATTTTCACCAGCAGAGTTAGGGCGAAGGGCGACGAAAATGATAGTGGGGATGGGACGACTTTCCTACGAAGAGAGGCTGAGAAGGCTAGGGCTTTTCAGCTTGGAGAAGAGACGGCTGAGGGGAGATATGATAGAAGTGTATAAAATAATGAGTGGAATGGATCGGGTGGATGTGAAGCGACTGTTCACGCTATCCAAAAATACTAGGACTAGAGGGCATGAGTTGAAGCTACAGTGTGGTAAATTTAAAACGAATCGGAGAAAATTTTTCTTCACCCAACGTGTAATTAGACTCTGGAATTCGTTGCCGGAGAACGTGGTACGGGCGGTTAGCTTGACGGAGTTTAAAAAGGGGTTAGATAGATTCCTAAAGGACAAGTCCATAGACCGCTATTAAATGGACTTGGAAAAATTCCGCATTTTTAGGTATAACTTGTCTGGAATGTTTTTACGTTTGGGGAGCGTGCCAGGTGCCCTTGACCTGGATTGGCCACTGTCGGTGACAGGATGCTGGGCTAGATGGACCTTTGGTCTTTCCCAGTATGGCACTACTTATGTACTTATGACTTACTATTATTAGTTTCCATTTTTTGTCTCTCCCTTGGGATTTTTGATAGTGATTATTAATTTAAAAAGAAGTGCAGCTGAATATCTGGCCAGGAGCTGTTCAGCAGAAGTTAATCAGGTAGTTAACTCTCATGTCATATCGACCCCAGTATTTTTAGGGACAATTAGGTACAAAATCTTGCTAGATTAAATATCAATATATAGTTTTTAAAATACATAGATCCAAATTTGGAAAACATAAATTTACCCTATTTATAATCCTTAATAGTATGATGATTAATGTTCCCATGAATTTTTCCCCATACAGCTTCGAGAGTCCTTCTAATAACTTCTTTATAAATGAATCTACTGGCGAGATAATTGTTTTGAATTTGGCCCGTGTTACGACTGACACAGTAACTGTGTTAAGTGTTATTGCCACTGATCACGGAGTTCCAGCACTTACAGCAAAAGGTAGGTCAATCTTATTTAATATTTTCCCCACAGACATTCTCTGATAATGTCCCAGTCCTTGTTTAGGCTTTCTTTCTGATTCTGTCTACTGCAGTTCCTCCAGGTATAAGGCTCAGTCATTTGAACTGATAATGGAGAATAGTTATCACTGAACCTCATGTGATGAAGAAAGGGAGAACGCCTGAAGCACAAACCACTTTACATCATACATTTCAGCCTGAGCAGTATTTTCTCTACTAGCCCCACACACAAACATCAGAATGCAAAGCTACATGAAGAAGGCAATTTTATAACCTGGTGCCTAGTTTAAGGCAGCCAAAACACACCTATTTTTTAAAAGTGAAGTAGATGCCTATTTTTCTTTATAAAGTACTAGCATATATGGCCAAAAATGCACCTTAATTTAAGGTGCATACACTTACAGCAGCCCTGTTTTTAGAACGAATAATGCACAAAAAGGTGCTTTAAATGACTAGAAGACCACTGGAGAGAAGAAGGGGTGACCGCCTCTTACTCTCCCAGTGGTCACTGACCCCCCACCCCCAAAGATGCGAATACAAATTGTACTTACCAGCCTCTACAACAACTTCAGATATTATAGCCAGTTTAATTAGCGCAGCAAGCAGGTCCCTGGCGTAGTGTATTGATCTATGCAGTGGACTGTAGAGAAGGGGACCCAGGCTCATATCTCACTCTACCTGTCTCACTTGTGGTGGAAACTGTGAGCCCTCCAAAACTAACCAAACCTACTGTACCCACATATAAGTAACTCCTTTACCCATAAGGGCTATTGAAGTGGTGTACAGTTGGGGGGCAGTGGTGTTGGGTGGGTTTTGGAGGGCTCAGCAGACAAGATAAGGGAGCAACAGTGAGATGTGTATCTGGGAGCTTTTACATGAAGTTCACAGCAGTGCCCCCTAGGGTGCTCGATTGCACACCTGGGATATTTGTGTGGCCAGTCTACTAAAATTGCTGGCTTCTCCTACATCCCAATGGCTTGATTTTGTGCATTTTGCACTTGGATGGGGTTTTTTTCCCCAAAAATGGACCACAAAGATAAATGTATAAAGCACAAAACCTTGTTCAAAATGATATTTAAGAAAAAAAAGACAGACATTTTTCTTTTTCCAAAAATGGTTACATTTGCTATTCGGATTTGGGACATTTAGCACAAAATGTCCAAAATCTGACTTAGACATCATATTGAAAATGCCCCTCCACTCTATGTGCTTTGAAATTGACTCTATAAATTTGTTACTATAACACTGTTGGAGGGACACTATCCTGTAAATATTCCTAATATTGTATTAACTCTGATTCCAAAAAATATGGGAGCAGATCTTACTTTAGTATCCAATTACAGACTGGTTGCAAGTATTTCATGGCTTGCCAAATTAATGGAGTTTGTTTTTAATAGCCAGTTCTCAGAATATATCTTTTATCCTCTACATGCCTGCATTTATCACAACATGGCTTTAGGCCAACGTACAGCATACAGATTCTTTTACTAATTTTGGCAGCTGAAACAAGGAAATATCTGTGGAGATGCTTGAGGACCTTGCAATTAGATTATTGGGGCATGTTTGCTCCAGAGATCATGTGACAATTCTATTGGCTACCTGTCCAATATAGAGCATCTTATTAGGTTTTAGCTCTGGTACACCAGGTTCTCCACGAGGGCTTACCGCCATATTTGAAATCAATGATTCAGTTGTATGCCCCAGGTAGAAGTCTGAGGTCAGGTATTGCTCACCTGCTTGATATGGGATTGAATGGTAGGCAAATTCATTCTAAACTTGCTGTCTTTGTTCATGTGACAAATTTATCACAAGAACATGGAAGTCAATGAATAAATAAGGGGGCCAATCAGTGCCAGACTGATGGTAGATTTTGTTTTGATACTAACATCTCTCTGTCCACACATAGGAGATAATTCTCTACAGGTTGCCTAAAGGTGCCAGGATGATGCACCCTAAGCACAAATTGTATATCGGCAGTTATGTGCTTTATTGGTGCTATAGAATACTGGTGTAAGCCAGCAGTTACACACCTAAGTTTTAGGCACGAGCACTTATTCTAGCTAACAGGCTGGTGTAAATGTCTGTGCCCAACTGCTATCAGGTGTATAACTGATAGAATTCTAGAACCTGCATGCATAACTGCTAAACACATTCCTGACCATCCTATGTCCCTCGCAGGCCCAACCCCCCTCGCAGTTGCATGCTATGGATATTGTGTGCTCAATTTCTAGAACACTAAAGGCAGTTACGCATATAACTGCAAATTTGTGCCAATAAACACCATTTATAGCCAATTATTAGGTATTGCCAATTAGCAGCTAATTTAATAAGTTTTATGCATAACTGACACTATTCTATAACTTTTTATTTTTTGTTACATTTGTACCCCGCGCTTTCCCACTCATGGCAGGCTCAATGCGGCAGGCGATGGAGGGTTAAGTGACTTGCCCAGAGTCACAAGGAGCTGCCTGTGCTGGGAATCGAACTCAGTTCCTCAGGACCAAAGTCCACCACCCTAACCACTAGGCCACTCCTCCACACTTGCACGTGAAACTGCACACTCAGCATTAAACTGTGCACCCAAGTTTATAGAATTAGGGTGTATACACGCACACACACACACACACACACCAGGGGTGTAGCCAGATCTCGAGGTGGGAGGGGGCCAAAGCCTAAGGTGGGGGGGCACATTTTGGTTGTTTCCCCACCTCCACTGCCTCCACCTTGCCGCCATCCACTGCTGCCGCTGTACATCTTCACTGGTAGGGGTCGCCAACCCCTGCCAGCTACAGCACCGCCGCCGCCGCAAATACCGTAAATACTTCGTCCAGCGCTGGTCTCTGGCACTGCCGCATTGCCTGCCCTGCTCTCTCGTCCCCTCATGTCCTGCTCGCTCCTTAGGAGTGTGCCGGATGTGAGGGGAAGAGAAAGCAGGGCAGGCAATGTGGCAGTGCCGCCACAGACCAGCATTGAATGAAGTCTTCAGCTGCTGGCGGGGGTTGGGGACCCCCGCCATCCAACCAGGAACCCAGAAAATATTTGGGGAGGCCCAGGCTCCCGTGGCTCCAGCTAGCTATGCCACTGACACACACACACACAAACAAACTGCACAAACAGAATATGGTAAAAGTTGCCCGTTATTCTACTTATCTTACACTTATTGATATCAATTATCCTTTTTTCTTTTTTTAGCCACTGTACTTCTCTGTTTGCTGGTAAATGACACAGACTTTGGCCTGGTGTTTGAAAGCTACAATTATAAGTTCATCATTTTGGAAGAGGGGGCAGTGGGAACTAGAGTTGGCTCAGTGAAAGCAGTAACAGGAAGTTTAGCCATCACTGTTGCATACTCCGTCAAGACCTCTCCTGACAAGTTCTCCATAACTAATGATGGAAACATTGTGACCCGTACATCTTTGAATCGAGAGGAGCGGGATCTTTACAACATTGTTATAGAAGCTGTGGATTCACGAACACCACCAAAAACAGCAGTTACTGTGGTACTGTATCCAAACTATCATATCTTTTTATTATTTTTTTATCTAGGTTTATTATGTTTTTGTAATAATAAGAAAAAACAAGAGCCATAACATTAACAGGAATGGCGGCATGGACACTACAGTAAGAAAAGTAAAGGTAAAGCAAACATCAATCGGACATAGAAATGAATATACAATAAATCAAGTATTATGACAAACATAGGATTAAGTGTTAAACTTAACTAAAAGATTTGCCTTTTTGGCAAGATAAGCTTCAGATCCTTAAGTCAATCACACTAAGTTCCACCAGTTATCATTAACTTTTGACAGGTCTTTCCATGAATTCAGAATGATTTTAAGAGCAAGAGAAAGTAATGTATCTAACACAGAACTGGTCCCAAAAAACAGGAAGGCAATCGATCCACAAATTCCAAGATAGAATTATATACAATCTTTCTCTTTCTTAGACCACAAAACAAGTAGGGAGAGTGAAACAAGACAAGGAGATCAATTAAACAGTAAACCAAGAAAACGTGGTATTAATTTGATTATCCCCAGTTATTATTTATCTGAATCATTATTCCACATTGATCATCTGGTTGGCCTCCTCAAACCCAAAACGGTGTATAGTCAATTAATTTCTTTGGAAACATACTTATTGTCCAATATTAGTGGAAACAATACACCTAATTTCATTTTTTTTACCCTTTTAAAACCAGAAATTATTTAACAATACAAACACTTGAACTCTGATCCAATTCCCACTGATTAAAGTAATCCCAGTTTCACAGGCTTCACTCCTTTTGAATTAATATACTAAGAGGAATCATTTCAGAGGAAAAAGAAACTTTAGGAGTCATACCCGGAACTCTGGGAAAACAACAATCTCGATATTAATCATCTGTAACAATATTCATTTTATTCAAATTTTTCTGGTCCATTAACATTTTCAAAATCTTAACTGTTTCCTATTCCTGTAGAACTTCATTTGATGTATCAATTTTTCATTCTCAAAGGATTCGATTAGATTATCCATGTGGCTCACTAATAAGATTATATCTGAAGCAAAATTATTTACTACCACCTTTAGGTCCTGGCGCGCCTTCCAGATGATATTCAATGTAACCTTCACGGGAGCCAAAAACTCCAAGCTGATAGCTCTTACGGGTTTAGGAGTGGCACCGCCGACACGGGTTCAGCTGTAAACGACTTCCATTTCAGCATACACTCCTAACTCACTCCTCCACTCCTTTGGACATGGTGGTTAAATGATTTGAGAGCGATGAAGTTGTTTCCATGTCCAAGAGCATCGACGTTCCTTCGCCGGCGCTAATCAATGGACTCATCAACCCAATCATCTATGGGCAGCTTGTCGCGCAGCGGTCCCACACTTGCTGCACAGGGGACAAGATGCTGGCCATTGGCGGCTGACCCCCCATTGTCCCCTTCCTTTTAGTTAAGGTAACTGCAGGTGCAAAGAGGAAATTTCAAGTAAACAAAGACAAAACTTCAGAGGACAGCTGGGCCGTTGAGCGTACGAGCTTCAGGCCACCATCATTCCACTCTCCCTAGTTTGGGACACTCTTTGTCTGGTTTCTTCTCAGAGGCCTGTCTGATATGGGTAACCCTTCAGCATAGCCCTCTGAGTCATTGAAACATTGAAGCCCCTCCACCACTACAAGGTGGTGTCCCTTTGGAGAGGAAACTCCAAGGTAGAAAAGAAAAAATCAGATCGGTGATACGTTTTTAGACTTTTATTCGTGCAATAGCAATCTCCTTATATCGCCCCAGGCGATATAAGGAGATTGCTATTACACGAATAAAAGTCTGTACACCTATCACCGATCTGCTTTTTTCTTTTCCATCTAACACAGAATATTCATGTTAAGGGGTTCTTTTACAAAGCCGCAGTAAAAAGTGGCATGCGATAGTATGAGCGCGTATTTTTGGCGCACGCTGGGCCACTCTTTACCGTGGCTGGGATGGGGAGGATTATTATCTGTATCAGAGTGTACTGTCATCTTATACGGTGGCTGTTTTGCCCCAAAACTATAAGCGAGAGGGAGGATTGGTGGTGTTCTATACTCAGGCTCTGCAGTCTCTGTCTACTAAAACATCTCTATATATAAAAGGCACCTCCAACGTTCTAAATTTGTAGTTGCAAGATCGCGTGAGTGTCTGCCTCGCCCCCGCATCACAAAGTGATGATGTTGAGGGCGGAGCAATGACACTCAACAAATTGGATTGTCATTGGGTAATCTCTGTTTCCACTCCCCAATGCAGCCGTCATTCCCATACACTCAAAACCAACCAAAATCGGCGCTGGACACCGTCCCCCCCGCCCCCCCACAGTCCCTCTCACCCACCCTCCTGCTGCCTCTTGCTCACCGTTCCACCACCCTCCCTCTCCTCTCCGACTCCAGCCATGGTGCACGACGATTACTACACACGAGCAAGGAAGCCCATTGGTTAATCTCTGTTTCCACTCCCCAAAACAGCCGTCATTCCCATACACTCAAAACCAAGCACACTGATGGGTTTTTTTTCTTCCGAGGAAGCTCAGCAGCGCAACGAGTCACTTTCTGTGCAGCACAGAGAAACGAGGAACATCGCTGGAAGGACAAAACTATTTGGATGCCCATGCCCATGCTCCTGCTCCCGGCATGTGGAGCCACCCTAAGAAACGACCATCCACACAAAACTAACCACTGACTCGATGTCTGCACCCCCTCGCTCCCCCCCAACCCACACAAAATCTAAACGCACACTTCCACACAACCAGAAAAACAGACAACTACAAATGGAGATAAAAACAGCAAGCAGGGAGGTTTCCAAGGGCTTACAGGAGCTTCAAAAGACACACTCCCCACAACCACAAGCAAACACAGCTATCCACAACACACATTAACGACTTCACAGGCAGGTACACAAGTGCTTAAAGGAATTTCCTCCCCAACCCCCATCCCCACTCCCCCCCCCCAAAAAAAAACACATCAAAACGAAAACGCAGCCTTCCACAGAACAAGGAATGCTGACAAATAGACATGCAGTTCAAATTTGCAAACACAGCTCACCAGAACACAGGCATATTAACGACTTGGCAGGCAGGTTCCCAAGTGCTTACAGGAGCTACACCCCTCCCCCCCTATACACACACACAAAAAAAGGAAAAACCAACCTTCCACACAAGCAATAAACACAAAAAACACACACACACACACACACACATTCACACTCTATCACACATAGTCAATCTCACACATACTCACCCCAACATACACACTCCAAGGAAAACCTTGCTAGCGCCCGTTTCATTTGTGTCAGAAAAGGGCCTTTTTTTACTAGGGGTAAAGGACAAAAGGTTTTTGTGTTTGGTTTCTTAATGCACACCATTTTATTTTATTTGAAACCTTACCATCTGTACATATGAATATCATGAAATCTAAATTACATATCACTAAAACAGCTTTAAAAATTATTCTACCTGGTAGAAACAGCAATTTTAAACTCTGTATTTTCAGATCATCCTCCTATATAATAAAATGCACCTTCAACATTCTAAAGCTGACTGCATGGCTGAGGCATTCCTGCTCTCTATATCCATCTCCTGAATTGACATCACGTACTTCCGGGTTCCTCACAAGCAGAAGTGACCAACCACACAAGGTTTCTCGGCTTCAGAATGTTGGAGGTGCATTCTATTAAATAGGATTGGTCAGTTCCTTGAAGCACAGCCAGAGCTCAGCGTCCTGCACAGTAACGGTCAGACACCAGAGAGAGAGAGGGGGCCTGACACCAGAGAGAGGGAGGGAGGGAGGGGGGCCTGACACCACAGAGGGGGGGGGGTATCTCTGTCACACACACACTCTCTCTCTCACACACTCTCTCTCTCTCTCTCTCTCACAGTCAATGTCTTTCTGTCTTTCTCTCACTCTTACACACTGTCTCTCACACACTCTATGTCTCACACTGTATCACATTCACTCTCTATGTGTCACGTGCTTACACACTCTCTTGGTCTCATACACTCAGTCTCACAGAGAGTCTGTGTCTCACACACACTCTCTCTCTCTCTCTCTCTCGTACACACTGTATCTGTGTGAAACACACTCTCTCTCTCTCTCTCACACTGTGTCTCACATACACACTTGCACACACTCTCATTCTCACAGACACACTCGCACCCAGACTCACTCACTCTCTCTCCCACACACACACACATTCACTCTCTCTCTCACTCACAGTCACTCTCACATACACTCTCTGAAACATACACACTCCAAGGAAAACCTTGCTAGCGCCTGTTTCATTTGTGTCAGAAACGGGCCTTTTTTACTAGTTGCCTTATAAAGAGGTTTTGCTGGTTAAGATCTCACATCTGTATGTCTAGCATATTGCATTGTTCTACTGTCCCCCAGAGTTATCTGTGGGGGAGTGGGACAATATTTACCAGACTATAGCAGGATTGGCTACGGCGTTCCATAATATTTTAATTCTCAGAGATTTTAATGTTCATATGCGTGTGGTTACTGCACCAAGGACCCGGCAATTTCAGGGATTACCTGATGAACTGGGTTTTTTGCAAAGGCTTAGTAGTCCCACACATGTATTGGGGAATACATTAGATCTGGTGCTTGTTTGGGAGGATTTTGCCCCTTGGTTGGGGAAGTTATCTGTATTGTTTCTTGGTTGGATCATGCAGTTGTTACTTTAACAGTAGCTCTTGAGAGGCAGGTAATGGCCTCCCCTGGGCAATTTTGCTGTCATTCTCAAGAATTATCTAAGATTAATCCATTGGTGCTCCCTCCTTTCTTTACTTATTTTCCAGAAGATTTTCCATCTTCATCTTTGGGGAATAAGGTGAATATTTGGACTGATTGTTTGAAGGGAGAGTTACATAAGGTTGCTCCTGTGTGGAAATGTAGGAGCGTTTCTAGATGTCATTGTAGGTGGTTTCATATTGGTCTTGTTTTACTTAGTAGACAAGTCAGGAGGGTGGAACATCTTTGGAGAAACATGCCTATGGAGGAATGTTTTAGTAAGTATGGATTTTACCGGGTGCAGGTGAGGAAGGCTAAACAGTCTTATTATTCAGCCATGGTGTCTCAGGCAGATCAGCCTTCTTGTGTTCTTTTTTTTTTTTTTTTTAATTGATAGGTTGAGTGTGGGTAAAAAAAAAAAAAAGTACTTGCCCCGGTACCTTCTACAGATTGCTTTGCCAACTATTTTTGTAATAAAATCTGGCATCTTCATTCCTCTGGTTTTGTTGGATCTGGGGGCTCTGTTTTGTTAGTGGGAGATGATGAGGAACAGAAACAGTGTGGCACCCACTGGGGTACTTTTCAGCTTTTGAGACTTACAACTTTGGGTAAGATACTCTCTACTATGCGGCTTACCTATTCTTATTTGGATCCACTCCCTACTATGTGGTTGAGGATCTCGGGTCATGGACTGGAGCCTTTATTAGTAATGATGTGTAATCAGAGTTTATTGGAAGGAGAGGTTCCAGTTTTGTGGAAGCAGGCTGTGGTGAGACCTCTATTGAAGGGTGCTGGGATAGATCCTCTCTTACTAGCCCATTATAGACCTATATCTAATTTATACTTTGTTTCTAAAGTAGTTTTGGCAGACCTGTGCACCACTTATTCAGTTGTTTAGACGCCCTTCCCTTTCCATTAAGTCCCTCCAAGTTTCTGTCAGCCAATCACAGCTCGTTTAGCTGACATCGGTGTCAGCTAAACAGCTGTGATTGGCTGATAGAAACTTGGAGGGACTTAATGGAAAGGGAAGTGCATCGAAACAACTGAATAAGTGGTGCAGTGGTTAGAGCACAGGTCTTGTAATCAGAAGGTGGCTGGTTTGAGTCCCCCTATTACTACAGTCCCTGACTGCACTTGCATGTTTTTTTTTCTTCCTTTTTGCTCTCTGCATGGGTCCCGCGCAGCACCAACTAAACTAAAATTGCTCCGGGGATCTGCATACTGTTGTGATGGAGCTAGGTATGATATTTGAGGCTGGCTTAGAGGCTGGAAAAAATATTTAAACATTTTGTTTTTTAGGGTGGGAGGGGGTTAGTGACCACTGGGGGAGACAGGGGAGATCATTCCCGATTCACTCCAGTGGTCATCTGTTAATTTAGGGCACTTTTTTGGGACCTGTTCGTGATAAAACAGGGTCCAGAAAAAGTGACCTAAATTCTCGCTAAAAACGCCTTTCTTTTTTCCATTATCGGCCGAGCGTGCCCATCTCTCCTCGGCCGATAACCACACCCCAGCCCCGCCTTCACCACACCTCTGACACACCCCATCAACTTTATTCATTCCCCCCAAACCCACCTCCCCACTCCCCCCATTTTCTATTTCTGTTGATGGCTCTCTCATTCTCCCTGTCTCCTCAGCTCGAAACCTTGGGGTCATCTTTGACTCTTCTCTCTCCTTCTCTGCTCATATCCAGCAGATCGCCAAGACCTGTCGTTTCTTTCTTTATAACATCCATAAAATCCGCCCCTTTCTTTCCGAGCACTGTACGAAACCCCTCATTCACACCCTTGTCACCTCTCGTTTAGACTACTGCAATCTGCTTCTTGCTGGCCTCCCACTTAGTCACCTCTCCCCTCTCCAGTCGGTTCAAAACTCTGCTGCCCGTCTCATCTTCCGCCAGGGTCGCTTTACTCATACTACCCCTCTCCTCAAGACCCTTCACTGGCTCCCTATCCATTTTCGCATCCTGTTCAAACTTCTTCTACTAACCTATAAATGTACTCACTCTGCTGCTCCCCAGTATCTTGTCACCTCTCGTTTAGACTACTGCAGTCTGCTTCTTGCTGGCCTCCCACTTAGTCACCTCTCCCCTCTCCAATCGGTTCAAAACTCAGCTGCCTGTCTTGTCTTCCGCCAGGGTCGCTTTACTCATACTACCCCTCTCCTCAAGTCGCTTCACTGGCTCCCTATCCGTTTTCGCATCCTGTTCAAACTTCTTCTACTAACTTATAAATGTACTCACTCTGCTGCTCCCCAGTATCTCTTCACACTCGTCCTTCACTACACCCCTTCCCGTGCACTCCGCTCCATGGATAAATCCTTCTTATCTGTTCCCTTCTCCACTACTGCCAACTCCAGACTTCGCGCCTTCGGACTCGCTGCACCCTACGCCTGGAATAAACTTCCTGAGCCCCTACGTCTTGCCCCATCCTTGGCCACCTTTAAATCTAGACTGAAAGCCCACCTCTTTAACATTGCTTTTGACTCGTAACCACTTGTAACCACTCGCCTCCACCTACCCTCCTTTCCTCCTTCCTGTACACATTAATTGATTTGATTTGCTTACTTTATTTTTTGTCTATTAGATTGTAAGCTCTTTGAGCAGGGACCGTCTTTCTTCTATGTTTGTGCAGCGCTGCGTACGCTTTGTAGCACTATAGAAATGCTAAATAGTAGTAGTAGTAGTAGCAGTTGAAGACGCCCAAAATCGGCTTTCAATTATACCAATTTGGGCGCTTTTGCGAGAAAAACGCCCATCTATCGATTTAGGTCGAAATATACTACTACTACTACTTAACATTTCTAGAGCGCTACTAGGGTTACACAGTGCTGTACAGTTTAACAAAGAAGGACAGTCCCTGCTCAAAGGAGCTTACAATCTAACGGATGAAATGTCAAGTTGGGCAGTCTAGGTTTCCTGAATGTGGTATGGTAGGGAGGTTAGGCGCTAAGGGGCGTTTTTCTCTTTCGAAAATAAGCTGTATAGTGTCATACCTGATGCTAATAACAATTCTATAATGTATGACTGAGTCCTCTAAATCTTTGTACATACACTACTTTATTAAGTGCTTAACCTCTGCTAGGATTCATTGGTATCTTGCAGCCTTTTATTCAGGAAATACCTTTCATAAGTCACATTTATTTTTCCAATGCAAGTATTATTGGGTGTCCAAGATTTTGCTCACATCAGTTTTGTTTGCCTCACTTTAAAAGTTCAGGGTCTCATAAAGTTCATATACGTCTATGCCAATACACGCCAGGAGGGTGCAAAGTGTTTTTTTTTTTTCATCGGCTGTTCCCTCAGGTCAGCTGCAGTTTCATAATCATGCTTAAAATTTGTAGCGCAATCCTGTGCCAAATTCATTGGTAGCTGAAGCAGAATCAACGTGCAGCTAATTTACTTCCGACACCACGTAACGTATTCAGACACTCTCTGGCCAGGTAAATAGTCTCAACTATTTGCTTTATTAGAACTCACAGCAACAACAGGAAGTGATGTATTCTATCCAGGTGCACCCTCCACTTCGTAGAGGAATCATAGAGACTTACACAACAGCTAGCATGACCCATCACAAAACTTCTTGAGATGTAGCCAGACAGTGCGGTTTTCAGAATGAATTTGCATCAGAGAGTTTAGCATACACTGCTTCCACTATATACAAATCCATCTCATGCATATTCATTATGTAAATCCTGAAAACCAAACTGCAGTGTGTGAGACTCCCACTTTTGCAAGTCATCTCCCCCACTCCTGCAGGTATACCAGGATTTCCCGCTGAACAGTTTCCTTTTCCAGAGGCAGCAGGAGATGCCTTAATACATCTCCTGCTACCGCAGGACCAGTATCATGATAACAGCTGTGGGACTGGTCCCACGGCAGCAGGAGAAGACATTTTATGAATGTGTCTCCTGCTGCCACTAGAAGGGGAAGTGACTACTGGTGCCATGGCTGTGTCAGCGAGGTGTGTCAGAGGCGGAACTGTGGGCAGGGCTGGGCAGAGCTATGGGTGGGCTGGGGGCATGCCTTAAATCTTCCACTGGAAAAGCTGGTTAGTTGTGTTCTGTGGACTGGGTTGAGAAGCAGTCTCCTAGATGTTAAATTAGCAAGGGGTGAGGGTGAAAGGAAGGAGGATTGGGTTTTCCAGACATTTCTATAAATACGTTCTCATCTTGGTGATGTATGTAGAAGTACATTTATTTGAAAATATGAATAAACCAATAATAAAACAATCCTAAGTCCTCAGAAAGTAGGCAGTGTTTTAGAATTCCAAATTTCTCTATTAAAATGTTTGTTCTATCTTCTATTGTCCAAGCTTGCATTATTTTTCACATCTTCTTTTCTTCAAACAGGTCGCAATCGCTGTGAATGACATCAATGATAATCCTCCACTGTTTTCCACACTGATTCAGACCAGACTAACGGCCCTTGAAGGGCAGGATTCTATAGACTTCGGCACCTTCCAAGCCACAGATAAAGATATAGGAAATAATTCTATTATATCCTACTTCCTGAAGAATTGCTTCAATGGACTTTTCCATATTAATAGCTCCACTGGCAGCCTGTCAGCAACAAGAGCTTTAGACCGAGAAACAGTGGGCAGTTATGAGCTGAAAGTATTGGTAAGTAAAGATCTGTATAGCTTCTGAAAGCTGGAGCCTTTATATTTGGTCATGGCTTTTAAAGGAACAATAACAGATACAATGCACTAGATTTCCAGACTACACAGGACTTTAGATTTTGTGTCTTTACAAGGTAATTGTACAAACCTTTTCCACACATAAAGGGCTGGATTCAGTAAATAGCACCAAAAAGTAGACACTGAGAAATATTAGGGCTCATTGCTATTCTATAAAGGTTGCCCTGGGCTGTGCACTCTTTATAGAATAGCGCTTATGTTTATTAAAATTTTCTATACCACCCTAGCTGACTGGCAGATCTGGGTGGTTTACAAATTTAAAAATATAAACTTAAAAAGAAGAAAGGAACTACAATAATTTCAGGGGTGTAGCCAGACCTCAATGTGAGAGAGGGCCAGAGCCTGATGTTGGGGGCACATTTTGAGTGCTGCCCCCCCCCACCGTCACGGCTTGCCTCCTCACCCCCCCCCCCCCCCACTGCCTCACCCCCTCACAAACCAATACCTTTGCTGGCGGGGGTCCCCAACCCCCACCCGAAGCCTTCTTCAGTGCGGTCTCCGGGTCAGCCGCGTTCATTGTCTGTGCCAGAGACTGCGCTGAAGAAGGCTTCAGCTGGCGGGGGTTGGGGACCCCCTCCAGCCAAACCAGGGGCCCGGATGAAATTTGCAGGGGCCCAGGCCCCCATGGCCCCCCATAGCTACGTCCCTGAATTCAATAGGAAAGAAACAAGCAGTCGACAAAGAGACTAAAACCTAAGGGAAACCAACAAAGTGGGAGGTGGGGGAGGGAGTAACTAAGATGGAGGGCAGGACAAAGGGGATAAAAGGGGGAAGAACAGGTGATGAACCAACCACACGCGTCTTCAAATAACTAGGTTTTCAAATGAAAAGTTTCATTGAATAACCAGGTTTTTTAAACTACTTTAAAGTTCTTGAAAGAGGGTTCAGAATGTATACAGAAAGGGAGAGAATTCCAATAAAGCTCGGTGACGTGTGAACTCGAGCTGTGCTGCTTTAGGACTGGGAAGAACAAGGCAGTGATCATTTAAAGAATGAAGCGATCTAGCCTGAGAGTAGGGTATAGTCAAAGATGCCAAATAGTTAGGGGATCCACGTCTAAATGCAGAGAAGGTAAGAGTGAGGAGTTTATATTTAATGTGTTGTTCAATAGGTAACCAATGCAACTTCTGAAGTAAAGGGGAAACATGATCAAATTTGTGGGCGTGACAAATAAGTTTAATAGCTGTATTCTGAATCGTTTGAAGTTTTTTGAGATTACATTAGGAACAACCAATATATACAATACTGCAATAATCAAGTCTGGTGGTAAGGAGAGAGAGAATAACAGTGTGGAAAGTAGGCTGATCAAAATTGCAGCAGACAGTATGTCACTGACGGACAATGAAAAAAACAACTTTGAGTGCAAGGATTTACACCAACTGAAACCTGCTGTATCTCCTGGCGTGCAACTTGGGCATACAGTCCCCATATTCTATAACACTGTGCATAGTTCTTTGGAACACCCCCTGACCTGCCCATGCCTCTCCAGTAGCCACACCCCCTTTTGGGTTGTGAATGGGAGGATTTGGGCATGGATCTGTATAGAATTGTATGCAACCAGATCTGTGCACAAATCCAAATTAGAGCTAATTAACATCAATAATTGATTAAGAGTTATTTGTGCACGGATATTAGGATCACACACAATTTTGAGAGTCCAAATTTGAGCACCACATATAGAATCTGGGGGACAATTTAGTTGTGGAAAAGCCTCTTATAAAATTAGCTCATGCCTAAAAGTACTTGCACTGCAAGCTAGCATGTGCTTGTATAGTAGGTGCATTCAGTTGGAGTGTTGTCAGAGTGTGGGGGCTGGGGGGTGTCAAGATCTGCATGCATATTTTATAAAATAAATGCTGACATTTAGGGCTGCTTGAAGCAGGTATAATATGCACACCTGGAATCTAGGCTTGATGTCTTCTGGCTATGTGGTAGTATTTTCTGAAGACAAATAGGCACCTATATGACTTTAAAATAGGAAGAATAAAAGTGCCTCTCTGCCCAATTAACCTAGGCACCTGTTATAAAATTACCTCCCTCGAGGGTATCACAAGCTACAAAGATTAATTTTCTTTATGAGCAACACAGCTTCTAGAACTCTGTGCTGCTACATCCTGCTGAAAAAAAATGGCAGCCATCTGCAATTACTGAGTTGAGTACAGTAAAATTGCTTTGGGTACACTTGGAAAATGTAGCTTTTTTTGCTCCATTAAAAAATGGAGATATATAATTCATGGCTTGTATAGTAAGGAGTTCCTTATTTGGACAGTCTGAGATCTTTATAAGGTTGGTGTATGAGAGAAGCAACAATAGAAAAGGTTTTTTTTCAGAACCAGAATTAGTTATTTTGGCACCCTGGGGCATTCAACAGGAAACACGAATCTTCCTCCTCCTATCCTACACACCATCACCTGAAACACCCTTTATATGGTGCCCTAGCACTGACTCTGGGTTCTTTTACAGCAGTGGTGAGTAAACTGTGGTCCGCAAGCCAGATCCAGCCAGCACCAAAAATTTGGCTCACTGTTCAAGAGCAATCACACAGTTAGCAATGGCCGTACAATCACCTACCTGTGACCCATGACTATTTTGATCTGCTGCTGCAATCTTCCTCTAAAGTGTTTCAACATAATCTGTCTGAGCCAGAAGGTCTATTTGTAATGACACGCAAACCTTCAGGCTCAGATTAATAATGATGGCTTGCAGGAGAGGAAGACAACTGTTATGTTAGCATCAGTAGATCACAATGTTTGTGCATTGTGGAGAGGCTTTCATGGGCAGCAGAGTAGTAGAAGAACCATTGTAGTAGGTGGTATAGATGGATCAGTAAGTATCAGCATTTGTCAAGTTGGCAGAGTAGGCGAGACTCTTGCAGGACGTGGCAATAAGTGTCTGGGTAGGAGTGGTTGTAGATAGGGTGTTTGGGTGGAGTATAGGTCAAGGACAGAGGTGTATGCAAGTGAATACAAGAGGTCTTTATGTGCAGGTGTGTGCATGGGGTATATGGATGGGGTGTGCATGGGGTGAGTGGATGTAGTATATGTGAGGGCATGGAAGTGTGAATGGCTGAATGAATGTACGCAGTGGATGTAGTATAACTAAGTGTGATTGTGTGGGTAGTGAGTAACTGGGTCTGAGTACATGTGTGGATTTTGTATGGGCTTGAATGAGTGGGGTCTAAACAGGTGAACATGAGTGCTACATTCTTTCAACCCTTCACTTTCCACTTTTCATGGTCTTTAGCTCCCCTGTGAGGAAAGACTAAAGCAGCTAGGGCTCTTCAGCTTAGAGAAAATACAGCCAAGGGGAGATATGATAGAGGTCTATAAAATACTGAGTGGAGTGGAACGGTTAGACATGAATCGCTTGCTTACTCTTTCCAAAAATACTAGAACTAGGGGGCACGCAATGAAGCTACAAGGTGGTAAATTTAAAACAAATCAGAGAAAATATTTCTTCATTCAATGTGTAATTAAACTCTGGGATTCATTGCCAGAGAATGTAGTAAAAGTGGTTAGCTTAGCAGGGTTTAAAAAAGGTTTGGATGGCTTCCTAAAGGAAAAGCCCATAGACCATTATTAAAATCCACTGCTTATTTTTAGGATAAGCAGCATAAAATGTATTGTACTCTTTTGGGATCTTGCCAAGTACTTGTATCCTGGATTGGCCACTGTTGGAAACAGGGTGCTGGGCTTGATGGACCTTCAGTCTGTCCCAGTATGGCAAAACTTATGTACTTTTCCACTAAATATGATATCCAATGCTTGTCCTTTGACACCCCATAATTTAGATGTGTTTCATTTTCTTTAATGACTGAACTATATAACTTTTCTTAATAGTTGCTATGTATGATGACATCTAGAGGGTAATTTTTTAAGGGGATGCCTAGATGTAGGATCCTACTTTTCTTTATAGAATACTAGCATAAGTGGCCATAAATGTGTCTATGTTAAAGGTACAGACACACCAGCCATATATCTGGTGTAAATGCTTGCATTTAGATTGCCCAAGATTGCCCGTGGATTATAACATTTTATAATCTACATGTGTGAGTATCTGCTCCGCGAACGTTTCACCCCAACTCTGCCCACCTGCAAAGCACTTGCCATTGCATCCAGGCACTTAACTTAGCTGGAAACTGCTCATTTTCACCCGGTAGCGCTATAGAAATGATTTGTAGTAGTAGTAGTAGTAGTATGCTTTCAGTATGTACACAAATGACTAGATTACTGGCATTTTCGCATGTTCTTCCCAGCTAAAACCAGGTGGATCCTTACAGAATTACCCTGCTAGTGACTGAATTGTATAGTTTGCTACTAGTAATCTGTGTTCTGATAGTGATGGAGAAGCAAAGCAACACCTATCAGGGAATTCTATAAAGTACATGTGAAAATAACAACATAGACATGCATATGTGTGCACATATGACTGTGTATGCCAAAATTCCACCTAAGCACAATTCCATAAATATGTCTGATTCTCAGATAAAAAATGAGACTTGTATTATAATGTTCACAAAAAAGAAAAAGGATAGCCCCCAAAACAGAAAGATGTTGATAAAGTCCTCTGGAATTTATCTTTACCTATATATCTTTGGTGCTATTTCTAATATGTGTGGATCTTACATATCGTGTATATTATAGGTAGGTGTACACAGAGGCGGAGTCTAGGTGGAGCATGTGTGTGATTCCCACTTAAGTGTGTAACTTATAGAATACTTTGTTACATGTGTATCTTTGGCACTTAGGTACACACACATGCCAGTTCTATTGCTAGCGCTGTTGCTCACACCTAATTTACAGGTGTGCTTTCTTGCACTATTCTATAATGTAATGTAGGTGCCTACATTCCTTTATAGAATAGGCACCTACATTCAGTTCTGGTTGCTGTATTAAATATATATATATAGCAAAATTAGAAAAGGTTCATAGAAGAGCAACCAAAATTGTGGAACTCCTCTCGTATGAGGAAAGGCTAAAGAGGTTAGGGATCTTCAGCTTGGAAAAGAGACAGCTGAGGGAGATATGATTGAGGTCTACAAAATCCTGAGTGGTGTAGAATGAGTACAAGTGAATCAATTTTTTACTCTTTCAAAAAATATGAAGACTAGGGGACACTCAATGAAGGTACATAGAAATATTTTTTCCCACAACGAATAGTTAAGCCCTGGAACTCTTTGCCGGAAGATGTAGTAATAGCAGTTAGCATATCTGGGTTTAAAAAAGGTTGCACAAGTTCCTGAAGGAAAAGTCCTTAGTCTGCTATTGACACAGACATGGGGAAGTCACTGTTTGCCCTGGGATTGGTAGCATGGAATGTTGCTACTACTTGGGTTTCTGTCAGGTACTTGTGACCTGGATTGGCCACTGTTGGAAACAGGATACTGGGCTAGATGGAACATTGGTCTGTCCCAGTATGGCTATTCTTATATTCTTACGTTATGTTCTTATTCCATTATAGAACAGGCACCTGAATTCCTTTATAGAATAGTCTCCTACCAGACGCTTGGTTATAGAATTACTCTCCCATTGTCTTGGGCATTTTGTGGTTTAAATATAAAATACAGTGTTTGACATCTAGAAGATAATTTTATAGCAGGACATAATAGATGAATAGGGTAGGAAGGTGCCCATATGTTGCTTATTAGGTACTTATATGTCTTTATAAAATACTAGCACAAATCCTGCAGAAATCGTGCCTAGAATGAAGGTGCAAACATTATATCTTGAGAGCAGGTGTAAATGTACAATACACGCAATTGCATGTTTTTGAAAATAAAATATGCATGTAAATTGCAGCTCTGCCCATACTCCACCCCTGAGCATACCTACTGTACAAGTATCTCTCTCTCTCTCTCTCTACATATATTTGTAAGTCTTGATAAATGCTAGGGATGTGCATTTTGTTTCTTTGTGTTTTGCTACATTTATAGGCATAACATTTTTTATACATGTAAATTCAAGGTTATGCACATACTTTTGGTTTTTATGTAATGCATATAATGAATTTACACACATAAAAAATATTATGCACATAGCAAAATACATTTTTAAAAAATGGTGAAGGAATGCCCCTAATACACATTAGCATTCAACAGAATGGGGCTCCTAATTAAGGAGCCCTTTTACTGAGCAGTGGTAAAAAGTGGCCTGCGGTAGTGTAGGTGCGTGTATTGGGCACGCGCTGGGCCAATTTTTACCGCATTTACAAATAAGGGCTTTTTTTAAAAATGGGATGGGTAAAGGGCCTGCAGTAAAAATGAAAGCAGCACGCGCCCAAAACCAGCCTGAGCCCTTAATGCTATCCATTGTTCTAGCAGTAAAGGCTCACATGCTACACGCTTGTTGACCAGTCGGCGTGCCAAGTGCTGATTACCACCGGAACTGGCGCACGTAGGAGGAAATAAATCAATAATTTATCCACACATTATGGGCAAGCACAAATCTGAAATTACCACCAGGAGAGTGTACTGGTCTGGTGGAAGTCTCATTTGGGCGCACGCTGCATGCGCGTAGAAATTACCGCAGCTTAGTAAAAGAACCCCTAAGAGCAGATTTCACCAGCCATTTTGATAATTTGATAAATCATTTTTACAGGCCATTGATTCTGGGAAACCACAACTGTCTGCACAGTTAGAACTGCATATCACTGTGGAGGATATAAATGACAACCCACCTGTCTTTCAACAGAAATCAAATATCATCATGGTGAAAGAGAATGAGCCCCCACAAACGGTATGTGAATAATAGAATGTTGGAAAACAGAGGTTCTCTAATCAGACTGTATGTTTGGCTGAAAATTCCGTGCTTCTTATTTTATTAAAATATCACTATCAAACATTTATAGACTCTAACATTTATATAGCTATTATTATTATTGGTGCTGATAGGTCTCAAACTATGCCACTGCTACTTTTTTCTTTTCTGTTAAGTGTTGATGAATTGATTCAAGTTTACTGTCCTTTTAAATAGAAATTTCAAAAGGATATTAAACCCAATGAAAGCAGACACCTGGAATCTAAGGGCAAACTGCAGCAAAAGGGGGCCGGCGCTGGTGTCGGCATGTGTTTTACACGCGCAACAAGGCCCCCTTTTACTACAGCTGGTAAAAGAGAAGTCTCGCCTTCCTGTAGGAAATGATCATGCGGCAAGTAAAGCACTTGCCGCGAGGCCATTTGGGGGGGGGCTTACCGCCACCCATTGAGGTGGCGGTAAGAGCTCCCGCATTAACCCAGCAATAACCTGGCAGTGATTACTGCCGGGTGCACTCTGGTGCTACAAAAATAAATACATTTTTGTATCGCTGGAAATGACAGTGTGCTAGGGGTGGGAAATACCGCTGGGCTGCTGCGGTAGTCTGGCAGTACTTCCTGTACAGCAAGCAGTAAGCCTGTGTTGGGCTTACCGCCGCTTAGTAAAAGGAGCCCAAATATCTCCATAGGATCCATACCAGACCAATTCAGAGCCTGTAGGTTATGTCCATCAACCAGCAGATGGAGACAGAGGAACAAAGTAGGTCTGTGTGATTTGCTCCTTGAGAGCACTGTGCAGTTTGAGAATGCTCAGTATTTCTCTGTCTCCTGTGAATAGAGCAGGGGGACTGTGCAGCTCCTGACCCAGTTGGAGAACTGTTGTGTCAGTAGAGCAGAGAATTTTCTCATTTGAGAATTATGCTCCATTAAAAAAAAATAAGAAGAGAGAAGAGGTGAAAATGGTCTTGAAGTTGGTTTTGTTGCTGATGTTTCTGAGTCAGCTGGAGAGCTTGTTCCAGTTAAGAAACGGATGACTTTTCAGCTCTAAATTTATGTATTTGGATAAACAGCATTTCTTAAAAGAGAGCTGAAAGGATAACTCTTCCCCCACAACCTCTCAAGGCTGAATTTCTTTCTGCAATATTTTAGCAATAATCCTATATCAGGTGAGAAATTGCTTCCACGTTGTGTTTGAGGGAAATCATTTTGCTAGTCCCAAGGGAGCTTGGGTTCCATGCCTCAAATTGATGCTACAGTGCAGTATGGCACCCGGGGTCACATAGCCTGTAGGGATAACATCCCCTACGTAGCACTATATAGCAGTACTCTATAGTATTACAATATATGGTGCTACAATTCAGAGTTTGGCTAATGAAAACTTCTTTGCAATATTGCACTACAGTCTATAGATATGGTGTAAGATCTGCCTGATTTGGCAAGGCCTGCCAATTGGCTAATGCAATAGCTGGGCAGCTGTGACAATACCTGTGTATTGTTTATTGGAACAATGACTCATGGTCAAGTTGACCCTCCAAAATGACGTAAATGGGACAATATTGTGATTCTTCAAATCATAACATCAGAAACAAACAAGACTGGTTTGATAGACAACGTGTCAATAAAGGCAAGATCAGGGTTCATATGACTAGACCATCTGGAGCTGAGACCCTAGAGTTGCAGTCTGCTGATGCTCCATGACTTTGCAATAATTCTCCAGGTCGGATGATCCAGGACATGGGGAGCAGCTTGCCAGTTTCAAGGATTTTGTCCTTCACCAGAACTGTATAAATAGATGCTGGAAACCAACGGAAAAGAACTGTTCTTTCCATCTGACCTGATCTGCCATCATTCAGGTTTTATACCAGCCACCCACTCTGCACTGCTTTACTGAGACTTGTCTGGAGATCTTCTGCATACTGCTGATCATTTGGTGCCCCATCTACGCTCACTGTATACGTCTCTGTGCTATTGCTAATGGTTTAAGATAAGAGGCCGGATTAGAGGCCTACCTTAGGGGTCTTTTCACTAAGGTGCGCCAAAATGTGAGCTGCGCTAGTGTAGGTGCGTGTTTTGGCGCACGCAGATCCATTTTTAGCACACCTGTAAAAAAGGTCTTTTTAAAATTTTTGCTGAAAATGAACGTGCAGCGAAATAAAAATTGGCGCAGGTCCATTTTGGGTCTGAGACCTTACCGCCAGCCATTGACTTAGCGGTAAGGTCTTGCGCATTAACCGTGCAGAAATTGTCTACATATGTAGAATGATGATTACTGCCCAGTTTCTGCCGCGCACCAGAAAATAAAAAAACGCACATCAAAAATGAAATTACCGCAAGGGCCACGTGGTAGCCAGGCAGGAACTCAAAATTGACGTGCATTGAGCGCGTAGGAACCTACATGGCTTAGTAAAAGGGCCCCTTAGGGTTTAATGTGCATTTACTCTGAACTAATTTTTCTGATATGAGAACATCTTTGTCATTATTTTGCATTCTCATATGATTGTATATAATTTGTAGTCACTGGTGTTTTCACTAGTTACTTGTAAATAAACAGCTTTTATTTTTCTAACCACCAACTGTTTCATTGAATATCAGTATAACCCAGTTGTAAATTTGCCCCTAAGGGAGCAATTCTATAAAGGGCCCTAAAAGGCACCAAAAATCTGTGTGCTAAGATATTATTCTATAAAGGCAGCTGGGTGCCCAGATTCCATTCTAGAATAAGAGTGTAAGTTGGCATTTGCATGCAAACATTTAGACACTATCACTTGCGCCATATAAAAGACAGATGCAAAGGTTAGCGCCTGAATGTTGACACTTATTCATGTAGCTTACAATATTCTATAAGTTTTTCATATGTGTGGCTTGCCCATGCCTTTCCCATATGCATGTCCCCCCTTGCTGTTATACACTAAAGCATTTAGGTGCAACCTTATAGAATAGCACCTAAATACTGTTATCCTCCTAACTGCCTTTTACCTCTAATTTGGCACTTAACTTCCATTTTAATGTCAAAAATTAGGCACTGAGGGTCCCTTTTACTAAGTGGCAGTAAGCCCAATGCGGGCTTACCACTCGCTAAACAGGACGTACCGCCTGGCTACCGCAGCAGCCTGGCGGTACTTTCTACTCCTAGCATGCCGTCATATCCGGTGCTACAAAAAATATTTATTTTTGTAGCACCGGCGTGTACCCGGCAGTGCTGTGTGCTACCCGGTTACCGCCAGGTTAGTGTGAGAAAGCCTTACTACCACCACCTCAATGGTTGGCGGTAAAGGCTCCCCCCCCTGAAATGGCACCGTGGCAAGTGCTTTACTTGCCGCATGGCCATTTCCTGCAGGAAAGAGAGATTTCCCTTTTACCCGCTACAGTAAAAGGGGGATTCAGCGTGCATGAAAAACATGCGCCGACGTCAGCGCAAGTCCCCTTTTGCCACAGCTTGGCACTATATAGAAATTAGGGGGGAAAATGCTTTATCCACAGGAATTTCTATGGTCCTATGTACCGCTTTCTTAATCCTAATCAATCTGTTATCAAGAAATGTAATATATTTTTGGAATAAATTCATATTTTTTATTCTATTTTGTTAACAAGTCTTTCCTAAACCTTTGCTTTTTTTTATCTAGATTCTAAGATTGACAGCAACAGACAAAGATGTACATTACAATGCTATTATTCACTACTCAATAGAAGCGCCGTCTTTCTTTAACATTGGAGAGCTTTCAGGAAACATCATGACTTTACAGCCTCTAGACTATGAAACAGCCACCCAACATTCCATTGTGGTGAAAGCTTTCAACCCAGGGGAACCTCACTTCCAGGACACTGTAACTATCACAGGTGTGCACCATGTACATTTATAGAATTGAAAGTCAGCCTGTATATTGTCATTCCTGGAGTACATTTGATAGTCTGGCATTTGTAAAAAGTGATCTGGAAACTTGTCAAAGTTAATAAAAAGTTATCAAGAAAAAATATTTTCCAGCTTAAAATGTACCTATACATATACTTGAAAATTCTTGAGGGTTGGTGTAGTTTTGGGGAGAGGGGTTCTGTAAAGGGGTAAAATGTTGAGATAAAAAACAAACTGTGTTATGAGTTTGTTGGTTGTTTTATTATGAATGCGTGACTCTTTAAATAGAAATATTTATTGAACCACCCTCCCCCCAAAAAAGAAATACTTGAATTTTTGATATTCCTTCTTCTGCCTTCTACCCAGAATAAATGTACATTCCTTATCGTCCTTACCAGACTAGTCCAGAAGCTGTGGGCTATTCCTGTCAACCAGCAGATAAAGACAGAACAAGTCCTGAGAGATTTTCCCAATAAGAGCACTGTGCCTTGATAGCCCCTCAGTATTTTTCTGTCTCCAGCTTCTGGACTAGTGACTGGCTACCCATACAGTTACTGGACTATCTAAAGAGCTTCTAGACTAGTAGAAGAACTGGCTCCTACTAGAGATAGATAAGGGGTTGAAAAAGAGAAAGGAAAAAATTGGCTGAGAGAAATTTATTTCTCATTGAGGGATTACTTAAAAGAGTCGGAGTCTCTCTCCACCTCCCATTCCTCTTGTTTTCCTCAGTACTTTCATTTTTTGTTTTCATTTAGCCACAGAAAGATCTCATGCATAGACAACAGATTCAGGCAAGTGAGATATTTTTCTTTATTTGCTGGGTGGGAGCAAAATGCTGCTCCACTCTGGCAGTCACCATAGGATTGAGGATAAGTATTCCACTTACCAAAATGCACTTACTTCCTGCTCAGATCTGCCAGTTGGGTTTTGGCTTCTGATAAGCAGCAGGATTCTCAGTTTCTTCCAAATAGGCCCATCTTCCCCTCAGTCTGATTCAGTGGCTGACCCAATTGAAGAGGTATTAGAGCAGCGTGGCCTGCATAAACAACCTCTCAGTGCACCTTTGCCTCATTTTTTATACTCAGTTCACTCCTTTGGAGTTTCCTTTCTCTCTGGAATTTTTTTTAATATTACACAATGCATTTTTGCTCTAACGTTCTCAGGGGAACCAGCAGCTTCATGTAACTCTATTTCTGTACTTGCTGAGACTGATTTGTCAGCAAATAATAAGAGAAATACTATTCCTGTGGAAGATGGTTCAGCACTAAAGGATTTAGAGAATAGGATTCTGGAATCTATCCTTAAAAAAAAACCTTTGAAGTTTCAGCTCTGGGGCTTCAAGCTGCTATTTACAGTACCTATGTTTCTGAGGCTTATCTTTGTTGGGTGCGGGAATTCTGTAGAGGAACAGATCAGAGGCAAGGGTAGCTTACATCACAGATGTTCTTATGATCTGCAAGGAGTATGTTTCTTTCAGTTTCAGCTAGATGCATTCTTTTTGCTAAGAAATTAGTCTGCTGACTCAACTTCAGATGCTAAACTTAGCAGGCTCCACTTCAGGAGTAGATTATTATTCAGTTAAGATCTTCAGAACTGGTAAAGGATTTAGGCAAATCAAAGTCTCAAAGATTACTGGAGAATAAACCAAAGCCTCAATCTAGGCTATCTACTTCAAATTCTAGGGTTATTGACTGTAAATGCTATAGATTGTGTCACTATGGTTCTTTTCAGTACTTTCGCTTTCAACCTAGACAGACTTTCTTTCTTGGAGATAATAAGGCTTCCAAACAGATTGAGCTGATTCTGGTTTTCCCAATTCATTAACTCCCTCCATTTAAGGCTAAGAGGGGCATAATCGAACGGAAATGCCTATCTCCATGGGCGTTTATCTCCGAGAACGGGTCCGTGAAGGGGTGGGCCGAACTGTATTTTCGAAAAAATGGACGTTTTTGCGCTGGGCGTTTGTTTTTTTTAGCGATAATGGAAACTAAAAACGCCCAGCTCAAAAACGTCCTAATCCGAGCCATTTGGTCGTGGGAGGGGCCACGATTTGTAGTACACTCACCCCCCTGATATGCCAGGACACCAACTGGGCACCCTACGTCAGTGCGGTGGACTTCAGAAAAAGCTCCCACATGCATAGCTCCCTTACCAAGGGTGCTGAACACCCAACCCCCCTCCCCCAAAACCCACAAATGTACAACACTACCATAGCTCTTAGGGGTGAAGGGGGCACCTACATGTGGGTACAGTGGGTTTTGGAGGCCTCCCATTTACCAGCACAAGTGTTACAGGTGGGGGGGGATGGGCCTGGGGCCACCTGGCTGAAGTGCACTGCGGTACCCACTAAAAGTGCTCCAGGGACCTGCATACACGCAGGCCTCTAGGACTGGTTGCTGCTATATAACCTTGGCACACCAGTTGACACCTGAAGACTAATCTCTACGAAAACGTCCTTTATTGGAATAACCGCCTTTACTCACAGTTAACTGCAGATCAAAGGTTGTGCCCCACTGGCAACGAGTCTCCCTGGTACTGAGATGAGCAGTAGGTCAGAGCTGGCAGAATGCTGTACAATGCCCTCATTCAGCCACATTCAAGGGAAGAACTAAGTTGTCTAACGTGGCTAACACAGGAAAGGGAACTAAAACTGTCTTACAAAAATGGCCACTACCGCATGGACTACAACAGGAAACACAACAGGGCACACTCTGACCTAGTAGGCAGGGGGAAAAGCACCAAGGGAGAAAAGCCTACCAACTACCAACATTGTGAGACTGTAACACAAGCTAATGAAATCATGGAGCCCAATACACTACACCCACCACAATGCAATGCTGATGTAACCCTGTACTGCACCCGAGAGCCACATCTGACCCAGGGAAAGGCTGTGACAGGATCGAACACATTCTGCTGTCATGGAGGTGGGTACGGCATTTGAGGCTGGCATACAGGCTGGGAAAAAAGTTTTTAAAGTGGGGGGTTTTTTGGTGGGAGGGGGTTGGTGACCACTGGGGGAGTCCAGGGAGGTCATCCCCGATTCCCTCCAATGGTCATCTGGGCAGTTGGGGCACTTTTTTGGGACTTGTTCGTGAAAAAAAAGGGTAAAAAAAAAGTGACCCAAAATCACGGTAAAAACGCCTTTTTTTTTTCGATTATCAGCTAAAGACGCCCATCTCTCCTCGGCTGATAACCACGCCCCAGTTCCGCCTCCGACACGCCCCGGTCAACTTTATTCGTTTCCGTGATGGAGTGCAGTTGGAAACGCCCAAAATCGGCTTTCGATTATACCGATTTGGGCGCCTTTGCGAGACAAACGTCTATCTCCCGATTTAGGTCGCACTATAGGCGTTTTTCTCTTTCGAAAATAAGCTGGTAAATGTTCTGAGCTGAGCTTAAACTGTATATCTTACTGATGCCATACAAAAGTATGGAAAAGCATGTAGAGTGTTTTAAAAGTTTGACTAAAAATTCAATTTTTACATTTCATTCTTTGTTTTTTTTATATTTAGTTATTGTGGAAAATGTAAATGAAGAAGGTCCTAAATTTAATCCTCCTTCATACCACATGATCCTAGAAGACACTTCAACAGCTGGCATTCTAGTAGTGGATCTCAATGCAACAGATGAAAACAAAGAGTTTGATGAAGGAATCTACTACAACATAACAGGTGCCATATCTATCACAGATATTGCAAATATTAAGGGGTCCTTTTACTAAGTTTAAAATCCCAGTTTTAGATTTTTCCGGACACCAACCTAGGTGGTGTAATAATTAGATTGCTGATTCAAAAGCAATGCAGGCTACTAGCAGGCTACTACAAACCCTGATTCCCACACACGAGAATCAAGGGACATAGGCCACTTATCAAATTGGATCAGAAAGAAACCTTTCACCAAACATCAGTTACTGAGTGTTCATTGTGTAGACAAGAATGAAGGAGAACATTTACCAATCCCAGTAAACATAAACACACGATCAGTTATCAATAAAACTGAAACTATTAGAGATTGGATTATTGAAGAGCAGCTAGGATTGCTACTCATCACCAAAACCTGGCTTCATTCTTGGACTAACCCAGTAATCAATGACCTCTGACCACCAGATTATAAAATCTCACACCTCACCAGAATAAAGAAAAGAGGAGGAGGGGTAGCAATTCTTTAGAAATCCTTCTTCAAATCGGAACTAGTTGTCATGTCCTCAACGCAAGTGGCGTCCTTAGGCTGTGCGGGGTCCCATCGACATGCACACATGACTGGCACTGCCCTGAGCCATGTGTGTGTAGTTCTTCTCTGGGTTTGTTCAGAGAGCGGTGGTTGCAGGCTCCTTAATTGCTTTGCTTTCATGCACCTGTGTCTGCTCTCTCTCTCTGCC
Source organism: Microcaecilia unicolor (assembly GCF_901765095.1). Classification (NCBI taxonomy): domain Eukaryota; kingdom Metazoa; phylum Chordata; class Amphibia; order Gymnophiona; family Siphonopidae; genus Microcaecilia; species Microcaecilia unicolor. Next base: position 93,056,067 of record NC_044033.1, on the reverse strand, counting down.
TGGCTTCCAGGCTGCTTGATTGCTTTGCTTCCACCCACCTGTGTCTGCATCTGTGGAGAAGTACTTAAAGGATGAGATATTTTGTACCTGATTGCACTGCTCTCCTCTCTATCTAGGTAAATTAGAGCACATTCTGACCTGTTGCTCCCTGAGACACAACTGACAGAAGCTCCTGGTCGCATGACCAGAAACATCATTTGCAGAAGACCCAAAGGGACCCTTTTTCTAAGCTGCAGTAGACTCTACGCGCATGTAGTGCACACCAAAATGAGACTACTGTCAGGCTAGCGCACTTTCCTGGGGGTAATTTCAGATTTGGTGTGCATCCATAACACCTGGATGAATTATTTATTTATTTCTTCCTATGCAAATTGGCACTTGGTGTGCACCAAGCAGTCACTATGTGTGTAGTGGTTAGAGCACTGGTCTTGCAATCCAGAGGTGGCCAGTTCAAATCCCACTGCTGCTACTTATGATCCAAAATCCAAATAAATAAAGGCGGTGTCGGAGGCATAGCAAAGGTATGGACGTCCTTCTCACAGAAACATCCACATTTTGTACGTCCTCAACTGCCATCGCAGGGATGGAGGCATAGCGAAGGACGTCCTTCACCCATACTCTAAAAAAAAAAAAAAGACGTCCCTGGCGAGCACTTGGACATTTTCACCTGGACTTGTATTTTTCTAAGGTTGTAGATGGCAATGTATTTAAGGTTGTAGACGGCTATTATACACGCAGCTTGTCTGCATGTATGAAGCAGTCTTTGGCATGTGCAGAGCAGCCACGCATAATGCTTGGCTGCTCTGCACTGGCTTCCCCTCCTTAGGAAGGAAATCGTGTGCAATGAGCTAACAGTGAGCAGCTCATTTGCATGCGATTTCTTTCATGCATGCCCATTCCTTTCCAAATCGCTAAGGGATCGGTAAGGGAAGGGCTTTTTCCGTTCAGTTAGTGCATCAGTTAGTCCACTGCAGTGCCCTCTAGGGTGCCCGGTTGGTATCCTGGCATGTCAGGGGGACCAGTGCACTACGAATAATGGTTCCTCCCACGACCAAATGAGTTGGATTTGGTTGTTTTTGAGATGGGCGTCCTCGGTTTCCATTATCACTGAAAACCAGGGACGACCATCTCTAAGGTCGACCATCTCAACATTTATGCCGACCATCTCTAAGGTCGCCCTAAATGTTGAGATTTAGGTTTCCCCAACCGTATTATCGAAATGAAAGATGGCCGTCCATCTTGTTTCAATAATAAGGGTTTTCCCACCCCTTCGCGGGACGTCCTGCGAGGATTCCCTCAGGAAAACTTGGGCACCCCATTTGATTATGCCCCTCTTTCTGAACCCAGTAGAAGGACAATTTTATTGCTTGAAATGTTTTACTACTACTCATACATCAACTCATGTGATATATGTTATCCAGTACCTGTGTAATAAACTGTAGGGCTGTACTGAATATTCATAACTGCTTGGGGCTGAATCGAATCAAATATTCATATTCGATTTGATTCAGCCCCAGGCAGTGCCCCGACATTATTTCTATTCAGCTGAATAGTCATTCAAATACAAATAATCTGGGACTCTATTGTGGTAAATCCTTCATGTTGCTTCTTTTGTTATTTGCTATGTTAAAGCTCAATGCGCATTATTCATATTTAGTCGAATAATATTTTTCATTATTCATATTCAGCCAAATAATAAAGTATGTTATTTGGTACAGCTCTATTGGTAAGACAGTTAGACCTTTGAGAACCAGTTTAGTATTTTATAAAGATAAATGTGTCTATGTGCCTTTATAAAATAGGTATCATCTTGACCTCCAATCCCAGGTGACCTGTTATAAAATTGTCCTTCACGTGCATCTTAGAACCATTTATCACACAGTAAAACTATAAAATGAAATTAAGAAAACATCATTGTAAAACCCACCAAGTAAATGAAAAGAAAAAGAAAACACCCCCTGCATATCCTATAATATAATATTATTTGGCAATATGGAACAGAAAATATTGGAAGTTAAGTTCTTTATTTCTATATGGGAACATGTTTTTTCCTTCTTTCTTCAGATGGAAATCTGGAGAGCTTGTTTGAAATTTCAAGTGCAAAAGGACAGATCATTCTAACAAAACACCTACCAAAACTTAGCACTGTAGTGCATCATTCTCTGACGGTGTCTGCCACTGATGCTGGTGTCCCCCCTCTTTCAACGTCTGTCAAGGTACCTACTTTTGTACTTTATGGTGGGTGTCTTGGTTCTTTGTTTGTATTGGTATTTAAAGAGCACCGTATTTACCCAAAGCATAGTTTCTTCAAAAATAATTAATTAAGGAAATCTCCAGACGAAGATCAGGCCTACTCATGGACATAAAAGTATTAAAAAGAATGAATGAATTACCGATCGCCATAAAAACAACACATGACCTGACAACCTTCCGAAAGTTATTAAAGACCTACTTATTCATAAAGGCGTACAATAAAGATACCCCATAACGATCTGACTTCCTAATTATTCCAATCACAACTATTAAGGAACCCGTCCTATCTGTTCATCCTAATTACATCCTCACGACTGAATATTATAACTTGTCCTGATATCATTATGTTATGTTATGTTGATCTTTCAACCCACTTCCAATCCAATATGATTTACTTATGCACTCTTATTTGTAATAATTGTAAAATTATTATTCCGTTAATATGATTGCTATGATATTCTATATACCCATCTGTATCTATAGTCTGAAGTTCTTATCCTATAATGTGTACATGTTGCTATATCATTTTGTAAGCCACATTGAGCCTGCAAATAGGTGGGAAAATGTGGGATACAAGTGCAGCAAATAAATAAATAAAGCATAAATTGGTGACCTGTCTGAATAAGTCAGATAATCATGTGCAGGAGTAAGCATCTGTGTGGGATAAATTATTTTCCATTAGCTTAAGCAAATTATGTAAAATTACTAATTTAAAAAAATGTGGATCAATATTCTGATACGCTTAAACCACGCTCAGTGTCCCAGCCACCTATATTCAGTGGCACTAAACAGGGCAGTGCCACTGAATATAATAAAGTTGCTTACCTGTAATATTTGTTCTCCATGGACAGAAGGATCCTAAGCCACACTGATGATGACATCATCCAAGCTAGCGCAGTCGGATCTCATCTCCTAGCTCCAATTTAAATGAAGCTTCCACCCCTCTTGCACTCACCTCCTTAGAACCCCACTCTATTAAGGTCATTAGTCTGTCCCAAGCACATTTTACTGAGGAAATTCAACCAGGGAGGGAGTGAGTGGGCGAGTGTGGCTTAGGATCGTTCTGTCCACAGAGAACAAGTGTTACAGGTAAGCAACTTTATTTTCTCCATGGACAGTAAGATCCAAAGCTACACCGATGAAGACTTCCAAGCTGAGGGTTGCACCTCATATATTTCATACTCCTTGCAAGTCGTAAAAAAAGGAGGAGGTGGCAAGTTAAAGAACCTCATGTTTATTAACATATATACAACAAGTCAACAATTCTCAAATCTGACAACATTCTTGAACAATAATCTTTTTTTTAACGAAGGATACAGTAATATAACTCAAGTGTTCCAAAATGAATACAGTAATATAAATCAAGAGTTCCAAAATTAGAATTCTTTTAAAACTAAAGACCCTAAGTTTTGGATGCAACATTTTCCCCAAGCCTGTGTCAATTAACAGCTTTCTGTTCGGCAGTTTCCATGGCCGTGTCACCACCAGCTCCACTAGAGAAGGGAACCAAAGTTGCCTTGGCCCAAAAGGAGCTACCAATATCATTATTGCTGATTCCGCCCTCAACTTGTGCAAAGTTTTTGCAATTAAACATAGAAAGTACTTTGAACTTTAAACACTATATTTATTCTCATGGAGTACAATAAATGTGAAAGGGAAAAAGCCTCAGCACCCTTGCCTCCACCCATGATATAATCTTATTGGATGAAAAGGACTTAAATAGGGTTAAGTTTCCTCATTCCCCTGCCTCAACCAGTGTGTTATAAAGTGAAGGAACCCCTGCTGCAGATCATAGATGCTTCTAGCTCACACAGTTTTCCCTGCATAGTGGTACAAGTAAAATTCTAGCCTCAAAAGATTTAAAAAAAAAAAAAATCCATTATAACCACAGGAAGGCACTCCAGAATCTACTTTACTTGGTACTCTCAGACGATTGATGACATGAGACTCTTGGCACATTCACAATGTGTTTGAGGCACAATGCTATCAAAGAACAGTGGTATAGCTTGTCACACCTTGTTGCTTCTAGACCCAGTCACATCTACAATCACAGCTTTTCTGCTGTTACTCCTGGGGGAATTATGTGCAACTGCACAGTGCAGAATTTGTGCAGAATCCCTCACCCAGCAAGCAATGCACTTCTTGTTCCAAAGTCTGCCAAGATGCCACCATCGGATCTGTCCTTGTGCTCTCTCTCTCCCCCCCCCCCCTCCCACTTCCCCACACAGATCACCTGGCAGGAGGAGGAGGAGGACGTGAACTGCTGCACAACAGGTTACTTCCTCCTCCTCCTCCTCCCCCTCCTTTGCTGGCTTACACCCAACTGCTTAGATGAACTGCGGGGATGTAGAGATTCCGTGTGGTTTACCTGAACAGTTGGGTGTAAGCCAGCAGAGGAGGAAGAAGAAACCTATTTGCCATGCGGGGGGGGGGGGGGGCAGCAGAGCAAGGTGACAGTGTGCCATTGGGAGGGTGGGAGAACACAGTAAGATGACAGTGTTTCATGGGGATGGTGGGAGGGGGCAGAGCAAGGTGAGAGTGCACCCTTGGTTTTGGGGGGAGGAGGAGCAAAAGCTGAGTGTGTCACCGGTGTGGGGAGAGATCTAATAATCAATGCAGAAGTTTTACAGTCTTTTTAAATATCATGTGCAGAATTTTCAAAAATGTTGTGCAGAATTCCTCCAGTAAAGTTTAAATTTGCAGTGAGCATGGAAATAAGAGGAATACAGTGAATAAAAATGTTAGGTCACAACGAGGTAGGTAGAAAATAGTTTTCCAACCTCACTCCCTCTTCCATCTCTTGGATTCTTTATGATCTGCAGTCACTAAGGAGGTAGCTTTATAAGGAACCACCTAGTTTTAGGCAACTGGAATATTTGAAAATGGTGGTATTCTAGCCATTTATATAGGAAAGTGGCCAAATACATGAGCAAATGACCTCTTTTATATAATCCCAATTAGTGGCAAAGGACACACCATGATTTGATGGCGCATACTTTGCTGCTGGTTGTGCACATGAGTGGAGCATACAAATATGCTTCTTGAACTTATTGTAATTTGCATTATATTGTGTACATTATTATGTTTTATTCACTTTATTGTTTGTTTGTAAGCCACTTTGATCTTGAGTCTCTTTTGGGCTAATGTGGGGTATAAATGTCATGAATGAATAAATAAATACATTAGAGAATGCTATAATTTGTGTATGTTTTGGCTAACATCTAGACATGGTCATTTACACCAGTTATAGGGCTTGTGTAAGTGATCCCATTTTAAATATAGATGCATTTTCTGCCATTTGCGCTAAGAAAAATAGGTGCCTACTTTTTCTTTATAGAATCAGCTTAAAATAGGCACAAAAAGCAAGGCCTTTAGTAGGCAACCTGTTATAGAATTGTCCTCTAACTGCTAATTTAGAAATAGCCCAGGATGTGACAACAAGCTTTTTCCTTTTTAACTATCCCTCTCCCCCCACCCAACCCCACCCCACTCTCCTTTTAACCCATTTATAACAAAGAAGCTGACTAAGGGTTTTAAAAATTGTGTTTACAATTTCCTTTCAAGGTGATGGTGACGCTTGCTCCAAGTAAACTCTCATTTCCAGTATTCTCAGAGGAAATCTATCAGCCTGCCCCTCTGAGTGAGAAAGCTCTGCCGGGTACATTTGTAATACAGATCACGGCACTATATAATGCTTCACTAATATACAGCATTGTATCCAGGATTAAAACAGGTATAATTATTTTTATGCATTATGAGAAAAAAATGTGATACATGCATATTTCTGTGATGCAGTTTCAAACTCCAAATGTAACTCCGCCTTCCTCCACAAATGTGAAGATTTTTCTTACACAATTGTTGATCAAGCTTAACAATTACAAGCGAGACACAGGCCCAGGTGCAGGACTGACCTCTGTGGTTTATGTTTCCTGTGACATAAGAGTCACAAGCTTAAAGCTTAAAAACAAATATTGCTGCAAAGGCACTTTTTACAGAACCAGTTTGCAAAGGAAGCACGTATGGGAAGCACGTATATGAAACCAAGCAAACATTTTAGTATATAAGTAAGTGCTTAGAACCAGGAAATGAGCATTTGCGTCTGGATTCCTTGTTTTAGTGAGTAAACCTGTGATGCTCCCTCAAGAATGTACTTATACTTCCTTCTTGAGCCTTTACTAAACCTTTCTTTAATTCTGTAACATTTAAAACCATTTAATAAAACTTCCTTGATTTGTATTAATTATTACTTTGTAGACTCAATTTATTCCAGGTTCACGAACCTAGGATCCCTGAAGGCTCTGCCTGCCTTGGACCCTCAACACAGTGCACACACCTATTTATCACAATCAAAGAAGACTGTAAACTAGAATACATATGACTACCTTGCCTTAGTTAAGTGGTTTATGGTGCATTACTGAGTGGGAGACAGACTGGACTTCTGGGCCATAGTTCAAATTCACTTTCCCTTTAATATCTGAATAGGGACCAAATGGTACTGTAAGATAAATCTGGAATTCTGTGTATGGAAGTGGAGATTTAGCTGTCAGCCATACCTAGGCACTACCCTTTCCTCAGACAACTAGTTTCTCCCCTTCAGGACCTCCCATGCCAACTTCTCCCTCTGACCTCCTCCTCTAGTATCTCCATTTTGTTTCCCCTCTTCCTTGGCAGGGGTTTGGTTTCATAGGCTACTAGAGCAGCATGGGGAGAGAGAGGTCTTCAGCATCATGGCCAACAGAAAGCCAAAAACATCAGGGGAGAAGGCATGTATTTGGCTTGGCTTCCCAACAGGTCTCTAGGGAACCAAGATTAGTGTAGGAATCAGCATGCCTGCCTCCAAGTCCCACTACCATGGTAGGGGAAGTCAGTCACTGGAATAGCTAATAGCAGTCGAGTAAGATCAGAAGCTGATGGTAGATGAGCAAAAATACATTCCCCCTTTCCCTGAATCTAAATAACATAATTCCCATATTAAAGTTTGTGTTTGTCATGTAGTTGCAATTAAACTTTGTGTATGTGTTGCTTTTTCTCTTATGCAGATTACTTCAGTATTGATCAACATAATGGCATAATAAATACTCAGAAGTACTTGAAGGTAGATGAGTTCCCAATGTTATTCAAAGTCCGGGCAACAGATTCAGCTGATCCCAGTGTTTTCAGCGAAGCTTCTGTAGAAGCTATGGTTCTGGATGAGAATGACTTCTCTCCTATCTTCACAATGTCCTTGCTGCATGCAAGCCTGAAAGAAGTAAGAAAATGCTAATCTTCACAGCATGAAATAAAACCCTGAAAGAACTAATATGACACTAAAAATGAAAGTACCCACAGTATAAAAGGCTCTGCTTCATGAGTCACTGGACTGGCAGAGGGGCTGTTGAATCATTCACTTATACATCACTGGCTCTAGTTTAGACCAAGCTGGGAGTGTTCCCTAACTGATGATTATTTATAATGTTAATTTATTTGTGACATTTGAATCCCACATTTTCCCAAACAAGTTTGGGTTCAATGTGGCTAACATTGAACATTTATAAAAATATTCTACAATTTATAAAGAGTTATGATTGACATGAAAAAGATAACAATGCATTTACATCACAAAGATTGAGTAGCAGGAGTAAGGTAACGAGTTTATCAGAAAGTTAACAACTAATTGACATTGATAAAGGATTTGCTGAACAAGAATGCTTTCAACAATTTACAAAATTGTAGGTAATCTGTAATATATCTTAATCGTTTTGGTGGAGAATTCCAGTGAGTGCAGGAAGCTGCAAACAGCGTCATTCTGGTGAAAGACCTTTGGTTTCTTTTTCAATGTTGCTTTTGAGACCAAGTTAAGTTATATGTCTGGGTACTTTGACATATAGGATACATTGAGTATTTCTTTCTTTGCAATTCTTCAGATTCCTGATGCAGGCTTTGGGGGCTGAAACACAATTCGTGCCAAGTCTAATGAAGACTGAATAAGAGATCTGGTAGCACTTTTTGTTGTGAAACCCCCTTTTTTTGGTCACCTCCACTATTTTGTTTTTCTATGTGATACCCATGGAGGGTATTTTTTTCTGTTTTTTGGTGGCATCATATAAAGCCACCATTCCATATCATCTAGCTGATCAATCCATAGACTGGTGGGTTGTGTCCATCTACCAGCAGGTGGAGATAGAGAGCAAACTTTTGCCTCCCTATATGTGGTCATGTGCTGCCGGAAACTCCCCAGTATGTTCTCTATCTCAGCAGGTGGTGGTCACACACAGCAGCAGCTCTGGCTAGGCCTCCAAGCCTAATCCTTAGGTTTTGTTGAGGCCTGGGGTTGAGGGCTCTTTTGAGCAAGTGCAAACCTGGTGGTGCCAGGTCCCTCCTTTTCTCCCCCCTCCCGCTGGCTCCGTTTAAAAAAAAAAAAAAAAAATTTTAAACGTCTTTAAAGGCGTTTAATTCGACGTTTCTTTAAACGTTCATTGCAGCTACTCACTGGGACACCAGTTCGTTACAGCTCGGAGCGGCAAGCAGGTAATTTTACCTTTTTATAGCGGGCAGGGGGTTCCCCGATTCTTCTCCTCGTGGCATATGGCGTCGGAGGGCGAGGGCGCAAAGGGTCGCTCCCCGGATCGCTGGAGCGCTTCTAGAGGGGATGCGGGGGTTTTACAACCTGATTCGCCCTTGATGGGTGACAGTTTAGTGACCGATGAATGTCCCGGTCGTTCCTCCGGCGTGGCGGTTTTTTCCCGCCATAAACGCCCATCCCCCGCTCCTCGCCTCCGCCATCTTGGCCGGCCACGCGGCTCGGACGGCTTCTTCGTGGGCCACCCTTGAGGTTGGAGACATTAATGCCATGAACGCCCTTAATTTGGGCGACGGCACAAGCGGCTAAAGTTAAGCGCCGTTCTTCCCGCGCGGCTCCTTCGCGGAGTTTCGCGCCGGACGCCATTTTGGATGCGCAGCATGTCTCTCCCCCGCTATTGCGAGCGCCGGTTGAGAGTGCGTCTAGGGCTGTTGCCCAGGCTGCGGAAGTGCACAGTCTGGGGGGTTTCTCCCCCGAGTTTGTTTTGCTGCTGCATCAGGCTTTCCTCATGCAAAACGCTGCCCCTGCTCCCTCTTCTGATAAAGAGGTTGAGGTTCCCAGAGGTAAACGCCCTCGGGTTGATTTCCAGGCCTTGGAGGACTTTGTCTCCTCCGATGTAGATGAGGGCAGCGTGTCTGAGGTCTCCCAACGGTCCTTTGCGGATTCCTTGGAGGAGATAGATCCCCGCTCGGATGGAGCGGATGACCCCTCTGCAGCGCGGCTTTTTAGCCCAGAGGATTTGCCCAACCTGTTTTTACAGGCCATGGACACTTTGAAGATTTCCTCTCCGGAGGACGTCTCTCCCTCAGCCCCTGTTGGCTCTGCCATTATGCTGGGGACGAAGCGCCCGCCTAGATCCTTCCACGTGCATGATGCCATGCACACCTTAATTGCGGCTCAATGGGATGTCCCGGAAACGAGCCTTAAAGTGGCTAGGGCTATGTCCCGCCTCTATCCTTTGGCTGTGAGTGAACGTGAGGCCTATCTGTGGCCTACCGTGGATTCTTTAATCACTGCGGTGACTAAGAAAACGGCGTTGCCGGTGGAAGGTGGCACGGCCCTAAAGGACGCCCAAGACAGAAGATTGGAGGCGGCCTTAAGGTCGTCCTTTGAGGCAGCTGCTTTAAGTTTGCAGGCCTCAGTTTGCGGCTCCTATGTGGCCAGGGCGTGCCTGACTATGGTGCAGCGGGCTTCCCCCTCGGATCTTTCCTTGAGGGCTGATTGGCCGGCCCTGGAATCGGGCTTAGCCTATTTGGCAGACTTGCTGTATGATGTCTTGAGAGCCTCAGCTAAAGGCATGGCTCAGACAGTCTCTGCGCGGCGGTGGCTTTGGCTGAAACATTGGTCTGCTGACCACGCCTCTAAATCCCGCCTGGCTAGATTGCCTTTTAAAGGCAAGCTGCTCTTTGGGGTCGAGCTGGACAAAATCGTGACCGATCTCGGCACGTCTAAGGGCAAGAAATTACCAGAGGTCAGGGCTCGGGCTAGTACTCGTCCCGGTACCTCCAGAGGACGGTTGCTGGAAGCCCGTCGGTACCGCCCGGGCAAGTCGGGTTCCTCTGCCCCCTCTTCCTTCAAGAGGAATTTCTCCCCCAAGCAGCATTCCTTTCGCAGAGACCGCCGTCCCGGAGGTGCTCCCTCCGGTCCTCCCCCAGGGTCTCGTACCCAATGACGGGGCCTTGGTCCACGCCCCAGTGCAGATTGGAGGACGGCTGTCCTCGTTTCTGGGCGAGTGGACCACTGTAACTTCAGACGCGTGGGTGCTGGAAGTCATCAGAGACGGCTACAAGCTAGAGTTCTGCCAACCCTTAAGAGACGGGTTTGTACTCTCTCCCTGCAAGTCTCCGGTCAAGCTGTGGCAGTGCAGCAGACCTTGGACAACCTGATCCGCCTGGGTGCGGTCGTTCCGGTGCCAAAAAATCAGATTGGCAAGGGACGTTACTCCATTTACTTTGTGGTTCCAAAGAAAGGAGGTTCTGTCCGGCCTATCCGCGACCTCAAAGGGGTCAATCGGGCCTGGAAAGTGAGGCACTTTCGCATGGAGACTCTCCGCTCTGTTATAGCGGCAGTGAAGGCAGGAGAGTTCTTGGCTTCCTTGGACATCAAGGAAGCGTACCTGCATATTCCCATCTGGCCTCCTCTCCAACGCTTTCTGCGTTTTACAGTCCTGAGACGACACTTCCAGTTCAGAGCCCTCCCTTTCGGGTTGGCTACTGCTCCGCGGACCTTTTCCAAAGTAATGGGGGTCATAGCGGCCTTCCTGCTAAAGGAAGGAGTACAAGTCCATCCTTATCTGGACGACTGGTTGATCCGAGCCCCCTCTTATGCAGAGTGCGGCAAAGCTATGGACCGGGTAGTTGCTCTTGTGAGCTCTCTGGGATGGATCATCAACTGGAAGAAGAGCCAGCTGCGCCCGACTCAGTCCCTGGAGTATCTGGGAGTTCGATTCGACACCCAAGTGGGCAGAGTGTTCCTGCCAGACAATCGGATTGTCAAGCTTCAGGCTCAGGTGGACTAGTTCCTAGTAGCCTCTCCTATTCGGGCTTGGGACTACGTGCAGCTGTTGGGCTCTATGACGGCCACGATGGAAGTAGTGCCCTGGGCCAGGGCTCATATGAGACCACTACAGCTATCTCTGCTGCTGCGCTGGACTCCGATGTCGGAGGATTATGCTGTGCGCCTTCCCATGGACCCAGCAGTGCGCAAGGCGCTGAGCTGGTGGACGCAGACAGACAAGTTGTCTGCAGGATTGCCTCTGGTGACCCCGGAGTGGATTGTCGTCACGACAGACGCCTCTTTGATGGGCTGGGGAGCCCACTGCTTGGGAAGGACAGCGCAGGGGCTCTAGTCTCCTGCAGAGGCAAGTGGTCTATCAACCTCCTGGAACTCAGAGCCATTCGGTTGGTGTTATTGGAGTTCATCCCGGTACTGGTGTTGTAGCCTGTACGGGTCCTGTCGGACAATGCCACGGCTGTGGCCTATATCAACCGCCAGGGAGGTACCAAGAGCGCCCCTCTAGCCAAGGAGGCTATGAGTCTTTGCCAGTGGGCGGAAGCGAACCTGGAGCAGCTTTCAGCGGCCCACATTGCCGGAGTCATGAATGTCAAGGCGGACTTTCTCAGTCGCCATACCTTGGAGCCCGGAGAGTGGCAACTATCTGCTCAGGCGTTCTTGGACATCACGAAGCGCTGGGGCCAGCCGAGCCTAGATCTGTTGGCGTCATCGGCCAATTGCCAAGTGCCGCGCTTTTTCAGCAGAGGACGGGACCCTCGATCCCTGGGAGTAGATGCTCTTCTCCAACAGTGGCCGACACAAGAGCTCCTCTATGTGTTCCCGCCCTGGCCCATGTTGGGCAGGGTGCTAGACCGGGTGGCAAAGCATCCCGGCAGGGTAATCCTGGTGGGTCCGGATTGGCCCAGACGTCCCTGGTATGCGGACTTGATCAGGCTCTCAGTCGACGATCCTCTGCGGCTGTCAGTGGAGCAGGGCCGGTTACATCAGGGTCCCGTGGTGATGGAGGATCCCTCTCCCTTTGGTCTTACGGCCTGGCTATTGAGCGGCAGCGTCTGAGGAAGAAGGGCTTCTCAGACAAGGTCATCGCCACTATGCTGAGAGCGAGGAAACGCTCTACTTCTACTGCTTACGCCAGGGTTTGGCGTATCTTTGCAGCATGGTGTGAAGCAGGCTCACTTTCTCCCTTCACTGCTCCAATTTCTTCAGTGTTGGCGTTCCTGCAAGAAGGTCTGGAGAAAGGCCTGTCGCTCAGTTCCCTTAAAGTCCAGGTAGCGGCTCTGGCTTGCTTCAGGGGCCGCCTGAAGGGTGCTTCCCTGGCTTCGCAGCCAGATGTGGTGCGCTTTCTCAAGGGAGTTAATCACCTGCGCCCTCCTCTGCACTCAGTGGTGCCTGCGTGGAATCTCAACCTGGTGCTAAGAGCATTGCAGAAGCCGCCTTTTGAACCCTTGTCGAGGGCATCTCTGAAAGACCTGACGTTGAAAGCAGTCTTTTTGGTGGCTATCACTTCAGCCAGAAGAGTTTCCGAGCTCCAGGCGCTCTCATGTCGAGAGCCTTTTCTGCAGTTCACTGAGGCAGGAGTGACTATTCGCACAGTGCCTTCCTTCCTGCCCAAGATTGTTTCTCGCTTCCATGTGAATCAGCAGCTCTGTCTCCCTTCCTTTCATAGGGAGGACTACCCAGAGGAGTACTCTGCTCTTAAATATCTGGATGTGAGACGAGTCATCTTCAGATACTTGGAAGTGACCAATGATTTCCGGAAATCGGATCATCTGTTTGTCCTGTTTGCAGGTCCTCGTAAGGGTCTGCAGGCTGCTAAGCCTACAGTGGCAAGATGGGTCAAGGAAGCCATTGCAGCGGCTTATGTGGCCGCGGGGAAGGTGCCGCCTATCCAGCTGAAGGCTCACTCCACGAGAGCTCAGGCGGCCTCGATGGCAGAGGCCGGATCCGTCTCCTTGGAAGAGATATGCAAGGCGGCAACTTGGGCTTCGGCTCATACATTCTCCAAGCATTACCGTTTGACTGTGGCTGCACGGGCGGAGGCCCGGTTTGGAGCTTCAGTGTTGAGGTCAGGGATTTCAATGTCCCGCCCTGGGTGAGTACTGCTTCGGTACATCCCACCAGTCTATGGATTGATCAGCTTGATGATATGGAAGGTAAAATTATGTATAATCATACCTGATAATTTTCTTTCCATTAATCATAGCTGATCAATCCATAGCCCCTCCCAGATATCTGTTCTGTTTTTATTCTGGTTGCATTTCAGGTTCAAGTTTAGTCTTCAGTTATTTCAGAAAGACTTCGTGTTCAAGTTCTTTCACTTGGATTCTTCAAGAGTTGAGACGAGTTTGTGTTACAGTGAGCTGCTGCATTCCTCTCCCCTCCGTTTTACGGGGCTGGATTGAGACATAAATTCTGCCGGCACTCCCTCCCGCTTCGTGCGGCTGTAGGGCAGCTTTGTACCCCTCCCGCTTTGGCGGTGTTAGGGTCAGTCAGCTCCTCCCGCGGTTGCGGTTGCAGGATAAGCCAGATCCCCCCGCATTGGCGGGTGTGGTGTCCCTCCCCCGCTCCGCGGGGATGAGCTGGACGGATTCCCCTCCCCCACTTGTGTGGGGATGAGCTGGGTTAATTCCCCTCCCCCGTTTCGGCGGTGGTGAGCTGGGCAGAGTGTCCCTTCGTGGGTGTAATTCTCTAAGTGCTGAGTCCTGCGGATGGAGCTTTGATATCGACATACTGAGGAGTTTCCGGCAGCACATGACCACATATAGGGAGGCAAAAGTTTGCTCTCTATCTCCACCTGCTGGTAGATGGACACAACCCACCAGTCTATGGATTGATCAGCTATGATTAATGGAAAGAAAATTATCAGGTATGATTATACATAATTTTACCTTAGAGCTGGTACTTTAACAGCTGGTACTTCTGGAAATGCTAGTGGCTGAATGACTATAGAAACTGAATGCTTATCTCAGACCTTAAAAGTAGGCCCTCCAGGAAAGGGTAGTACATTGGACAGTGTATGAAAATGTCATAGTTGTCCATGCTGAAAGCACCAAGGAGGTGATTCTAGAAGAGTTATGTTTTGTTTACTTTGAAAATCAGCATGTATGTGTACATAGCAATTTTATTTATATGCCACAGCACACAGAGATTTCAAGGAGGTGTATTCTGCTCACGGTTTGGTTAGATCTTCAAAGTATGTGGTATTCTGTATTTTAGAATGGCATTATACGTATATCCTATAACATTTCCCCATTGCATTTAACCTGCTGCAAATCACATACAGCTTTTGGCAATTTTTTTTTCTCTGGATCCAGGAAAGCTTAAGGGTGGGATTGCATTTACCTCTCTGGGTTCAAAATCACCTGTAACTGCAAAACATTTGAGCTTTAGCAACTGGCCCTTTAACGCATTCCCTCCGGACATGCAGTTTTCCAAAACTGTCACTTGTAAGAGACACCACCATTTATGTCTCATGCAGCACTACTTAACACATGCAAACCTCCAAGGAGACTGCTCTTTTTTAAAATGTATTCTTCTGTAAAATTACTGTTGTGTGTGGCACCCAGCTTTGACATCTAGCTGCTGCGTGGCACAACAATTGTACATCACAATGCTGGGAGCTAATGAGTGCGGGGGTCTGGATATCTCCTCACTTTCCCTCATTGGCTCCCAATGTTCTGATATACAGCTGCCTGAGTCACGCAGTATTTGTACATCACTAGACTGACTGAGAGAGAGGGAGGGAGGGAGCTGGATCCCTGCCCTTTCTTTCCCTACTTGAGGGATTAAGTGAATGCAGTGGCAGTGGCACACAATTTAAAAAGATACAGTTGGATAACTGTGCACCTAAATGGAGTGATGTTGCTGACAAAGCCAATTAATACATTGCATTTAAATGGAGTGTGCGCTTATAGATGGTGTGCCAAATTGAAGTAAATTGTCATTGGAATGAATGGAAAAAATGGGACTAGAGCAAGTGGAGTGCATTTATCCAATGTGCATTTAGTTCAAAACTGTTTATTAAAAGAATAACAAGGTATATCTAAACAAGCAAAAAAATACCAACTGTACAGGGAGCTTAGTTTCTTATAGCACCCTGTCGTGATCAAACCATATAAAGTCAGTCCACCCATCAGGCCTTTTACTTCCCCCCCCCCCCCCCAATCCCATCCCCTCCCCCACAAAACCAAAGAAATACCACAAACCAATTAAGTGGAACCAAGAAAAGTTCCAAGAACTCTACTATCCTCTGCCAGCTGTACACATATGATTCAGAATCAAACTCCTTGCCATCTGTGTGAAAGATTGTAAATATGGATCCCACACAGATAGATAATTGTACTCTCTTTTCACTGAAAGTGCTGCATTCCTCGTCTCCAACAATGCCAGAAGATAAACCCTGGCTCGCCAGGTCCAAACAGGTAGAGGCTCCAAGGACACCCAAGAACCTAGGATGCATTTTTTCTCTACTACAATAAACTTTCGAATTGGCGTCTTTTGTGGCCCACCCAAGCCACCCAACCTCTCCATTAAATCAAATATAACCAATTCCCTTGTGAAGGTAATATGAGCATGCAATAAAGAGCTCACATATAAAGCAATGGCAGACCAGTAACTTTGTATCAAAGAACAATCCCACAAGCCGTATTATCTCTGCCTATGCACCCAACACACTTGGGAGAAGCCAATCTGCCTGCCCTATACATTTGCACTTGGGTGAAATAGGCCTGATGGAGCACACTCTTTCAAGTCAGCTCCCCAGACCAACCAGGATATGCCATGAATGGCTCTAGTTATATCCCACTGTACCAATGATGTCCCCAGGTCAAATTCCCATCTAGCTTTAACTCCCCACCTCTGATAATCTTTCCTTCCTGCCAAGGGCTGGATTGATTTAAAAAGTCCCGATATTGTGATCTGGACTTTAATAACCTAAATGAAGCACTAGCATCTATTGCTTCATGGCTTACTGATAATCGTCTTGTTCTTAACCCAGCTAAGACCATCGCATGATGGATAACAGGGACCCTTACTTCAACATCCTAGGTTCCTCAGCTCCCAAACTCTCCAGTCCCTTTGGTAACCCACTTCAGGAATCTTGGAATTATACTCGATCAAGAGCTTTCGTTTACTCAACAAATTTCAGCCCTAGCCAAAGCAGCTTTTTGTTTCTTATGCGAGTTCAAAACTGTCAGACTTTATTTAGATGAGTCATTGCAAGTGACTCTCCTCTACATTCTAGTCCTGTCACATTTGGACTATTGCAGCACTATCTACTCTGGTCTTCCAAAATACTCTACACATCATCTTCAAAATACTGCTATTCGTATTTACACCCATGCTTCCAAATTTGACTGAATAACACGCCATGTCTCCTGCACTCTGCGAGATACTCCCACTTTTGAGAGTCATCTCCCACACTCCTGCTGGGGAGCCAATAACTCCCATTCAGCAGCCATCCCCTCCATTGGCAGCAGGAAATGCTTTAAGACATTACCCTGCTGCAGTGAGGCCAGTCTCATGAGAAGAGCTGCATCACAGCTCTTATCATAAGACTGTGCTCCTCCTGCAGCGGAAGCAGAAGGGGAGGTGGACAGGTTGTGAGAATATATGCCTGATGTCCTGCAGAACTGAGGTGTGCTAGGGGGTGGATCCAGAAGATAGAGTGGGAAGGGCTGGAAACGTACCTTAAAATCTCCCTCTCAAAAATCAAGCCCCTTTGGCAGCACTGCAACTTTTCCAGTTGTAGCTCAAGGCGAATTACATTCAGGTACAATAGGTATTTCATTTGTTTTACTAGCTATTTAGATATTAAGTTTAAATCTGGCCATGACATACAGCATCCTTGAACTTCTTTCTTGATTTAAATTCTTAGGAGGAGCCAATTTCTATCCAAATTGTTCAGCTGAAGGCACTGGATAATGACACAGGAAGAAACGGTTTTCTTACATATGGTATCCAGAGTGGAGATGCCGAAAAGTTCAGAATAAATGCAACTAATGGAATAGTTTATGCAGACATCTCATTTGATTATGAAGAGGGACCTCCAGAGTATCAGGTTTGACTCATGAAGCTTGGAAAAGATGAAGAGTAAAATTAATATAATACTGTCATGTTTCGTATATAACTTTATTGCTAACACTTTCACGGTGGAAAATATTATACAGCTTCATTGACTGGCACATCCTCTGCCAGTATTCCTGTTATATTGTCAGCAGATAAAATGGAACAGCTACAGTGTTCGCTCTAAGCTGCACCTTTTCTTAAGCCATCAAGCAACAGTTCTTGTCTGCCACACAGCAGGGACACGTCCCTCCCTCCGCCACCACTGCCACTGCTGCTGCTTCTTCAGACCAGCAGCAGCAGCAAACCAAGCTACAGCTGTCCTGGAGATTTCTCCCAATAAGCACAACTAGAGGCCCCGCCCCCTCTGACATCACCTTCCTGTTCCAAGGCAGAGCCAGCAGCCCACATATGGAGAGTGCAGCCCCACAATGGATGTAGGTTGGTTTCCACTGCTGCTTCTGATCTGGAGAAGTACCACCAGTGGCAGCAGGGAGAGAGACAGATGCCAGATGAAAGTGAGGAGAGAGAGGGGATTGACACTAGATGGAAGGGGGATAGAAAGAGGGCATATGCTGGATGGAAGGAGGCAGAGCAGAGACAGATGATAAATGGTGGATAGAAGGGAAGGGGAGAGAAAGAGAGCAGATACTGGAGGGAAGGGGAAGGAAGAGGGCAGATACTGGACATGTGGGGGGGGGGGAGGAAAAGGATAAAGTTAGTGAGAGACTGGGGAATAAGAGGAAGTGGAATAGGAGAACTGAGAAAGAGATAGAAAACTGTGGTAGACACTGTAAAAAGAAGGAAATTGATGACTGGCTGGTAAGAAAGAATGAATTCTGTACAGATTCAGAAAAATAAATTGAAGGAAGTTGAAAGGAAAGAGAGGAGAGAAAAGTGGCAAATGGTCAGGAAATACTGCAAATACTGTCTTGTTTAATATGTTGTGTTATTTTGCCATGCATTTTTTGGGGGGTGTATATCTGTAGAGTGTATATAGTATGCATAACACCATCAGTAACAGAGATCCTGGGGGAGGCAGCTGGTAACCAGGAAGGGGTCCTTCCCTGCTGTGTTTAAAAGTGCCCCCATTTTTTTAAGAGTGGTGCTTGTACAGGGGGAGCAGTGCTCTTTCTAAGCTGTGCTAAATATCCAGTAGCTGAATAAAATTCAGAGCAGCTATAAATATATAGCTAAACTACAGGCAAACAAGTACAGAAAGGAGCAGAGGATGGCCCATGGAACTCTTTCCAACCTTCCTGCAAGTATTTATTTGTGTGTTTATGTGTGCGCGCTTCTTTGTGTGTATCTGTAAGAAGTGCTCACAGGGTAATGTAATGGAAAATTTTTGTCCATGTCATATTTTGCTCACGTCAACTCATTCTTTAGAGGGAATATTGAACAGCTGGTGGACCATTTCTTTTGCAGCAGACGGAAAATTTTCCACATGACTTTTAAAAAAAAAGAAGGCACCTAAAATTGCTAAATTTGTAGATACTTTGCAAAACCCTAATTTTTATTGCAGGTCATGCGTTAATGTCCCTATTAGCGCGTGGTACCTGCAGAAAGTTAACACAGGACCACTTACTGCATCCCATAGGAGATGCTAAAAGGGGCATAATCGAATAGGGCCGGCCATCTCCGGGGCCGGCTCTGTAAATGGGCGGAGCCAACCATATTTTTGAAAAAGATGGCCAGCCATCTTTTTTTTCGATAATACGGTTGGGGCCGGCCAAATCTCGACATAAATGTTGAGATCGCCGGGTTTGGGATGGCCGGCTTCGGTTTTCACCCATAATGGAAACCGAAGCCGACCATCTCAGATCCGGCCAAATCCAAGCCACTTGGTCGTGGGAGGGGCCAGCATTTGTAGTGCACTGGTCCTCCCTGACATGCCAGGACACCAACCAGGCACCCTAGGGGGCACTGCAGTGGACTTCAAAAATAGCTCCCAGGTGCATAGCTCCCTTACCTTGTGTGCTGAGCCCCCCAAATCCCCCCCAAAACCCACTCCCCACAACTGTACACCACTACCATAGCCCTTAGGGATGAAGGGGGCACTTAGATGTGGGTACAGTGGGTTTTGGGGGGGGTTGGAGAGCTCAATATTTACCACCACAAGTGTAACAGGTAGGGGGGGATGGGCCCACCTGCCTGAAATGCACTGCACCCACTTAAACTGCTCCAGGGACCTGCATACTGCTGTCAGGGAGCTGGGTATGACATTTGAGGCTGGCAAAAAAATATTTTTTTTTAATTTGTTTTTTGGGTGGGAGGGGGTTGGTGACCACTGGGGGAGTAAGGGGAGGTCATCCCCGATTCCCTCCGGTGGTCATTTGGGGCTCCTTTTTGAAGCTTAGTCGTGAAAAAAAAGGGACCAAGTAAAGCCGGCGAAATGCTCGTCAAGTCTGGCTTTCTTTTTTCCATTATCGGGCGAAGCTGGCCATCTTGTGAGCACGCCCCATCCTGCCTTCACTACCCTACTGACACGCCCCCTTGAAGTTTGGCTCGCTCCGCGACGGAAAGCAGTTGAAGCCGGCCAAAATCGGCTTTCGATTATACCGATTTGGCTGACTTCAGGAGATTGCCGGCCATCTCCTGATTTGTGTCGGAAGATGGCCGGCGATCTCCTTCGAAAATAAGCTGGTAAGTGTACCCACATTAACTCTGTATTAGCTAGTTAGTGCTCACTAAATATAATGCGCTAGCTGGCTAACAGTTCCACGCCCAATCAGAGAAAAAAAACCCAGAAAAAGTGCAGTAATGTGCATTAACGGCAAACTATCTCACAACCCCTCAACGCATTTGTGAGGTAGCTTGTTACTGCATGCTAATCACATGTTTAGTGCTTAACACCCAGAATAAAGAATGCCAATTGGGGCCTTTTCTGTGGATTCAGTGACATTGACATAGGCTGCCATATGAGAGAGATTGGACTTTCATACATGAACTTTTGGTTTCATAACCTGAGTAGAGTCCAGTTCCTGTTCAACTAGAAGCCCAAAAGAGCAGGAGAAAATTGCCAGACCCTCAAAAAAATTGTCAGGACTTGAAAATCATGACTTAACGAACGATAGACCAATGCCTTGAAAATCAGACCAAGTAAAGATTTGTTTATGGTAGTGGACTCTGGAGGTAATAAAGAAGCTTCAGAGGTAATGGAGAAAAAAACATTTTAACTGGGATTTCAAAGTAGTGATATAATCAGCACCCAAAAAAGAAGAGTGTTTCAAATTTTATTGACAAAGAGCAAAATGGTTCTTCCACTAAAAGTTCTTAGACTGGAAATGGGGTATTGTGGAAATGTGAACTTTAAGAGAAAATTAATGATGCATAGGTATTTATATGTCTCTATCATATCTCCCCCCCCCCCCCCCAATCTTTCTTCCAAAGTATACATATTGAGAACTTTAAATCTGTCACCATACGCTATATGATGAAGACCACTGACCATTTTAGTTGCCAACCTCTGGACTGATTCTATCCTGTTTATATCTTTTTGAAGGTGCGGTCTCCAGAATTATACACAATATTCTAAATGAGGTCTCACCAGAGTCTTATATAGGGGCATCATCATCTCCATTTTCCTACTGACCATTCCTCTCCCTGTGCACTCAAGCATCCTTCTAGCTTTCACCATCGCCTTTTCTACCTTTTGGCCATTTTAAGATCATCATATACAATCACACCCAGGTCCCGCTCCTCTTTCATGCACAAAAGTTCTTCACCGCTAAACTGTTCCTTGGGTCTTTGCAGCCCAAATGCATGACCCTGCATTTTTTAGCATTAAATCTTAACTGCTAAATTGCAAACCATTCCTCTAGCTTCGCTAAGTCCTTCCTCATGTTATCCATACCATCAGGGGTGTCTACCCTATTGCAGAATTTGGTATCATCCACAAAGAAGCAAACCTTATCAGATAGCCCTTCAGCAATATCTCTTACAAAAATGTTAAAAATAACCAGCCCAAGAACCAAACCTTGCAGCACATCCTTTTCCTCAGAACAAGCTCCATTTACCACTGCCCTCTGTCGCCTTCCACTCAACCAGTTCCTAACCCAGTCAGTTACTTTAGGGCCCATACCGAGGGCGCTCAATTTATTAGTCTATATGGAACCACTAGTAAAAAAGGCCCGTTTCTGACACATATGAAACGGGCGCTAGCAAGGTTTTCCTCATAATGTGTATGTTTTGGAGAGTGTATGTGAGAGTGACTGTGTGTGATAGAGAGAGTGAAAGTGTGAGTGTGTGTGAGAGAGAGAGTGAGTCTGGGTGTGAGCGTGTCTGTGAGAGAGTGTGTGTGTGAGAATGAGAGTGTGTGCAATTGCGTATGGGAGACACAGTGTGATAGAGAGAGAGAGAGTGTGTTTCACACAGATACAGTGTGTGCGTGAATGAGAGTGTGTGTGAGGCACAGATTGTCTGTGAGACTGAGTGTATGAGACCAAGCGAGTATGTAAGTGACTGTGTGACACATAGAGAGTGAATGTGATACAATGTGAGACATAGAGTGTATGAGAGTGAGAGACAGAAACACATTGTCTGTGAGAGAGAGAGTGTATGTGTGTGTGACAGAGATACCTCCCTCCCTCCCTCTCTCTCTATGGTGTCAGGCCCCCCTCTTTCTCTGGTGTCTGAGATTGCTGCCACTGCACCTAAGCAATTGGTGTGCTGGAGGAGAGGAAGAGAGAGAGAGTGTGTGTGTGGGGGATGGGGGGGATGTGTTGGAGGGGTTCAGCTTGGAAGAAGAGGGGTGTGGGGGATTCTGGATGCGCTGCCAGATGAAAGTAAGTGAGTATGTGTGTGTGTGTGTGGGGGGGGGGGGGGTTCAGGAAGCAATGGCAGATGACAGAGTGAGGGAGTGTGTGTGTGTGTGTGGGGGGGCAGGGGGTACAGGAAGCGCTGCCAGATGAGAGAGTGAGTGTGTGTGTATGGGGTTTCATGAAGCGCTCCCATCCTTGAACCCCTCCCCACCTCAGTCCCCTTCTCTCATTCAAGAACCCCCTCCCCAGTCTCTCCCATCCAAAAACCCCAGTGCCCTTCCCACCCTTCCCCTTCAAGCATCCAAGAACCCCCTCCCCCATCCTTGAACCCCCTCCCCACCTCAGTCTCCTTCTCCCATTCAAGAACCCCCTCCCCAGTCTCTCCCATCCAAAAACCCCAGTCCCCTCCCCACTCGTCCTCTTCAAGTATCCAAGAACCCCCTCCCCACCTCAGTCCCCTTCTCCCATTCAAGAATCCCAGTCCTCTCCCCATCCGTCCCCTTCTCCCATCCAAGAACCCCCTCCCCAG
This sequence comes from Microcaecilia unicolor, assembly GCF_901765095.1. NCBI lineage: Eukaryota > Metazoa > Chordata > Amphibia > Gymnophiona > Siphonopidae > Microcaecilia > Microcaecilia unicolor. The sequence goes on along the minus strand of NC_044033.1, from coordinate 93,033,386 downwards.
TCTCTCCCATCCAAGAACCCCAGTCCCCTCCCCACCCGTCCCCTTCAACTATCCAAGAACCCCCTCCCCACCCCCTTCTGCTTCTCCCATCCATGAACCCCTCCCACCTCAGTCTCCTTCCCATTTGAGAACCCCCTCCCCCCCACCTGAGAGCCCCACACCCTTCTCCCATCTGAGTCCCTCCCCACCTACCAGCTCCATTCTCCTGCCGCCCAGGCCCACCACCCTCACTGCCTTAAAAAAAAAAACAATTTGAAGCACTGGAGTAACAGGCAGCAGCGCCTTGCGTCTGCCCTTCTACTAAAAATCTCTTCCACGACGTCATTGGGCCTTCCCACATTGAGTCCCACCCGCCCTCGCGGTAATTGGAAGTTACCTGAGAGGAGGGCGGGACTCAATGTGGGAAGGCCCAATGACGTCGTCGAAGAGATTTTTAGTAGAAGGGCAGACGCGAGGCGCTGCTGCCTGTTACTCCAGCGCTTCAAATTGGGTTTTAAAGGCAGGACAGCGCCGGGAGCGGACTCGCAGCACCCCCCACCCGCTGACATCTGAGGCGCCTCCACCACGTCGCCGTCGCGCGTTGCTGGGAGAGGACTCGGAGCACCCCCCCACCTGCTGACATCTGGGGCGGAGCGCCCCCACCACGTCGCCGTCGCGCGTTGCTGAAATTGGGAGGGAGGGAGAGTGGTGCTCGGACGGTCGGGGCGGGGCTACCTGAGGAGCGCGCGGCGCGGTTGGTAGCCAGCATTTCCTTGGCAGGGGGAGGAGTAGGGAAACACGCTCCGCGTGTTTCCCTACTCCTCCCCCTTCCTTGATGCGGTCCCTGCTTTCATTTTTCTGTTGGTTTTCCGCCCTCGACGTCATGATGTTTGACGCGAGGGCGGGGCAGCAAGTCGTTCAGTGGCTTCACCACCACGAACTTACGAACCGTTCTGGGAGTCTGAGTGACTTCAGAACGTTGTCCTCAGAACGTTGAGGGTGCCTTTTATTATATTAGAAGATGTTAGAGGCTTTGCTAAAATCTAAATATACCACATCTACAGCTCTCACTCAATCCAACTCTCTGGTCACCCAAAGACATTAATCAGATTTGTCAGGCAAGACCTGTCTCTAATGAAATCAAGTTGCCTCAGGTCCTGTAATCCATTGGATTGCAAAAACTTTGCTATTCTGTATTTAAATGTTTAGGAGTTTTGTAATGGTGAAATGAATGCCTGACCTCAGAGTGGGGGAACTGCAATCTAGTCAGCAAGATGTTGGTTATGCTTCTGTCTATGATAATCTGTAGTATAATAATTCTTACCAACCCTATATGAAGAAATTCTCAGGAGATTGTAATGTAATGAGGATACAATTTTATTATTATCACAGCAAACAAACACAAATGATTGTATCTATATATTATACTATAGTATTATTTCTCTTTAGGTATACCCACACAGCCATTAGTCTCTTTTCTTTTGTGTCTTATAGAATGATTCATTGCAGCCATTCTCTTAGAAAAATGTCTGTTTCTAACTTTCCTTCAATGCCCTCTTACCCCCTTTTCCTGCTTGTATGGCTATATTTGCATTAACTGATACAAAAACAAAGACAGCACACTAGAATAAAAACGGAAATTGCACAAATGCTGTTCTCTGTAAAGAGAAAAAAAAATCAACCAAGCCAAGGATCTCAGGTTCTGCCTCACCTCTTTCTGGAGGTCTTTTACCAAACATTAGCTCAAATTATCTGCAGCAGGGCCCATAGGAATAAAATGGGCCCTGCTGCAGATAACTCAAGCTAATCTTTAGTAAAAGACCCCCTCAATTAGGATAAGTCAGGGGGCAGCTCATAAATATGAGGTTCTACCCTGAGGTCTCCAGCCACTCAGACAAACAGGACCAGATAACTTCAATCTCTTCTCCCACGGGTGGTTAAAGGTTGGTGGACTTTCTGTTTGTCTTAGCCTTTCAGCTTCACAAGCTGGGTATTTAACCTGGTTACTCTACCTTCACCCCACTACCCCATCATCTTTATTTCTCTCCTTATATACAGTGGTTGCTTACATAGCCAGTTCATTTCCAGGACATATGTCAGTACAGAATAGAAAAACATGTTTGTTTTCCTACTGTAAAAGAGAAACATACAGATGGTTCTTGTCATTAAGTGGGGTCCTATCTGTGTTACCCATTTCAGGGCACTGTCACTGCATAACTTCTTTTCAGGGGGTCAGCTTGACTTGTTTTTGCAATTCTCAGAAAAATATGTTCTTCTCTGTTTCAAAATGTATACAAACGTCTATGTGGTAATTTCCATCAGAAGATACGTACCAAACAAAAATCCTAACCCTTTCTTCCTGAATAATATACCAGTTAAAAATAGTTCAAATAAAAATACCTATATGCCAATTAAAAATACCCCCCACCCCCCAATTTAACCTAACACTTTTAAAGGTGTTGAAAGTAATGAATTTCTTCATAAGAAGACACAATAATGGACAAGACTAAGACCAGAGCGATGGTGAGAAATAGGGTGATGTGGAGGGGCATAATTGAATGGGGCGCCCAAGTTTTCATGAGGGCGTCCTCGCAGGACAGCCCCGCGAAGGGGCAGGGAAGCCTGTATTATCGAAACAAGATGGGCGTCCATCTTTCGTTTCGATAATATGGTCGGGGACTCCCAAATCTCAACATTTAGGTCGACCTTAGAGATGGTAAACCTAAATGTTGAGCTGGTCAACATTAGAGATGGTTGTCCCTGGTTTTCAGCCATAATGGAAACCAAGGACGTCCATCTCAAAGAGGACCAAATCCAAGCCCTTTGGTCGTGGGAGGAGCCAGAATTTGTAATGCACTGGTCCCCCTGACATGCCAGCACACCAACCGGGCACCCTAGGGGGCACTGCAGTGGACTTCACAAATTGCTCCCAGGTGCATAGCTCCTTTACCTTGTGTGCTGAGCCCCCCAAAACCCACTTCTCACAACTGTACACCACTATCATAGCCCTAAGGGTTGAAGGGGGGCACCTATATGTGGGTACAGTGGGTTTCAGGTGGGTTTTGGAGGGCTCACATTTACCACCACAAGTATAACAGGTAGGGGGGTATGGGCCTGGGTCTGCCTACCTGAAGTGCACTGCACCCACTAAAACTGCTTCAGGGACCTGCATACTGCTGTGATGGAACTGAGTATGACATTTGAGGCTAGCATAGAGGTTGGCAAAACATTTTTTTAAAGTTTTTTTTTTAGGGTGGGAGTAAGGGGAGGCCATCCCCGATACTCTCCGGTGGTCATCTGGTCAGTTCGGGCAACTTTTCACGGCTTGGTCGCAAGAAAAAATGGACCAAGTAAAGTTGGCCAAGTGCTCGTCTGGGATGCCCTTCTTTTTTCCATTATTGGCAGAGGATGCCCATCTCTTAATCACGCCCCAGTCCCGCCTTCGCTACGGTGCCGACACGCCCCCATGAACTTTGGTCATCCATTTTCTTTTGCTGAACTGAATTATTTTTCATTGAAAGCTTTGAATGACTAAACTGGTAATATCCCAGGAAATAGGATATGGTGTTACTTTGATAAAAATGCTTTAGAATCAGTTAAGAAAACTTTGAAAAAATGTGTTAATAAACCATGCCCTTTAGACATATGCCCTTCCTATCTGTTGGAGAAAGCCCCTTTGGAAATCTTAGCCTGGCTTACTAGGTTTGTAAATTTTTTCCTTAGAAAATAGTTATTATTTGGATAATCTAACCGATATAATACTAACTCCATTATCAAAATCTTTAGGTGCTGATTTAATAGTTGTTGACAATTACCAACTGGTTGACAGTATTCCTTCAATGGCCAAATTGATGGAATTCTTGGTAAATGAACAAGTACAATCTTTTCTCAAATCCTTTAATGTTTTACACTATACACAATATGGTTTGAGATCTAGACATAGTACTGAAACATTGCTCCTGGTTCTCGCTTCAAAAGTTAAATCCATTCTTGGTAGAGGGAAACAGGTTATTCTGCTTCAGTTTGATATCTCTGCAGCTTTTGATGCAATTAATTCATTCTTTTTTGTTGCTCAAACTCAGGTGCGGTATTGACTTGGTTCAAGTAATTTTGACTAAACAAACATATTGTGTGAGAGGGAAGAATTCAATGTCATCTCAGTGGAACCTGGGTTGTGGGGTACTGCAGAGCTGTCACTGCTCTCACCACTCTTGTTTAATATTTATCTTAGCTCTTTAGGTGAATTATTTTCAGAGTTAGACATTACAGTTTATCATATGTAGATGAAATTTTTCTGCTGAGCCCAGTTTTACAAAAATTTGATGATACTTTAATTTCTTTAAAATATCATTTTACTTATAGATAATGAAACAAATAAACAAAAATACTATGGTTCAGTGACTTTGAAAACATTAAAAAAAAATAGTAACTTGTATTGTCTTCTGGTGAGAATTTAAAAGCAGAGGACCATTTCTAAAGTTCTTGGGATCATTTTAAATTCTAATTTACCCTTTGAAAGACAAATTAATGCATTAACCAAAATAATTTTTTTCAGACTAAGACAACTTCGAGCTATATCATTGACTTTAAATTCAAAAAACTTTAGAACTATAACGCAAGCAATCCTTTTTCCACAATTAGACTATTGCAATACCTCAATCAAACTTGAAAAAAAGTTTCAGTTGTTACAGAATACTGCTACCAGACTAAAATGTAGCAAGGGCAGTTTGACAGCACAGCTCTGCTTTTGACAGACCTACATTGGTTACTTGTAAATAAACGTATAGATGGTTTAAATTGGCCTGTTTAGTTTTTAAATCACTTCATGGTAAAATTCTTAGGAAGTTGCTGAACGACTTGCTATTCCTCCTTATAGACACAATTTTTATTGTTTGCAAACTTTACAAATAGGATATCCCTCACTTAGAAACATTTGGTAAAAGTCTTTTTATGATCACTCATTTCCATTTCAAAGTGCAAGAATCTGGAATAATTTACCCCAGGCCAAATTCTATAAATGGCTGCTTAAAAATTGATGCTGAAAAACCAAGTGTTTAGCATGATTCTATAAACAATGCCTAAAGTTGGGCATAGTTTATAGAATATGCTCACGTGCCATTCTTGCAATAAAAATGTAGGTGCACTCATTTAGGCCACCTAAAACTAGACCTAAATATCTGCGCCTCAGTTAGGCGCAGATCAGGTGTATTCCATAATAGTGCGCATAGATTTTGAAATGCCCATAACCTCCCCATTCCATGTCCAAGGCCATGCCCCCTTTTCAGCTACGCACATTAGAATTTACATGCATTGTGTTATAGAATACACCTAGAAAGTTGTGCACGTAAATTCTAATTTAAGCCAATTATTGCCGCTAATTGGTTAAGTACCAATTATCAGCACTGATTGACTTGTTAATCAGTTAGGCATAAGGCGCCATTTATAGAATTTGGGGGCCCATGAGCTAAGGCAAATTTCATCTTACCTATGTTTTAAAAAGGCTCTGAAAACATATTTGTTTGAAGATCTAATATGATTATGTATGATTCTGTTGCTAATTATACATCCTTTAGATGTTGAGGTTTTCTGTTGACTGTTATCCACTAGGCCTATATGGAATGTGGGCAGAATAGAAAACATAGATAGAATTGAATAGACCAACATTTATCTTAATAAATAGCGCATGTAATGATATAAACTGTGACTCTTTTGCAATAATATATTCAACAGCTAACCACGTCTGACATTTTGCATGTGTCTTGCATTGTTTGCAGATTGTTGTGTATGCTGAAGATGACGGTATCCCTGTGAAGAAGAGGGGCTATTGCACTGTTATCATCCACATCAGTGACATTAATGATTGTAAACCAGAATTTGCACAGTCTTACACAATGCGTGTTGAAGAAAATGAATCTGTAGGATCAGTTATTGGAAGAGTCACTGCCACTGATAGGGACAGTGGAGATAATGCTTCTATATTATACATTATCACAGGTAACATGCCGTGTTCACATGATATGAAGTAAGACATCTATAAAGCATAATTAATTTTAGTATAGTGATACATGATGTCTTTATACAAATGTGTTGAAAATGCACGGATGTCTAAATCCCAGTTTTAGAAAACCAGGACATGAAGTTGGGCGGACTGAGAAAATGGACATTCATTCCCAATTACAGAAGAGAAAGGAACGTCCACGTGGATAGACAGTGGGAGTTTGACCTGCTACCTACACTATGTTATGTTTTGGTGTTAATACAGAGTAAGTACAAAGCCAGTGAGGTAGATGTAAGGAGCATGCCCAGCATTTGTCCTGCAGGTACCGCACATGGCAAGTATAGCACCCACCTCGAGCAAATCAGGAAAACAAACCCCTGTGTATTGTCTACCAGAGAAAAAGAAGAGTAGGGGTGGAGAAACATTTTGTTTTCATCTATCTTCTTGATTTTGGAGGGTTATTTGGTCCACCCCTACTCTGTTTCTCAAGTACAGCACCCACTCCACACACAGTATACAGAATGAAAATGTTGGAGGCTCAACCTCCCCTTCAACCAAACCATGTGCACCCCTCCCGTACCTTCCTGCTGTTTCAAGTCCCCCACCAGCAAGACTTCTGATCCCTTTCTCAACTCCCCCCTCCAAGAGACTCAATTCCTCCTCCCAATTTCCCCCACCCCACCAGGCACAAATCCCCTTCTGACCAATACATCATGAACCTCCCAAACAGAAATCCCACAGCTCCCAAGAGCACTACCGTCCCCAATCCCCCTTCCCTGGGATGAGAAGGTCGCCTAGAAATGCACTGGGAGACAGAAACATCATTTTGGATGCTGGTGCCATCCTGGGCAGCAGCAGAGGAGGATCACAGCTCCTGTGCAGCTCAGTGCCAAGTCTTCAACTTCAGGGCTTTGCTGCATCTGCTCAGAAGCAATGCCGGCAGGTGCGGCTGTGCAGAAAGCTAATAGCTGTTCATCAGAGGGTCAGATCAGCATGATTGAGTCCTTTTAGGTTTCTTCTGAGTCCCAGGTTTTGGCTGGAACCTATTTCATTTTGGGACAAAGCAGGGCAGCAGCTGCTGCTTCTTTGAACCCTCCAGTGTTTATGTTGTGTGTGTGGGGGGGGGGTCAGCACCCTTTTCCACTGAATTTGTTCTCCTGCTTTATCAGGCTTTTTGCTTGAAGCAGGGCTGCCTGTGCCAATGTCCCTGGAGGCATCAAGGGTACACAAATGTGCTAGGCCCTCGATCCCTAAAAACAGCATTTCTGTAAGACAGGAGGCAGAAGATTTAGACACCTTGACTTACCTTCTTCCATTGGATGAGGTCCTTGACAGGGACCTTTCAGGTCTGGATGGCTCCCTGGAGGGTAGTTCAGACATTCAGGGAGGACCCCTCAGTAGTCTGTATTTTCAGGCAGCTGGAATTGCCATGCTTAATTCTCAGGTCTTACAAACCCTGAGCTAGGAGGATAATCAGTTTCAGGTGCCTAGAAAGGGAGATCCTCTTTTGGAATGCATCCATTAGCCTCCTAAAACCTTTCCTTTCAATGAAGACCTAAAGGTGATGGTTGAGGCAGAGTGGCAATCTCCTGATAATGCTCTCCAGATTGGGTAGACCATGGTGAGGCTTTATCAGCTTCCCTTGCTAGGGCTGGAGAGGTTCTGCCTACTTAAGGTGAACTCGCTGGTCACAACAGTCACCAAGAAGACTGTTATTCCAGTGGAAGGTGGTATGACTCTGAAAGATCCGCAGGAAGTGCTATTGAGGTGTTCCTTTGAGGTCTCTGCTGTGGCCTTGCAAGGAGCAATTTGTGGAGGTTATGTAGCTAGAGCCTACTTCCACTGGGTGGAGTGTCTTGCTGATTGTTCCGGGAATACAGTCATTAAATTGGAATTGCCTTTTTAGCGGACATCTTCTATGACTTAATATGCGCCTCAGCCAAAAATTTAGCTCTGGCTGTGTCTAAAAGGTGTTTTCTTTGGCTTAGGAATTGGTCCACTGACATAGCTTCTACAATGCGGATCAGTTAGTTGCCTTTTTGAGGCAAACTGTTGTTTAGCGAAGACTTAGAAAAGTTAGTGAAGGATCTTGGTGAGTCCAAGGAGCCTTGCCTTCTGGAAGGCAAAACTCACCTGGCAGCTCTAGCTTCTGCTAGGGGTTGCTTCAGGGATGCCTGGAGTCATTGCCCTGACAGATGGGGGGGGGGGGGGGGGGGGAGTCCTACTTGTCTATTCTAGACCACAAGGGCGTCAGAGTCCTCAGGATTTCCCCCTTCTGCATGGAGATTCTCAGATCAATCATCATAGCAGTGCAATAGGGGGAGATTTTGACCTCCATGTATCTCTCAGATCCTTACCTTCACATTCCTATTTGTCTGGATCATCAAAGATTCTTGTTTGCAATTCTCGGTCAGCACTTTCAGTTCAAGGCTGTTCCCTTCAGACTTTCTACAGCTCCCCAAACCTTTTCCAAGGTCATGCTGGTAGTGGCAGCCCACCTCCACAAGGAGGAGGGTCTTGATTCACCCATACCTGGATGACTGACTGATTTGAGCAAAGCCTTATAAGGAGAGCAAGCAGGTTACCAACCGAGTGGTGGCTTGCCTTCAGCATCTTGTCTGGGTGGTGAATTTTTCCAAAATCTCCTTGCTACCATCTCAGTACCTAGAGTATATTGGGGTTCAGTTCAATACTCAGATATCCAGGGTCTTCCTTCTAGAGGTCAGAATCTGCAAACTTCAGGCCCAGATCAAGGCTGTCCTCAAGAGACCCAGGCTTCCAGCTTGGGAGATTCTGCATTGCTTGGCTCAATGGCAGCCACTATAGAGGTAGTTCCCTGAGTGAGAGCACACATGAGATCTCTTCAGGGTTTTCTCCTGTCCTCTTAGAGGCCTAAGTCAGATGACCTGCATTGTTGCCTGGCTCTTCTGCACTTGAACAGATGTGATCTCTGGTGGTTGGATTGGCATCACCTGGACCATGGAATGGAGCTGGAAGCACCAATCCAGGAATAGGGCAGACAGGCACTTCCAAAGGACACAATGGAGACGTGATATTACTTTGCACACCGTGTAGATTTATATGTATTCATGCTTTTACAAAATTTCTAGATAACCATCAGGCTCATTTTCGAAAGGGATCGCCGGCGATCTTCCGACACAAATCGGGAGATCGCCGGCAATCTCCTGATCCCAGCCAAATCGGTATTATCGAAAGCGGATTTTGGCTGGCCCCAACTGCTTTTTCATCGCGGCGCCAGCTGACCTTCAAGGGGGCGTGTTGGTAGGGTAGCAAAGGCGGGACGGGGGCGTGGGTACGGGATTGCCGGCTTCACCTTACAATGAAAAAAAAATGGCCGGCTCGAACGAGCATTTCGCCGTCCGGACTTGGTCCATTTATTTTTAGGACCAAGTTTGAAAAAAGTGCCCCAACTAACCAGATGACCACTGGAGGGAAGCGGGGATCACCTCCCCTTACTCCCCCAGTGGTCACCAACCCCCTCCCACCCACAAAAAAAAAAAAAACTTTTTTTGCCAGCCTGTATGCCAGCCTGACATGTCATACCCAGCTCCTTGACAGCAGTATGCAGGTCCCTGGAGCAGTTTTTAGTGGGTGCAGTGCACTTCAGGCAGGTGGACCCAGGCCCATCCCCCCCTACCTTTTATACTTATGGTGGTTAATGTTGAGCCCCCCAAAAAACCCCAAAACCCACTGTACCCATATGTAGGTGCCCTCCTTCACCCCTTAGGCCTATGGTAATGGTGTAGAGTTGTGCGGAGTGGGTTTTGGGGGGGGGGGGATTTGGGGGGCTCAGCACCCAAGGTATGGGTGCTATGCACCTGGAAACTATTTTTTTTTTTATTTTTAAGTGCCCCCTAGGGTGCCCGGTTGTTGTCTTGGCATGTCAGGGGGGCCAGTGCACTACAAATGCTGGCTTCTTTCACGACCAAATGCCTTGCATTTCGCCGGGTTTGAGATGGCTGGGCCCGGTTTCCATTATGGCTAGAAAACGAAGCCGGCCATCTCATGTAAACCCGGCGATCCAGCTGTAAACCCGGTGAGCGATTTGGCCGGCGCATGCACCTGTTACATTTGTGGAGGAAACAGTGAGCCCTCCAAAACCCACTGTACCCACATCTAGGTTCCCCCTTTCACCCATTAGGGCTATGGCAGTGGTGTACAGTTGTGGGTAGTGGGTTTTAGGCGGGGTTTGGGGGGCTCATGACACAAGGTAAGGGAACTATGTTCCTGGGAGCATTTTATGTTAATATTTTGTTTATTATTTTAAGTGATAATACAAAGAATACATCTTTGAAAAGATACACCAGATATAAATACAAATGCACTAAAGAATATACTAATCATACAAAATTTTCTTCAATCTGGTTACAACAGTCCACAAAATAGAGGATTCAAGATTGATAAACCAAAGGAAATTTGATACTATTGATTAAACTTTTAGGAAAAACAAGCAGTGGTACTCCTTAATTTACAGAACCATAAACCAAAAATGGAGTTAACATTGGTCTTTCCTCATATCAAGGAATAACCTTAATTGTTCAGGCTCAAAGAATATATATATTTTTTATCCTTGAATATCAAAATACACTTGCAAGGAAATCATAATTGGAAAACTGCCCCAACATTCAAAGATTCCTGCCTCATATCCAGAAACTTTTTTCGCCTTTGTTGAGTCCAACGAGCAATGTCTGGGAACACAGAGACCCAGTGGCGTACCAAGGGGGGGGGGGGGGGGGTGGGGGCGGTCCGCCCCGGGTGCACTCCACTGGGAGGGGATGCCGCGGTACACGCCTGTTGCCCTGACTCAGTCCAAGAAAGTTCGCAATTCGCATGTGTTCACTGCTCCCTCTGAGTCTGCCCCGGAACAGGTTACTTCCTGTTCCGGGGCAGACTCAGAGGGAGCAGTGAACACATGCGAATTGCGAACTTTCTCGGAGACAGGGCAACAGGCGTGCGCCGCGGCACCCCCCCCCCCAGCGGCGTGCACCCGGGGGGAGGTGTCATTTCGCCGAGGGGGGGGGGTCACGCTGCACCCGGGGGGGCGCATTGGCGATTCGCCCCGGGTGTCAGCTAGGGTCGGAACGCCACTGCAGAGACCTTGCTTCCTTTAAACTCAGGATGAATTTTTTTAAAATAGAGTCTCAGTGAGATTCCTTATCTTGCAAAAAGACAAAAGATACAATTAGGGTCACTCTAATCTCTGTATTATCCATAGACTGCTCCAAAAAGTTTGTCAAATCCAACGTTTCAGGAGAAATGTCCTGTTTAGAAATAGCTTGAGATGGGGGAGGTTCCACTTCCAAATAATAGATCTTTTGAGGAGGAGGGAGTGTTTGATTTGAATAATTATATATTTCTTTAAGAAATTTAGCAAACATATCCTTCGGAGCAACAAATTGAGATTTCGGAAAGTTTAGCAGTCGCAGGTTTAGATTTCTTGACAAATTTTCCATATTCTGTATTTTCCTTTGTATAGAAGCACAATCTCCTACAATATGGGCTTGTTGTTGAGATATTTTTCCCATTTGCGTCTCTAGGTTAGTTTGCTTTGTAATTACCCCCTCCATTTGTCCTTTAAAAGAGTTTATCTGGGAGAAATTGTTCAAGGATAACGTTATGAAAGAGGTACAGACCTTGTGAAGAGATTCCAATGCTGTCCAAATCGACTCCAGCGACACTACTTGGGGCTTGACTAGAGGTTGTATCGCCAATACGCAAGCAGAGATTTCTTCTGGCGTAGTTGTTACAGGCAATACCTCCATAGTCTCCCCAGTTGGCATTTCTAGCGTTCGCTGGGATTTGGTACAGCCTTGCCGGGTGCGTGCGAAAGTGTCGGGGTCACAGGTCCTAACGGACTGAGCGAGAATTCGCTCACCTGAGCGGGGCTGTTCCCTGCCCCGCTATCGGAAACATCAGGAGTCGGAGTCGATGCCAGAAATGTAGTCAAAGACTGCTGCCCAAGCAAGGTAGGGATTTGCTTCGGGAGGGTTGGTCCCCTTAGCTTTCCTTTCCTTTTCGGCATGTTTAGAAGGAAAAAATCATCCAAAGAAGAAAGTTTTTGGGAGCGTCTTTGCTACACGTCCTGCTTGGACGCCATCTTGAATCCCTGGGAGCATTTTATGAAGTTCCCTGCAGTGCCCCCTAGGGTGCCCGGTTGGTGTCCTGGCATGTGAGGGGGACCAGTGCACTAGAAATGCTGGCTCCTCCCACGACCAAAGGGCTTGCATTTGGTCATTTCTGAGATGGGTGTCCTTGGTTTCCATTATCGCCGAAAATCAGAAACGACCAAGTCTAGGAACGACCATCTCTAAGGATGACCTAAATTTCAAGATTTGGCCATCCCCGACCGTATTATCGAAACGAAAAATAGACGTCCATCTTGTTTCGATAATATGAGTTTCCCCGCCCCTTCATCAGGACGTTTTGCGAGTACGTCCTCAACAAAACTTGGGCGTCCCTTTCGATTACGCCCCTCCATGTCTCCTACATGCTGCTGACTCCTGCTATATTTAACCAGTTAGCATTTGTCCTTACAAGAGTTAATGGGACAGCAGGCAGAAAATTCAAAAATTGAGATTATTTCCAATTAACTGCCTAAGTTAACTGGAAAGTTCTTAAGAATATTGGCCTATAGATTCCTAATCCACCATGTTAATAATTTGGATCCAAATAAATGGAAATATATCTCATGCATATTCATGTTGGAAACCTGAAAACCCAAGTGGCTATGGGGTCACCAGGACAAGTTTTGTTAATCCTTAGTATGGCATAATTTGTGACACTGTTTTGACATGTCCATTCTCAGGACTTCAGGAGAATTGTAGGACTGCTGATTAAAGAATTTTATAGTAGCAAGTTGAAGGTGATATTTGTAATTGATTTAGGGCAAAAGTTATCATTTGAGTTGTGAGGTTTTAAATTAATAAGCAGAGAGGTCCTTTTACTAAGGTGCGCTGAGAAATGGCCTGCGCTAGTGTAGGCGTGTGTTTTGGACACGTGCTGATCCATTTTTCAGCGCATCTGTAAAAAATGCCTTTTTTAAATTTTGGCTGAAAATGGACGTGCGGCAAAATGAAAATTGGCGTACATCCATTTTGGGTCTGACGCCTTACTGCCACCCATTGACTTAGTGGTAAGGTCTCACACATTAACCAGGTGGTAATGATTTATGTGCATACAATGCCTTTTACTGCCCAATTGGCACCTTGCACCGGAAAATAAAAATTATTTTCCGGCACGCATAGTGGACGCACGTAAAAAATGAATTTACCTCCCAGGCCACGTGGTAGCCGGGCGGTAATTCCAAACTGACACACATTAGTGTGGACACCTAAGCAGCTTAGTAAAAGGGCCCTAAAGTACCATCTGAATGACTTCTCTTGAACAGTAATCCTTCAAATCATGTTAATTAGAAATTGTAGATTAACATACCTATTTTTCAATGTGACGGTTACCAGCTGTCCTGACACAGCCCTTGTTCTTTCTGGATTACAGATAGTGGAAGTCCATTTGAAATTGATGGCATGCTTGGGAATATTCATATAAAGAGCCCTCTAGACTATGAAACTAAAAATCAATATGCGCTTACTGTGGTTGCAAAGAACAATAAATCTGCTCCATATCATGAGGTAAAAACAGGAGTTCTTTCTTTCAAAAGTTTTATTTCAGAATACACAGTGTGACAGAATTATTCTGATTATAATAAAGATATACTTGTTGGATAAATCATAATGTAGAATCATACATCTCAACAAACACAAAATAGGGCCCCATGCAGGAATCAAACGAAAAAATCCAGAGCAGTGAAGCCCTAGAAGATAAACAACTAGTTTTTATTTAAAATCATTAAAACCGTAAATAGCTACAAGTTAAAATGACCAGCGTTTATTGCAGGCATCCCCCACAGCACCCTTCCAAGCATTTTTTTTACAGCTCCTCTCCTGTCCCATAGCTCGGCCCCCTCCTCTTCCTCCTTTCTGAGTCCAGGCCAGTGGCTCTATCCACATTGCTCTTTATTGTTGTTAACATTTGTATTTGATCTCACTAATATTTTCACACATGCCATTGTCGGCTTGTACAGCATATGGATGTGCACAGAGGAAGGAAATATTGGTTTCATCAGAGTAGTACTTGGTTTAAAATTGTAAATCATTGTGCCATTTTGAGGCAGGGCCGCTGAGAGACTAAGCCGGGCCTGGGGCAAGGCTGCCTCCCCCCGCCACCGCCATCCCCCTGCTCTCAGGCTGCCGGTACCGCAGTCCCAAGTCTCCACCCGCCCACCCCAGTTGACAGCCCCCCTCCCTCCGCCACCGGGCCCCCTGCATTCAAATCGGCAGCGCCTCACCTCAGTATGAATGCAGCAGATCGCCTCCCTTCGGGCCTTCCCTCACTGTGTCCCACCCTCGTCTGATGTAACTTCTGGTTTCTGTGAGGGTGGGACACAGGGAGGGCCTGAAGGCAGGCGATCTGCCGCTTTCATACGGAGGTGAGGCGCTGCAGGGGGCCCGGTGGCGGACAGAGGGGGGCTGTCGACGGAGCCGAGGGCAGGCAGGTGAGACTAGGGACTGCAGTGCCTGCAGCCTGACCCCAGTGCTGGGCCCCCCTTGGAGGGCCAGGCCCGGGGAATTTTGTCCCCTCTGTCCCCCCCCTCCCCTCGGCAGCCCTGTTTTGAGGGGCTGGTTATAGGGACTTCCTGTATTTGTGCAGAGATGTTTTCACCGAATAAAGGGCCTCCAAAACAGACATCATGTTAAGAGAATCAGGTGCTTAACAATCAGACTTACTATTTATAAGTACAATTTTTTAAAAACATTAATTAGGTTGAAACCTGGGAGCATTTAACATCTTTTTTTTTTAATATTAATAATAATATTATGCTGATGATTATGCTAATTACGATTATGTTCATGCTCATACTGATTATGCTGATGATGATGATTATGATTATGCTGCTGATTACAATGATTAAAATATCAATATTCATATTGACCTTATTAATATTCATATAGACCTAATTAATATTCATATGAACCTTATTAATATTGGCTATTTTTGGGGCTACTTTTGGCCACAAATTTGGCTGGAAAAAGTTTTGCCATCTGGAAACTGCAGAAGAGGCAGAGAGGTGTGGGGGAGGACAAGGAGAGTGAGCGCAGAGAAGTGTTACATTGGGGGTGGGGTGGGGTGAGGGTAGTAGGGACTGGGAGAGAAGACGCCCAAAGCCACAGGTGAGGAGGACAATCCTGACCCGAGTCGCCCGAGCCCAAATTTAGCCAGCTCCCAAAATTCTTAAAAAACTAGCAAACAGCTCTCACGATCTGGTGCGAGCTGTCTCCAGCACACCACTGCCTACACTTCTGCTACAATCAGAAGTGCTTTTTTTTTTTTTCAATTTTGCCCTGTTTGCCACTTGATGTGGCTTTTAAAAGAGGATGATTTGGCAACAGTAGGATATGCACTAATCATCTTTCCTTTGGATCACTGCAATTCCTGACATGTGAGTCTTAATACAAAAGGTATTAAAAATTTCAGTTAATTCAAAATAAGACTTTGCATTCACAAGGCAATTTTATAGAACTTACATACTGTGAGGGTATGTATAGGAAGCTACCAGATTCCCCTTAATAACACTCCCTCACAGAGTCATTTAAATCCCATAATACAGATCAGTGAGGGTGTGGCACAGGGAGGATATGGTCCAGGCAGGATGAAACCCCCAAGCAAAGCTGAGCCAGAGAGACCCAGGGAAGACAAGAGCAGCCCTGCCTTCACCACATATGTGTAAGCAGCAGAAGCTTGATTCACATAGGCCAAGTTTTATGTTGAATACTCATAATGAGGAAAATAAAACACAAAAATGTGTAACACAAAAACCAAAATCCTTACCTTAATCTACCAAACAAAATCTTTTATTCTCATGCATGCACAATTTTATCTTTGCAATTGTTCTTAAAGGAGGAAAAAGACCTCAGTGGATCCAAAGCAGATGGATTTATTAGCCTTTCAGGCTCACACATGGGCCTCCAATTGTAATCATTAGTCAGAAAAACTAAAAAAAAAAATGATAGCTTGGTACATCAGGAACAATCGTGTCAGTCCACAACCAATAAATACCCAATTTTCTAAATCATGAATTAAATCTTGTTTCAGTTCTTATCATATATTCTCAGTCCATACTTTCTTGTGTTTCAGAAGCATCCAGACACATGACTAATGAATCTGTCAAACATCCTCCATTTATAATAACTTACCCCCCTGTTTACTAAGCCATGCTAATGGCTGCAGTGCGCTAGTGCCTACACAGCCTGTTCACGTTGAATGGACTATGTCTGCATTGCTACGTGGCTTAGTAAAAAAGGAGGTTAATCTGGCTATCACAATGATTTTCACTTCAATAATTTTAACCTGAACTTTAACAAAGGTAAGTGCTGCTATTTCTTCCTCCTTTCTGGTTAAAAGACAGGCGAAAAGACAGAATGAAAACGTGTTCCCTTAGGGTCTGGAAAGTACAGCTGCAAAGAATCATGACGGCTTCTAGCTGTAGTCCATCATATAAGCAGGCACAGAACCATACAGAATCTTAAAAATCATAATACAAACTTTAAAACATATCCAAGCTTCTGTGGGCAACCAGTGCAATTCCACCAGCAGTGGGATAATCCTATCATACTTGTGGGCTGAAAATATTCGACGAGCCGCAGTATGGTTTGAATTTTCCTAAATAAAGTTTTGTGACTGCCTGCAAAAAGAATATTACAATAATCATTTTGGGATAACAATAGGCTCTGTACCACCAGACAAAAACTGCAGGTTGAAATGAGAAGTTTACTTACACCTGTGCACGATTTGGAAAGGGGTAAATTCCAACAGGAAAATTTTTTGAAATATAGATGTAAAATGGGAAGTTCATATACATTTTAAAGGTCTATCTATGCTATACCAACACCAAACTAATGCCATACTACCTTGAAATCTGTATTTGCCACAGATATACATATGTAAGAGGTGACTGTTCAATAGTTGCTAATTACACATGTATGCCCATTTACACATGTAAACTAGCTTTTCACAATGTAACACTTCTAAAATAACCTATTTGCAAGGATGGCATGTTTCCTTGCTATTTGAAATTGACTGGCTACTGTTCTATGGTTATATTGTCAGTGAACCCTGAAGTGGCAGAAGTGTGTGATTGGTTTGTGCTACACTGACTCCTTCTAATACTTACTGAAAGTACTTTCCGAAATGCACACATAAAAATAACTACAATAACAGTGATGCGATTCATGTTCCATAATAACACTTCTATTGAATCATTTTTCTCATAGGTTGGATTGTTTTGGTGTCTAAAAGTGAAAATGATGCCATTTTATTTATTCTTATAGAGCAATATCATAGTCAACATTGTATTAATTGATGTGAATGACAATGCCCCAGAGTTTACACAGAAGCATTACTTTGCCAATGTAAACATGATTAATCCTGCAGCAACTAATGTGATCACCATAACTGCAATGGACAGAGATCAGGTAATGGTTCCCTTCCTTTTATTTAACTTCATACTGTACCTGACATCTTTTGAGGGTATCTCTTCAGCCTTCCTTCAGTCTAGTATTGACTCTGGGTAAGCAGAAGGAGAAAGGGCATCTGCAGATAGAAGACGAATGGACAATCACCTCAAGATTTATGAGACCCTAGTGTGTTTGGAAAATAACCACAGTGCTTAATAACCATGGAAATGCAGCACCACTATCTGGATACAAAGAACATAAGAAGACCCATCGAGCGCAGTATCCTGTTTCCAACAATGGCCAATCCAGGTCACAAGTACCTGGCAAGATCCCTCTCTGTCTTCCTCAGTTCTTCCAAGTCTGATACTCTAGCCTCTAGAGAAGAGACTCGTTCTCAGAGCTAGGAGCTCATTGCATTCAGCATATATATATAACCTCTCACTAACTGGCAGATAATTGTACATGTGACAGTGCAAAAGACTGGATAGCAACCCTCTTGCTGCTGGACTGTTGTCTGCCTTTTGGTATTATAGAGTTGTTTAATTGACTATAAATAAAGAGTTGTGCTAGGGGTGAGTGTTTGCTGGGAAAGGGGTAGCAATGAAAACTGAACTAGACCCTGCTGTGCCTTCTACAGGCTATCTGTTAATGCTGTGTCAGAAAGTTCAAGTTTTGAAAACTATGGAGAAAAGGGTATGGAGACTAATTAATAAAGTTTGATTTTTTTTTTAATTCTATCTTTATCAAAGACCTACAATTAGTCTTTTAAACCCCGATCTTTAAGTTACCAAAACACAGAGCAAAATAATGTTCACTCACCCAGAGAAATGTCCTCTTCCCTCAGAACTTCTTAGAAATAAAGTTAAGTGGGACCTTTCCTCTCTATATAGTTTTGATTCTAAGTGGACTACTTCAAACAGACTCTTTGAAGCTAACCCAGTAATCAGATTGCCCTTAATTCTATTTTACTTCCTCAAACCTTAATTAACACTTAATTCAGGTCAGTAGCAGTTCTACCTCTCCAGCATTCAAAGAACAGAAAATAACTTTCTTTTAGGTCAAAGTTGAGCCTTGCTACTATCCTTTTTAATGTTCTTGGCTGTTAAGTTCTAAATCTAGAGAAAGTTTCAGTTTAATAACTATGGAGACTAGAGTTGTACACTATGGAAACTAGTTAATAATGCTTGCTTCTCTTTTTTTATTATTTTTTTTCTCTAAGACTGAGCTAGAACCTGTTGTGCCTTCTACAGGCTATCTGTTAATGCTGTGTCTGAAAATTCAAGTTTTTTAAACTATGGGGAAAAAGTTATGGAAACTAGTTAATAAAGTTTGATTTTTTTTTTTAATTCTGTCTTTATCAATAACCTACAATTCCTCTTTTAAACCCCAATCTTTAAGTTAACAAGGACCCTGTTTACTCAGCTGCGCTATTGGCGCATTAGCATTTTTAACGCGCATTAACCATGTATGCACCTACAATATTCCTATAGGCGCCTACACAGTTAGGGCGTGCACTAATTATAGGTGCGTTAAAAATGCTAATGCACCTTAGTAAACAGGACCCCAAAACAAAGAGAAATATAATGTTCACTCACCCAGATAAATGTCCTCTTCTCTCAGAACTTCTCAGAGCAGGGCCAAATATCCAAGTACAGCTATATTGCTGCCTAACTTCATCTAAATGATTATCTGGCTAGCAGGTTGAACATTGCCACTGTCCAGATAACTTCGTTGCCCACAGTCAACCCCCATACTGCCCCAGCACTATCCAGATAGTACCAGGGTGGCCTGGAAGAATATCCTCAGCCATTAAACAGACACTTGCCTTTGAATATCTGGCCCTAAATGTTTTTTCTTTTTTTTAATTATAGTTTTTTTTGAGGTTTTTTCCATTTAAAATCATCAAGCAACAACCACAGTGACAACACATTCAATTTAATGACTAACGCCTAACTATCCTCTTTAATCCCTACTGCACCTGCTATTGGTCCAACAGAGACAACTCTTCTGCTGTCTAATACCGATTTATTTCTTCTTTTGAGCAGTGAACTCAAGCCACACTCTCCAGTGCTGCAATGTTGGATCATCCACCTGTTTCCAATGCCACGCTATGACATTGTATGCTGCCATAATGCCCCACTTAATCAGCCTTTTCCTTGCTTTCCCAAATGATGGGGTAGCGACCCAAGAAGACATAACTTGGGCTCCACCCTCAAATTGTTCAGTCAGTTTATGTAGTTCAATGCCTACGTTTCCCCCAGAAGTCCATCACTTTTCCACATCTCCACCAAATATGCCAAAACTTCCCTTCTTGACCACAAGCTCTCCAAGAAAGCTTGGCGGCATCTGGAAATACCTTCCTCAAATGCACAGCAGTATTTGTTTTTCTTCAGACAGCTATTCAGCTAGTTCTCCTGTCTCATTCATAGATATTAGTAATTTATTTCAAGTTACAGTACAGACTCTCTTATCCAACCTTTGCTGATCTGACCATCCAACATATCTGACAGATTCCCGTTGATGTCATGCGACTTCTTATTCCATTTTCTGAACCCGGGACCCTACTTTTACCAGTGTTGTGAGCTAGAACCCTGCTTTTACTGTCTTTGTTTCTGCATTGTTTGACTCCTCTTTCTGTTTTCCAAACCAGGACTTTACTTTTACCACCGTTGTGAGCCAGGACACTGCTTTTGCTGCCTTTGTTTCTGCATTGTTTGAGAAGATTACCATTGTTTTCCATATTAGCTGACTTTTCGTTTATCTGACAACGAGTCAGTCCCATTTAGGTTGGATCACTGAGACTTTTCTGTACTTTCATATTTTAAATCCAACCTGTTAAAATCTTAATTGTGGTCTTGTCTAACTTAAGCAGTGTAGTGGGAGACAAATGCACAGGTCATAAGACTTGCTCAGAATATCCTTGGTATTAGGGTCACTCAAGCAGTAAGACCGACCATAACTGAAATGACAAAGCAAAAGTCTTATAACATATCTTCTATTTGGAAAGATAAAAGAAAAAGCAGCTTCAGACTCAGGACCTACAGCAAAAACAAAAAAAAAAGTATTTGTTTGAATTTGGCTCATGCCTTTTTCAATAGTAGTTCAAAGTGAGCTACATTCAGGTACAGTAGATGTTTCCCTGTTCCTGGAGGGCAAGGGTGGGCAGCCATGATCCTCAAGGGCTTCAACCCAGTGAGGTTTTCAAGATTTCCACAATGAATATGCTTGAGGTTGATTTGCATGTACTGCTTCCACTGTATGCAAACTGATCTTATATGGGATAGGGGGAAGCATAGGCAGACTATGGGCATGTCTCCAACTTACACACTTACTGGCCAATATTCAGCTATAGGCCAGCAATTTAAAAAATGCTGACCATTGCCAGCTAAATTAGCCACAGATGTTCAGTGCCAGGCTCATGTCCAGGCACTGGCAAGAAGATCTGGGGCTAATTGCAGTGGTGCTGGCCACCGGAGATTATGCAGGTCTCAGCCAATATTCAGCAGGGGCCCGCATAAAAGAATAAAGTGCCCTATGCTTCTCCTGATCCCCCCCCCCTCACATCCTGATAAGGCAAGACCCCCTCCCAACCCTCCTGCCACTCAGGAGAGGCCCCTTCGGGCCCACCTGAAGTCCCTGGTGGTCCAGTGGGGTGATGGGGATAGGGATGAAGCCCTCTCACTCCTGCCCCTAGCACTGGCTCTCCAAAATAGCTGCTGCAAACTCTCACAGCTGCCTTACGGTACTGCCAAGTCTAAAGGTTAAATATTCAGAACCATTTAATCACTATGAGCGGGCCACCCTAGATTTTCAATGGCCCTTAGCTGCACAGTGACCACAGTGGCCAGGATTTATTTGACTGCCCCTATCGGACCGACCGTTCACTTGTCTATTAGATTGTAAGCTCTTTGAGCAGGGACTGTCTCTCTTTGTTAAATTGTACAGCGCTGCGTAACCCTAGTAGCGCTCTAGAAATGTTAAGTAGTAGTAGTAGTAGTAGATTTATGTGAGCACCCAAATAGCGAACCAAGCATATAGGACCAACAAAAGACAGTGCTACCCACTTAACTATGCGGGTACAGCACTGAATATCAGCTATACCCTCAGAATTTTGGGGTGCCACCAAAGATTCAGGTATTTAATTCCTGAATACCTGGGTAAAGTAGCCAGCAGTGATCAGCAATTAAAGACTGCCACTGACTGAATACCAAGTACCACGAGACAGACACTAGAGGTCATGGAAGCCATTTTGGAGGGGAAGCCACAATGGATAGGAGGACTGGGTATCACTCCTACCCTTTCTCTGCTAGACCATCACGGATTGAGAAAATAGGCCAAGGGGTTCCTACAGGGAGTAGGGGTGATCCTTGGGAGGTCAGCTGCTGTTCCAGGAAGTAGGATGGGGGGAGAGGGAATTGGAATCAGGGGTGGGGAAGAGAGTTGGGACCTGGCCAAATACCCTTATGTAGGTCCCATCTGAGAGCAGTTGAGACCCGCATAAGTCCCAGGGGCTATTTCCTATCTGATCAGGGCCAGATATAAAATGCTGGTGTCTTCATATGGTCTAGCACTGATTATGCGGGTCTAACTTAGCTGGGTTTGGTAAGCGTTTAAAAAACCACTTAATAACCAACTGAATTTTGGGAATGCTAAAACCCTCTTAAAGTGGACTAAAACTGCAAAAATAAAGAAAAGACAATGGAAATAATATTGCCCCTAATTTTGTAACCTGTCTTCCTTTGCAGGGGGAAAACGCTGTTGTAGAATATTATTTGCCACTTGATTTTATGTTTAGTCAGTTTTTCATGATTGAGAATCCCAATGAAGGTAAAATACTAACAACAGGAAACCTGCCCAGATCTGGGGAATTCGTTTTAACTGTATTAGCAAAAGACAGAGGTTATCCGCCACTTAATTCTACAGTGAAGCTTACAGTTAATGTGGTGGATAATCAACTTTTAAATCAGACTGAAATAAGGTGAGTCTCATTTATTGTTCTGACAGTCTTTTTGTTGTGTTTATATTTCTTGTCTTTGTACATCTGCACTCACATTCAAAGGAATTTACATGTACATTTTGGGGAAAATTTTATAAAGTAATTTTAGCAAAATATGCATGAATAGTATATCTCACCGACATTTGTCAAAATGATTTTGACAGGTGACATGCCCACTTCTGGGTTCTCAGCCAATTAGAAACAAGGGCATGCCCAAGCCATGCCCACATGCTACCCAACAGAAAGCGAATTAATGATATCAATATCTCTGGTAACATTCAATGCTTTTCACACAAACCAGTACTGAAAACCACCAAAAATATATAAATACTTAGTGTCACAGATCTCACCCATATATCTTCATGTATATATATATATATTTTGTAAATAGAGTACCCTCAGATATTTTTCCACTGTTACTGCAGACAATGAAGCTGCTACCTAGTGGTATAGCACTTCTTTCATTGGGTTACTCTAAGATTATTTGAGAAAACGTTTTTTAAAAATGCTAACGTGGTTTCAGGGGAAGGCGCGACAGGAACAGCGGGAATTTAGTAGCTGTCAGCGAGGCGAGATAAGTGCACAGTTCTTCACCATATATATATATATTTTAGAGTTGGTGTGATTGTTATAGCACTATGGGGTTGGGAAGCAAAAGAAAACACGCTACCCAAGCCATTCCTATTCCCCACCCCTTTGACATCATTGGATGTGACATCATAGCCCCATCCCTTTGGTATAACCATACCCCTTGCCCTGCCTTATTTGCATAAACCCATGCTAAACCCTGCCCCCTTTTATAACCCCACCCCAAACACCGCCCCTGTTGGTAATGTCACCTTTTTCCAAGATGGCAGCTATTACTGGACACATCATATCTTTTCCTGTTTCTACTACTAGCCGCCATCTTGGATGGAACCACCTGACGGGAAGTGACATCAAATGCCCTTGACACCTCCCCCTACAGCTATGGAGGAATGTGTGCAGCTTAAACTTTTTTTCTCACAGGAAAGAAAATAGGCATTTGTTTTCTTTTTCTTTCAAAAGGATCCCTTGTACTTATTTTAAGCTGGATTGAGTTAGGCCCATCTGTTTTTAAGAACAATAGGCTGATTCCTGAATGACAGCCGTTTTAGGCTTTAAAAGAAAAAGGCTCAACCCCAACAATTGATCCCTGTTATGCTTCTGACATTTGAAAAGTTGGTAGTTAACTTAGCTACTTGCTTTCATCCTTTTGGGAAGTTTCTTGCTGGATACTCATTGATTGTAATCTGTACATTTTAAGCATCACTGCATACAGAGGAGAAATTTTTTGTGACTCCTGAAGCAAGCATTTCACGTTGAAACATGGGTCCGTATCGAACCTGTGATTTGATTTGTGCTTGAATAAACATTTTCCTCTGGCTTACACCGGATCCATTGCTCTACCCTACTTTGTTTGTTGCCCTTATATTCTATATGTGGACATTTACATCTGCTCTTGAGCAAGCGAAATGTCCATGCCTTAAATCTAGGCGCTATTGGTGCTGGATTTGTGCGACATATAGGGGAGAATTATATATATGGTGCCTTCAAAAACGACACTGTAAAACCACGCAGTTAGCGTGATCCTATAAACTATGCCTAAAGTTATACGTAGTTTATAGAATACGCTCATACGTTGTTCTTGTGACTAAAATTTAGGCTCATCCATTTAAGCCACCTAAAACTGGGCCTAAATACCTGCACCTAAGTTAGGGGTAGATTGGATGTATTCTATAATAGTGCACATAGTTTTTTTTTAAACACCCACAACCATTCCACGCCCATGGCAACGCCTCCTTTTCAACTGTGTGCATTAGAATTTACACTGTGTTATAGAATACACTTAGAAAATTGTGCTCGTTAATTCTAATTAAAGCAATAAGTGGTTCAAGTACTGATTGGCTTGTTAATCAAGTAAGTTGTGCATGCAATTTGGCCATGCGGCCAAATTAGCGTGAACAACTTAAGGTGCCTTATATAGAATTATAGAATTTGAGGGATAGGCATTTATGTGTCTTTATAAAATGGGGCAAAAATTAAGCATCTTCCTGGTTTATAATCTAGGCTGCCTGTTATAAAATTACCCTCCACATGGGGCAAAATCCAAACGTTGCAAAGCACATGAGCCTCTTCAGTACATAGACAATATGCTGATTTTCAAAAGAAAAGTATCATGATAGGTTCTCCTTGAAATCAGCATAAAGCGTGTTTGCTAAAATGATTGCCATGTTTTCATCTGATATTTTGTATGGGTAATGAAGGAAGGTAAAGTAGTGAGGAGGGTAAAAGTCCTATGCATGTGCTATTTTCTTCCACTGGGATAAACATGGCCTTGAGAATACCTCCAATCTGACTAAAACTAAGAGAAAGTCTGGGCACACTTTTAGCTGGGCAGAGGATAGCAAATTTCAGACATGGCAATCTAGATGCATAAAGAGGGTAATTTTATAAACCATTTTCATTCATAAAATGCTGAATGATCCATGTAAATGGGCTCTTATGAACTTTCTGCCATGGGAGGTTGTGAAGACAAAAATAGTGACAGAATTCAAGAATACGTGGGATAAGCACAGAGGAACACTTTATAGAAAAAAGATGGATTGTAATTAAAGAAAAAAACTTAAATGACCTCATAACTGGACTGAACTTTGATGGCAGTTTCAGAGGTTGGGAAGGTAGACCGATGCTGGGCAGACTTCTATGGTCTGGGTCCCGTAGATGGCAAAATACAGATCAGGATCAAGACTGGAGTGTTGAAGAGCAGAAAGAGATTACGTATACCAGTGTTTAATCGTGAAGAAGTGGAACCTGTGCAGAGTACCAGATTCAACTCAGGCCACCTTGTTGAGCAGACTGGATGGACCGTGCAGGTCTTTATCAGTCAACATTTACTATGTTACTATATTAAGATGTTATGCAACACCTAAAATTACATGTGCATGCTAGCACATACTTATACAGTAAGAGCACAGTTCTATAAAGGGCACTTAAAGTTAGGTGCCAAAATTAAGCACTAAGCTAGTAATCTATAATGAGAAATTTTCATGCCAAATCTGTTATAGAATACTAGTAAAAAAGGCCTGTTTCTGAAGGCAAGGAAACGGGCCCTAGGCAGGCAATTTCTCCCCCCCCCCCCCCCCCCGTGCCGGCGAAAACCGCCCCCTGCCACGGCGGCCCCGTTCTGGACTACCTGTGCTGACGGGGTACCCAAACCACCGACAGCCGAAGTGCTGTTGTGCCCTTCGCGTTGTTCATCTTCTCTGGAAGTTCCTCTGCGTGCGTCTGATGGTTTTCGGCGGGCCGGTGGGGGGGGTCGAGGGAGCTGTAGCGCGGGGGATGACAGATGATTCCGAGGCAGGGGGAGGAGTAGTGTTTCCCTACTCCTCCCCTTCCCTTCGAATCAGCTGTCCTGACGTCAGTGACGTCAGTGCGTGTCTGCCTAGCAGACCACCACCTCCAGGGAGCCACGGTCCCAAGCACAGAACATTAGAGGTCAGAATTATTATATAGGACTAGCTTAAGTTGGCAGTTACACGCCAACATGTAGAGGTACTCACTGCGTGTCGATAGCAGGTGTAAATACGCACACCTAAATGTAACATTCTGCATGTACAACTGACAGTATTCTATAAGTAGCACGCATCATTTAGTGACTGCCCATGGCCTAGCAATGTCCCTCCCTCATGAACGTCCTCCTTGCATTTACACACTAGAAAAGTGTTTCCCAAATCCGGTCCTGGAATATCCCTTGCCAGTCAGGTTTTCAGGATATCCACAATGAATATGCATGAAAGAGATTTGCATATAATGGAGGCAGTGTATGCAAATCAAGTTCATGCATATTCATTGTGGATATCCAGAAAACCTGATTGGCAAGGCATAATCAAGGACTGAACTTGGGAAACACTGCGCTAGAATACTTAGGCATCAAGTTAAGGAAGAGTGCCTTAATGTACCTACACATGTATCTGCCATTTCACCCCTGTCTTGGCTCACAGTTGCCATTGTACTGCAAAGTTTATGCATTGAATTGGTGCTTGTTGGTGCACTATGTAGAATGAGGGGTAGGTGTGTTCATGAGTGGAGTCATGATTTACACATGTATTTTATAAAATATGCACATATGTGCTTGTTGTATTCATGAACATTTCCACCTTCTCTTCAATCTGGGCACAATTTCTGTAGGATTTATGCTAGTATTGTATAAACACATGGGCAGTTATGTGTCTTTATAACATTGTCCTAAAAGAGGTGTAATTAAACTCTGGAATGCATTACCAGAGAATGAGGTAAAAAAAAGTTAGCCTAGCAGGGTTTAAAGTGGTCTAATTTCCTAAAAGAAAAATTCATATGCCCTTATGTTCTTGCCCTCTAAGCCTGGGTGACCTGTTATATAATTACCCCCTCTATGTATCTATTTATTTACATTCCTGGGAAATCTGACCAAAATTATGAAGGTGTCTTAATATCAATGTAAAATATATAATCAGAGAACTGAGATAAAACAATGACAGATAAATAACAGAACAACAGACAGTAAAATAAACACTATAAAACAAAATCATTAAAGAAGAAAAATATCAAACCAAGGAAAATCCAATAAAATCCAGTTTAACATGGCTAAATTACTTTGAATATTGTCCCTTATGTCACACACATTCAGTGTCTTTGTATTATTTTCTTTTCTTTTTTTATCTGTGTTAGCACAACTGTGAGAGAAAACACAGGAGCCAAATATTTAGTTTACACGTTTGCTGAAAGCGAAAGTTTGGGGAAACACATGACATACAAAATTGTAGCTGGTAATGATGGTGGTGAGTACACTCCATTTTTGTGCATACTGAAAGCATTGTAGAAGAGAAGAGTGTACTAATTTGCTTCCTTAGCAGTTTGTTTGTCAGTATTTGGAGTGCTAGCTTCAAGAGTTTCCTGTTCTGTTTCGATAAAGGTGTCCAAAGGTGGTAGAGCACTGAAATAAGGGTTTAGTGTGGTAGTAGCTAAGAATTAAGGAGAATATAAACATTGATACAATATACAATAAATGTTTTTATTAATATTCAAAAATTTCTGTGTACAATAATCGTTTTCTTTATTAACACACACAAAACACATTTAAAATTCAATACTAAACACCATCCACACTTCACTCATCCTCATACTTCAACATTAAAAATTTTTTTTGATTGAAACCAGGGAAAAACTAACAAAGAAAACAAATAGTCTGTTAGGTTCTCACGTGGAGATCCATCTTCCAATTAAGCATGGAAAGTTGTAGCAAGTTATAGCAGCATTAAATATACTCCAGCTACCATATCTTCTCTTCTTGCTAATATAAGCAACATTAAACAGCTGTCGTAATTCCTCTCCTTCCTCCCTCCACGGAGCACAGACTCAAAGTCCAGCAGTCTAAACCGAAGTCAATCCATCATGGTTTTCAATCTCAGTTCATGATCCGTATCATAATCAAACATCTCTATCTTCAATTTTGTAACCGGGCTTTCAATATCTTAGCCTCTCACTTTCAGCTCTCACTTTCAGCTCAACACAAGCAATTGTCTCGCACAATTGGCGTACCAATCATGTGTTTCGCCTCTAAGTCGGCGTCTTCAGGAGCTGTTATTCTGTGTATAAAAAGTATAAAACACTACTAACTCCAAATATGTATTATAATTTATACAACCAAAAAAACTTTAGCAACTTACCACAAACAAATATATCTCTATAGCAAGCCATTACCGGGAGTCAGTCAGACAGACCAACCGCAATGCTGAATCACCTCAACCGGATATAGCTATCTCATTTCCGTACCCAGAGTATAAGGTACTCACAATTAGAGCAGATCCAATCAGAGAAATTTATGGAGCTGACGCACTCAAAACTACATATCCATTGCCTATCTAATCAGATCCCATTCAATTTCTCGATTGAGACCCGCAGGCTCCAACGTATTATATGAAAAAATATATTTTTGTTCCACCCTATGCAATTTCTGAGGTGCATTACCTCCTCAAACATCACAAAGCTGATATAAAACAATAAACAGTGGCGTACCAAGGTGGGGGCGGTCCGCCCCGGGTGCACGCTGCTGGGGGGTGCCGCGGCGCGCCTGCTCTGAGTTCGCTGACTTCGCGCGTTCGCTGCAGCTCGCTCTGCCCTGGCTGGAACAGGTTACTTCCTGTTCCGGGTCAGAGGGAGCTCCAGCGAACGCACAAAGTCAGGGAACTCTGAGCAGGCGCGCGCTGCGGCACCCCCCCCCAGCGGGGGGGGGGCGGGGCACCGCCCCGGGTGTCCGCCCCCCCCAGGAACGCCACTGACAATAAATCTCAACTCTTCTAAATTGTGCCCAGTTTCTCCCCAAGGAGTCACAAGAGGAGCTTCCATTTTATGTAATCTAATGTTGCTAAGGTGTTCCCCCACTCGCACCTTAATCTTTCTCATAGTATATCCAATATACCATTTTCCGCAAGGGCAGCTTATACCATACACTACTTGAGTTACAGTCTGTCTGATTTCTCAGGAAGTGATGCCCTCCACCACCCAAGGTAACACAATCACTACACATACTGTATTTAGTGTGGTAGTGCCTAGCAAGATAGCAAGTATGGACTTACACTCAAATATGTGACACCTGAGAACTCATTTTGTATACTTCTACCACACTGTACTCCGTATGTGAACTCATGTAAATTGCATATTCCCCCTTGCTACTCTCCAAAGACAGAAAATTCTAATTCTGTCACACATACTCCTTCTATTACCAGCCATTTTGTGAAATAACTCAGGAAAACCTATATAACAAGCCTGCCTTAATAAACAGCACTAACTCCTAAAATTCAAAACAACCACAATCTTATATATGAAAAGGCAACACTACAAATATTCCATCAAGCACTCAATGTGTAATTAAACTCTGGAATTCATTGCCAGAAAATGTGGTCGCTGGTGAAGTACATGCAAGTTCCCTTGACAAAGTGAGGCACCCCGAAACAGGTTCCTGTCGGGATAAGACATTCACCGTCTGTTTAATGGAATGCTGACAAGTGAGATCTAAGTAATGCAGGACGGCTGAATCCACAGCATGAGCTACAGATAATAAAGCAGCAGGGGGGTTTTCAGCCAGATAAGTCAAAACATTGATCCTGCTTGACAAGTTTAAACATTGTTTCTGTACGAGTTTAAGCTCTGTATATAAGCTACAAACGATAGTGCATAAAAATTTACAAAAAATTGATATAAACCAAAGAAGAATTTTTTGTTATATAAGCACAGTTGAAACATGGATTAATTTATTGCAGAACACTTATTTTGAGGTAGTTGACAGCACTATTGGTGGTTGGGGGTAGTTGATGATTATAACTGAGTCACTAAAGCTGAGGCTTTAAGGAAGCACAAAAAAGAAGTGCCTGTGTGACAGCATGAGACATCCCCTTTTTAATGCATAAATAAGTGTGAGCTGCTCCACTGACAGTTTGTTGTGTATGGTTCAAATTATAAGTGGTGGAGGGTTGCCATTTTTTGCTATATTTTTTGATTATCTTAGAAATAAGCAGTGTTCCCCAAGTCCATCGTAATAATGGCTTATGAAATTTTCATTTAGGAAGCTATCCAAACCTTTTTTAAACCCTACTAAGCTAACTGCTTTTACTACATTCTCTGGCAATGAATTCCAGAGTTTAATTACATGTTGAGTGAAGAAATATTTTCTCCGATTTATTTTAACTTTACCACTTTGTCACTTCATTTGTGCCCCCTAGTCCTAGTATTTTTGGAATGAGTAAACAAGCATTTCACGTCTACCTGTTACATTCCACTCATTATTTTATAGACCTCTATCATATCTCCCGTCAGCCAGCTTTTCTCCAAGCTGAAGAGCCCTACCTGCTTCAGCCTTTCTTCATAGGGAAGTTGTCCCATTACCTTATCATTTTTGCCGCCCTTCTCTGTACGTTTTCTAATTCCACTATTATCTTTTTTGAGTGCGGTTGTACCATGGAGTGATACAAAGGCAATATAACATCCTTATTTTTGTTTTCCATTTCTTTCCTAATACCTAACATTCTATTTGCTTTCTTAGCCACTGCTGCACACTGAGCAGAGGGTTTCAACCTATCATCAACGATGACACCTAGATCCCTTTCCTGGTTCCGTGACTTCTAATGTGGAACCTTGCATCACATAACTATATTTCGGGTTCCTCTTTCCCACATGCATCACTTTGCACTTGCTCACATTTGGATGCCCAGTCTCCCAGTCTTGTAAGGTCCTTTTGTAAATTTTCACAATGCCCTTGCAATTTAACAACTTTGAATAACAAATTTAATTACCTCACTAGTTACTCCCATCTCTAGATCATTTATAAATAATTTAAAAAGCAGTGGTCCCAGCCCAGACCCCTGGGGAACTCCACTATCTACTCTTCTTCATTGAGAATACTGACCATTTAACCCTACTCTATGTTTTTTTTCTTTTAACCAGTTTTTAATCCATAATAGCACAGTACCTCCTATCCCATGACTCTCCAATTTCCTATCGAGTCTTTCATTGGTACTTTGTCGAATGCCTTTTGAAAATTCAGATACACAGTATCAACCAGCTCACCTTTATCCACATGTTTGTTCACCACTTCAAAGAAATGTAGTAGATTGGTGATGCAAGGTTTCCCTTCATTAAATCCATGTTGGCTTTGTCTCATTAATCCATGCTTTTGAATATGCTCTGTAATTTTGTTCTTTATAATAGTCTGTACCATTTTACCTGGCACAGATGTCAGGCTCACCGGTTTATAGTTTCCCGGGTCACCTCTGGAACTTTAAAAAAAAAAAAATCGGCGTTACATTGGCCACTCTCCAATCTTCCGGTATCCTGCTTGATTTTAAGGATAAATTACATGTTACTAACAATAGTTCTGAAAGTTCATGTTTCAATTCTATCAGTACTCTGAGATGAATACCATCCGGTCCAGGCTATTTGCTACTCTTCAATTTGTCAAATTGTGCCATTACATCTTCCAGGTTTATAGAGATTTTATTCTCTGACTCATCAGCTTTGAATACCATATCTGGCACCGGTACTCTCCCAAATCTTCCTCAGTGAAGACTGAAGCAAAAATTTTACTAAGGTGTGCTGAAAAATGGACTGCTCTAGTGTAGGCATGTGTTTTGGGCACGTGCAGATCCATTTTTCAGCGCACCTGTAAAAAAGGCCTTTTTAAAATTTTTGCCTAAATTGGATGTGCGGCAAAATTAAAATTATTGCGCGTTCATTTTGGGCCTGAGACCTTACTGCCACCCATCGACTTAGCGGTAAGATCTCACATGGGAACTGTGTGGCAATCGTCTATACATGTACAATGATGATTACCGTCCAGTTTCTGCCATCCACCAGAAAATAAAAACAATTTTCCTGCGCACATAGTGGATGCACGTAAAAAATGAAATTACTGCCCGGGCCACACGGTAGCTGGGTGGTAATTCTGAATTGTCATGCATTGGGCATGCGTAGGTGCTTACGCAGCTTAGTAAAAGGGCCCCTTAATCTCTCTGCTATGGCTTTGTCTTCGCTGAGTGCCCCTTTTACCCCTCGGTTTTCTTGTGGTCCAACTGATTCTTTTGCTGGCTTCTTGCTTTTAATGTACCTAAAAAGTCTTTACTATGTGTTTTTGCCTCCAACGCAATCTTTTTTTCAAAGTCCCTCTTTGCCTTCCTTGTCAGAGCTTTGCATTTGACTTGCCATTCCTTATGCTGTTTCTTATTATTTTCAGTTGGATCCTTGTTCCATTTTATGAAGGACTTTCTTTTTTCTCTAACAGCTTCTGTCACTTCACTTTCTAACCATGCTGGCTGTCGTTTGGTCTTCTTTCCTCCTTTTTTAATACATGGAACATAACTGGCCTGGGCTTTCAGGATGGTATTTTAGAACATCACCTGATGTACATTTTTGACCTTTGCAGCTGCTCCTCTAATATTTTTTTCCACCATTCTTCTAATTTTATCATAGTGTCCTTTTTGAATGTTAAGTACATAAGTAATGCCACACTGGGAAAAGACCAAGGGTCCATCGAGTCCAGCATCCTGTCCATGACAGCGGCCAATCCAGGCCAAGGGCACCTGGCAAGCTTCCCAAACGTACAAACATGCTAACTTATTAGATTTCCTTTGTGTACTTACTCCAGAGCCAATATCAAATCTTGGTCATGTTCAGTTTGAGCTGGCTGTGAAATGTCCAACAGCAATATAAAGATGGTACTGAAAACCATGGGAGAAGATCAGATCACCAAGGGAATAAGTAGAGAGAGGAGAAGAGATCCAAAATGCCCTGGCGTACACTAACTACCAGGGGCATAGCCAGACCTCGGCGGGAGGGGGTCCACAGCCCAAGGTGGGGGGGGGGGCACAGTTTAGCCCACCTCTCCCAGCCGCCGACCCTCCCCCGTCGCCGCCAGGTATGTTTGCTGGCGGGGTCCCCAACCTCCGCCAGCTGAAGTGTTCTTCAGCGCCGGTCTGCGGCGCCTTCGCTGATCTGTTTCTGACTCATGACGTCGTGCATGCACGTCCTGCATGGGGCTACATACAGGACATGCACGAAGGACGTCAGGAGTCAGGACTGACAGAAACAGATCAGCGAAGGCGCCGGAGACCGGCGCTGAAGAAAACTTCGGCTGGCGGGGGTTGGGGACCCCTGCCAGCAAAGGTACCTGGCGGTGGGGGAGGGTTGGCGGGGGGGATTGAAAGTGGCAGGGGAGGGTCGGCGGAAGGGGCGTCAAAGTAGAGGGGGCCAGGGCTAAATCTGTGGGGGCCCATGCCCCCTTGGCCCCACCTAGCTACGCCCCTGCTGACTACTAGTGGGATAGCAGTAGAGGAGGATCCACCAGGGCATATCATTGACATATCTTATATATGTATGTATGAGAGCATGTGTTTATATGCATGCAAGTTGTAAATACTGAAAATCAATCTTATTATTTCTTTTGTAGGACACTTCACTTTGAATGAAAACAATGGACAATTAAGGACTTCAAAAAATCTTAATTATGAGGAAAGATCTCTTTATGAAATTACAGTAGAGGCGCAGGAACGTCTCTCTGATATCTCAGCAAGTGAAGGTGTGTTTGCTGGGAATGTGATGTGACGAGAGGTATCTGCCACGGTGCAAGATAATTATCTTACAATGAGCATACTACATTAAAAAAATATGTAACAGTTTAAAAAAAACTTGTCAAAGTGCTTTTTAAGATTTATTTTTTTTTGCCTTTTCTTCCAGGCCTAGTTTTTGGCATAGATAAGAAAATCGTTTGCCTCTAATGACAAATTTTCATAGACACCAGGGTACCACCCCTGTTCTACCATTTAAGACTGCTGCCATGCCACCATGCTCTTCAATTATGCATGCAGCAACAGCAACTCAGAAAACTTTGAAGAAAAATGAGCAGACAGCCTGTGAACTAGTGTTTGCTCATAGACCTGGCAGCAGCCCTGCCCCCCTCTTATAGATTTCCTTCATATAGGAGGATAGGTTGGGACCACAGCAAGACCTGTGAGTGTGTGCCAGCTGACTTTCTTCAGAGAGATATAGCTGCTGCCTGCACCTATAGATTTCCTGACACTGAGGTGAGGGGGGACACGAGCAGGGCAGGATTAAGGCATTGGCAAACTAGGCTCATACCTAGGGACCCAATTATTTCGGAGGAGCTCTCAGATGTGATAATTCAGTAGCTCAGGAAGCAGAGATTTACCCTGGGAAGTCAACTGCTGGTTACAAGGAGAGCAGTATGGCGGACCAGAGCTACCATCTCCTGCAAAGGCCTGTCTGTTCTCCCCACTCCATCCCCTGTGCATTGGTTGCTATCCAGATAACAAGAGGAATCAGTGAGCAGCCCTTGTTACTTGCTACTTCAACTTCTGCTGGTTC
The DNA here is from genome assembly GCF_901765095.1 of Microcaecilia unicolor. Taxonomy (NCBI): domain Eukaryota; kingdom Metazoa; phylum Chordata; class Amphibia; order Gymnophiona; family Siphonopidae; genus Microcaecilia; species Microcaecilia unicolor. The sequence continues at coordinate 92,998,951 of NC_044033.1, read as the reverse complement.
TCCTGTGTAGTCAGAACCATGCTGAGTCCCCATTTGTGGGAGTTTTAAAATGTGTTTATATTATGATGGAGAGGGGGGCTAACATGCTATTTTGCCTAGGGCCCACTAAAGGGTTAATCCTGCCCTGGACATAAAAGTGAGGCAACTGAGGAGAGGAATATCTGGGCAAAGACAATGCAGGGAATGGGAGGAGAATGGAGACTTCTTCCTGTCTCCCTTCCTTCTGCACATGGGTTTCCAAATTTGAAATCCAGCCCTGTTCTGTTCCAAATGAATTCTCCCCTCAGCTACAATAGCATTATAAACCAGAAGTATTTATATTTGCTCCCTCTTCTTTGTATTTTTTTCCAAGGTTCATTATCTGAAAATAGAGTTAAATTAATCATCTTTGTAGAAGATATAAATGAGGCACCATCATTTGTGGAGTCACCGTACTCTACAAGAATCCTAAATTCAGTTTCATTCAGATTCCCAGTTATTAAAGTGGAGGTATGCTATTCTTATCATTTTCTTTCTGTTTCTATGTTAATATATATTTTCCTCTGTTTCCATGCTTTTTAGACATAAAACTTACATATTCTTATGACTATATACATTCTTCTTCTAAAACTCTCTTTCTACTAAGTGTGCTCTATTGATCATTTTCATCAGAGTCTCTCAGGTGGAGGTGCTATTAATATGGGAAGGGGCATAAAAGTCACACATACAAACTAGGACCACAGGGTAATAGTTTGCAAATGATTTTAAATGCATTCTTTGTATTTGCAGCATTTAAGATTTTAAAAAACACATTTGAATTTAACACTAAAATTACTTTTATAAGGTTTTTTTCTGATTTGTTGTATGTGTGACCCCCATTCTGTCTCTAGCTGGGACAATGTTATCACACATTAAGAGTGGATGAAAGGCAAGTTTCTAGAGCCCCTTAAGGCAGGGCTTTCCAATTCTACTACTACTACTATTTATCATTTCTATAGCGCTACTAGACATACGCAGCGCTGTACACTAAACATGTAAGAGACAGTCCCTGCTCGATAGAGCTTATAATCTAATCAGGACAAAATCAGGACAAATAAAGGATAAGGGAATTACTTAAGGTAGGAATGATAAAACAGACATGGGTTCTGAACAAGTGAATAGGGTTTGGAAGTTAAAAGCAGCCTCAAAAAGGTGGGCTTTTAGCCTAGATTTCAAGATGGCCAGATATGGAGCCTGAGGTACTGACTCAGGAAGTCTATTCCAGGCGTATGGTGCAACAGGATAAAAGGAATGGAGTCTGGTGTTGGCAGTAGAGGAGAAGGGTACAGATAAGAGAGATTTACCCGATGAACGGAGTTCTCGGGGAGGAGTTTAGGGAGAGATAAGAATGCAGAGATACTAAGGAGCTGCAGAGTGAATGCATTTGTAAGTCAATAAGAGAAGGTTAACCTGTATTCGGAAACGGATAGGGAACTGTTCTAGGCTACGCAGTTTGGTTTGCTTTCCGCTAAAACACTTATGAAATATCACAAAATAAAACAGAAATAATTTAGAGGAATTAGAGAGAATTAAAAGTCTTTTTAATTACTCACCCACCAGCAAAGCATCAGACATCAGTTTCAAGTTATAACAAACTTACAACAATCTAACATCAGTACCTCTGGTAATTATAAGTAATTAGACTAATTAGATAAAGAAGGAAGAAAAGTTTGTTCCTCATACAAAGGTCACAGAACAGAGAGAAAGGAGGGAGAAGGCAGAAACAGAAAGAATGAATGAATGAAAAGAAAGATTAATAGCTATAAAGAATTAGTTTCTATCAAGGGGAGGAAAGTAAAACCCCCTTGGGAAAAACCATAGGCCATTGGACGGATCTGAAACACTCTCTTTCCAAGCATGCCTGGTTTTTCAGAGTTCCTTTGTCTGCAGCATGGTTTTATAGACTGTTGTGAGCATCCACCTCTCCTCTACCCTGGACCAATCATAGGTGCTGCATATGGGCTGGAAACTTGTAATTGGGACTTTCATATGTGCTGGAAGCTTGCAATTTGACCTTGCCACACCTCTAACTCACTTTTGTAACAGGATATACCAGGTATCTGAATTGCCTTAGCAACATGAGACCCCATCAGAGCATGTGACCAGCCAGAAATTCCTTCATGTGGCTGATAGGAAAAAGAGAGTTTTGGGGGATGGGAAATAGTGCAGTATACCTGAAATAAAACTTAATTATAGACAGAACCAATGACGTGACTTGAGCAGAGGACTAATATGAGCATAGCGACACTGGTGGAATATAAGTCATGCAGCAGAATCTGTCCTGGGAACTCCACCACCAAGCAAGTTTTCATGATATCCACAATGAATATGCATGAGATAAATTTGCAAAGCTGCGAAGTTACCCAATTCCAGGAGGGAGACATTTTATACAGCACTGGCTTGGAACATGCATGTCCAAAACAGAGTGGTTTATATAGTCCCTAGTTCTACCCATTGAAATCTGTACTGCTACTCTCATAATAGCTCAGGATGTCTCAGAGATGCCAGTGGAGAGCAATTCTAAAACCCCATGCCAAGCCGCATTCCACCCCCTGCGTTGTTCCACACCTTCTGCTTTTTCATTCAGGCTACTGCTTTGCAGTGGGAAGCAGAGGTGCCAAGGGAGAATGGAAATGAACAGGATTGCACCTTGTGTATTACAAGGTCAGCAGCAGAGCGTGCTAGTTTACAAGGTTTGCACCTACTCTTGTCACCTAGAGTCAGCAGTAGCAGGAGGTTGCATTGGTGAGAGTTTTCGGCTGCTGCTTGTGGAACAGGAGATAGATTCCTAAAGGCAAGTGCAGGAGACTTGGTAGGCATGATGTCCATGTTCCACCATCCCAAGTAATCAGAAACTGGGTGTATAAAATTTAAGGGTTTGGAGAAACATGGAAGGGCATCTATATTTTCAGGTTTCCGCAGTTGGAGAGTGCACAGTACACTGAACAGGAGTGGATTTGGCTGGGAAAAGCCCTGATGAACAGCAGCAACTGAAGGTGTAGAGAAGTTGTGGAGCACTGAAAATCTCTGCTGTCTCCTGTACTATAGCTGTTTTGGGTCTGGGCCAGTTCTTAACAATAGAAGCACAGTATGCATGAGTACTTCCTGCCCAAACTTGCTGCCCATGCACATGTGCAAAGAAAGCATGCATACAGATTACAGAAGGATAGACCTAGTCTTAGCAATGGGAAATGATCAGTTTTGTGTGAAACGAGCCTAAAGGAGAACTGTGCTTGCAAATTCTCCTAAGATAAAGAGCGCAGTATCTGCAGATAGTACTTCCCTTTTAAGAGGAGAAAGTGATTATCTAAGCAATGTTTTATTTTATTCATGAAACATTTGGTTTCCATGTGAAAAATAGTGCAAAATATTGTTTTCACCAAAACAGAAAACACCTAATACCAGTTCTGGTCTGCTTCCTTCTTAAGACACACAACATCTCATTCCTAATAGAACCTACAGTGTGCATTATTTATGTTTACCTTAATGCAGGCCAGTGACCCAGATTCTGGAGAATATGGCATTCTTCGCTACAGTCTTCTGGATCAACCAAGCAGTATGTTCAGCATTGATGAAAAAACAGGACAGATCTTTGTACTGTCAGTAGCAGGAATGGTTGGAGCATTTTCTTTCAAAGTCCAAGCCAGGGACCAAGGAGGGAGAGGACTTCTGGCTCAAACAAAAGTTGATGTAAGAAGAAACCATTTTAGCCTAACTTCCAATAGAAAAACAAACCTTATAAGATCATTGTGTCACTCAGTAGTGAACTCTGAAGTATTCATCCAATTTCATTCAGGTTTCAGTGCTTAGAGAGAAGTTATCCTAATGTAAGCTGTGATAAGAAAAAAAGTTGATTCTACTGAATGAATAACTCATACAGAAAGGATATATTTTGATTATTTATTCAACAAAAAGATTCAACATAAAATATACTTGTATAAAAAAATATGTGAACCATTTATTCAGTATCTGGTGGCACCTCCTAGAGCAACAGTAACTTCAACAAATCTTTTCTGTAACTGTTGACCAGTCTCTCAAATCTTCTTCAGGAATTGTAGCCCATTCTTCTACATAGAAACATTTCAATTTGAAGGCCTCCTTGCATAATAGCTTGTTTTCAGGTCTTACAGCAACATTTCAATAGGGTTTAGCTTGGGACTTAGACTTGACTGATTCGAAACACAAAATATCTCCTTCAGTCATTCTATAGTATCCTATATAATAATTTGCACCTCCAACATTCTATGACTGGATGCCTTGGTTCGTAACATCCATTCCCACTCATTGCCCCGCACTCGCGTCAAAACGTAATGACGTCAGAGGGCGGAACAATGAGGGGGAAGGGAAAGCTGGAGGTGAGATGATGTCAGGAGGGGAGGGAGGGAGGGAGGAAGGGAAGGGCAGGGCAGAGGAAAATTGATGGACATGGATGGGATGGGAGGACAGTCATAGGCACACCGTATAAGAGGCTTGGGGAGGCTAAGCTTCCCCAGCCCAACCGTGACCTTCCCCTGGCTGCTGCCCCCCCAAACACATGGCTGCCTGGTGCAGCAGCGCTGCAGCCAGGCAGCTCTCGGACGGGGTCTTGCAGTGGTCACAACTTCAAATGTATCACTCCAGAGAGAAAACTGTGCAGGCAGTATTTTTGAATTATTATATGTGTTCCCACTCCATTAGTTGGCGTTTGTGTTTTGAGATTTGGCAAGATTGTATTTCTCGTGACAGAGTGATACATTTGAAGTTTGTGACCATTACTAGACCCCTGATGCAAGCAGTTTCATCAAAACACAGACCATATCAGGTCTGATTAATAAATATCGAGTTGACATCCCACCAATCTTGAAGGCTTCTTGCAGGGCCGGCCCTAGGGTTTCTAGCGCCCTCCTGCAGTCTATTAGTCGGCGCCCCTACCCATCCAGAGGCGGGATCACTATGGCTCCGCCCCCACAGTAAAAACACCCCTTATACCAGCCATGGCATCATTGAAAATATTACACTAGTATAGAAGAAAAAGAACTTAGCACACAGACCAGGAATTAGGAGAACAGACGGTCTTGCCAACTCTGAAAAACAATGTGTTATCAAAATTTCAGAATCTAACAAACAGATCCCTATTCAGACACTTGGCCTTGCAGTCACACATGTAGAACAGAGATAGCCCCTCTTCAAATTCTTCAAAAATTAACCTGAAATCCTAAGAAGTTAGACTCTGCATGCAGGGCCGGTCTTAGGCAGAGACGACCAAGGCGGTCGCATAGGGCCCTGCGCCTAAGGGGGCCCCGCTCTGCCTCCGCTCGCCTCGGATGACCGTCCGCATCATTCATGATGATCCCGTGGCTCGGCCACTCCACTTCTGGGGAGGGGAGGTTTCATGATAGCATTGTGCTTATTATTTCAATCAGTTTTTTTGTACAAGTTTAGCTTCATTTGTCTTTATTTGAAATTTCATAAATAAAAAAAAAATTCTAAAAATGGAATAATCTTATCAATGAGGTGGAGCTAGGGTTGGGGCCCCACCAAATTGGTCTGCACAGGGCCCCGCACTTGCTAAGACCGGCCCTGTCTGCATGCAGCACAATAGCCTTCCCATCGAGCATAGCTTAGGATCTAGCTAGGACAGACTTAATCAGCATAAACTAACATATTCTACAATCTGAGTTGGACAGACTAACAGGAGTTACTGAAGTGGGAATGAGAGATAGGTGATGGTTAGGAATTGAAAGCAGGCATCTAGCCCTCCTGTCCTGTGAGTTGCTGTGTTGGGGGTGGGGGTGGAAAAGGGTGGGTCAGGTGCAGCACTAAACAGCAGTCTCTGACAAAACAAGGGTCCAGGCTTTGCTGTGCTGTCTCTGTCTGAGCCCTCTCTGGGCAGAGGTTAGCTGAGCTCCCACAAGTTATTTCAGAGCCAGATTCAGTTGGAGCAGTCCTCTGACAAACACAAGGAGGATATTTCTCTGCTTGGGAGGGGGGACGGGACAGGACAGAACAGAGAGCTGACAGCTTTGGAGCCAGACTGAGATGAGCAGCAGAGATTAGATTGAGATGAGCAGCAGAGATTAGATAAAAACAAAAGCCTCAGAGCTTGATTGCTTGCAAAGTGGCGCCTTTGAAGGCAGGCGCCCTCCTGCAGTGTTTACCTTGCTTACCGGGTTTGACCAGCCCTGGCTTCTTGTACTTTTTGTTGTTTCCAGCTCTTTTGGCTGTGCTTCGGATGCCCACTCTTCCAGTCTCTCCCACAAATTCATGAAGTCTTCAATGCCACTGAGCTGTTGGCTCAATGAATTCTGGAGTTTCATTAATTAAGAGCTCAAGCTGTTTTGAGAGCTCTATGCGCTGGAGCTCCATCCTGTTAAAAAATGGGTATTCATAAATGTCTCGAATTTCAAGCAGAATTCTCTGTTACAGTAGGACATTATTTGGAAAAATGTTGGATGTCCCGTTTTTTCCGGAAACTATGTACATACTCAGAAAGTCAATTCAATTGACTTGCATAAGCAGTATGCACACGCAAACTTGTAGGTAGTTAGAGCGTAAGTGGATAAAAAGTGGAAAACCTAAGGATAGGCAGATTTGGAGATCAGCTCTTATGTCCAAAAAAAGGTCTTTCTACTGTAAGAAAATAGGTACGGACGTATCTGACACAAAATTTGTTTTCTGATTGGTTATTAATTTGATTATTACCTCTCAACATCATTATGTGAGTGTAAATAATATTCCAACTGCTTCCCAATTAGCTGATTTTTTTTTCAATCTAAAATCCGTAATGTAAAAGCTACATTTTCTAATGAGATTGACCTGTTTGACTTTGCTATTAGTAATGTAGATTATGAGTGAATCCTGGGTGTAGAATTTGGGTTGACTTTCTACTTATAGATTGGAGGGAAATAAGGGGTCCTTTTACAAAGCCATGGTAAAAAGTGGCCTGTGGTAGTGTGGCTGCATCTTTTGGGCGTGCACTGGGCCACTTTTAACCATGGCTGAGACAAAGGCCATTTTTTAATGGCTGGGAAATGGGTGTGCACCAAAATTAAAACTAGCTTGCACCTATCTACAGCCTGAGCCCTTACCACCAGCCATTGACTTAGCAGTAAGGGTTCAAGTGCTATCCACGTGGTAACCATGCAGCATGCACCAATATGGTCACGCTGCCGATTAACGCCGAGAACACTCCCCCATGGTAGAAAATAGAAAAATATTTTCTATCGCGGGATTCAGCACATGCCAAACTCAGAATTACTGCTAGGCACACGTGCTACCCTGACGGTAGTGCTGATTTGGCACGTGCTACCCGGACGTTAACCCTCCTGCAGCTTTGTAAAAGGGCCCTTTAGCTCATTGTTTTTAAAATATTCCAAAACATATTGTCAATTAGATAGTTGTCCATCTTATTTGACGTCTTCATCTCCAATTATGTTTAGAACTTTACTGTTGCACTGGGTTCGATCTTTATTCTCATTGGGCCTATTTCTAGAAAATTTAGGAGAAATTATTATTACACCTTTAATGAAAAATCCTAAGGAATCAAGTTATCTTGTTTCTAATTATAGAGTAGTAGCATCTATACCTATGTTTACTAAAATTTCAGAAGGCATAGTTTGTGCTCAATTAAATGAGTATTTGTTTAAACACAATACTTTACATTCATCTCAGTCTGGGTTTCGAGTTAGGCACAGCATGGAGACAGTTATGGGTTTAATAGTAGACAGATCTTTATGGAGCAATAATCATTGGGCCCTTATATTACAATTGGATCCTTCGAGTGCATTTGATTTAATGGACCATGATATTCTGTTATTTGAACTTGAGAATATTGGTATTGGTGGTAGAGTTTTAAATTAGTTGAAGGGTTTCCCCTCTGTTAGATCTTGCAGAGTGAAACAGAAGAATATTCTTTCTTATGCTTGGCATAATCAGTGCAGGGTGCCTCAAGCAGGGCTGGTCAAACCCGGTAAGCAGGGTAAGCACTGCAGGAGGGCGCTTGCCTTCAAGGGCGTCACTTTGCAAGCAATCAATCTCTGCTGCTCATCTCAGTCTGGCTCCAAAGCTGTCAGCTCTCTGTCCCGTCCTCTCCCCCCTCCCAAGCAGAGAAATATCCTCCTTGTGTTTGTCAGAGGACTGCTCCAACTGAATCTGGCTCTGAAATAACTTGTGGGAGCTCAGCTAACCTCTGCCCAGAGAGGGCTCAGACAGAGACAGCACAGCAAAGCCTGGACCCTTGTTTTGTCAGAGACTGCTGTTTAGTGCTGCACCTGACCCACCCTTTTCCACCCCCACCCCACCCCCACCCCCAACACAGCAACTCACAGGACAGGAGGGCTAGATGCCTGCTTTCAATTCCTAACCATCACCTATCTCTCATTCCCACTTCAGTAACTCCTGCTAGTCTGTCCAACTCAGATTGTAGAATATGTTAGTTTATGCTGATTAAGTCTGTCCTAGCTAGATCCTAAGCTGTGGGAAATCAGTGGCGTAGCCAAGGGTGGGCCCGGGTGGGCCCAGGCCCACCCACTTTGGTCTCAGGCCCACCCAGTAGCAGCACACCTATGATGCCCCACCAGCCGAAAACTCCCAACAACTGTCCCTCCTGCATACCCTTGTAAATAGCAGATATTCGCCTGCAGTGAGCAGCAGCTGATACATACTGTTCGCACCGGCCCCACAGCCTTCCCTCTGGTGTATTACCGATTATGCGGAAACAGGATGTTGCCTCAGAGTGAAGGCTGTGGGGCCAACATGAGCAGTGTGTATTAGTTGCTGCTTGCTGCCAGTGAAAATCTGCTATTTAAAAGGTATGCAGGGGAGGGAGGATGTTTGAGAGACCATATGGCATGCAGATAAGTGAGAGTGGGACCAAATCACTTGCGGGACAGGGCGGAGTTCTTCTGTCCACCCATCTTTGGCCCAGGCCCACCCAAAATTGGGTTTCTGGCTACGCCCCTGGGAAGGCTATTGTGCTGCATGCAGAGTCTAACTTCTTAGGTTTAATTTTTGAAGAATTTGAAGAAGGGCTATCTCTGTTCTACATGTGTGACTGCAAGGCCAAGTGTCTGAATAGGGATCTGTTTGTTAGATTCTGAAATTTTGATAACACATTGTTTTTCAGAGTTGGCAAGACTGTCTATTCTCCTAATTCCTGGTCTGTGTGCTAAGTTATTTTTCTTCTATGCTGCTGTAATATTTTCAATGATGCCATGGCTGGTAAAAGGGGTGTGTCTACTGTGGGGGCGGAGCCATAGTGATCCCACCTCTGGATGGGTAGGGGCGCCGACTAATAGACTGCAGGAGGGCGCTAGAAACCCTAGGTCTGGCCCTGAGGATCACCTTTATCCCCGTCATTATTTAATGGGGGGGGATTTGTATAGCTTGGGTTTAGAATTAGAAGCTCAGGGGTTTGTTAGTCACATCTATGTAGACGATTTTACTATGATGCTTCCAGTTTATCAAACCCTGAATTAGGTGACCATAATAGTAGATAAATGTTTAGTTTCTTATTGGTTCCTGGATGGTGAAACACAAGCTTAAATTAAATGCTGAAAAGATGAAAGTTTTGCTATTGAATAATAAAGCTGATCCTTTTTCTGACCATATTTATATTGATCAGACTAAGTGCATTTTTTCTCCAGTGTCAGACCTGTGAGTTCTTGTACCAAGTAGAGCGCTGCCGAGCCCAGTACTCGGACCAGGTTCTACTTGGCGGCCGGACAACCCTGGGTTTCACCTGCGCTGACTGCCATTCCCCAGAGGTTGAGCCCCTAGGTGCGGGCGGCCTGCAGGGCTTACGAGATGGAGCAGGAAGCTGGGTGATGAATGTGACGGCCAGACAGGCAGCAGGCAAGAGAGTGATCCAGGTACAGACAGAGTCAGTAGGCAGGCAGCAGACACGAGAGTAATCCAGGTATAGGCAAGGTCAGGAGGCAGACAGCAGACACAAGAGTAATCCAGGTACAGGCAGAGTCAGTAGGCAGGCAGCAGACACAAGAGTAATTCAGGTATAGGCAAGGTCAGTAGGCAGGCAACAGACATGAGAGTAATCCAGATACAGGCAAGGTCAGTAGGCAGGCAACAGACACGAGAGTAATCCAGGTACAGGCAAGGTCAGTAGGCAGGCAGAAGACATGAGAGTAATCCAGGTACAGGTAGAGTCAGTAGGCAGGCAGTAGACACAAGAGTAATCCAGGTACAGGCAGAGTCAGTAGGCAGGCAGCAGACACGAGAGTAATCCAGGTACAGGCAAGGTCAGTAGACAGGCAGCAGACATGAAAGTAATCCAGGTACAGGCAGAGTCAGTAGGCAGGCAGCAGACACGAGAGTAATCCAGGTATAGGCAAGGTCAGTAGGCAGGCAGCAGACACGAGAGTAATCTAGGTGCAAGCAGAGTCAGTAGGCAGGCAGCAGACACAAGAGTAATCCAGGTACAGTCAGAGTCAGTAGGCAGGCAGCAGACACAAGAGTAATCCAGGTATAGGCAGAGTCAGCAACAAAGAACAAAGTAGAGGAGAAGCACACTACTGAGCAAGTAACACCTACCAAAGTAATAGCCGAAGCAAGGAGTCTAGGGAGAGCTCAACTGATAAAGTGCTGGCGTCTTACATCAGCAGGGAGAAGGGGCACAGCCATAGGACAAGAGCAGGGGAAGGAGGAACCGGAAGACCAATAGGAGAGAAGCAAGGGAAGCCAGGCAGAGGAAGAGCAGAGGCAGAGGTGGGTGGAAGCAAAGCAATCAAGGAGCCTGGAAGCCAGGCAGAGAGAGAGTAGAGCCAGGTGCATGGAAGCAAAGCAATCAAGGAGCCTGCAGCCAGAGAAGAACTACACACACATGGCTCAGGGCTGTGCCAGTCAAGTGTGTGTGTCTACGGGACCCTGCGCAGCCCGAGGATGCCGCTTGCGTTGAGGTAGGGGACATGACATCCAGTAATTAAGATCTTAGAGGTCTTTGTAGATCAAACATTATCTCTTGGCCCACATAATGCCCTAGTTAGAAGTTCATTCTTTTTATTAAGAAAATTGAGGCATGTTAGGAAATTTTTTGAAACTGATCAATTTTGAATATTGGACCAGACTCTACTGTTGTCCAAGTTGGATTATTGTAACCTTATTTAGGGGTCCCTTTTACTAAGTTGTGGTAAAATGTGGCCTGTGGTAGTGTGGGTATGTGAAATCGCTGTGTGAAGAGACCACTTCATACCGCAGCTGGAATTTCCATTATTTTAAATGGAAGTCGTAAATGGCAAATTTACTACCTGAGCCCTTACCACCATCTATTTAGTAGGCAGTAAGGACTCATGCGCTAACTTTATTTTTTTATTTATTGTGACATTTATATCTTTAATTTTCCCAAACAGTGTTTAGGTTCAATGTAGCTTACAAATACAAATAGTTGACTGCAATTAGGCATAATGTATTTTACAATAAATTTTATAAGTCAAAACAGAAAAACATGCAAATTGTTTCACAATGTTACAGAATGATTAAATTTCAATTTAGTGTTAAGAAAGCTATACAGAAATATTCAAAGACCATATAAGATTGGATTAGAATTAATCTTTTTGTGGTAAGAACTTTTTAAAAATAAAGGTTTTTAGTGACTTCCAGAATTTAATATAATCCGGTATACCTTTGATGTTTTTTAGTATTGATTTCCACTACTTAGTACATTGATATGAAAACTTGGCGGTAATTGGAATCAGACAGTGAGTGGCAATGGCTGATTACCACCGGGCACACCTACATCGCATCCCCATGCTAGAAAATAGAAAAATATTTTCTTGGGTGTGAAATGCTGCATGGCAAACCAAAACTACAGCAGGGCACCTGGGCACACCACCACAGCTTTGTAAAAGGGCCACTCACTTAGTTGGCACTAAACAAATGTTAACAAGACTTCAGACAACTCAGAATACCGAGGTTCGTTTGAATTTTGCTCTAAACAAATATGATAGTATCTCAGGGTATTATATAAGATTGCACTGCCTTCCCATAGAACCAAGGTTCTATTTAAGTTCTCATATCTCTTGTTTAAGGTTTTAAATGGTGCTTGTCCGGAATACTTACTTTCTCAATTTCAATTTGTTACTCTTTCTAGAAATAGAAGAGCTATTAATAATTCACCTTTTAGCTTTCCTTCTGTTAGAGGTAGGAAGAGGTTTAAGATACATGAGATGTTGCTAGCTTATCAGGTTCCAAAGATTTGGCAAATGATTTCTGTGTGTTTTCATCAGTTTTATTCTTATCAGGTTTTCAGAAGAAATCTCAAGACTTTGCTATTTAGGAAATATGTTTTGAGCTAAAATCTTGTCACGTACTGTATTCTCTGTAATTCCCAGGAGTATTTCCAGGTATTTTGGATTGCGAACTGCTTACAACTTTATGGTAGTAGCAGTATACAAGTACCAATGTTATGCTGTGTTATATTATACACACACACACTTCTGGCTATCTTTCCAACCTTTTACATTAATTAGCAGGCCCAAAATTTCCAGAATGGAAGAGAAGTAGCCAGAATTTGGGGAATACAGAGAATGATTGTTGATGGTTAATTTTTCTGCTGCTTTGCACCTAATGGGTTTACCAATGAATGTTATCACCATTATAAAAAAAAATCCATTTTAAAATATGGAACAGGGGAGTTATGGTATTGAAATTCTTGTTTTGCAGGTAACTATTGATCCTGGTTCTGTTAACGATGATGTGACCATGTCTGTTAATCAAATGATCAATGTTGTTGAACAACATATTATGGAAATAAAAGGGTACAGTATGTGAGACAGACCTGTAATTAAGTTATTACTTTCTAATGGCAATATTTTGCTAAACTAAATTAACATCAAATTAGAGAAAGACCTGCTTTTACAGCATATATAGTGTTCCACATTGTCAGCTGTTATAATTTTATTTTAATTCCAGAAATTTGTAAAGGGTCATGGATTTGATATACTGTCTTTCTGTGGCACGGCCAATGCAGTTTATATTATCATATGCAGGTAATTTCTCTACCTGTTTGAGCTCACAATCTAAGTTTTGTACCTGGAGCAATGGAGGTTGAAATGACTTGCCCAAGATCGCAAGGAGCCATAGTGGAAATTGAACCCAGTTTCCCAGTCCAGTGCATTAACCATTAGGTTACTTCTCCACTCCTCCAGATTCATTTTCCAAACACAAGGAATGCCTTAAAATCTGTGTAAAAAGGGAAAAAAGTTTTAAAAATTGGTTTAATTTGAGAGAAATAATAAGGTAATGTAAATATAGTCATTGACATAGAAACATAGAGACATGATGACAGATAAGAGCCAAATGGCCCATCTAGTCTGCCCATCCTCAGCAACCACTATCTCCTCCTTTTCCTAAGAGATCCCTAAGAGCCTGTCCCATGCTTTCTTAAATTCAGACACAGTCCTCATCTCCACCACCTCCACTGGGAGGCGATTCCACGCATTCACCAGCCTTTCCATGAGGAAGTATTTCCTTAGATTATTATAACTTCTGAACTTCATCTTATGCCCACTCATTCCAGAGTTTTCTTTCATTTGAAAGAGGCTCACCTCCTATATATTAATGCCACAGAGGTATTTAAATGTTTCTATCATATCCCCTCTTTCCCACCTTTCTTCCAAAGATATAGGCCCCAATATTAACATAAAGCAATATGCCCAGATACCGAAAAGAACCTGATGCCCTATGCAAAGGAAACATGCCCAAGATTATTCTCAGCATCATACACAACTCACATATCTTTAACTACTTTGCAAAACATATCATTTTGATAATATGGATCTTCAGATATAACAACACAGGTACTGCAGAATCAATTTATCTTAAGCAGCCGAGTGTAAATCGTCAGTGATACAAAATAATTTTTCAAGAATTTTTTTCTTTAAATAACATTGCAGGACAAAATAAAGCTAATTAGCTTCAAATTTCAAAAACAGTCAGAACCTCTGCTGACATGGCCAGGTTTCATTTTTCTTCGAAGAAGAAGAGGTTCAATTCAATTCTTCTCACTCCATAATAAGCATCAGGGTAGACCTATAGGGCTATATTTAGTAAATGGCACTCAAAAATCAGCACTAGTTACTCTAGATGCTAAATCTCTTTAGACAGTAATAGCACAGGAAAAGGTGTTGCAAATTATTTATGGTTTTCTTAAAAAAAGATCACAGTTGACAAGGGTTCCTATTGATTTTATAATTGAATTGGCTAAGATTGCAATGACAAACAATTTTTTAATGTTTGAAGATCAGATATAGCAACAGATTTTAACAGTAGCAATGGGTACCACAATGGCCCCATCTGATGCTAATCTGTTTATGGTATGGTTTGAAAGGATTTGGGTCAAATCATCCATTTTTCAATTGGGTCCAGTTCATAGATGATTTTTTATGGTTAGAGACTTATACTGACCTTTTGAGATTTATTAATTATTTAAACCAGTGCCACCACATAAGGATTGAATTCATAGCCACCTAGCACATGGAACAAATTTTATTTTTAGATGTTTTGATCCAACGTAGAGACACTGGATTTGAAACTACTATTTACATAAAATGTACTGATAGGAAACACCTTTTTATACTACACTAATTGTCATCCGGTACTTTTAAAAAATAGTCTGCCTCTGTCACAATTTTAGAGATATCAGCAAGTTTGTTCAAGTAGAGATGAATTTAAGACCTGGTTTAAATTGTTAAAAGAAAATCTATTGGATAGAGATTATCCATGATCTGTTGTTAGAAAGGCTTTCAAACAAGCATTATATAATGATAGAGATTTCTATACCAGAAGTCAGAGTGGTTTGATAAAAGAGGCCCTAAGTTCTTCAAAATCAGTTTTCACTAATAGGTCAATATAAGTGCCTGAAATATCAAACATGTGATGCTACTTTAGAACACATGTGATTTATAAGCAATACATTAGGTAGTAGGTTAATTATATTGAGGTTTCTAGGTTCTCCATATAGTTAAAATTTAATGCCAAAAAGTGTAGAGTGATGCACTTGGGGTGCGGAAACCCAAAAGAGAGATACCGGATAGGAGGGGAGAGATTCTTAAGCTCGACTCAGGAGAGAGACCTTGGGGTGTTGGTGTCGGAGAATCTGAAGGTGAAGAAACAATGCGACAAGGCGACGGCCGTGGCCAGAAGAATGCTAGGCTGCTTAGAGAGGGGTATAACCAGCAGAAGAAAGAAGGTGTTGATGCCCCTCTACAATTCGTTGGTGAGGCCCCACTTGGAATATTGTGTTCAGTTTTGGAGGCCGTATCTTGCTAAAGATGGAAAAAGACTGGAAGCGGTGCAAAGAAAAGCTACGAAAATGGTATGGGATTTGCGTTGCAAACCGTATGAGGAGAGACTTGCTGACCTGAACATGTATACCTTGGAGGAAAGGAGAAACAGGGGTGATATGATGCAGACGTTCAAATATTTGAAAGATATTAATCCGCAAGTGAACCTTTTCCGGAGACGGGAAGGCGGTAGAACTAGAGGACATGAATTGAGGTTGAAGGGGGGCAGACTCAGGACTAATGTCAGGAAGCATTTTTTCACGGAGAGGGTGGTGGATATGTGGAATGCCCTCCCGCGGGAGGTGGTGGAGATGAAAACGGTAATGGAATTCAAACATGCGTGGGATAAACACAAAGGAATCCTGTTTAGAAGGAATGGTTCCGTGGAATCTTAGCCGGTAATTGGGAAACAAAACAGGAGCTGGGCAGACTTCTACGGTCTACGCCCTGATCGTGACTGAATAGATAGGGATGGGCTGGAGTGTAAATGTTAAGGGGCTTCGATGTTAGCTTCAGAACTTAGTACAAGAACAGTCCTCAGCAGACTTCTATGATCTGTGCCCTGAGAAGGGCAAGAAAAATCAAACTCGGGTATACATATAAAGTATCACATACCATGTAAAATGAGTTTATCTTATTGTGCAGACTGGATGGACCATACAGGTCTTAATATGCCGTCATTTACTATGTTACTCTATTATGTGAACTGAAACACAGGTGTAGATTAGTAAAAATCGATAATGCTGATAAAATAAAATTAGGCAATTTGTTGGTAGAATTCACTAACAACTGAAAATACGGAACACTAAGGAGGTCATTTTAGAAGCATCTAGAAACGTAAAGAGCAACAATTACACATTTGCTTACATGTACAAATTTAGTAAGTCACTACTTTGCATATGTACACTCCTGGGATACAGAGATTTTCAGGGGAGTAGTTTGGACATAGCCACAAAGTAGACATGTATTTAAAAAAAAATCCAAGTTAGCTTTTGTACCTGCTTTGTGGTGCCTGCAAGTGTCAGCTGCTTGTTTAGATCTGGGGTCTTAAGAATGGGATAGGTACAAAAAACATGCCCCCTTCCTCCCATCCCAAAAAATGTTGCTGATTACATTCTCCTCCCTGAATTCTCTCCCCTGACTCCTACCAGGAATCTTCCTGATGTCTTTGAGGGGCAGGAGTGATCCACAGACACTCCTGTTGGCAGCTGGGCTCAAAATGGCGCCTCTGATCCCTTTGCGATACTATTTTTAGGAATCATCTCTTTAACAGATAGTGGGTCTAACTTGGGGCACGGTATCTGCATTGCGGCAGCCAGGAACCCATAAAGCTAACTGAAGAACTTGGGGCACTCTCTTTTTATTTCCATTTTATTTTTTGTTTTGTTTTGGGGTTTTTTTTTTTTATATTGCTGCTCCTGCTGGATGTGCCAATAAATACCTGTGTATTTGCTGGCATCCTTCTGGGTAATCTAGAAAATGTTCTGCATTCATTAGAGCCTTTTTCTAAATTACTAGGAGTAATGAGCACATCCCTATCTGGACATCTCTATTCCTTTCCCAGTGGCGTATCTAAAAAGGAGTTTCACCCAAAGAGCACAATATGTCTAATGATTATATCCTGCCTTAGATATAGGTATTGTAATGTTTCTGTTCATTGCTACAGAACGCTGAAAGATGTGCTTGAGTGGAACGTATATATCACTGATTTGGTTGCTAATACAGCTGAAAAGCAAGCAAAAGCTGAACCTGAGGAGAAGGAAGTAACATTTATTAAGATTGTGGCAATTGATGAGAACAACCAAGCTGTGCCTGCAGAGGAAGTCAGAGGGTATGTTATGACCTGCCTTTCATTCTCCCTCTCTCTCCTCTTCTGTCATCAGGCTGTACCCCTCCTCAGGGTTCCTAACAGGTTAACTTCAAAAACACTACAGCTTTGTTATTTTGGGAATAACTGTTTTTACTTTTGTATATCATACCCTCAAGTCCAGCTTTCTAAAGGAATGTGGAAGTGTTTTGTAATTTTTCAACCTCAAGACAGCTGGGTAGGTGATTACTGGGTGGCCCAGATTGTGGATACCACTTGTACACAAACAGTATTTGTTAGGTGGATCCAGAATCCTCCAGGAGGCCAATAAGCAGCTTCCACACTCTCTTCTTTTATCCACTCTCATAATAAGCAAGGCAAGTCCAAGGCTGCTGTTCTGAACAAAGAAAGTCACTTCAGGCAAAATACAATGTGGTAGTGGCAATAGATGAAGGCAACAATAAGGCATCTGAATTCTATTTGTACAATGTTTCTGTGATGAACACTCCCAACTCTGAACCAAAGAGAAAATCCAAACTCCTCTTTGTCCATAATCCTAGTACAGGAAACAATGCTGTTTCTTTTAGTAATCATTTACAGTTCTGACGCTAGCTGTGATGACACTCAGGGAATAGCTCGTTTAAGGCGCATTTAATTAAATTCTTAATGTATTATATTGAGTACTTGTGTTCCTTTTAAAACAAAGCACTTATCTCATTAAAATGTCCATCCCTACGGAGACCTGTTGTTAGTGGTTTTGTGGTAACTCTGTAACATCAGATGGCAACGCTTCTCCTTCAGCACCATGGAAGTTCCTGGACCACCAGTGAATGGGATGAGATTCAGGTCATCTTGCTGGAAGAAATATACAGATTGCCCAGTCTTTCCTTCTCTCCAATATTCAAGAAGAGTGGTAAGGGTTCTTCGTGCCCTCTGCCAGCTAATAGGGCAGTACTTCTGGGGACTCCTAGACTTTAATATAGTGGCTTCAGTAGCACAGCTCACAGTCCATATTAATTCTAGCCTATATATCTAAGGCTTAGGTTCCAAGGTTCTCCCCCTGCAACTAGAGTCAGATGCTGGGGAGACTTAGGAAAGCCAAAGACAGGGAGTCAGAGTTGTATAACCAGGTGTCACGATTGTGGTCGTGACCCCTCTTAGACTCACCTTATTTCCGGCAGTCAGCTTCTGAGCTGGCTTCTGTCTGTTCTTCCTGAGTTAGTTCTGTCTCTGTGTGCTGGCTGCTTCCAGCATGGCTCTGATTACTCCACTATACTGCACCTGTGTGTGTTAAGCCTCTCTGTGCTTCAGTATGCTTTCTGCCTGTGTCTTGGTTTGTGTTCCTCTCGCCCTCTGGTGGCCAGAACCGGTGGCTGCCATAGACTGTCCAGGCTTTCTTTCCGGTCCGGTCCAGATATTCCAGTCCTCCAGACTTGGTTTGAAGTTTGGCAGCTAGCCTCACCCGTAGCTGCCTCATGATTCTTGCAGCTGAGTTCAGCTGCAGATGGGTTTATTACCACCTGGAAACCTTCTGAGTTTGCCTTTGCATCTTCTAAGGTCCCTGGTTTGTTGGTGCTTTGTGGCACTTCTGCCTAGTCTGGTTTCTTGTTTAGTTCCTTGTCTGTTTCTAGCTATCTGTGTGTAGTTTAGCTTAGGTTTATTTGTTCCTTGTCTAGTTACTGTTTTGTCTGTGTCTCTTGCTTAGTGGCTGCTCTGCAGCTTTCAGTCCTGTCTCTTGTCTGTCAGTATTTGTACCCTGTTTCAGTGGCTGCGTGGCAGCTTTCAGTTCCTGTCCTTTAGCTTGTCTTTTTCCTCCTTTGTGTAGTATTGTCTGTCTGTGAGTCCTAGCCCAGTTTCCTGCCTTGCTGCCTATGTATATTCCTTTCCCCTCTGACCCTCAGTCCCCGTTCAGCCTAGTTGGTATCCAGTGCCTTCCCTGTCCGGTAAGTCCTGCTGGCCGCCTGCACCCAGGGGCTCAACTCCTGGGGAAGGGTGGTCAAGCGCAGGTGAAGTCTAGCTGTTTCTGTCAGAGTTCTGCCTTGTCTCTGGTGTGGGGTGGTTTTGCCTGCCACTGCTGCTTTATGGCAGTGGCCCAAGGGCTCATGAACCCAGGTTCTGCCTTGAAAGCCTGACACCAGGGGAGTTTCCTCCTGCAAACAGTTGCCTCCTTTTCATTATAATATTCCATTTCTAGCTTCTTTCTAGAAGAGCCAGAATATACACAAATTAGGTAGTGCTCTGCCTGCCTACCACTGAAGACACAAACGCTTGGTGGGCCTGGACGTTTTGGCTGCAGGTGCATGTGCATGGGGAAAGGTGCACACGCCTGGAGCACGAGGCAGCTGAGAATGCTGAGCCATGCAGCGGTCATGTCTGGAACAGAGGAAAGAAGTGCACCTGCAGGAACAAAATTAATACTGAAAAGGCATGTGGAAAATGTATTTTCATTTGTTTTGGGTTTGTGCTGTTGATTCATGTAGAGAGGAAAGTGTTAATTGCTAGCATGAGCTGCTGCTGTCAGAGTCTGGACAGTTCACATGCCAGCAGCCTTGGGTAGTCAAAATTCTAAACTGTTGTTTCCTGACAGGTAGGTTTCTCCGCATGTGAAGAGTGCATGTGCTGTACATAAGAGACTGGATTTCTGGTAGTTTTGGTGACAGGTGACTGAAATTTGACAAATCTCTGAAGCTTACGGTTGTTTTGGCTTCAGGGATTGGTAAGATTGTTTTATGTGACATAGTGGTGAAATTAATTGATTTTGCTTGTATTGAGAATCTTTTATCGTATTAGAGCAGGCACACTTAAGATTCAGAATGACAGCCATTCTTTGATTAAGAGAGTATTTGGGTGGGGGTGGGGGGGGGGGTTCATGAGGTTTATTGATGTTTGAAGACATCTGCTATCAGTTTTAATAGAGTTCAGAAACTTCTGGTGTTTATTAAGACTGATTGTGTCTGCCCTTGCTATCAAGCATTGGAAGTCTAGTTGTCTGAGTATCAGATTCTAGAATCTGATACTCAGACAACTAGACTGTTGAGGTTTGATTGGAGTAGTATTAGTTTGCTGCTGCAGTTTTTAGCTAAACCTCAGAAAAATGTGAAATTATATTATCTGTATCTACTTTGAAAAAAAAGTGTTAAGAAAATTGTAACACTGTCACAAGTGTTTGTCAAAATTGATGCAGTGATACATTTGCTGTGAAAGAAATTTTCCAATTTGAGTTTCAATTCTTTGTCTAAAGTAGAGGAGTATGGTAGCCGTGTTAGTCCACTCTTAAGGTTATCAATAGAAATCAAACAAAATAAAACATGGAAAAGAAAATAAGATGATACCTTTTTTATTGGACATAACTTAATACATTTCTTGATTAGCTTTCGAAGGTTGCCCTTCTTCCTCAGATCGGAAATAAGCAAATGTGCTAGCTGACAGTGTATATAAGTGAAAACATTCAAGCATTACTATGACAGTCTGACAGGGTGGGAGGAGGGGTGGGTAGGAAGTATGCATGGGGACATCAAAGCATATCATTGATATTCTAACAGGATGGGTGTGGATAGGTGAGGGGAGGGTGATCAACAGAGACATACAGCTTTATGGTTTATAATGGGCTAGGAACCCTCCCCTCACCTATCCACACCTACCCTGTTAGAATATCAATGATATGCTTTGGTGTCCCCATGCATACCTCCTACCCACCCCCCTCCTCCCACCCTGTCAGACTGTCATAGTAATGCTTGAATGTTTTCACTTATATACACTGTCAGCTAGCACATTTGCTTATTTCCGATCTGAGGAAGAAGGGCAACCTTCGAAAGCTAATCAAGAAATGTATTAAGTTATGTCCAATAAAAAAGGTATCATCTTATTTTCTTTTCCATGTTTTATTTTGTTTGATTTCTATTGATAATTCTTTGTCTAAAATGTCTGCTTATCTCAAACATAATAGGCAAGTGTGTTGTTTGAGTGAAAGCGAGACATTCTATTGTTTATTATGGAAGGGTTAGTTTATTAATTTATCTTGGAGTAGCCAGATAGAAAATAAAAATACATTGAAATTAATTTCCAAATTTTTTGAGATTTTTACACAATCTAGTTAAGGGATAGGTTTTTCTTGTTGCTTTATGTAAAGATAGGTTAGTAGGTACCCCAAAGTGAAACCCCCTGAGACATGGCATAGAATAGCGCTGGTACCCAATGAAAGAAAGATGAAGAGTGAAGAGGATACAAGAGAGAGACTGAAGACCAACTTAAGTGACATAAGAGAAAGAAAATGGGACTTTAGAAAAGGATATAGAAAGGAAGACAGAAAGAGCAATAGAAAAGAGTGAAGTAAAGAGTCTGTTTGTGTTTTCCTGAATAATTCCTGAAGGGCCGTCTGTAAAATATAAAAATAGACACACAGTATTTCAGAGTGTGCACATACATGATGGTTTTATTTTAAGTAAAGTAAATGTTGTTTGTAGTGATACTTATCTGATAGTTTCCCTCTTTACATCAGATGCTGTTGATACTTAAGCTTAAGTTGCCTGGAAAAGAAAAACATAAAAATGTTAATTGTGGTTTTAGTTTAATTTACAACAACAAAATTTCCACCTCATTTAAACCACAGAAGATCTTAATTTGTAAATGAAATGTTTGTTTAAAGTGTGACACCTGCTTCTGCGTTATAGCTTAAATCATTTTCTCCTGCTATCTTCAAAGGTATCAGGATATGGTTAGCATTATATTCTTATGTTCTCATTCCCATTAAGATTCAATTTCTGCCTGAGGTAATAAGCAACTGTGAGAAATGAGGTAAAGTAGGGCAAACCTTGAATTCTTCAGGATGGGATCGCACTAAAGTGATATGAAACAATAGCTATCTGAATATTAATTACAAAAGGAGGAAAAGACCTCAGCAGTCAATAGCCAATCTTATATGTCACTATCCTGCTTATTTTCGAAGGAGAAGGGCGGCCATCTTCCGACACAAATCAGGAGATGGCCGGCCTTCTCCTAAGTCCGGCCAAATCGGTATAATTGAAAGCCAATTTTGGCCGGCTTAGTAACATAGTAACATAGTAAATGACGGCAGAAAAAGACCTGCATGGTCCATCCAGTTTGCCCAACAAGATAAACTCAGATGTGCTACTTTTTGTGTATACCCTTCTTTGATTTGTACCTGTCCTCTTCAGGGCACAGACCGTATAAGTCTGCCCAGCACTATCCACGCCTCCCACCACCAGCTCTGCCACCCAATCTCGTCTAAGCTCCTTAGGATCCATTCCAACTGCTTTCCGTCGCAGGGCCGGCCAAAGTTCAAGGGGGCGTGTCGGCAGTGTACCGAAGGCGGGGCGGGGGCGTGGTTAAGAGATGGCCGGCCTTGGCCGATAATGGAAAAAAGAAGGCTGGCTCTGACGAGCATTTGGCTGACTTTACTTGGTCCTTTTTTGTTCACGACCAAGCCTTGAAAAGGTGCCCGAACTCACCAGATGACCACCGGTAGGAATCGGGGATCACCTCCCCTTACTCCCCTAGTGGTCACCAACCCCCTCCCACCCAAAAAAAAAATTAAAAACATTTTTTTGCCAGCCTCAAATGTCATACCCAGCTCCATCACAGCACTATGCAGGTCCCTGGAGCAGTTTTTAGTGGGTACTGCAGTGCACTTCAGGCAGGTGGACCCAGGCCCATCCCCCCCCCCCACCTGTTACACTTGTGGTGATAAATGGGAGCCCTCCAAAACCCACCACAAACCCACTGTACCCACATCTAGGTGCCCCCCGTTACCCTTTAAAGGCTGTGGTAGTGATGTACAGTTGTAGGTTTTAGGGGGTTTTGGGGGGGCTCAGCACACAAGGTAAGGGAGCTATGTACCTGGGATCAATTTGTGAAGTCCACTGCAGTGCCCCCTAGGGTGCCCGGTTGGTGTCCTGGCACGTGAGGGGGACCAGTGCACTAGAAATGCTGGCTCCTCCCATGACCAAATGCTTGAATTTGGCTGGTTTTGAGATGGCCACCATTAGTTTCCATTAGCGGCGAAAACCAATGGCGGCCATCTCTAACACCAGCAATCTCTAAGGCCGGCCGAAATGTTGAGATTTGGCCGGCCCCGACCGTATTATCGAAACGAAAGATGGCCGGCCATCTTGTTTTGATAATACAGTTGGGTATGCCGCTTTACGGGGCCATCATTAGAGATGGCCACCCTTATAGATGGACGCCCCCGTTTGATTATGCCTCTCCACGGGGTCCTTTTACAAAGGCATGCTGAAAATGGCTTGTGGTAGTGTAGGCGCAGGTTTTGAATGTGCACCAATCCATTTTTTAGTGTGCCTGTAAAAAAGGCCCTTTTTTGCCAAAAATGGACGTGCAGCAAAATCAAAATTGTCACGCGTCCATTTTGGGTCTGAGACCTTACCACCAGCCATTGACCTAATGGTAAAGAATCCGGGCAGTAATGACCTATGTGCGTCAAATGCCACTTGGCGCACGTCCATTATGCACGCTCAAAAAATATATATTTTTCAGACGCGCATATCGGACATATGCCAAAAAAGCCACGCGGTAGTCAGGCGGTAACTCCATTTTGGCACGCATAGACACTTATACGGCTTAGTAAAAGGGCCCCCATGTGCTTTGAAAATGAGCCTCTGTCATTCATTGGTCTAAAAAACCTTCTTTCAATTTTTATTTGTATAATGCTTTCAAAATAATGCATGCAGATTTTTTAGTGAATGAATAAACTAGTTATCTGACAATATAAAAGTAATATAATGAAGGCACAAGACACAGTATTCTTAATTGTAGAAACACCAGTTCAGTAGATTAGCAGGTATCTATACCAGCAATGCTAAACCTATGGTAAAAACTGGAATGAATGAATAGCAGATTAATATTCATCATCAATTTTAGGACAGCTGAACCAATTTATTGAAAATCATTCATGTTTTCAATGTCGCTGTGTGCAGGAATGCTAGTTGTCAATACCACTATTTAAGGTGAAAGAACCTAGGAGTTAAATAAGTTATTTTAGGTTTAGAAAATTATAAGCAGTGATAGATTTAGGGCCTCTTTTACTACCCTGCGCTACCGATTCCTGGTGAGGCCAATGTGCTGCAGTACATTCAATTTGAATGGAATGCCTCATATTTGCCGCGCAGGAATCGCTAGAGTGGTTTAGTAAAAGAGGCCCTTAGTGATTTGATAAAATTGGAATCGGCAGCATGTTTATGGTTAATTTTGTATGTTTGTGTTTTAAAGCACTTGATATCTATATGTTCCCTGATGAAGCCTAAGTGAAACAACAGGTCTCCGTAGGGATGGACATTTTAATGAGATAAGTGCTTTGTTTTGAAAGGAACACAAGTGCTCAATATAATACATTAAGAATTTAATTAAATGATTTTTTTAAATGCATTATACAATTAAAAATTCAAAGGAGGTTTTTTAGACCAATGAATGAGTAAGGTCAGCTATCAGAGAAGGTCATTATAAAACCAAACGACCATATAAGGTTGTCTATTGACTGCTGAGGTTGTTTCCTCTTTTTGTAATTAAAATTCAAATAGCTATTTTTTCATATCACTTAGGGACCCTTTTACTAGAGGGTTGCTGCATGGCAGCCCGGAACTACTGCCGGCCCAACGCTGCCTCCGGTGGTAGTTCTGCCTCAAGCGTGTGCCATTTCCAGTGCAATGAAAAATATTTTTGTAATTTTTACCGCAGTGCTAACCTGGTGGTAATCAATGCTGCCCAGTTACTGCAGGAGCCCTTACCACCACCTCAGTGGGTGGTGGTAAGTTGTACCCACTGTATAGCCACATGGTGAAAGTAATCTTACCGCATGGTCATTTTTTTTAGGGGCTTTTTATCCACTGCAGTAAAAAGGGCCCTGGCACATGGGAAAAACAGTCCCCTCCACTACTGCAGGGTCCTTTTTAGTGCAGCTTGGTAAAAGGATCCCTTAAGCATTATTGGGGTTTGTTGCTTGTGCAAGTGAGTTGCCTAAGGTTTTCATTCCATATTTTTTCTGGTGATTGATTACCACTCAGGTCAAACAAGAGGTGAAATTTTATTGGTTAAGATAGTAGCACCGAGAATCTATGCAGGCGTCTATACTGCTAGATTACCAGCTACCCTACAACAGTCTTGCACCAGACTAGGAACCATGAACTAGTTTCCATTTTCATTAATTGTGCCCTTCACACCCTTTACAATATCTTAGAGGGAAAAGTTATTTGGAGAGGCTTTTTAGACTGTTACTCTACATCTGTATTTGGGGGGGGGGGGGGGTTAAGGAGGGGTGGTTCTTATTCTCTGTCCCCAAACAAGGCCTTTGTGTGTTTTTCTTCTCTATAAACTGTGTAACCTAGCATGATAATGCCCGATAATTCAGGGGTGGCCAACCTTTTTTTCACAAGGGCTGCATGAAAGTCACTACTATCCCTAGCGGGCTGCAATGTTATGTAATGCCAGAACCACAAATGCACAGAGCTCCATAGGCCTTCTGTGATAAATAAATAAGTAAAAATTTAACTAAAAACAATGGAAACAAACTGCTAGATTGGCTATTCTGACAATATTTGGGAAATACAGTATTTTAAATCACCAAAACTGTGATTAATGACGTTTTCTGTGTATATTTCCCATGGTCATGTTTGTGAGCCACAGGGTGCCTACCCCTGGTCTTATTCATGAAAAATTCACTGGCATGAAGCTATGATGTAGCTCTTTCTCAGTTTTATAGCAGCTGCCAAAGCTTTTCCGGTTACATGAGAGACAGTCACTGAATTTTACCAAACTGTGGCATCACCTGTTACAGTTACTTTGGTGACTAGACTGTCAGAGCCAGATGACGAGTGTTGTTATCACTCTCAACTTACTGCAGTCAGAATCCAGCCTAGTAGCTGGCAATATGAGTTATTTGATTTTTCTCCACCTCGTTCCATTTCTCTTTGTTCATCCTTTTCCTTTGACGTACACTGTAGTCTTCTTTTTAGTGGAAAAACTAAGCTAATGCACCCTCTTTACTGTCCTTTTTTTTTTTTTTTGCAGAAAACTCAAAACACTTCAGAATATCCTCCAGAAAGAATTTGAGAAAATATTTGAAAGGAATGTCAATATTTCTGTGAAAAATAACCCCAATAGCCCCATGTCTTCTGAACTGATTGCAACCATTGTACTAAGTATTCTCGTATGCTGCCTTGTGGTAGCTTTTTCTGCTTTCGTTGGCATTACTCTTTACAGGTGATACCATATTTTATTTCATATGGATTAGCAATATGAAAAAAAACACACCCATGCTCTAATCTTGAATTTCCTCCCTGATGCCCTGAAAATTTGGTGTGAATAGGGTGACAAACATAAACATTATTAGGGACACACTTGACAATCTCATAAACTGTATTTTCCTTCAGAAAGTAAGCTAACAAATGATTAAAGCATTTATTTCAACCAAATAAATGTAATAAACCAGAATGTTCAACACTGTAATCCATTTTTAGTAGGGTTCTTCAAACTTTGTTAAAGTAGCAAGATACTGATGATGTAACATAGAAAATCATTTACATTGTTCTAAGAATTTCATAATATAGTTCTCAGGAAAGGTATACCATATTTCATGAATCAAAACTGCATTGCTAAGTCATCATTTGCTTTGATTTCCCTGAACCATCGCATGTGGCCATAATCAGCAATGCCACCAAGCACCTCACATGATATAGAGTTTGATGGCATTGTGGGATATACCGGTAACTGCTGACCTAATATAGGCCAGTGGCATCCAGCACATGGTAGGTTATTTCTCTTGCTAACCTGTCTCTTCTCAGGCATTTCAGAGAACTTTATAGGTACTACTTAACTTAAAAAATGATGATTATTGTGACTTCTACAGGGTTATTGATATTTGTAGTGTACTTTTAAAAGATGTGCTGTACACAAAAAAGGCAGTTCTATAACTGGGTGCATCCAGTTGTGCACTACATGTTATTCAATGGCACACCTCCAGACTGACTCAGATGAGTTATACACTTCAACCAGCAGGTTGAGACTAAGAACCACTGACTTATGAGTTTCCTCTATAACCATACTGTGCAGTCCCCAGCAAGTCTGTGGTTTTCAGTCTCCAGCAGGTAGTGCTAATACTATGCAGTCCCAGTCAGGTATTGGATGCATTAAAAACAACAAAATTTCTTATTACTGGTCTTCCCTCTCAGAGCTAACTGGGGAAGTTTTATCATGCTGGACAGGGGCTGAGGCCCACGGGGGTTTCTTTCACCTCAGGGGTGTCATACCGGGGAAGCCGGGTCCCTTGCCCCATTCCCCCACATACCCTTTGGGAATTTTAGTGTGTGCTTTGACTGTGCTTCTCTGCCTGGAGGCAGACAGCCCATCTTGAGAGCCAATGGGGTGTACTTTAAAAGAAAATTTTTTTTTTTTTTGGGGGGGGGGGGGGGATCCTGCCTTCCCATAAGTACATAAGTATTGGCACACTGGGACAGACTAAAGATCCATCAAGCCCAGCATCCTGTTTCCAACAGTGGCCAATCCAGGTCACAAATACCTGGCAAGATCCCAAAAAAGTTCAATTCATTTTATGCTGCTTATCCCAGAAATAAGCAGTGGATTTTCCCCAAGTCATTTTAATAAAGGTCTGTGGACTTTTCCTTTATGAAGCCGTCCAAACCTTTTTTAAACCCCACTAAGCTAACCACCTTTACCACATTCTCTGGCAACGAATTCCAGAGTTTAATTACACGTTAAGTGAAGAAACATTTTCTCAAATTCATTTTAAATTTACTACTTTGTAGCTTCATTGAATGCCCCCTAGTCCTAGTATTTTTGGAAAGAGTAAACACATCTACCCGTTCCACTCCACTCATTATTTTATAGACCTCTATCATATCTCCCCTCAGCCATCTTTTCTGCAAGCTGAAGAGCCCTAGCTGCTTCAGCCATTCCTCATAGGGAAGTCGTCCCATCCCCTTTATCATTTTCATCGCCCTTCTCTGTATCTTTTCTAATTCTACTATATCTTTTTTTGAGATGCGGTGACCAGAATTGAACACAATATTCGAGGTGCAGTCGCACCATGGACCGATACAAAGGCATTATAATGTCCTCATTTTTGTTTTCCATTCCTTTCCTAATAATACCTATTTGCTTTCTTAGCCGCCGCAGTACACTGAGCAGAGGGTTTCAACGTATCATCAACGACGACGCCTAGATCCCTTTCTTGGTCGGTGACTCCTAACAGCTCACAGAATTGACTAGGCTTTGTCTTTGGGCCTTGGGCTTGCTTTTTTGTTCTCCCAGATCTGTTTGGAGTGGCAGCAGAGATGATTTACTGGCTGGCAGGATCCAGTCATAGCAACAGGAGAGCAGCCATGATGAGCTCAGACAGGCTCAAGAAGTGCCTAACCAGTGTACACTGAGGCATAGAAACGTCGGGCATCTGTAAGTTTTGTGTTTCCCACAGGGGACCTGATTCGGGAACGGTGGTGGTCTCTGGACTGGGAAAGGATGTGGAGCCCGGCATTTCAAATGCACAGAACATGGCAGGTGCCCTATCTTTTGAAGGAACTGCCACTATTTTCCTATCAGCATTGGGGCTGAAGCATGTGTCCTCTCTGCCAGGGCAGGCTGAAGGAGGCCAAGTCCAGAAAGCACCTGGATTTCGTTCTCAACAATTCATTCTGGCAATGTATTTGGCATTCTGTGTGCAGCAGGCAGGGGGCTCACAGTGAGCAAACTCCGGGGCGGGGGGGGGTGTTGCAGAAGCTTCCTCCCCCTTCTCTCCTGCTGCCCCCCAAGTGACAGAGAGTGGAACGGGAGGATGAAACATTTGTGGAAGCAGGTTCACCTCTCTCAGAGGAGGCTTTGGGAGAGGCGGACAAGGATCAGTTATTCAGGCAGGGGGTGGGAGATGAGGATTCCAGGATAGAAGATTTGCCTCCAGGGGAGGATGCCTCTGTGGTACTAGTGTTTCATAGGGAGGAGTTACATCACTCAAGTGTCTTCAGTGTTAAAATTTGAGGAAGACACTAAAGCTGCTCCATGCACGGTGAATCCTTTGCCGAAGGGGATTTGAAAATCCTCATGTTTCTTTCCAATGCATCAGGACATTAGGGATGTGATACAGGCTCAGTGGAATTCTCTGCATGCGCCCTTTAAAGTGGCGAGATCCATGGTCCACTTGTATCCAATTCTGGTAAAAGATAGAGAGTTCTTATGCCTCCCAGTGGTAGACACTGTGGTGTCGGTGGTCACTATAAGGAATGTGGTCCTGGTGGATGGTGGCACAGCCTTGAGGGATCTGCAGGACCGCAGGATGGAGGTTCTGCTGAAGCTGAACTTTGATGCGGCTGTGCTGGCAGATCAGGCAGCAATCATCGGGCCCTTCATTGCCAGGGCTTGTTTCCTATGGACTGAAGAGGTGCTGGGCAGGTCAACAGATGATTTGGCCTTTGTGGTTCAAGAGGTGGCGAAGTTAGAGATGGGTTCCTCCTTTTTGTGTGATGCCCTGTATGACCGTCTTAGAGCGTCAGCTAAATCCATGGCTCTCAGTGTGGTGGCCAAGAGAGCCTTGTGGTTGTGTGGCTGGTTGGCAGATGTGGTCTAAGTCAAAGCTTGGTAAATTTTCCTTTTGAGGTTTTCTGTTGTTTGGTGTAGAGCTGGATAAGCTTGTTAAAAGTCCAGGTGAGACATAAGAACATACAAATAGCCATACTGGGTCGACCAATGGTCTATCTAGTCCAGTATCCTGCTTCCAATAGTGGCCCATCCAGGTCACAAGTACCTGGCAGAAACTAAATTAGTAGCAACATTCCATGCTGCCAAGCCTGGGGTTCCCAGGCTGCCAGAGTGCAGACCTAAGACATCTGGCAGAGGTATGCAGATATTGGTATGCAGAAGGAGTTCTCACTGGCGAGTCTCCCATAAACCACTGTGATTAGTATTGAATGTTTTAATATTTAGGATAATGGCTCCTGAAGACACTGTAATGCGAAACACAGACCTGTGTCGAGCTGTGGACTGGATAAAGTTGTAAAGGCTGGGAACAGATTGTACACTGTTGTTATTGAACTGAAGGTGCAGCCATTTTGGTTTGAAGGATTCTATTGTTACAGCAGATTTTTTGAATAAATTAATGTGCACGAAGATGATGAACTAATTTTATTATTCAACACAAGTTGTGCAGCAGTCCTTTGGACAGAGTTTTGAGAGGTCGCTTTAAAAAAATATTTTCTGTTTTTGAAGAGGATGAACTGTATCGCTGGACTTTTGTATAATCTATATGCTAATACACATATGGATTGGTATGATTAAGGTTATATACACATAATAATTGAGGTTATATATGTTTATTCAACTGTCTATCGGGACTACTGGTTGTCTCTTTAGTAGAGTAGGGTAATTTTAACTAATTAATTTATATTTATAGTGAAATTTGTGGAATAAATATTTGATACATGTTTGATACTTATCTAATAGTGTTCTCTTAGATTATTTAGTTTAATTTAAGGAATTGTTTGATTTATATATTTTCCTACAGTTTTCTTTTTTGACTAATTTATAAGTGTCTGAACAATGAGGCTGCAGTCAGTTTGGCTACTCTATTACGAATTTACTGTCCAAAAAGATCCTTTTGCTCTGATAACAACAACAAGTTGTTACTTGATGTACCTATTGTGAAATATATACGACTGGAAGATCGTAGATTGAGAATGTTTTATGTGGAAGGAGCGAACCTGTGGAATCTGCTCCCAGATCAAATTCGCCAATTGAAGAACTAGCATTCCCTTTTAGGGATGTCTTTGGTATTGATCTGCAGGCTTAGGGATGTTTGCAATCTATGCTTTTTGTTTGTTTTTCTGGAAGAGCAAGTGTTGTTATTGATCTGTTTTTATTGTTTTGTGGAAATTGTGAACTGCCTAGAAAATTTGATAGCATGGTATAAACTGTGTAATAAATGAATTAGCAGATGAAGAGGCACTACTCCTCACCTGGGTGGAACATCATCTAGAGGACCTGTCTGCTGTGCATGAGGCAGCCGTAGAAAACGTCCAGGTGGATTTCCTGAGCAGAAACAATCTGGATACACGGGAATGGAGTCTAGGAGAAAGAGCTTTCAGCTTCAAGGTGAGCAAGTGGGGTTGCCCAGTGATGGACCTGATGGACTCCTTCCTCAATTGAAAGTTTCTTGATTCTTCAGTCAGAGAAAGGATTACAAGGCAGAGAGCATGGACACCCTCACACAAGAATATGTGTTTCCTCCATGACCCTTGTTAGGCAGGATCATTCAGAGAATCAAGAGTCACAGGGAACCAGTGATGCTGGTGGTGCCAGATTGGCTATCACGGCACTCATAGTACAGTGACTTAGTGTACTGGACGGCGGACTTTCCTTTTCGGCTGCCAGACTCTCAGGACCTGTTGGTTCAGGGACCGGTGATAATGCCAGACCCTTCTTCATTCTGTCTTATGGCTTGGCTTCTGAGAGGGCACATTTGAGAAAGAGAAGATAGTTGAGTAGAGTGATTAGTACTCTCTTGTACACTAGGAAATGATCTACATTGCTGGCTTACATCCAGGTGTGGCGTATATTTGAAGGGTGGTGTGAAGAGCACAGAATTGAACTTTTAAAGTTGTTAGTGCCTCAGCTTTTGGATTTTCTGCATGAAGGCCTCGACAAGGGCCTTGCGTTGTCTTCCCTTAAGGTGCAGGTGGCAGTGCTGGTGTATTTTCAAGGTATGGTCAAAGCTGTCCATCAGGACATGATCTGTTTTCTCAGAGGGGTGCGCCTCATCTAGCCACCATTTAGGCCCTCGGTTCCTCCATGGGATCTTAATCTCAGCATGATGGCCCTGGTGTCTTCTTTTAAACTACTTGCAGACTGTTCACTTAAGTATATCACTTTCAAAATGTTTTTTTTTTCTGGTGGCTATCTCTTCAGCGTGACAGATTTTGGAATTGCAGGCTCTTTCATATAGAGAGCCATTTCTGATGTTTACTAAAGAAAAGGCTGTTCTGCGAACTTCCTTCTTTCCGAAGGTTGTATTGTTATGTTATAATGGACTTATAACCTGCCAAATCCCTCAGCTGAGGTTCTAAACGGGATACAAGAAAAGGTGGCATCTCCATTCCATCTTAATCAGATGGTGGCCTTACTAGTGTTGGAGGAGGTTATGGGCTTGGCTTAGCAGCACCAACTGTGCTGACTGGATGCTTGTAAGGCATTGCATATGTACTTCTACAGGAAGAGTTCCAGCGTTCAGATTGCTCAATCCTCATAGGTGGTGTTCAGATTAGAGGGCAGCATCTACAGCTATGCTTGCCAGGTGGATTAAGGAGGCTGTTTCTTTGGCTTACATGCTCAAAGAGAAGTCTATCTCTTTACTACTGAAGGTGCTTTCCACCAGAGGGCACACGGCATTGTAGGCTGAGAAATCCTTTATTCCATCTCTGGAAATCTGTAAAGCAGCTGTGTCATTGTCTCTGCATACTTTTGCTCATCATTATTGGGTGAACGTTCAGTTGAGTTGGAGCAAGAGTCTTAGATGCCAGGCTTTGGGGGTCCTACCCTTAATGGTCACTGCTTTTGCACATCCCATTTGTGCTGGTCTGGAGGGATGTTACAGAAGGTGAAATTAGGCCTTACTTGCTAATTTGCTTTCCTTTAGTCCCTCAGACTGGCACAGAGCCCACCCAGATCTCGTATGGCTTTCCGTTGGCTCCATGGCGATATTAGATTGCGGTGAGGTATTGGTTGTGTTCTGTTGCTGAGGACTTGTAACTACAAAAATAATAAATAAATAAAACAAAGATAAGAAAGAAAGCGAAAAGAAAAGAAAAGTAGATAAGGTATAGAAGCAGCAATGCAAGATTTCATGGATCATTTTCCTGCAGTCAAGGGAGCTGGGCGAGAATTTATCATCAAAAATGACTCCCAAGACACAAATTTAATCTGTCAACGGCAGATGAACCCTGCCAGAGATAGCTAACATAGTGATTGGGGGGAGGGGGGGAGAGATCCTCAGGCAAAAACCAAATAGCCTCATATTTCTGAGGATTTAGGGAGAGTTTGGTGTCACTAAACCAACAGCATAACTTATTCCGACCAGAGCTTACAGCACTTTGAAAGGTGAGATCCCAGGTATCATGAGTTATCAGAAACAGATATAAGGCGAAAAACATAGTTGTTCTGCAAGGATAGTGAAAGGGGAAAAGAATATATTGAATTCTGTGTTAAGTCCTGTTTGGGGTCCATTGTGCTTGGTTATTCAGCTACTGACGTGCTGGGGTTCTCAGTCGCCACCTGCTGATCGAAGTGCATAACCCATCTGTGCCACTCTAGAGGGACTATAGGAAAGCAAATTAGCAGGTAAGGCCTAATCTCTCCTTCTATAAGATAGCACATAAATGCAATGGGGCAGAACATGGGATGGGCGTGAGCATGTCTGCAACTTATAAAACACTGTAAGTTATATTCATCACATGGTGCTCATAGGTGCACCCATTTTTGCCAGTCATTGGCCTGGCGTAACTGATAGCATTTAGACACACTAATGTGGGTTGATGCCAATATTTTATAAAAGAATCAAAGTGCCCAGATGTTTTTATAGATCTTTGAGGCTTCCTAGAGCACTGAACTAGTTTGTGCCATTTACAATTTGGTCCTATACACCCTGATGCAGCATTAAGCGAAACGCTGGCCGCCGTCGGTGGGACCATTATGGAGCAACAAATAGATAAGCTATAAGTTGCAATGTTTCATAAAATGATTGGAAGGTTTTTTATGCCAGTGATTAGACTGACCTATATTTTCCCAGCATAAGTTTGTATTATGCTATTGGACAGACTCTGAGGCTTTTTCCTTCCATTTGTTTGAAACATAGAATGTAGATGTAGTTAGACCGTTCTCACCTAGCTATTTTTGAGTTTGAAGAGTCTTTATTGTATAGAATAGGTGCTTTCCACACTGCATTGGAGTGCAAGTGCTGGTGCCCTCTTATAGAACTGCTGCCAGAAGGAAGAAAGATTACAGCCACATTGATACGGAGAAATATCACATCATTTCCCCTTGTTTTTAACAGAAAAAAAAGAAGTATACTGAAACAAGCGCTGTCACATATTGAAAATCAATATCCAGACGACCATGGAACTGAAGGCTCCTCGAGTGGAGCGAATAAAGTTAAGTGAGTATAATTCTCACATTTTATTACTATTTTAAGCTAAATATAATGAAGTTGATATTAAAAGTGATTTAATCCACCAGAAACAGTTCCTGGCCAGTTAAATCGCTTCATCAGGGCTAACGTGTCATATTCAGTGGCACTTTACAAGACAGTGTTGCTGAAAATGTCCAGCCGTCAGAAGGATTGGGGGGGGGGGGGGGGGGGGGGGGACTGGGGAAGGACTCAAGAGACATAGAAATAAGAATAATAAGAAAACCATATAAAGAAAAATCATTACCCTGCTGCAATCACTCATAATCATAATTGAGCAAAACTAGAGTTCATCATGCCAGCCATGGTTTACTCAGACGACACAGGGAGATCCTTATTCCTCATGAATGAAATTAATTAATCAGGGTCAACAAAAACAAATTTGTTCCTCTGATAGCCTAAAACAGCGTTTCCCAAACAGTCTGCCACGGCGAACTCACAAGGGTGCCGCGGGACATTTGGGAGTTCACAAGCCGAGTGCCTCTCTCCTCCGCCCACCCGCTCGCTCACTTGCTGCAAGCTGCCGGCAGTGATGAAAGAGCTGCCTCTGGCCTGCCCCCGAAGCCTTCTTTGTACAGCATCCTGCCTACATGGGAACAGGAAGTGGCTATACAAAGAAGGCTTTCGGGGCAGGCTGAAGGCAGCGCTTACACATTGCTGCCGATGCCGGTAGCCTGGAAGTTTGGAGGCCTGCTCCTGCTCCGGGGCCCTGGCTACTCACTACTCAGCTGTTAGGGAGGGAGGATGGAGCTGCAGGACATTATGTTGCCTCCCTCCTGTGCTCAGCTGAAGATCCTCCTCTCCCCAGGAACAAGGTAAAAAATGGATTATAATGGATTACAAAGGGGCATGGATTGGGGGAGAAATATTGGACATAATGTGGGGTGGGGGTGGAGACCTGTGTGGGTGGGGGGGGGGGGTGAGACTTGTGTGGCCGAGGAGAGAGGGTGCCACAAAAATTGCTCAGACACTAAGGGTGCCGCGAGCCGAAAAAGTTTCGGAACCATTGGCCTAAAATATATTTACAGATATGAACATTTACACCAGTTATAGGACTGGTATGAGTGATTGCACTTTAGTATAAGCGTATCTTTGGCCATTTGCACTAGTAGTCTATAAAGAAAATAGGCACCTACTTTTATTCTACAATATTTATTTATTTATTTTTGTTACATTTGTACCCCGTGCTTTCCCACTCATGGCAGGCTCAATGTGGCTTACATGGGGCAATGGAGGGTTAAATGACTTGCCCAGAGTCACAAGGAGCTGCCTGTGCCTGAAGTGGGAATTGAACTCAGTTCCTCAGTTCCCCAGGACCAAAGTCCACCACCCTAACCACTAGGCCACTCCTCCACTCCGCTTAAAATAGATGCCATAACCAACACCTATAGGAGGAGATTCTATATATGGCACCTAAAAAATTGGTGCTGAAATCAGTGCTAAGCGTATTCTATAACCAGCACTTACATTTAGGCGCCAATTATAGAATATGCTTAGTTGATATTTCAGGGCCAATATCTGCACGCATCCATTTACACCATCGTAAACCTGATGTAAATCTCAGATGTATTAGCCTATTTCCCCACCCATAATTACGCCCCTTTTTGCCGCCATGTGTTAGAAGTTTGACACACATCGTTACAGAATACACTTAGCGAGTTGTGCACCTAAATTCTAATCAGTGTCAATTAGTGCTCATTATTGCTTGTTAAGTACTGTTATCAGCGCTCATTAGTTTGCTAAGCCAATTAAGCTATGCATGGTGTTATAGAATCTGAGGCCATATTGGCACCTAAATCTAAGCACACTATGTAGAATCCAGGGATAGTGTGCATCGTGTTATAGAATTACCATTATCACCTATAAATATTTTCAGCAGTGGTATGTATACAAGTGCATATGGCAGCACAATTCTATAAGAGCCCTTTTCTGTGTGTAAAACTGACATTAAACCCAGAAAAAGTTTTTAAAAGGTAAGAGAAGCATATTTTATCAGCACGGTATTAATGCCTACAAACCTTGAAACTTGTTAACTCATATTGATCTAATGTAGCATTATAGTAGTTCCCAGTAGCACTATCATAGGAAATAAATATAAGTTCTGTTTGATATGGGGAAACACAGTGGCTAGTATCGCTTTATCCTAGTCATCATTTTCCATAAATCCTCTATAGAAATCCTTCAAAAGACATGTGCACCCCCTATACCTCACCTTCTGTGTTCCTGGTGTCACAGCCAAGGGAGAGACAGCTCTGGGGACTGACAACTTGGAGAAATTCTTTAAAGGATAGCTCACCATCTCTGGTGTTCCACCTGACTTCACCACTGGAAGGGCCCTTTCCACTTTATCCAGTGATGCTCCCAGCAAACCTGCTTCCAAAACCTAGGAACCATGTGGTCCATGGCAGGTCTTCTTCACTGCTCCAGCACTTCTTCCTCCTCCTCTTCTCATTCTAGTAATGCTCGCCTGCGCTGCCAGCGGCATGGGGTCATCATTAGTAGAAAGCTGAAGGAAACTCTCACACAGCTTAGGTTGCTTGTTCCAGCCTGAACATAAGGAGAGCAAAGACACTGACCTCTTATCCTCCTACATTGTTTCCAGTGTTTGCACCACAGTTGTCATGGCATCAGAAGGGCAAATGAAAGATGTGGTAGGCCCAACCACAGAATCCGGGGACACCACAGGGATTTCCTTTTCTCTTTGTCATCTGTGACAGCTGAAACAGTAAATGAAAAAAATTACAGCCATGGAATACTCATACTGCTGCCAACTAGGCATTCGTCATCTTGCATTCTCCCGAGTTAGCATAATTCTGAAAAGATGCATACATTTATATGTAAGATTTATTTTTGCATTTTATGACTCTTATCCAAGCTTTCTTAAGTATTTGGTACTTCCCTAAGCAAAGGTATTATCAACGTCAGAAATAGCTTGACTGAGAATATGCAAGAGGTACCTTAGCATTTATGGAGCTCACAACGTGGATTAGCAATAATACTAATAAAACCACACCCTTGTTAAACATAGAAACACAGAAAAATGTAGGCACATAAAGACCATATAGCCTATGCCCATCCATGCCATCTACTTTCCCTATTACTCCCTGTTGGATCCTTATTTTCCACCCTGATACTCTGAAAGTTTGGTTTGAATAGGACACTAAAAACAAACAACATTAGGGACACACACACAAATGCACACACTTGGCAATCTTATAAACTGTCTTCTCCTTCAGAAAGTAAGCTAATAAGTGGTTAAAATATTTGTTTGAACCAAAAGTTTGTTATAGACCAGCTTGTTCAACATTCTGTTAGACTAGTAAGATACTGATAATGTAACAAGGATTATCAATTACACTATTCCAAGAATAATATAGTTCTCAAGAAAGGTATACCATATTTCACATGAATCAAAACTGTATTGCTATGTCATCATTTTAAAACACTTGCTTTGATTTCTCTGAATTGCTGCATGTGGCCATAGTCAGAGCAATGCCACCATGTACCTCATCTGATATGGAATCTGATGGCATTCTGTGATAATACTTCTGACCTAATACAGGCCTGTGGCATCCAGCACATGGGAGGTTATTTCTATTGCTAATCTGTCCCTTCTTAGGTATTTCAGAGCACTATATGAGTACTACAAAAAGAACTTTAAAAATGATGATGTAGCAGCATTATCATAACTAGTACAGGGTGAGTGAAACTTGCTGTCTACTTTTGAAAGATGTACTGTACACAGAAAAGGCAGTTCTATAACTGGGTGCATGGATGTAAGTGTTATAGTTCCAAGGGTGGAGCATGGGAGGGGCATGGGTGTGTCTCCAACTTATGTACGCAATTCATAGAATAGTATAAGAAACATGCATTGCATGGTGCTCTTAGGTACTTCCATTTACACCAGTCAGAGACCTGGCGTAAATGGTCACATCTAAATTTGGGCACACTAAAGCTAAGTTATTTACCTGTAGCATGTGTTCTTCGAGGATAGCAGTCATATATTCTCACATGTGGGTGATGTCATCCATGGAGCCCGGTGCGGACACTGTCAAGTGCACTGTCACTTTAAATCTTTGAGGCAGTGCCCCTACCATGCATGCAAGGGTGCTTTCCAACCCAATGCTCGAGTACGGAACCAGCAGTACATTACTAAGAAGACAACTCCAAAGGGATGTGAGAATATATGTCTGCAGTCTTCGGGGAACACTTGCTACAGATAAGTAATTTAGCTTTTTCCCACCTAGAATCTGCTCCAGATAGTAGTGAGCAGTGAAGGTGTGGATAGAAGACCACATAGCCACCTTCCAAATGTCTTCAATGGAGACAGAGCCCACATGGGCTACTTCGGTCACCATTGTGAGAGTGAATCGGCCATGAAGGGCCACTTAGGCTGTCTATGTGAATATGAGATACAGTCAGCCAATCAGCCAACCAAGTCAAAATTGAACTTTTGGTGATGGGAATTCCTAATCTATTAGGGTTGAAGGATACAAAATGCTGGTAGGTCTTCTTATGAGATTTTGTACATTCTAGATAGTATGCTAGAGCATGCTTGAAGTCTAAGATATGCAGTGCTGCTTCTCCAGGATTATTATGTGGTTTCGGGAAGAAAACAAGATGGACAATGGACTAATTGAGATGGAATTCAGATATTACTTTAGGTAAAAATTTTGGATAGGTTCGAAAAACTACCCTGTCATGGTAGAACCTTGTATAAGGTGCAGGGCTGTGCTGATACGGTAAGCGGGGTAAGCACCTCTGGAGGGCGCCACCGCGGTGCTTACCCTCACCGCTTACCTGAGCTCCGCGCCGCCAAGGCCTTTAAACCTTTTACCTCCGAAGCTCTACGGTCGCAGCAGTGTCAGTGAAAGCGCTGCCGACGTCTCCCTTCCCTTCGCGCTCGTTGGTTCCCTCAGTGTCACGCCTTCTTCTGACGTCAGAAGAAGGCGGGACACTGAGGGAACCAACGAGATCGAAGGGAAGGGAGACGTCGGCAGCGCTTTCACTGACGCTGCTGCGACCGGAGGTAAAAGATTTAAAGGCCCCAGGGCGCGGAGCTGAGGTAAGGAAGGGCAGAGAGGCATGGATGGGAAGGCAGGGCCCAGGGAGAGGACAAATTGCTGGAAATGGAGGGGAGGGGAGAAAGGAGGATTGCTGGCTATGGATGGAGGAGGGAAGGGCAGAGAGGGACAAGGATGGACATGGATGGGAGGGCAGGGCCCAGGGAGAGGAGAAATTGCTGGAAATGGATATAGAGCAAGAAATGAAGAAGAAAGGAGGAAACTAAAGAAATAAATGGAAAGGAAGCCCTGGAAACGGAGTTAAGAGGACAGATAGCAGCAGAATCAGATACTGGGCCAGCATGATCGGAAAAAGAAAGTCACCAGACAACAAAGGTAGAAAAAATCATTTTATTGGAGGGGAGGGGAGAGAGGAAAATTGCTGGCTATGGATGGAGGATGGAAGGGCAGAGAGGAACATGGATGGGAGGGCAGGGCCCAGGGAGGGGAGAAAGGAGGATTGCTGGCTATGGATGGAGGAGGGAAGGGCAGAGAGGGACAAGGATGGACATGGATGGGAGGACAGGGCCCAGGGAGAGGAGAAATTGCTGGAAATGGAGGGGAAGGAGAGAGGAGAATTGCTGGCTATGGATGGAGGAGGGAAGGGCAGAGAGGGACATGGATGGACATGGATGGGAGGGCAGGACCCAGAGAGAGAGGAGAAATAGCTGGAAATGGATATAGAGCAAGAAATGAAGAAGAAAGGAGGAAACTAAAGAAATAAATGGAAAGGAAGCCCTGGAAACGGAGTTAAGAGGACAGATAGCAGCAGAATCAGATACTGGGCCAGCATGATCGGAAAAAGAAAGTCACCAGACAACAAAGGTAGAAAAAATCATTTTATTTTCATTTTAGCGTTTGGAATATGTCCACTTTGAGAATTTACATCTGCTATCTTATTTTGCAATGTATAGCAATTTGTTTCTAAGAATATTGCTGACAATTCCTATCAGTGTGGCAAGTGGTGAGCGATCATTTTCTCGGTTAAAAATCATAAAAAATTTATTTGTGATCTATTTGTTGAGCAATCCCTCAAAGATGCACTCCATCTTTCAGCTCCTATTTCCTTTCCATCTTGTGCCACACGGGGGGGGGGGGCGCCAACTGATAGTCTGCAGGGGGGCGCCAGAGACCCTAGGCACGGCCCTGATAAGGTGGGTCTGCTACCAAGGCTTGAAGCTCACTGACTTTTCTGGCAGAAGTTAGTGCTATTTAAAAAAAACACTTTATTTGTGAGAAACTTTAAAGAACAGGAGCAAAGTGGTTCAAATGGAGGTTTCATGAGAGCTATGAGGATTACATTGAGATCCCATGCCATGACTGGGCTACCAATGGCATGGAAACATCATTAGTAGAAAGATGAAGGAAGCTCTCACACAGTTTAGGATGCTTATAACAGCCTGAACATAAGGAGATCAAAGACACTGACCTCTTATCTTCCTGTATTGTTTCCAGTGCTTGCACCACAGATCTCATGGCATCACAAGAGTCAATGAAAGATGTGGTTGGCCCAACCACGGAAGCCAAAGACACCAATGGGTAGGTCTTTAACTTGAGATTTCTATTTCTCCTTGTCACCTCTCACCTCTGAAACAGTAAATGAAAAAAGTACAGCCATGCCTCACTTAAACCTCTGCCAAATAGGCATTCATCATCTTAGATTGCCCCCCTCCACCCCTCCCAAGTGAATGTAATTCTAAAACGATACTTACATTTCTATGTAAGATATGTTTTTCTTTTTCATGACTCTTATCCTAATGCCGGTCAGATTCCAGCGAGTTGGCGACGGAGGCGGGTAAATTTAAAAGAAAAAGGATCCTTGTTGGTTGGGGGGGAGAAGAGGGCACCAGGGCGGGCAGGCAGTTGAACATGGGAGCGGGAGGGCAAGGGAGAGAGAACCTGGACATGGATGGCAGGGCTCAGGGAGAGAGGGGGACTGCTGGATAGGGATGAATGGAGGGGACAGAGGAGCATGGATGGGAGGGCAGGGCTCAGGGAGAGGGGAATTGCTGGATATAGGGATGATGAATGGAGGGGGCAGGGGACAGAGAGGAGCATGGATGGGAGGAGGGTAGGGCTCAGGGAGAGAGGGGAATTGCTGGATAGGGATGAATGGAGGGGCAGGGGACAGAGGAGCATGGGAGGGCAGGGCTCAGGGAGATAGGGGAATTGCTGGATAGGGATGAATGGAGGGGGCAGGGGACAGAGGAGCATGGGAGGGCAGGGCTCAAGGAGAGAGGGGAATTGCTGGATAGGGATGAATGGAGGGGGCAGGGGACAGAGGAGCATGGATGGGCATGGATTGGGAGGGCAGGGCTCAGGGAGAGAGGGGAATTGCTGAAAAGGGATGAATGGAGGGGGCAGGGGACAGAGGAGCATGGATGGGCATGGATTGG
Organism: Microcaecilia unicolor; assembly: GCF_901765095.1. Lineage (NCBI taxonomy): Eukaryota > Metazoa > Chordata > Amphibia > Gymnophiona > Siphonopidae > Microcaecilia > Microcaecilia unicolor. Next base: position 92,957,186 of record NC_044033.1, on the reverse strand, counting down.
GAGGGCAGGGCTCAGGGAGAGAGGGGAATTGCTGAAAAGGGATGAATGGAGGGGGCAGGGGACAGAGGAGCATGGATGGGCATGGATTGGGAGGGCAGGGCTCAGGGAGAGAGGGGAATTGCTGGAAAGGGATGAATGGAGGGGGCAGGGGACAGAGGAGCATGGATGGGCATGGATTGGGAGGGCAGGGCTCAGGGAGAGAGGGGAATTGCTGGATAGGGATGAATGGAGGGGGCAGGGGACAGAGGAGCATGGGAGGGCAGGGCTCAGGGAGAGAGGGGAATTGCTTTATAGGGATGAATGGAGGGGGCAGGGGACAGAGGAGCATGGCAGGGCAGGGCTCAGGGAGAGAGGGGAATTGCTGGACATGGAGGGCAGGGGAGAGAGGAGAAATGTTGGGCACGAATGGAGGGAAGGAAAGACTAAGGAAGGAGATGCACATGGATGGAGGGGAAGGGATAGAGGAGAAATGCTGGACATGGATGTAGGGAGGGGGAGGAAAGTAGATGCACATGGAAGGAGGGGAGTGAGGAGAAATGCTGGATATGCATGGAGGGGAAATTGCTGAATTTAAGGGCTGCATTGGAACACTGAAGGCAGATGCTGAAACTCGAGAAAGGATAGGGACAGGGCTACAGATGGTAGACAGGACACATAAGGACACAGGAGGATGGTGGACATGGTGAGAGAAAAAATATCAAATGGAAAGAAGATACTGCATAAAACAGAAGACACTGGGACCAAAGCGAATAGAAAAACCAAATGATCAGACAACAAAGGTAGAAAAAAGTATTTTATTCAGAATTTATTAATTGGAATATGTTAGCTTTTGGAAATGTGCATCTGTGATATTTTGCTTGTAAGTTTCAATTTTTCTAGTATTGCTGCATGCTGAGTCTGACTTATTGAGGTAACTTTCCAGTTCAGTATTTTGCCTTCGTATCTGTTGTGTCATGTGTTTTTCATGTGTGATCAAGGTGCAGTATCCTGCTAGCGTGTAGCATTTACAGCCCTTTTTGTATTGTTTTTTTTACGAGGTAGTGTATTGGTGTTTTAGAGCCTGGTGTAATTACAGTTCTGCCTTTCCACGCATAAGGTTGTGCTCGTCCTGTCCTTGGAATTAGTGCTGTTATGGTTTGGTAAGGTTATGAGTGTGTTATGAGGTTATGAGAATTGGAACTACTAATTGTAGTGGACTTGAACTGAATAATTTCTGGGGAGGGGGAGTTTCATGATAGCATTGTGCTTATTATTTCAATCAGTTTTTCTGTACAAGTTTAGCTTCATTTGTCATAAATAAAAGTTTTTCTAAAAATTGAATAATATTATCAATGGGGTGGAACTGGAGTGGAAGCGGGGCTAGGATGGGGCCCCACCAAATTGGTCTGCATAGGGCCCCGCACTTGCTAAGACCGGCCCTGGGTACATACTTGACAAAAGTGAAATCCCAGGCTTCAGTAGGAGTGGGGAGGGGGAAGGGCTCAAGAGGCATAGAAAGATTAATAAGATTAATAAGAAAACCATATAAAGAAAAATCATTATCTGCTGCAATCACTCATAATCATAATCGAGCAAAAGTAGAAATCCTAATGCCGGTCAGGGTTTATTCAGAGGGCCCAAGGAGATTCTTATTGCTCACAAATGAAATCAATTAATTGGGGTCAACAAAAAACGAATTTGTTCTTCTGATAGCCTAAAATATATTTACATGCACAGATGTTAACACCAGCTTTAAAACTGTTATTAGTGATCGCTCCTTAGTATAACATATCTTTGACCATTAGCACTAGTATTCTATAAAGAAAATAGGTGTCGCGTGCTCGCGGACCTTGGCATGCTGTCAGGCTTCTTCCCCGGGAGCACTGGGTTCGTGAGCCCATGGGCCACTACCGTGGAGCGGCAGTGGCAGGCAAGATCACCTCCAAGGTAGAGATGAGACAAAACTGGACCAGAACCCCAGACTGGAGTTCTACACCGGAATACACGGAACTGGAACGCACCGGACGGGTGCGCACTGGAGTGGAGCCCACTGGACTGGAACACACTGGAGGGCCCCACAGGACTGGAACATACAGGAGTGAAACCCGCTGGACTGGAACACACTGGACCGGAACACACTGGACCTAGGCTTCACCTACGCTTGACCACCTTTCCCCGAGGGTTAAGCCCTAAGGTTCTGGCAGCCGGTAGGACTTACAGGAAAACCCGGAACTGGAACTTGCAAGCAGGAACAACAGGAATGAAGATCCAGGAGTGCCCCCTGGCACCTAGGCGCAGGCAAGGCCGACAGGCAGGGACTGTCCGGGTTCTGGCAGTCGGCAGGTTTAAACACAATGACTAGTAAACTGTACCTAGGCTAATAGAAACGCTATACCCAGGCAAACCAATCATACACAAGAAACATACACAGAGCACACTCAGGAGACTTGAAAGCTATACACCAGCTAACAACAAAGCTGTGCCCAAGCTAACAAGTCATGCACTGGAAACAAACACAGAGCACTAGCAAAGCTATACACCAGCTAACAACAAAGCTGTGCCCAAGCTAACAAGTCATGCACTGGAAACAAACACAGAGCACTAGCAAAGCTATACACAGGCTAACAAGCCACACGGTGCCTAAGCTGGCTAGTCTAAACAAACACAGAGCACTAGCAAAGCTATACACAGGCTAACAAGCCACACGGTGCCTAAGCTGGCTAGTCTAAACAAACACAGAGCACTAGCAAAGCTATACACAGGCTAACAAGCCACACGGTGCCTAAGCTATCTAGTCAAACATAGAAACTCACACAGAGCAAAACCTGAAACAGTGTACAGAGCACTCTATACACCAGGGCCCTAAATGAAATGCAAAGGCCAGGGCTGTAGTCTCTAAGTGATTAATAAAGCCCTTCCACACCACAGACACAGCTGCAGCAATCACCTTGCATCCAAACAGAGGCTTGACACACAGAGCAGTCAGCCCAGCGGGAGCCATCTTGGATACTGGCATAGAGGAGTCGGCGGCAGCCATCTTGGAAAAGGCATAGCCCACACAGGTGAGGTTCAGTAGGGCAATCAGCACACAGAGCCAGAGAGAAACTAAGACAGAGACAGAGACAAGCAGAAGCCAGCACAGCCACTGACTCCCAGAAACAGGGTAAGTCTGAGGGTGGTCACGGCCACAGACGTAACAGTACCCCCTCCTCAAGACCCCCCTCTCGGTCTCCCTGAGGAGTTCAGGTGTCCAGGGGTAACTATGGTGAAACCTTCTGATGGGTCTCAAAAGCCAGACATAGATCACTGGACTGGAAGTCACAAGGAAGTTCAAAACTGGCAGACAAAAGTAGCACCTGTGACCAGGAGGCTCCTTCGAATCACCACGGGGCAACCTCAGGAACATGGATGCATCAAGAGGAACAAAATTCAAAAGTAACCCTTCCCAGAGGGAACTCACAATGTCCTGGACCTCTTGGCAATTCCGTGTAATGGCAAGAGCAAGGCTGAAGCCACTACCCCAGCTGACATCAGAAGCTGGGCTGGGGCCCAAAGTGGCATACCAGTCTTGACAGGAACTAGAAGTCTGAACAGAAGCAGATCTGGAACTGAAACCTGGGTTGGCATCCAAAACTGAGCCGGGATTTGGACCCGGACTGGAATCAACCCCTTGATTGTAACTGGAACTGCAACTCGATCCAGACTCAGCATCTTGACTGGAACCCCAACTCGATCCAGACTCAGCATCTTGACTGGAACTGCAACTCGATCCAGACTCAGCATCTTGCCTGGAACTCCAACTCGATCCAGACTCAGCCTCTTGACTGGAACTGCAACTCGATCCAGACTCAGCCTCTTGACTGGAACTGCAACTCGATCCAGACTCAGCATCTTGCCTGGAACTCCAACTCGATCCAGACTCAGCATCTTGCCTGGAACACCAACTCGATCCAGACTCAGCATCTTGCCTGGAACTCCAACTCGATCCAGACTCAGCATCTTGACTGGAACTGCAACTCGATCCAGACTCAGCATCTTGACTGGAACTCCAACTCGATCCAGACTCAGCATCTTGACTGGAACTCCAACTCGATCCAGACTCAGCATCTTGACTGGAACTCCAACTCGATCCAGGCTCAGCATCTTGACTGGAACCCCAACTCGATCCAGACTCAGCATCTTGACTGGAACCGCAACTTGATCCAGACTCAGCATCTTGACTGGAACTGCAACTCGATCCAGACTCAGCATCTTGACTGGAACTCCAACTCGATCCAGACTCAGCATCTTGACTGGAACTGCAACTCGATCCAGACTCAGCCTCTTGACTGGAACTCCAACTCGATCCAGACTCAGCATCTTGCCTGGAACTCCAACTCGATCCAGACTCAGCATCTTGACTGGAACTGCAACTCGATCCAGACTCAGCATCTTGACTGGAACTCCAACTCGATCCAGGCTCAGCATCTTGACTGGAACCACAACTTGATCCAGACTCAGCATCTTGACTGGAACCCCAACTCGATCCAGACTCAGCATCTTGACTGGAACTGCAACTCGATCCAGACTCAGCCTCTTGACTGGAACTCCAACTCGATCCAGACTCAGCATCTTGCCTGGAACTCCAACTCGATCCAGACTCAGCATCTTGACTGGAACTCCCACTCGATCCAGACTCAGCATCTTGACTGGAACTCCCACTCGATCCAGACTCAGCATCTTGACTGGAACTGCAACTCGACCCAGACTCAGCCTCTTGACTGGAACTGCAACTCGATCCAGACTCAGCATCTTGACTGGAACTGCAACTCGATCCAGACTCAGCCTCTTGACTGGAACTCCAACTCGATCCAGACTCAGCATCTTGCCTGGAACTCCAACTCGATCCAGACTCAGCATCTTGCCTGGAACTCCAACTCGATCCAGACTCAGCATCTTGACTGGAACTCCAACTCGGTCCGGGACTACTAAGCCACCTTCTTTCAGCTTGGGCTTCAGGAGTATCCCGTAGGGTTGGCTCCGAGAGGAGTTGGAAGCGGTAAAAGAACAGCTTGGTAGAGGGATCCATAGCAGAAACTGGGTTTTCTTCAAACCCAAGCCAGGAGACACGCTTTCTCTCTGCGGCAGCTTCAGGGGTATCCTTCAAGGCTGGATCAGACAAAAGGGCAACCCGGTACTCCTGGAGCGTCATAAACGGATCCAGCTCAAAAATGGGGTTGGAACTGGGATCCACACTGGTACTAGGAGACTCCGTAGACAGCGCCACTTGAACTGGACGCAGAGACTTGGCTTGAAGCGCTGCTTGGACTGGAATCGGAGACTCGGTCAGAAGCATCCCTCGGACTGGACTCGGAGACTCGAATGGAAGCGCCACCTGAACTGGGATAGGCGGCTCGGTCAGAAGCGTCCCTCGGACTGGACTCTGAAGCTTGGCTGGACGCGCTGCTCGGACTGGATTCAGAGGCTTGTCTGGGCGCGCTGCTTGAATGGGACTGGACCCCTGCTGGGCCCAGAGCATGGAATTCCCAAGACGTCTCCTCTCAGCGACAGCTTCAGGAGTATCCCACAAAGCTGGATTCAAGACAAGGCTGCGGCGATACTCTGAGAGCGTGATAAAAGGGTCCATATCTGAAACTGGGTTTTCAGCGATTCCAAGCCACCGGACACGTTTTCTCTCAGCTGCCGCTTCAGGGGTCTTCTTCAAAACAGGATTAGACAAACGTTTCCCACGATACTGACGAAGAGTCATAGAAGGATCCAGCACAATGACGGAGCTGGACCCCAGCTGGGTCGGCTGGGTGGGGGTTCTTGCCGGGCTCATGGCCTTTGCATTCTGTCGCGTGCTCGCGGACCTTGGCATGCTGTCAGGCTTCTTCCCCGGGAGCACTGGGTTCGTGAGCCCATGGGCCACTACCGTGGAGCGGCAGTGGCAGGCAAGATCACCTCCAAGGTAGAGATGAGACAAAACTGGACCAGAACCCCGGACTGGAGTTCTACACCGGAATACACGGAACTGGAACGCACCGGACGGGTGCGCACTGGAGTGGAGCCCACTGGACTGGAACACACTGGAGGGCCCCACAGGACTGGAACATACAGGAGTGAAACCCGCTGGACTGGAACACACTGGACCGGAACACACTGGACCTAGGCTTCACCTACGCTTGACCACCTTTCCCCGAGGGTTAAGCCCTAAGGTTCTGGCAGCCGGTAGGACTTACAGGAAAACCCGGAACTGGAACTTGCAAGCAGGAACAACAGGAATGAAGATCCAGGAGTGCCCCCTGGCACCTAGGCGCAGGCAAGGCCGACAGGCAGGGACTGTCCGGGTTCTGGCAGTCGGCAGGTTTAAACACAATGACTAGTAAACTGTACCTAGGCTAATAGAAACGCTATACCCAGGCAAACCAATCATACACAAGAAACATACACAGAGCACACTCAGGAGACTTGAAAGCTATACACCAGCTAACAACAAAGCTGTGCCCAAGCTAACAAGTCATGCACTGGAAACAAACACAGAGCACTAGCAAAGCTATACACCAGCTAACAACAAAGATGTGCCCAAGCTAACAAGTCATGCACTGGAAACAAACACAGAGCACTAGCAAAGCTATACACAGGCTAACAAGCCACACGGTGCCTAAGCTGGCTAGTCTAAACAAACACAGAGCACTAGCAAAGCTATACACAGGCTAACAAGCCACACGGTGCCTAAGCTGGCTAGTCTAAACAAACACAGAGCACTAGCAAAGCTATACACAGGCTAACAAGCCACACGGTGCCTAAGCTATCTAGTCAAACATAGAAACTCACACAGAGCAAAACCTGAAACAGTGTACAGAGCACTCTATACACCAGGGCCCTAAATGAAATGCAAAGGCCAGGGCTGTAGTCTCTAAGTGATTAATAAAGCCCTTCCACACCACAGACACAGCTGCAGCAATCACCTTGCATCCAAACAGAGGCTTGACACACAGAGCAGTCAGCCCAGCGGGAGCCATCTTGGATACTGGCATAGAGGAGTCGGCGGCAGCCATCTTGGAAAAGGCATAGCCCACACAGGTGAGGTTCAGTAGGGCAATCAGCACACAGAGCCAGAGAGAAACTAAGACAGAGACAGAGACAAGCAGAAGCCAGCACAGCCACTGACTCCCAGAAACAGGGTAAGTCTGAGGGTGGTCACGGCCACAGACGTAACAATAGGCACCTACTATTCTTTATAGAATAGGCTTAAAATTGATGCCATAACCAACAGCTATAATGGGCATCCTGCTATAGAATTACCATCAACACCTACAAATATGCTGATTATTTTCAGCAGAGGTATGTATTCAGGGATATATGGCTGCATGATCTTACAGGAACAGATATTACGCCCAGAAAACGTTTTTCAAAGTTAAAAGAGGTATCAGCATGGTATTAATACCTACAAATCATGAGAAGTGTAATTGGCATTGATCCAATTTAGCATTACAGTCATCACTAGGATTAACATCGGAGATAAATGTAACTTCTGTTTCATGTTGGAAAACAAAGTGACCAGTATCCCTTTATCATGGTCATCATTTCCCAAAAATCCTCTATAGAAATCCTTCAAAAGGCCTATGTGCCTCCTTCCCCTCACCATCTGTGTTCCTGGAGTCACAGCCAAGGGATAGACAGCTCTGGAGACTGACAACTTGGAGAAATTCTTTAAAGGATAGCTGAACTCCTCTGGTGCTCCATCTGACTTCACCACTGAAAGGACCCATTCCACTTTTTCCAGTGAGGCTTCTAGCATACTTGCCTCCAAAACCTAGGACCCTTCTGGTTCAAGGCATGTCTTCCTCACTGCTCCAGCACATCATCGTCCTCTTCTCATGCTAGTAATGGTTGACTGGGCTACCAATGGCATGAAAACATCATTAGTTGAAAGATGAAGGAAGCTCTCACACAGTTTAGGACACTTATAACAGCCTGAACATAAGGATATCAAAGACACTGATATCTTATCTTCTTGTATTGTTTCCAGTGCTTGCACCACAGATCTCATGGCATCACAAGAGTCAATGAAAGATGTGGTTGGCCCAACCATGGAAGCCAGGGACACCAATGGGTAGGTCTTTAACTTGAGATTTCTATTTCTCCTTGTCACCTCTCACCTCTGAAACTGTAAATGAAAAAAGTACAACCATGCCTCTCTCAAACCTCTGCCAAATAGACATTCGTCATCTTAGATTGCCCCCCTCCACCCCAGCCGAGTGAATGTAATTCTAAAACGATACTTACATTTCTATGTAAGATATGTTTTTCTTTTTCATGACTCTTATCCAAGCTTTTTAAAGTATTTGATACCTTCTAATCAAAGATAACATCGCTAGGTATGGGAAGTACCCATACTAAACATATGCAAAAGGCACATTACCATTTTTGGAACTAATTACGTGGATTAGCAATAATACTAATAAAACTACACTCCTCTTGGAAACCTTTTTTTCCTCCCTGACACCCTGAAAGTCTGCTATGAATAGGACACCAAACACAAATAGTATTTATTATTAGGGACACTCGCACAAATACATACACTTGACAATCTCATAAACTGTCTTCTCCTTCAATAAGTAAGCTAATAAGCATTGAAAACATTTGTTTGAATCAAATGCTTGTTTTAGACAAGCATGTTCAACATTTTAATCCATTTCTAGTAGAGTTCTCCAAAATCTGTTAGACTAGCAAGATGCTGATAATGTAACAAGGATCATCATTTATCATAATATAGTTTTCAAGAAACCTATGGCATATTTCACGTGAATCAAAACTCTATTGCTAAGTCATCATTTTAAAACACTCGCTTTCATTTCCTTGAAACGCCGCATGTGGCCATAGGCAGAGCAATGCCACCAAATACCTGACATGATAGAGAATTTGATGGCATTTTGTTATATATAACTGCTCACCTAATACAGGTCAGTGGCATCCAGCACATGGGAGGTTATTGCTCTTGCTAACCTGTTCCTTCTCAGGTAATCAAGAGTACTATAAGAGTACCACTAAAAGAAATTTAAAAATAATTTCTTAGCAACATTATCGTTACTAGTACGGGGTGAGTGAAACTTGCTATGTATTTTTCAAAGATGTGAGGTACACAGAAAAGGCAGTTCTATAACTGGGTGCATGCATGTATGTGCTATAACTCATAAATACAAGGGTGGAACATGGGAGTTGCATGAGTGTGTTTCCAAGTTATGTTCCCAGCTTATAGAGTAGTATAAGATGCATGCGTTGAATGGTACTCTTAGGTGCTCCGATTTAAACCAATCATAGCCCTGGCGTAAATGGTCACACCTAAATTTAGGAAAACTAATGCGGTTTTATGCTAGTATTTTATAATCGAATCGGGATGCCCTAATGCTATTATAGTATAGATGCTCCCTATGCTGCATTGGGACGAATAAATGGAGCTGCCTTGTTATTTATTTATTATATTTATTTATTGCGTTTGTATCCCACATTTTCCCACCTCTTTGCAGGTTCAATGTGGCTTACAATACATCATGAATGGTGGAATTATGTAAGAAAATAGACATTTAGTATGACAGAAGGATCTTGGGTAACATTATAATGATAAAGCATGATAGTAGTATAAAAAGCAGATATTATAAGACAATTCTGGATGTATGTGGAGGAGTTCACATTTGTTGATCTTTGTGCTATACCTTGTTAAAGAGATGGGTCTTCAGTAGTTTGCGGAAGTTAGTTAGTTCATAAATTGTTTTTAAGTTGCGCGGCAGCGCGTTCCAGAATTTTGTGCTCAGGTATGAAAAGGTTGATGCATGCGTTAGTTTGTATTTTAGACCTTTACAGTTGGGGAAGTGAAGATTAAGGAATGTGCGGGATGATGTTTTTAGCATTCCTGGGTGGTAAGTCTATCAGGTCTGACATGTAGGCTGGGGCATCTCCGTGAATGATTTTGTGAACTAGGAAGTATATTTTGAATGTGATGCGTTCTTTAAGTGGGAGCCAGTGTAGCTTTTCTCGTCGCGGCTTAGCACTTTCATATTTTGTTTTACCGAATATGAGTCTAGCTGCAGTGTTTTGGGCTGTCTGAAGTTTCTTGATTATTTGCTCTTTGCAGCCAGCGTAGAGTGTGTTGCAGTAGTCTAGATGACTGAGTACCATTGATTGTACCAGGTTACGGAAGACTGTCCTTGGGAAGAAAGGTCTTACTCTTTTTAATTTCCACATTGAGTGGAACATCTTTTTGGTTGTGTTTTTCGCATGGTTCTCAAGTGTTAGGTGTCGATCAATGGTAACTCCAAGAATTTTTAGGGTGTCCGAGATTGGGAGATTCAGTTTTGGTGTGTTAATGGTGGTGAATTTGTTTTGTGTTATGTTGAGAGGTGAGTATTAGGCATTGGGGTTTTTCTGAATTGAGTTTCAGCTGAAATGCATCCGCCCATGTATGCATGATATGTAGACTTTGGTTGATGTCATTGGAAATTTCCGTTAGATCATGTTTAAATGGGATGTAGATCGTTGCGTCATCTGCTTATATGTATGGGTTGAGGTTTTGGTTTGATAGTAGTTTGGCCAAGGGTATCATCATTAAGTTGAATAGAGTCGGTGAGAGGGGGGATCCCTGTGGAACTCTGCATTCAGGTATCCATGTGGCTGATGTCGTCGAATTAGATGTCACTTGGTATGATCATGTGGTGAGGAACCCCTTGAACCAATTGAGAATGTCACCTCCAATTCCGAAGTACTCTAGGATATGTAGTAGTATTCCATGATCAACCATGTCGAAGGCACTAGACATGTCAAATTGTAGAAGTAGTATGTTCTTGCCAGTTGCAATCAGTTGCAATCATTTGTTTGAATTTAGTCATGAGAGTAACTAGTACTGTTTCAGTACTGTGGTTAGATCAAAATCCTGACTGGGAGTCGTGTAGTATTGAAAATTTGTAGTAGTTTGTGAGTTGTTTGGTCACCATCCCTTCCGTTAGTTTGGTTATTAAGAGAATGGATGCTACTGGCCTATAGTTGGTTAGTTCACTAGCAATTTTCTTAGCATCTTTGGGTATGGGGGTGAGTAGAATGTTTCCTTTCTCCTTCAGGAAGAGTCCATTTTGTAACATATAGTTCAAGTGATTCGTTAGGTCTGTCAAAAATTGTTGAGGGGCAGATGTCAAAAGGCTGTTTGGGCATATGTCTAATTTGCAATGAGATTTGGCAAATCTTTTGAGCGTTTGGGAGATGATATCCTCCGATAATGTCTTGAAGTTGGTCCAGGTTCTGTCTGCTCGGTATACACCAGGATCTGGATCTAAACAATCAAGGAGTTCAGCATAGTCGGTGGTACTGACAGGTATTTTAAGTCGCAGTTGTACGATTTTCTCTTTGAAGTATCTCGTGAGATTGTCTGCTCCTGGTGTATCTTTGCTATCGGTTTTGACTGGTGTAATATCTAGTAGTTTATTCATGAGTTTGAAGAGTTTATGTGTGTCCTTGTAGTCTGGTCCGATTTCAGTTTTGTAATATAATCTTTTAGTTTGTCTTATGGTAAATTTATATTTTCTTTGAAGTTGTTTCCAGGCGTTAAGTGTGAGGTCGCCTTTCTTTTTATTCCACGCTCGTTCTAACCTAACTTGTGTTTTGAGTTTTTTCAGTTCTTCGTTGAACCATGGTATTGAGTTTTTTCTGTGTGAGGTTCTGGTTTGAGTTGGGGCAATATTGTCTAATATTGATCTGCATCTATCGTCCCATTTTAGGAGGAATTGATTTGTATCTGCCTTTATTGTCCATCCGTTATGGTAGATCTGTTGCCAGAATATTACCGGGTCTATTTTTCCTCTCGTGGTGTAGGTTTTTCGTTCTTGTTTGTTAGGTGAGTCTTTCGTTCGCCATTGGAAGGAGATGTATGCTTTATAGTGGTCTGACCACGGTGCGGGTGTCCATTTTGTATCTGTTAGTATAAGGTTTGAATCAGGATCGAATTTGTATGTGATTATGTCTAGTGTGTGTCCTTTATTGTGAGTTGGTTGCGTGTTCGGTTCGTGAAGATCCCACAGTTGTAGGAACTCTTTGCATTCTTGGGTGCTTGTAGAGGTGAGATCTTCAAGGTGCACGTTGATATCTCCTATTATGATAAGATTTGAGGTAGAGAAACAAGTGTTCAAAATAAAGTCCATAAAGTGTGTTTGGGAATCTTGCCAGTTGCCTGGCGGTCTGTAGAGTAGGACTGCGTTAAGGTGTTCCTGCAAATTTGGGTGATTGATTCTTACCGAGGCAATTTCAAGTTGAGGCAGAATGGATTCAGCTGTGGTTGTGATGGTGAACTCGGATTTGTATATTATGGCTATTCCTCCACCTCTTTTTCCGTTTTTTGTCCAGTGGGTAATTTTGTATCCTGGTGGGCATAAATCTAAGATTATGGGGTCTTTAAGGTCGTGGATCCAGGTTTCAGTGATGAATAGGAGGTCAAGGTTGTCTGTGGTGATCCAGTCTATTATAATCTCTGTTTTATTTACTACTGATCTGGCATTTACGTACCCCATTTGGATTGAATGGTAAGGTTCGGTTTGAGACATGGATGTGTTAATTTTTATTAATTGCCTGTTTTCTTGATATCTGGTTTTGTTGTGTCCTTTTTTCCCTTTCTGTTGGTTATTTCCGCATGCATTTGTTTTTCCTTTTAGATGGATGTTGTTCTTTTGGTCTAGTGAGCTGTGATTGGGTTGTCTGTAGGGTTTGTGTGCTGTGGGTAGATTGTTGTTTATGTTGGGAGTAGTCCATGCGTGGTAGATTAGGGGGAGAAAGTAAATTATCATGAGCAGTGTGTTGGTGTTCATGTTGACTATGGTTTTTGGTGTTTGGTTGTGCCTGGAGTGTTAGTGAATGAGATTTTGTATGAAGATCAATCAGTATCAACACTAGGCAGTGTCAAAATCAAGCAATGTGAACATTAAGCAGTAAGTAATGCAGTTTCAAGCAGTGGCGGAGTGGCCTAGTGGTTAGGGTGGTGGAGTTTGGTCCTGGGGAACTGAGGAACTGAGTTCAATTCCCACTTCAGGCACAGGCAGCTCCTTCTGACTCTGGGCAAGTCACTTAACCCTCCATTGTCCCAGGTACAAATAAGTACCTGTATTCAATATGTAAGCCATATTGAGCCTGCCATGAGTGGGAAAGCGCGGGGTACAAATGTAATAAAAATAAATAAATAAACAGTCTTAACATCAAGCGGTATCAACATTAAGCAGTATCAACATCAAGCAATGTAATCATTAAGCGGTATCAGCATTGAGCAGTGTCTATGATGTAATGAAGAAATCATTGTTATTATAATCAGAAAATGGCCTCCACAGAGTACAGGCTGCCCTTGAATGGATTATTACAACTATAGTTATAGAGAAAAATACCACCTCATTCTTCCTCATTTTTAACAGAAAAACAAGCCTAGGGCAACAAAACATGTCAAAGTCTAAACATCAATATCCAGACAAATATGACGCTGAAGGTTCCTTGAGTAGAAAGAATAAAGATGAGTGAGTATAATTCTTTCTCTCTTATTATTATAGTTTCAAGTTACATGACTTAAATCATGCAAAAGAAACACTTTCCGATGTTTAAATTAAAGAAAGTTTGCCAGTCTGCAAGGGTACATAAAAAACATAGTAGATGACGGCAGAAAAAGACCTGCACGGTCCATTCCAGTCTGCCCAACAAGATAACTCATATTTGCTGCTTTTTGTGTATACCTACTTTGATTTGTACCTGTGCTCTTCAGGGCTCAGACCGTATAAGTCTGCCCAGCACTATCCCACCTCCCAACCACCATCCCCGCCTCCCAACCCCGGCTCCGGCACAGACCGTACAAGTCTGTCCAGCACTATCCCCGCCTCCCAACCACCAGTCCCGCTGGCCCACCACCGGCCCTGGCACAGACCGTACAAGTCTGTCCAGCACTATCCCCGCCTCCCAACCACCAGCCCCGCCTACCAATCCTGACTAAGCTCCTGAGGATCCATTCCTTTGGCACAGGATTCCTTTATGCTATCCCACGCATGTTTGAATTCCGTTACCGTTTCATTTCCACCACCTCCCGCGGGAGGGCATTCCAAGCATCCACTACTCTCTCCGTGAAAAATACTTCCTGACATTTTTCTTGAGTCTGCCCCCCTTCAATCTCATTACATACTTGACAAAAGTGAAATCCCAGGCTTCAGTAGGAGTGGGGAGGGGGAAGGGCTCAAGAGGCATAGAAAGAGCATGAGATTAATAAGAAAACCCATATAAAGAAAAATCATTATCTGCTGCAATCACTCATAATCATAAATCGAGCAAAAGTAGAAATCCTAATGCCGGTCAGGGTTTCTTCAGAGGGCCCAAGGAGATCCTTATTGCTCACAAATGAAATCAATTAATTGGGGTCAACAAAAACGAATTTGTTCTTCTGATAGCCTAAATATATTTACATGCACAGATGTTAACACCAGCTGTAAAACTGTTATTAGTGATCGCTCCTTAGTATAACATATCTTTGACCATTAACACTTGTATTCTATAAAGAAAATAGGCACCTACTATATAGAATAGGTTTAAAGTGATGCCATAACCAACAGCTATAATGTGCATCCTGCTATAGAATTACCATCAACGCCTACAAATATGCTGATTATTTTCAGCAGAGGTATGTATTCAGGGATATATGGCTGCACGATCTTACAGGAACAGATATTACGCCCAGAAAACATTTTTCAAAGTTTAAAGAGGTATATTTTATCAGCATGTTATAATACCTACAAATCATGAGAAGTGTAATTGGCATGATCCAATCTAGCATTACAGTCATCATTAGCATTAACATCGGAGATAAATGTAACTTCTGTTTCATGTTGTGAAACAAAGTGACCAGTATCCCTTTATCATGGTCATCATTTCCCAAAATCCTCTATAGAAATCTTCAAAAGGCCTATGTGCCTCCTACCCCTCACCATCTGTGTTCCTGGAGTCACAGCCAAGGGATAGACAGCTCTGGAGACTGACAACTTGAAGAAATTCTTTAAAGAATAGCTCACCTCCTCTAGTGCTCCATCTGACTTCCACCACTGAAAGGACCCATTCCACTTTTTCCAGTGAGGCTTCTAGCATACTTGCCTCCAAACCTAGGACCCTTCTGGTTCAAGCATGTCTTCCTCACTGCTCCAGCACATCTTCGTCCTCTTCTCATGCTAGTAATGGTTGACTGGGCTACCAATGGCACGGAAACATCACTAGTTGAAAGATGATGGAAGCTCTCACACAGTTTAGGACGCTTATAACAGCCTGAACATAAGGATATCAAAGACACTGACCATCTTATCTTCTTGTATTGTTTCCAGTGCTTGCACCACAGATCTCATGGCATCACAAGAGTCAATGAAAGGTGTGGTTGGCCCAACCACGGAAGCCAAGGACACCAATGGGTAGGTCTTTAACTTGAGATTTCTATTTTTCCTTGTCACCTCTCACCTCTGAAACAGTAAATGAAAAAGTACAACCATGCCTCTCTCAAACCTCTGCCAAATAGGCATTCGTCATCTTAGAATTGCCCCCCTCCACCCCTCCGAGTGAATTTAATTCTAAAACGATACTTACATTCTATGTAAGATATGTTTTTCTTTTTTCATGACTCTTATCCAAGCTTTTTAAAGTATTTGATACCTTCTAATCAAAGATAATATCGCTAGGTATGGGAAGTACCCATACTAAACATATGCAAAAGGCACATTACCATTTTTGGAGCTAATTACATGGAGGAGTGGCCTAGTGGTTAGGGTGGTGGACTTTGGTCCTGGGGAACTGAGTTCAATTCCCGGCACAGGCAGCTCCTTGTGACTCTGGGCAAGTCACTTAACCCTCCATTGCCCCATGTAAGCCGCATTGAGCCTGCCATGAGTGGAAAAGCGCGGGGTACAAATGTAACAAAAAAAAAACTACACTCCTCTTGGAAACCTTATTTTCCTCCCTGACACCCTGAAAGTCTGCTATGAATAGGACACCAAACACAAATAGTATTTATTATTAGGGGGACACACATAAATACATACACTTGACAATCTCATAAACTGTCTTCTCCTTCAATAAGTAAGCTAATAAGCGTTGAAAACATTTGTTTGAATCAAATGCTTGTTTTAGACAAGCATGTTCAACATTTCTAGTAGAGTTCTCCAAAATCTGTTAGACTAGCAAGATGCTGATAATGTAACAAGGATCATCATTTATCATAATATAGTTCTGAAGAAACTTATGGCATATTTCACGTGAATCGAAACTCTATTGCTAAGTCATCATTTTAAAACACTCGCTTTCATTTCCCTGAAACGCCGCATGTGGCCATAGTCAGAGCAATGCCACCAAATACCTGACATGATAAAGAATCTGATGGCATTTTGTCATATATAACTGCTCACCTAATACAACTATAGTTATAGAGAAAAATACCACCTCATTTTTCCTCATTTTTAACAGAAAAACAAGCCTAGGGCAACAAAACATGTCAAAGTCTAAACATCAATATCCAGACAAATATGACGCTGAAGGTTCCTTGAGTAGAAAGAATAAAGATGAGTGAGTATAATTCTTTCTCTCTTTTTATTATAGTTTCAAGTTACACATGACTTAAATCATGCAAAAGAAACGTTTTCCGATGTTTAAATTAAAGAAAGGTTGCCAGTCTGCAAGGGTATATACTTGACAGTGAAATCCCAGGCTTCAGTAGGAGTGGGGGAGAGGGAAGGGCTCAAGAGGCATAGAAAGAAGCATGAGATTAATAAGAAAACCATATAAAGAAAAATCATTATCTGCTGCAATCACTCATAATTATAATCGAGCAAAACTAGAAATCCTAATGCTGGTCAAGGTTTATTCAGAGGGCCCAAGGAGATCCTTATTGCTCACAAATGAAATCAATTAATTGGGGTCAACAAAAAACGAATTTGTCCTTCTGATAGCCTAAAATATATTTACATGCACAGATGTTAACACCAGCTTTAAAACTGTTATTAGTGATCGCTCCTTAGTATAACATATCTTTGACCATTAGCACTAGTATTCTATAAAGAAAATAGGCACCTACTATTCTTTATAGAATAGGCTTAAAATTGATGCCATAACCAACAGCTATAATGGGCATCCTGCTATAGAATTACCATCAACACCTACAAATATGCTGATTATTTTCAGCAGAGGTATGTATACAGGGACATATGGCTGCACGATCTTATATAAATATCATGAAATAACAATTGAATATCACTAAAACATCTTAAAAAATTATTATAGCTGGTAGAAACAGCAATTTTAAACTCTATTTTGTGCTCATTTTTCTACACTAAAAATAATAATAATAATAATAATAAATAAATAAATACACTTTCTGTATACAATACAGATGGACAAATTTCAGTGAGGATATCCTGTTTCCTGATGAGTTCATCTTAACTGTTGTTGTAATATAACTTGGGAAGCCTGGTGTTATAAAGATGATGGAATAACAGCTACCACTTTAATAGCAACAGTAGCTTTACCCTCTGATAAGGTCTGAATTAAAAAAAAAAATTTTCAGAGGAAAGAAAAAGTTTTTCGTGGGTTGCAAACTTGTGTTTTTCCGGACCTATCGAGGGAAACTCAAAAAAAGCGACAAATTTTTGCAAATGAAACAAGATGTCTTGCAATTAGGAGCAACATTTTATCTCAAATTTCTCTGTAAATGTTTAATTACATATCAAGCTGTGAAATATGTATATTTTGATCCTGACCAATTGTCTTCCTTTTTAACAACAGAAAGAGCACCTGTTTAAGAGTAATCGAACTTGAAACATGCCTATATCTTAATTGAGTTAGATAGAATTCTTTTTTTTTCTTTTCCTATTATATTTCTCCAAGTAAGCGGATATTGGACTCCTTGAGTGGACTATATCAAACTATAATGGTGGTTTATCTAAATTAGAGAACTGAATTTGTTTAAGGATTTAAATGTATAGTGGAAATTTCCTTTGCAAGTGATATGCTTGTTTAATTATTGTATTCAGTGTCTTAAAAGATGAAGGATAAAGGATTTTTTTTTTTACATTAAAAGAAGTAAATTTGGATTGTAAGGATTGTTTGAATGCATGCTCTCTCCCCGGGTATAGCCAGCTCTGCAATTCTTTTTTTTTTGTGGGGGGGGGGGGGGGGGGGGGCGCAGAGGGTGGACCGGGGGGGAGACGCAGAGGTGGACCAGGGAGAGAGCCTGTTGTTAAAAATTTACCAGCACACCACTGTGTCGTCCCAGTTACCGTGAGAAACTCCTGCAATCTTTGACTGGCCTGTAGTCCTTGGAGATGTAATGTAATTACTGCTGACTGCACACAAGTCTGAGGCCTATTCAGGCAGTAGGCCTTAGCATGAGAGTTGAAGTTCACCTGAGTCTGTATCTTTTAAAGTCAGGTTAGTGTATACTGCTAAGTCACATATATAGTGCTTCATGTAGGGGCCTTTTGCTTCCACATTTCCCCCCCTTTTCAAGGGATTCAGCTCTAAAAGGGGCTGAATGGCTTGAACCACTAGCTAAATAACAATAGTATGTGTATTCCTAACCCCACCATGACAGGCAAATTAGCAAACAACATAAAATGTTACCATTAGTACAACATATGCTAGTTCTGCTGATATAAAGTGATTCAGTGACATACCTTAACACAAACAAATATGTGAACATGGAGCATATGAAGTGGTATTATGGTTTGTTTTTCTTAAATGGGATTAAACAATGTCCATAAGAGATGCAGTTGAGTGACATGATAAATGAATGTCATTAAAAGTCAAAATGACTTATCAGTCCACAGAAAAGTCACTGGTAACAAATTTGGTAATGATGAAATGATGTTAGCAATTTTGATGTTGATGTTTAACATACCAAATGCCCTTAAGGGTCATGGCATGGCAACAGCCAGCCATCCTTTGGATACAGACACAGTTCATCAAATTACAGGCCAGTTGCTGGACTTAGGATTGAACAACAAATGAGTAATGCTACCAACAGGCAATGGTATGAAAGATGCTGAATGTCATAGTAGTAGCTGCATATAAGTATGTAGTGCATAGCACAGTCTGTCAAACGGTAATCAGTCTCTGTTTTTCATCATATGTTTACCTGAATCTTTATGCTGCATAGTCAATCTCCAAATAAGGAATGTTTAAACAGTGGAATGTAACAAATGGACAACATACAAAATGGAACAGTTGAGTGCAACATTAACACCATAAATGAAGGCAACAAGTGTCAACAGCAAATTAAACATGATACAGATTCATTGCATTGTGAATTGTGACAATAGGTGATGTGAGGCAAAAACCACACAGTGTATGAAAAGACATGTTTTGGGTTGACACCGAGATGTATAAGTGACATTTCAATAAAGCAGCTTTATTAGAATGATAGCTTACAGTTGGAAAAAAATGACAGGATTTATTTGCACTAAAGATAATGAATATCAAGCAAAGCAATAATCAAGCAATAAAATAAGTTACCAAGCAGAGGACCTCTAAACTGCTATGTTACACTCACCAATATACTTGAAACGCTAAGCTGGTGCAAGTCACACTAAAGGGTGAGGAAAAGGAATTCACAGTATTGGTACCTTGTAAGAACTTATAGTTTGCATATGTGTGGTAATGTGAAAAGGAATTACTTCAGATATATGTACTGCTTCAGGTGTTTGTATATAGGGTTAGGTAAGGTAACTCTTTGAACATACAAGTCAAAATTATGTATGTGCTTTGCATTGTGCACCTGGATAGGAGACCTTTGATATCTTAATTCCCCAGCATAATTTTACTTCATGAGTGAACGGGCACATACAAAGACACACGCATCCTGATAGAATGAAGGCCTGACTATGATGTCAGTGTAGGCCTTTAAGCAAGAGAAACCTTTGTGAGCCTTAATCGTATCCCTTGGTGGATGTTTGGAATATAGGTGGACACACATTGCAATCACAGTATCAGCTATCAAGATGCAGCACTATTATAAGCTTCTAGAATAATTCTGCAATTGCTTTAAACTAGCTTACTATTTGATATGCACTAGAAAAAAAAACATGCTTGGCATCTGTGATCAATGCATACTGAATTCAGATTTGAAAATGCATGCAGTGAAAAACAACATTTAAATCAAAAATGGTATTTACATTTGTTTTACATTACACGTGCTAAAAGGCATGAAGATAATTATCCAATTAATTGGGGGTTTTTAAAACCTCTAAGCCTTTTTGGCAGGTAGGCCAATGAAAACTGTAAAGGCATACATGTATATCTTTCCCTGTGAGCCTGTCTTAGACGTAGGTAGGTAACATACAGGTGACTTGACTTTAGTTTATAACCACGAATTGTTAAACAAAATGTCACAAGAAGGATATAGGACTTATAACATCACCTATTCTGTATGTTTGCTGAATCCATGTAGATCACTTATAAAGAACCTCAAGAAACCCCTCCATCATAACAGGACTTAGAGTATGATACAAGAAAGCAGAAAGGATTTATTTATGAACTGCCCCTCACCCCAATCCTGGGACCCATTGCATCAGGCATCATTTTTTTAAATTTATTTTGGGAGATAGAGCACACATATTCCAACAGTTAAAGGATTTGATGCAAGAATACCCAGGCTAGCAGGTTTGCCACAAGATTAAGGAAGGGAAATGGTATACCTTTCACAACCAACCAGCACAGTAGGGAAGGGACATAGGTCAACCAAAAACAAGTGGAGTTTCAGAGATCAATCAAAGTCTTAAATCCAGGAGGCAAGTATAATAACTACAGTCAAAGTCTTTATTGCCAAAGAGAACAGATACAGGGTCCATGTTTCGGCAACAAATTGCCTGCTTCATAAGTCTAAGTATCTACATTAAAAAGACATGAAAATAGATGCATAATATAAAATAAATATAGTGAGGAGAAAGTGACATCACTTTCTAGGATGGCAGCATAACTTCATAGCTCCGTCAGGGCACAGTGTTTTTGAGCTATAATTCTGGGGGAACTACTACTACTACTATTTAGCATTTCTATAGTGCTACAAAGCGTACGCAGCGCTGCACAAACATAGAAGAAAGACAGTCCCTGCTCAAAGAGCTTATAATCTAGTAGACAAAAAATAAGGCAAACAAATCAATTAATGTGTAGAGGAAAGAGGAGAGGAGGGTAGGTGGAGGCGAGTGGATACAAGTGGTTACGAGTCAAAAGCAATGTTAAAGAGGTGGGCTTTCAATCTAGATTTAAAGAAGAAGCCTTGAAAAGTTCCGCTATACTACAGACCAGAACAAGAAATTGAGACCAGAGTCAACGAGCCTTCTAGAGGACGGGAAAAAAATGGCGACGATTCTGTGTGACTCGGAGGAGGAAGATCAGGCAGCAGCCCAAGCGAAGCAGGCTAAAGCTACTAGAATAGACATGGTGGGCTGTTTCAAGAATTAAGAGCGGACATGGCCAGGGTCCGTCACAATGTTCAAGACACTTTGAAAGATATTAAAGTGGAGATCAGGGAAATGGGTGCCCGAGTGGCCACTCTGGAAGAATCGGTGGAAACCATGCGGGGGGATGTCATCCCTCTCAAAAGCTCTCTTACTAAAGATGATGTAATTTAAGAGCTGAGGGAACAGCTGAAGGACCTAGAAAACAGGTCCCAGCGCTGCAGCCTGAGATGTAAGGGCATCCCTGAGACAGATGCATTTAAAAATTGCATGACTCATTTTTGCAAATACTTAATGAATCCATCGAGTGGAGGTAAGGTCTTTGATTTTCACGTTCAGCGCGCCCATCGCAGTTAGGGGCCTATATGCGAGGGAGCGCCTCAGCATATTGTGGCTTGCTTCGCTGACTTGCCCACGAAGGAGCGCATTTTGTCTAAGCCACGCCAGCAACCGGACATCAGCTGGCAGAACTGCAAAATTGGCATTTACCAGGATTTGGCATGGTCCACATTACAGAAGTGTCACTCTTTCCAGGAAGTTACCCGTTTTTGCAGGCTTGAAGACTCTACTACCGTTGGTTGTACCCCTTTGCTGTGTGGCTGACTGTCAAGGGGAAATCATGTAAAGTTAAAACAGTTGAAGCTTGGACAGCTTTGAGAGAACTGGGCTATGAAAATATCCCTGATCCTTCGAAATCCCCGCCATGGGAGTTTACACCTTGTGGGGATTCAGCATGGCAGATGGTGGTGGGCTGTGGAAAGAAGCTGTCTAAAGGGGCCACCTGAACCACCTAAGCAATTTCTGCTGTGTTCACCCAGATGATTTTGAAATGTTTTCTGCTTATTTTGCTATGCTATTGTGCATTTGTATGTTTATGCATTTCTCTCCCCTCTCCTCTTTTGAGTTGAGGTCAGGGGAAGGGATAATTCTGGAAGATATTTGACATATGTTGTATAAGGGGATGGAGCCTTTTGGGATATGGATTTTGAGTTATCAGGCTGTGGGTATAAAGTGCTTAGATGAAGTATGGATGGGTTGGTCATGGCGGGATGGTGGTTGTGTCTGTGTGGGTATGTGTGTTGGCGAATGAGGGCATTGGGGAAGCTATGTACAGTGAATTAAAGGTGGAGTTTGATGCTT
Source organism: Microcaecilia unicolor (assembly GCF_901765095.1). NCBI lineage: Eukaryota > Metazoa > Chordata > Amphibia > Gymnophiona > Siphonopidae > Microcaecilia > Microcaecilia unicolor. The sequence goes on along the minus strand of NC_044033.1, from coordinate 92,934,594 downwards.
TCTGGGGAGATTGTCCATTCCTCATGGAGTGGCTGATCCTAAAGGGAGTAGATCACTGAGTTTTTACGATAGAGAGAGGGTGAATGGGGAGGGGGCGAGGGTGAGGAGGCTGGGAGAAGGGGGAGGGAGAAGAGTAAAATGTGGACAACTGGTTGTAAGTGAGTTTGGGGTAGTCTTGGGTGGGGTGGTGGTGGAGTCTTGGAATGTACATGGCCTTAATAACCTGGGGAAACGTGGTGTGGTCCTTAAGGAGTTGGGCAGATTGCAATGGGACATTGTCTTCTTGCAAGAGACACACCTTCATCCCAGAGATGTTCATATTCTATGCCGTCATCCCTTCAGAGATGTGGCGGTCCATCAGGAGGGAGGTAAGCTGACGGGGGGTGGCCACTTTGCTTCGGGAAGGTTTGGTTTTACTACACATCAGTAATTCAAGACCTTAGTGGTCACTGTTTAGCTTTCAGGGGGCTATACCAAGGTAGGGAGATCACATTGGTTAATGTGTATGCCCCGAACACAGGCCAATTAGAATTTTTCCAGACACTTCTGGAGGAACTTCAAGGGTTTTGTTCTGGGGGGTGGTGATGGGGGTTGGGATTTAATGTGGTTCTGGAAGTGCAATTGGATCATTCCTCCGGGGGTGGGCACTATAATCAGCCACACTGGAGAACTCTGAGGGAATCTTTTATGGGATTGGAGGTAGTGGATTGTTGATGTTTAATGCACGGGATGCAGCTTAACTATACTACTACTACTACTATTTAGCATTTCTATAGTGCTACAAGGCATACGCAGCGCTACACAAACATAGAAGAAAGACAGTCCCTGCTCAAAAAGCTTACAATCTAATAGTATTTACTCGTATGCAGCTTGCAATTATACACACATTGATGGTCTCTGGGCTCATCACAATTTGTGGGGCTTCCTAGGAGAGGCAGAAATTGGGACTATTCAGATATCGGACTACGCCCCAGTTTGGATTGCACGTCAAGGGTTGGGTGGCCACAGGGGATGGGGATATTGGAGACAATGAATCCTTGTTGGGAACGAGCAGATGTGCTAGGTGGTGCGTTCTGCCATTCAGGACTTTAGACAGATCAATGATAATGGTGAGGTTGGTGATGGCACTTTGTGGGATGCATTGAAGGCAGTGGTTAGGGGGGTGTTTATTCAGTGGGGGGCTTGTAAGAAGATGGAGAAGGAGGAATGCACTTTGTGGCTGCAAAATCGTCTGCTTGTTCTGGATCGCCAACTTAAGAGATCTCGGGACCCATTGGTTCTGAAGGAGCTTCGGAAGATAGTCCTTTCGAAGTATGTGTTGGAAAATGACTGCCTTGAGGTGAGGCTGGGCACCTCAGGGTTTGCATGTAAAGAATTTCTTCATATGATATACCATTATTATATTCATGGCTAAGACCCTGGGTCGTTCTATTCATATCACTTCCTGGAATGTTTGTGGGATTACATCCTCAGTTAAATGCAAGAAAATATTATCAGCTTTAAAATGGCATAAAAACCATCTGCAGGAAACACGGCTTTCCCTTGTGTAACATCTTAAATTGCAACACCACTAGGTGGGGGAGGAGCGGGAGGAGAAGCAGTGCTGATACATAAATCACTAGCCTGTAAGACTATATTGTTATTTAAAGACCAGGATGGTCATTACGTGGGGCTACAAATGAATGCAAATTGTGGTCATTTAAAAGTTGTTACGTGCAGAATCCAACCCCACACGATATGGTCACTGCTACTTGTGTAGCTCTTAATAGTTTGATACATGAGCGCATCACCCGCTCTGTCTTATACCGCAAGTATACATTTTTTAAAATTTGGAGACAGGCTGGAAAGCTGTCGTGCAAATTACCAAACTGCGGGCAGCTGTCCTGTTTTATTCTAGCTTTACAGACCCTGGGGGGGGGGGGGGGGGGGGCTTTAAATTGGGAAGACCTAACAGAGACTTTTTGTCAGTATTTTTGCCACTTAGTTTGTATGCTGCGGGTGCAGTTAGCCGAGAGAGATGAGACTCATATACAGCACTATTACAGTCCTCTCACATCCCTCGACTGAAGCTGTCCAATCCCTTAACCACCCTTTAATAAGAAACAGGAAAGGAACTACAATGGGCTATTCGAGCTTTGAAGCTTTTTTTTTCAGCACCAGGTTCTAATGGATATAACTTCGTGAATTTATAAACTACAAAGCCAGATGGTGGCCCACTGTTAGATTATTATAACACTGTGGTTGAGGATCACAAATTCCCACTTCACGCTAACATGGCTCTTATTAGCCTTCTACCCAAACTGGGCTGGGATGCTATATTGCCAGGGTCATATCACCTAATATCCCTTATAAATGTGGAAGTTAAGATTCTATCTCGGATTCTGGCAGACCGGCTGGCTCCTCTCTTACCTCAGTTGATTGATAGCAGAGGACCAGGTAGGGTTTGTTTGTGATCAATGTCCGTAAGGCTGGTTCTGGCAGTTCTTCAGTGGTGTGTGCTGGATGACTCCCTATTAATTGCAAGTCTTGATGCAGAGCATGCGTTCGATTAGGTCCACTGGGCCTTTTTTGTTTGTTACTCGCATCGGGTCAGTCTTCAGGGCTGGTTTCTACAGGCCATTCTAACAGTGTATACTTCCCCCCCAGGCATCTCTGCTGGTGAATGGCATATGTACATCTGTTTTTTCCCATCTGTTATGGAACCAAGCAGTGCTGCCCAACTCTCCCCATTAATGTTTCTCCTATCCATAGAGCCCCTTTTATGTGTGATCTGTGCTGCAGTGGAGGTGAAAGGTGTATGTTTGCAATGACATTCTTGGAAAGTGTTGGTGTATGCAGATAACCAACTGATTCTCAACATTCCCTTCCGTACTTGCTTCATCTGATTACACAATATGGAGCGCTAAAAGACTTTCAGCTGAATTTTACTAAGTCTCTGGTGCTTCCACTTTCCCTGTCCCTTAAGGCTGACTGGCAAGGGATGTTTCCATTGCAGTGGGCTGACTACTAGATCAAATACTTGGGGGTCTACATACCATCTGATATTAAATGTTTGTATACCAGTAAAGTGTTTCCTTTGTTTTAGATACTAAATGGTTGCTACATCTCTGAGGCACCTATCCCCTTTCCCTATTAGGTTGTATTTCATTGTTTAATATGCTGTTGGCTCCCCGTTGGCTCCATGTTTTTCAGATGTTGCCTCTATATTTGAAGAGGCGAGATTGAGCGGGGTATTGAACAGAGAGAGTAACAATGGTTTCTTTGGAGGGATGGGCACCCCAGACTCCCTGTTTCGACCCTATAAAAACCAAGATCTCATGGTGGTTTGGGGGCTGCTAAATATTCGATATTTCACCATAGCCTACTCAATAAGACATATTAATGATTGGCTCACAGGTAAGGGGATATTCTCTGTGACAGCCTTCAAAACCTCCCTGGCTCCTCAACACACATTAGTTGGCTGTTGCACACTATTCGTGTAGAACTGATCCTGTGTTATATCAGAATCCACTATTACTCTCAGCTAGAACTACCTGAGATGGCTTTGTAAATGCACCGGCAATGCCATACTTATTTTCATAACCCTGACTTCCAACAGGCTCAGATTCTTCTGCTTTTGCCCATTGGAGTACTCTGGGTATATCGTACTTAAATCCTGACTGATAAAGGCAAACTGAAAGCCTTTGATGAGCTATGGATAGACTTTAAAATACCACATACAGACTATTTTGCTTACACTCAATTGTCTCACTATGTTTCGGGACTAGGATGGAGTAACTAAGTGAGGATATTCAAGATACCATAAACACAGCTCTCACTTTGGGATCACACAGTTTGGTGCCTTTTTGCTATTATCATCGTTATCTACAGGACACAACTGAAGATCTGTATTACAATAAATTGGCAGCTGCTTGTTCTCTGATCTAGCAGTGAGAGTCACCCCAGATCAGATAAAGAACAGTTTATTAGGCGTTAAACATTTTTCACCTTCGGCGCAACTCTGGAAAATACAATATAAATTTGTTCTTGGGCTTCATATTTCACCTGCTAGAGCACGCCGGACCTCTTTTGGACACTCTGGGGCGTGCCCTAAATGCAAACATGATCCTGCGACTTTAAACCGTATGTTTTGGGTTTGGATGCAGATTCTTTATTTCTGGTTTCAATTGCTGTCCTTCATATGCAACACAACAAAACTAAAGAATGTAATGGACATTTTTATTTATTTTTGTTACATTTGTACCCCGCGCTTTCCCACTCATGGCAGGCTTACATGGGCAATGGAGGGTTAAGTGACTTGCCCAGAGTCATAGGAGCTGCCTGTTGCCTGAAGTGGGAATTGAACTCAGTTCCTCAGTTCCCCAGGACCAAAGTCCACCACCTTAACCACTAGGCCACTCCTCCAACTCTTCCGTTGTAAGATTCCCTAATGTGGCTGTGCCACATGAACTTTATCTGACCACAACATCACTTTGTATTTGTTTACACCGGAGTCTGTAATGCCTCTCCGGTACTATGTAAGCCACATTGAGCCTACAAATAGGTGGGAAAATGTGGGATATAAATGTAACAAATAAATAAATAAATATCTTTGCAGTGGACACAGAGGATATTGTTGCCACCATTGATGCTTTTTGACATGTTCCGTTGCTCTTTGTCTTCGCCACCAGGGCTACAACCTTTTCTCAAGCGAACCATCTTAATTGGGGAAAAAAGTTTTTTTACCTTGTTGACGTGAGCCCTCAGCCCCAGCATTCTCATGTGGTGCATTCATATGATAGACCTATTAAAGATGGAACATTTTGACATCATGGACATATCCTCGGAAAGAGGTCAACACTTTCAACGGACCTGGGAGCATTTTTGGGATACGCTACAACCCACTGCATGCAGCAGAATTCTCAGTCGGACAGTTTCAATGGACTGTATTGTTATTGTTTATTGACCCTAGCAGCAGTGACCATTTCACATCTGGGGGGATGGTATAGAGGGGGAGGGGTTGATTCTGTGGGGCAGGGTAGGTGGGAAGGTAGCGATATTTGATCAAAATGCTGTTGTTTTGCATTGTCTTTTGCCAATTTTGTTACTTGGTTGATTATTCTGTTCTTTTGGCTTTATTTTAATAAAGATGATTTAAACATAAAAATCTAAACATGTTGAATGCTCTTTCTGGTGGAATTCGGTTCTGCTCATTTACAGATATGAAACAAACACGCATAATATTAACAATGGTTTAGGAATAATTTATGTGGATGGACATGATTGAAAAATCACATGTTAAATGAAGATTCACCCTGAGCTCTAACATCTTACAACATTTTAGATTCATATTTCCTGTATTGTATTTCACATATCCTCAATATCAGTGCTTCTCAAGTCCGGTCCTGGAGTACCCTTGCCAATCAGGTTTCAGGATATCCACAATCAATATGCATGAAAGAGATTTGCATATAATGGAGGCAGTGAATGCAAATCAAGTTCATGCATATTCATTGTGAATATCCTGAAAAGCTGACTGGCAAGAGGTACTCCAGTAATGGATTTGAGAAATACTGCTCTATATTGTTAGTCTTTGTCAGTTTGAACAACTTAATTTTCTTATCATATCCACATGTTAACACTCTTATTTGTATTTAGATGTTATATGTTCAGTGTAACTTGTATTGCTTTATTTCTAAATAAGCAATAAAAAAATTATTGGGACTGAAACACAAAGAAAGATGTATTTTTTCCAAAAAAGCAAACATCCTTGAGCAGCATGTCCCCTTTCCTTTCCCTTCCCTCCCAGCCATGAGCATCATGTCCCTCTCATCCCCTTCTATTCATGGGCTGCATTTCCCCCTTTTCCCTTCCCCCTCACCAGTTTTTTTTTCAGCCCCTTCCTTGCACCCCACATTCTATGCATCTTTTTTTACAGCCCCCTCTCCATGCATCCACAGCCAAGAGCCACCTTTTTTTACAGTCTCCTTCCTGTATCCAAGGCCATGATTCACCTTTTATGGTCCCCCTCCCTGCACCCACACTCCATCTACCTTTTTTTTGTTCTTCCCCCTCCTGTACCCCCACTCCAACCACTTTTTTAGAGCCCTTTCCCGGTATCCACAGCCATGAGCCCCCTTTTATACAGCCCCCCTTCCCTGCATCCACAGCAAGATCCCCCTTTTTTTACAGGCCTCACTCTGCATCACCTCCCTGCACCCACACTCCATCCACCTTTTTTACAGCCCCTCTCCCTGCATCCACATCCATGACCCTTTTTGTACAGCCCCTCTCCCTGCATCCACAGTCAAGAACCCCCTTTTTACAGCCCCCTCCCTCCACTCACACTCCAGCCACCCTTTTTACAGCCCCCCTTCCCTCCACTCACACTCCAGCCACCCTTTTTACATCCCCCTCCCTCCATGTCTGCCTGCACCCATACTCTATCTTTCTTTTTTTACAGTCCCCCTCCCTGCACCCAGATGACTCCATCCATCCACCTGCCCTTCCCTTGCCCCTCCCCCCCCCAGCCACAGGGTGCCCGCCATGACCTAGCTTAATGTGCCCTAGTGGTCTCTTTGGTGCAGAAAAGAATCCCACTCTTTCTTTCCCCCTGCTGCTACTGCCACATCTTCAAAATGGCTGCTAAGACTTCAAGGGGCAACCGCTTGAAGTCTCGACAGCCATGTTGAAGATGTTGCGGTAGTAGCAGTGGGCAGGAAAGAGTGGGTTTCTTTCCTGTTCCAAAGAGACCACTAGACCACCAGGTTGTGTTAAGTTAGATTAGTGGAGGGCTTAGAGGCTTGGAGGGGGCAGGCTAGCCTGCCAGCCAATTGGAGCTTGTGTGTGCTAGGGAACAACCAACTCTTGCGAGTCAGTGTGAGCCAGCTCCAGCACACCACTGTCTAGGGATGTCTTTAGTAAGGTGGGGTGAATGATTAACTCAGCAATGGTCAGCATTAATAATTCTATTTATTTGTATTTAGTAGAGATCTGTTTTCTGCATGTGTGTCCACAGAAAAGCATTAAGAGTACATATTCTGCATTTATGCCAATGATTTAATTTTATATGAAAGAGTAATATTGGATATTTAAAAACAACACTCAATAAATAGACAAAGCACAGTTATCTGAGGCAAAGCTATCACAGTGAACACTGTATATTACAATTATGGAAAATCCTAGAAACATATTCAGCATCTTATGACATTTATATCCCCTATTAGCCCGAGTAGAACTCAGGGTCAATGTGGCTTACATAACAATTAGAAAAGCATGAACATGTTCAAAATATATTAACAGAAATTAAAATACATCATATAATGTTAGACCAGTAAAATTTGATTTAGAAACAGATGTATTAATTTTCCAATGTTAATTGTACATATGTAGTGGTGGAGGTGGGGGGGGGGGTCACAAGGCTGAAGATCTGCCTGGGGCATCAGATAGCCTTGAGCCAGCTCAGGGAGAGGGGGAGCAAGAAGGAGGATGGGTAGAGATTAAGAAGAGGTTGAGAGGCAGGATGAAGAAACTGCGAAAGGGCAGACAAAGGTGGAAATGGGACTGGGAAGAATTTGAAAGAGGATCAGTAGGAAGCTGGATAGGGGGTAAGAGAAATAAGAAAGGGCCTAGATGTCAGGAGGGTTGAGTGAGAGGGAAAGAACTGAAGCTGGTGAGGGAATGAATAAGAGGAAGTTAGATGAGGGCCTAGGAGTGGTGAATACAGAGAAAATGGAGGATGATGGACTGAGTGAAAGACAAGAATAGGCTTGGAAAAGAGAGAGAGAGAGAGAGAGATCAATGGGAAGTTTTTTGAGAAGTGAGAATGGGAGATGGAAAGTTGGTAGGTGAGAAGTGAAAAGAGGGAGATTAAGGACTGGATAGTGAGAGAATAGAAAATTAAAGATAAAGCCTGAATGGAGAAGCAGAGAAGAAACAAATGGAGAAAAATGAAAGGGAAGAGCAGTGTCAAATGTAGAGAAGAGATAATAAGTGGAAAGGAGACACTGGAAAATAATTTAGGAGAAGATTGACACTTAGAAAAATAAAATGCCCAGATAACAATGAAAAAAGTAGTAAATTAATTATTTTTGTTTTCTAAGGATCAGTATGTGTCTACTTTGGGAAATGTACATCTTTTCTACATTTGTAGGTTGCAAAGAACAGGAGAAAATGCATTTTTCTCTTTTAGCAAAATATAAAGCACTGCTTATAGAGTCTTGTTTTCTTAGGGGGAGGGCTCCATTTTCATTTGCTTGTTTTTTGTGGTCCCCTATTCTGTATCAGGTGAGGGTCTGTCCATTTTCTGCATATGTGACTGAGGGGAAGGATTTGCTAGCATGCAGTGTTTATATAGAAATTTGAAACAGTCCACATCACGTCACTAGAACAGTCCAGCTTGTTCTAGTTTCCCAGTAGTAGGCATACTGGTGCTCTAGGACTGTCTTTTTTTTTTTTTGTTACCTTGTACCCTGCGCTTTCCCACTCATGGCAGGCTCAATGTGGCCCAGAGTCACAAGGAGCTGCCTGTGCCGGGAATCGAACTCAGTTCCTCAGTTCCCCTGGACCAAAGTCCACCACCCTAACCACTAGGCCATTCCTCCACTGCAGTAGTTTGAGTCCTTGGGGGTTAGGGCTGTTATGATGTTGTAAGTTTGCAATATAGGTTCAAAGTTCTTTTTGCAGGGTTTTGTGTTATTTCACAAATGTCTGAACCTACTTTAAAGAGGACTCTGGGGCAAGGGCCACCAGAGGCAGGTCTTAGCCCTTGCCTACCAAAATAAAAATGCTCAAGACCAGTGGTCTCCACATTCTGTAGAGTTACCATACCAGGGGCGTAGCCAGACAACAGATTTTGGGTGGGCCTAGGCAAGAAGTGGGTGGGCACCAAGTGTTCTCCCCCACCACCAAAAAAAAAATCTCTCAGCTGGTGGGATAACACTTCTTTCCACCTTGGCAGTGGCGCTAAAAACTGGAGAGTAGCGTTTTCGTTACCATCAGCTGGCAGAGATTGGGATCCCACCAATTACCACTAAACATGTATTACTGTTGGGTGGCCTGAGCCCTAACCCCAAGCCCACCTGTGGCTACACCACTGTACCCTACAAACGAAAACCTATCTCCTTTAAACAAAGTGTCTAGCAGTAGAAGAAGAGAGTATGCTGCCCCTGAGGTGATAGGCACAATTTGAATTTTTTTTTTGTATGGTGAGTTGAAAGGGGATAGCTCCATTGTTGAGGAATGTGGAGTTTGTGTGCAGAACTGGAGGTTCAGGGTTTATACTGAGATTCAGAGGTAGCTGAAACTGGCTGGGGGTGGGAGGGTTTCTTTACGGATAGAAGGCCCTGGTGTCTTATATTAGTAATTATTGTATGTGGTGGGAAGGAGTGAGTGATGTTACAGTGGTGAGTATGATGTGCAGAAACATCACTTTGGCTTCCCCCCCCCCCCCCTCCTGCAATACATACACCACTGCTGTATGGACTCTGATTTCCCATGGTGAGAATAGCTAAGCAGAACGAGCTTCTAAACATGAATATTCCCTCAGGAATTGGGAGCTATTAATGAAAATATATGAACCATTGGCTAAATTCTCTAAAAGGACATAGTCCCAGCTACTATATGGAAAAATACCCAAAGATATAGTTTTTCAGAGTCTGTTTAAATCTTTCCATGGTGCTTTATTTTCCTTAGGAGTGGAGGAGTAGCCTAGTGGTTAGTGCAGTGGTCTTTGATCCTGGGAACTGAGTTCAATTCCCAGTACAGCTCCCTGTGACTCTGGGCAAGTCACTTAACCCTCCATTGCCCCTGGTACAAAATAAGTACCTGAATATATTGTAAACCGCTGTGAATGTAGTTGCAAAAAAACTCAGGCAGTATATTAAGTCCCATTTCCCTTAGTAACATTTTCTAAATTTAAGAATGCATGAAAATGATTTATTACATACCACTCTTTTTTTTCAGAAAGAGCAGAGTAATTTCATGTAATAACCTGGAAGACCAAAGTGAAAACGTGGTGTCAAAAGAAAGATGGGACCACCATGATCTCGACACAGCTATGTTCATCAAAACAAATGAACTGGCAAAACCCGAAGTTACTGAAGGGGTTGCTTATATGCAAGAACCTATTGTAGAAAGGTAAAGCATGTTATTTTCATTAGTGAGAGCCTGAGAAATACTGCAAAATGACTGCACTGCCAAATATAAGGGGCCCTTTTACAAAGCCGTGGAAGGGCTACTACGGCAAATTGGCCCTACCACCATGCTGCTGCAGGAGCCCGGCGGTAGTTCGTGTGCTCCGTATGCCATTTGTGGTGCTCAGGAAAAACATTTTTTGCGCCAGGTTAACATGGAGCCTTTACCACCTCCAGGGCTTCCCAGGAAATAGCCACGCAGCTAGTACTTACTTACTGCACGGCCATTTCCTTCTTTGAAAAAAAACCCCCAAACTCCTTTTACCTGTTGTGGTAAAAGGTGGCCTCAGCATGGTGCAAACATGCATGCTGACACCACTGCAGGGGTCCTTTTATCTCAGCTTGGTAAAGGACCCCTAAATTACTTATTTTTATAAATTGATATAATACCTTCCAGAAAGATTTCCCTCAGCACTTTCCCCAGAAATACTCCCCTTGGGGCTCATTTCCTATGCCCTCCCCCCCCCCCCCCCCCCAAAAAAAATAAAAAAATTACGTTAAAAATACAGTAGCTGACAGAAATGTGTTTTTGCCTCTAACGGAATCTTTTTTTCAAAGTCCCTCTTTGCCTTCCTTATCAGCACTTCGCATTTGACTTGCTGCTGCTGCTTCTTATTTTCAGTCGGATCCTTCTTCCATTTTCTGGAGGATTTTCTTTTAGCTCTAATAGCTTCCTTCATCTCACTTTTTAACCATACCAGCTGTCGCTTGGCCTTCCTTCCTCCTTTTTTAATACATGGAATATAATTGGCCTGGGCTTCCAGGATGGTATTTTTGAACAGCATCTATGCCTGATGTAAATTTTTGGCAATCGCAGGGGTCGCAGGTGCCATTTTTAACCCAGGAAATGGAGAACAGGAGCAACTGGGCACCAGAAAGCTAGGACTGTGGGACACCAATAAGAGCTGAAGCGGGGGATGGGGGACTCTGTCTAGGGATCATTTGGGGGCGGGAACTAGTATAGCTGGCCTCAGCCTTTGCATTGGCCTTGTAGCAGGAATTTATGTGTGCCTCAGGCTAGGTGCTGATGGTGTAGATTTTATTTTTTTCAACCACAATGCGTATTCCCTTTGTAAAACACAGAATACATGTCTGTGTTTCTGGCCTGCTCAAACCACTCCCTGTCTTTTAGCTATGCCTCTTGCTATCTAGACATAGTGAAGATTAACCAATGTAAATAGCAGCTTTCTAGGATCTACACATTTAAAAGCTGCTAATCACATGGGATCACTTCTAAAATAAGGGCTTATATCACTCTAGTACATGACTGATCAATCCGAATACAAGATTTTCTAATAATTAAGAATGAGCATGGAGCCTCATTTCAAAAGTTGCAACATCGTTATTCCTTTATTCTTTGTTTTGTTTTTCATTGACACTTAAAATCAATAAATAAAAATAAAGCAGAAAAGAAAATAAGATGATACTTTTTTTTTCACAATTATATACTACAGTTATATTCCGCAATTACCACAAACAGTTCAATGTGGATTACAATAAGAATATAGGAAAACGTCTGAAGAAATTTCTGATCTGAAGAAGAAGGTATTTATTGCCTTTGAAAGCTAATCAGAAATGTATTGTTAGTCCAATAAAAAGTATCATCTTATTGTATTTTTTTTGTTTTGTTTTATTTCTGTTTATTACCTTGAAAAATAGACTAACATGGTTACTACATCATTTTATCCAGCAATTACAATCACTATGCAAGACCTTTGATATTTGTTCTATAACTGGCATTCTTATTTTCTGACTTGATACAGCCTTCATCTGTGCAAGAAGAAAATGCTTCTATGTTTGCAACATTTCCACCGATCCATACCCAACAAACTAGAAATGAAGAAGATAAAGAGGCAGAGAAGACACTACAAGGAGTAAGATTTTCTGAAGAGGCAGTTATTTTGGAGCCAAAGGAATGCAGTGACCCAGATTGTGACAGTGGCACTGTGAGACACGAGTGAAAATAAGGCACTTCCCGATTTAAACTGGCGATGATGAGGGAAATAAAGATGACCAAGACATAATATTTAGAATAATCATAGGAAAGAAGAGATTCTATAATAATTTTCAATTTCTTTCATGTTCAGAAGAGAAAGGATCTTTTAGTAACAGATGAACATCAAAGCTTTAAACATTGAGAAACAAGGGCCTACAAAATAAGAATGAATGGCTGGATTTCAAGGAGCATAAACTGACTCATATAGAGATTCATCAGTCACAGGGAAATCAATATTCAAAAGTGCTGTCGGAGTTACTTTGGATGCTAATTGTACAAATCTGTGGTTTTTGAAATCCTTCCCTATGCTCTGCTCCTACTAAGTTATTAAATTTTGTCCAGCTAGATAGGGATAGAGTTGAATTATAGCTTAGCTGAACAAAGCTGGTAGTGATGGAGTCGCCAGCTTTGATCCTGGCAACCTAACTTCAATTCCCACTGCAGCAGTGCAGCTCATACACATTTATGAGCAAGTCACTTAACCCTTCATTGCCCCAAGAACAAAAAAAAACTTAGATTGTGAACCCTCTAGGGACAGAGAAAGTACCTGCCATATAATGTGTACAGCGATGCATTCATCTAGTAGCACTATAGAATGATTAGTAGTAGTAGTAAGGGCTGTCCTAAAGTTATTCAGATAACTTTTTTTTTCAGTTATATCTGGAAAATCTTGATGAATATCTGGTTAAAGTTCCTGGATAAAATTATTTGAATAAATCTAATGCTTGTCAGTTCGCTGAATATTTGCCTCAAGAAGTCTGATTATTACCTCCAGAATTGCATTTTACTATTTGGCCTGGCATCAATACCATGAATATTTTGAAATACCTAGCAGTGGTAGCTGCTATTCTGTGAAGACTGGGAGCGTTTATATTCTCCTATCTGGATGACAGGTTAGCCAGGAGCACATCTTGGAAGAGGGCAGATGTTCCATGCACATAATAATCTGGTTGTTGGAGAAAGTAAAAAAAAACAACTCAATTGAACTTTCACCCCTTCACCATCAGTCACTCCCCACCTCCTTCATTATACATTATTCTCCTACCATCTTTGGAGTTTGTGCCTTTATCCCCTTCACTTCCCTCTTCTGTATTTCAGTGCAGTAGCTCTCTGTAGTACCTCAGTCCAGCTACTATTGGTGCAACTCCCACCCTCTTAGGTGGTTCAGTGATGTTTTGTTGAACCAAGCAGGGCTTCATGGGTATGGAGCACTGTGACCTTCAAAGGGATCATTCAATCAGGGGCGGACTGAGAGTGGTCTGGGCCCCTGGGCAATGAGAACACCCCCCCCCCCCCGGTCCTGCTGCTCCCTCCCCCCACAAGTCCTGCTGCCCAGGGGTGGACTAAGAGTACTCTGCCCCCCCCCCCCCCCCAGCCATGCTGCTGCTATTGAGGTGAGCTGACTGAGCCGAGCCTGAACAAATGAATATCATAATTCCATTTCCTGGACTTTTAAAAAATTTTTCTTTTTTTTATTGGCAGGGAGGACACTGCAGCCTAACATAGCAATTTCTTATAAACTAAAGGAGAATCTTGATGATTTTGTTTCGTTCAGCTCAGCAGGCTGCACAAAACAAGTGCAGCCAACTCGCAATAGAAATAGTACCACCACTGCTGCTGCTTTTAACAGAAGCTCTGGGGTGGGCTGAGCGTTCTTTAAGGGGGGGTGGAATAAATTGAGGCAGAGGGTAGCTTGCCTTATGCTCTTAATTTTCCACAAGGCAGTGGGTACTTAGCTTACTCCTTAGAAGGTTAGTAGAAGCTGAAAACTGACTGCACAGCCGATTCCGAGTTAGTGAATGATACATACCTGTAGCAGGTGTTCTCCGAGGACAGCAGGCTGATTGTTCTCACGACTGGGTGACGTCCGCGGCAGCCCCCACCAACTGGAAGAAGCTTCACGGGCGGTCCGCACGCAGGGCACGCCCACCGCGCATGCGCGGCTGTCTTCCCGCCCGTGCGCGACTGTTCCCGCCAGTTGAATGAGAAGCAAAAAAATGAAAACGCAACTCCAAAGGGGAGGAGGGAGGGTAGGTGAGAACAATCAGCCTGCTGTCCTCGGAGAACACCTGCTACAGGTATGTATCATTCACTTTCTCCGAGGACAAGCAGGCTGCTTGTTCTCACGACTGGGGTATCCCTAGCTTTCAGGCTCACTCAAAACAAGAACCCAGGTCAATTGAACCTCGCAACAGCGAGGATACAACAGAAATTGACCTACGAAGAACAACTAACTGAGAGTGCAGCCTGACCATAATAAATGCGGGTCCTGGAGGGTGGAGTTGGATTTACACCCCAAACAGATTCTGCAGCACCGACTGCCCGAACCGACTGTCGCGTCGGGTATCCTGCTGGAGGCAGTAATGTGATGTGAATGTGTGGACAGATGACCACGTCGCAGCCTTGCAAATCTCTTCAATAGTGGCTGACTTCAAGTGGGCCACTGACGCTGCCATGGCTCTAACACTATGAGCCGTGACATGACCCTCAAGAGCCAGCCCAGCCTGGGCGTAAGTGAAGGAAATGCAATCTGCTAGCCAATTGGAGATGGTGCGTTTCCCGACAGCGACCCCTAGCCTGTTAGGGTCGAAAGAAACAAACAATTGGGCGGACTGTCTGTGGGGCTGTGTCCGCTCCAAGTAGAAGGCCAATGCTCTCTTGCAGTCCAATGTGTGCAACTGACGTTCAGCAGGGCGGGTATGCGGCCTGGGGAAGAATGTTGGCAAGACAATTGACTGGTTAAGATGGAACTCCGACACCACCTTCGGCAGGAACTTTGGGTGGGTGCGGAGCACTACTCTGTTGTGATGAAATTTGGTATATGGAGCATGAGCTACTAGGGCCTGAAGCTCACTGACCCTACGAGCTGAAGTAACTGCCACCAAGAAAATGACCTTCCAGGTCAAGTACTTCAGATGGCAGGTATTCAGTGGCTCAAAAGGAGGTTTCATCAGCTGGGTGAGGACGACGTTGAGATCCCATGACACTGTAGGAGGCTTGATAGGGGGCTTTGACAAAAGCAAGCCTCTCATGAATCGAACGACTAAAGGCTCTCCAGAGATGGCTTTACCTTCCACACGATAATGGTAAGCACTAATCGCACTAAGGTGATTCCTTACTGAGTTGGTCTTGAGGCCAGACTCTGATAAGTGCAGAAGGTATTCAAGCAGGTTCTGTGCAGGGCAAGAACGAGGTTCTAAGGCCTTGCTCTCACACCAAACGACAAACCTCCTCCACTTGAAAAAGTAACTCTTTTTAGTGGAATCCTTCCTAGAGGCAAGCAAGACACGGGAGACACCCTCAGACAGACCCAACGCAGTGAAGTCTACGCCCTCAACATCCAGGCCGTGAGAGCCAGGGACTGAAGGTTGGGATGCAGCAACGCTCCGTCGTTCTGCGAGATGAGAGTCGGAAAACACTCCAATCTCCACGGTTCTTCTGAGGACAACTCCAGAAGAAGAGGGAACAGATCTGACGGGGCCAAAAGGGCGCTATCAGAATCATGGTGCCGTGGTCTTGCTTGAGCTTCAGTAAGGTCTTCCCCACCAA
Source organism: Microcaecilia unicolor (assembly GCF_901765095.1). Classification (NCBI taxonomy): domain Eukaryota; kingdom Metazoa; phylum Chordata; class Amphibia; order Gymnophiona; family Siphonopidae; genus Microcaecilia; species Microcaecilia unicolor. The sequence goes on along the minus strand of NC_044033.1, from coordinate 92,918,877 downwards.
AGGTATGGGAGGATAAGCATACAGGAGGCCGGTCCCCCAATGGAGGAGAAAGGCATCCGACGCTAGCCTGTTGTGTGCCTGTAGTCTGGAACAGAACAGAGGCAGCTTGTGGTTGGTCTGAGAGGCGAAAAAGGTCCACCGAGGGGGTGCCCCACTCTCGGAAGATCTTGCGTACCACTCTGGAATGAAGCGAACCACTCGTGCGGTTGCATGACTCTGCTCAGTCTGTCGGCCAGACTGTTGTTTACACCTGCCAGGTATGTGGCTTGGAGGAGCATGTCGAACTGGCAAGCCCAACGCCACATGCCGACGGCTTCCTGACACAAGGGGCGAGATCCGGTGCCCCCCTGCTTGTTGGTGTAATACATTGCAACCTGATTGTCTGTCCGAATTTGAATAATTTGGTAGGACAGCCGATCTCTGAAAGCCTTCAGTGCGTTCCAGATCGCTCGGAGCTCCAGGAGGTTGATCTGCAGATCCTTTTCCTGGAGGGACCACAGACCCTGGGTGTGAAGCCCATCGACATGAGCTCCCCACCCCAGGCGAGATGCATCCGTCGTCAGCACTTTCGTGGGCTGCGGAATTGGAATGGACGTCCCAGGGTCAAATTGGTCCGGATGGTCCACCAGAGCAGTGAAGTGCGGCAACTGGTGGAGAGGCGGATGACATCTTCTAGATTCCCGGTGGCCTGAAGCCACTGGGAAGCTAGGGTCCATTGAGTAGATCTCATGTGAAGACGAGCCATGGGAGGTCACATGAACTGTGGAGGCCATATGACCCAGAAGTCTCAACATCTGCCGAGCTGTGACCTGCTGAGACGCTCTGGTCTGCGAAGCCAGGGACAAGAGGTTGTTGGCCCTCGCTTCGGGAAGGAAGGCCTGAGCCGTCTGGGTATTCAGCAGAGCTCCTATGAATTCCAGAGACTGTGATGGCTGGAGATGGGACTTTGGGTAATTGATCACAAACCCCAGCAGCTCCAGGAGTTGAATAGTGCACTGCATAGACCGGAGGGCTCCTGCCTCCGAGGTGCTCTTGACCAGCCAATCATCGAGATATGGGAACACGTGCACTCCCAGCTTGCGTAGGTACGCCGCTACCACCACGAGAAACTTTGTAAACACTTGTGGGGCAGAGGCGAGCCCAAAGGGCAGCACACAATACTGAAAGTGCCGTGCGCCCAGGCGGAATCTGAGATACTGTCTGTGAGCTGGCAGTATCGGGATGTGAGTGTATGCGTCCTTTAAATCCAGGGAACATAGCCAATCGTTTTTCTGAATCATTGGCAGAAGGGTGCCCAAGGAAAGCATCCTGAACTTTTCTTTGACCAGGAATTTGTTCAGGCCTCTCAGGTCTAGGATGGGACGCATCCCCCCTGTTTTCTTTTCCACAAGGAAGTACCTGGAATAGAATCCCTGCCCTTCTTGCCCGGGTGGTACGGGCTCGACCGCATTGGCGCTGAGAAGGGCGGAGAGTTCCTCTGCAAGTACCTGCTTGTGATGGGAGCTGAAGGATTGAGCTCCCGGAGGACAATTTGGTGGCAGGGAGGCCAAATTCAGGGCGTATCCGCACCGCACTATTTGGAGAACCCACTGGTCAGAGGTTATGAGAGGCCACCTTTGGTGAAAAAATTTTAACCTCCCTCCGACCGGCAGATCGTCCGGTACGGACACTTTGAGGGCGGCTATGTTCCCGTGGATCCAGTCAAAAGCCCATCCCCGGCTTTTGCTGTGGAGGCGCAGGGGGCTGCTTAGGCGCACGCTGTTGACGAGAACGAGCGCGCTGGGGCTGTCCCTGTGCCTGACGAGGCCTTCGGGCCGGCTGGGTGTACCTACGCTTTGCAAAAGAATAGGGCACAGCCTGCCGGGCCCGGGAAAAACGTCCACCTGCTGAGGTGGGTGCTGAAGGCGCCCGGTGGGAGAGCTTGTCGAGAGCGGTTTCCCGCTGATGCAGTTGGTCCACCAGCTGCTTGACCTTCTCACCAAAAATATTATCCCCCCGGCAAGGGACGTCGGCCAGTCTCTGCTGGGTGCGGTTGTCCAGGTCAGAGGCACGCAGCAATGAGAGCCTGCGCATCACTATACCTTGGGCCGCAGCACGAGATGCCACATCACAGGTGTCATAGATACCCCTGGACAGGAACTTTCTGCACGCCTTCAGCTGCCTGACCACCTCCTGATAAGGCCTGGACTGCTCCGGCGGGAGCTTATCGACCAGGTCCGCCAGTTGCTTCACATTGTTCCGCATGTGGATGCTCGTATAGAGATGGTACGACTGGATGCGGGTCACGAGCATGGAGGATTGGTAGGCTTCCTCCCAAACGAGTCCAGAGTGCGAGACTCCCGCCCCGGGGGCGCCGAGGCGTATCCCTCGAACTCCGTGCCCTCTTGAGAGCAGAATCCACGACCGCCGAGTCATGGGGCAATTGGGGCCGCATTAACTCTGGGTCCGAGTGGATTCTGTACTGGGACTCTGCTTTCTTGGGAATGATGGGATTAGATAGTGGTCTCATCCAGTTCTGAAGCAGTGTCTCTTTGAGGACATTGTGCAACGGCACCGTGGAGGACTCTCTAGGTGGTGATGGATAGTCGAGGACCTCGAGCATCTCAGCCCTCGGCTCATCCACAGAGACCACGGGGAAGGGAATGCAAATAGACATATCCCGTACAAGGGAGGCAAAGGAGAGGCTCTCAGGAGGCGAGAGCTTCCTCTTTGGTGAAGGCGTGGGGTCCGAGGGAAGACCAGCAGACTCCTCTGAGGAGAAATATCTGGGGTCTTCCTCTTCCCCCCACGAGGCCTCTTCCTCGGTATCGGACATAAGCTCATGTAGCTGAGTCCTTAACCGGGCCCGGCTCGACGTCGAGGCACCGAGGTCTCGGTGTCGTCGAGCGGTGGACTCCCGCGCCGGCGGGGACGAAGCTCCCTCCATCGACGGGGACTCCACCTGCGTGGCGGTCGAGACCGGCGCCGCAAGCGGCGGCGGTGTCGACGGCCCTCGGCACCGGGCTAGAGCTCGCCAGCGCACAGTCAACGGCGCCGAGGGCGCAAGCACCCCCGGCGCCGGCACAGCCTGGCGCATCAGCCCTTCCAGGATCCCGGAAGGATGGCTCGGAGGCACTCGTCCAGGCCCGCTGCCGGGAAAGACGGGGGGGCCGGTAGAGGTGTCGGTGCCGGAAGCTGCTCGGAGTCCAGGAGACTGCACCGAAGTGCTGGGACCCTGACGCGTCGGTACCTCCACTACCGAAGGGGATCTCTCCTCTCGACGCGGATGCTTCGGCGTCGACTCCTCGCCGGTACCGAGAGCCGGATGCATCGAAGGCGACCGATGACGGTGCTTCTTAGATTTCTTGCGGTGCCCGTCATCGGTGCCAGGTGAATGGAGGAGGAGGAGGTCGATCCCCCTCGGTCCGAGGAACCGGGTCAGACAGGGTTCGGTCCCGAGGGACATGGGCCGAGGGAGTGACCGGGGCCGATTGCCCCGCGGCCTCTCACCCCTACCCTCACCGGAGGACCGGCGGGCCGACGGGACCTGTGCTCCTGGGGTCAATGCCATCGGTGCCGATTTCGCGGGCATCGATACCGGTACCGAAGAACCGGCCGTCGATACTGATGCCGTCGAGGTCGACGTCGAGGGGCCGGTGCAAGTTCCGAAAAGACGGTCCCGTAGAACTTGCCTCGCAACCTGAGTCCGTTTCCGGAGACCAAGACACAAAGAACACGACTTGATATTGTGCTCCGGCCCGAGGCACTGGAGGCACCAAGCGTGGGTGTCGGTCTGCGAGATAGGCCGGCTGCACCGACCACACTTCTTAAATCCACTCGGGACCTTCGAGGACATCGACGGAAAAATCGCGTCGGCGAAATTAAAGTCGTCGATGGCGGTAAATCACACCTCAAAAAATAAATAGGCCGCGCGGCCACAAGGCCGCAACGCGACGCCCCCGCTAGAAAACGAGGGAAAACAAGCGCGTTCACACTTTTTTTTTTTTTGAAGAAAAAGAAAAGGCCGGAACGCGCCTAGAAACAAACAAAGAACTAAGAAAATTCGCGAAAACGCGACGGTTTTTCGGGCTGAACAAGAGAGAGCGGCGACGCACGACTCTCTCCAGTCACGGAAAAAACAAGACTGGCGGGACTGGTCGCGCACGGGCGGGAAGACGGCCGCGCATTGCGCGGTGGGCGTGCCCTGCGTGCGGACCGCCCGCGAAGCTTCTTCCGGTTGGTGGGGGCTGCCGCGGACGTCACCCAGTCGTAGAGAACAAGCAGCCTGCTTGTCCTCGGAGAAACTGTAGCTACAGTTAATCAGTGACACTGTCCGTCGTCAATGAAGCCTGCCTGGTGCCTGCAGTGCTTGGAGTGGTGAGGTCACCTGAGGTCCAACTGACGCAGAAGAAATAGTTACTTACCTGTAACAGTGGTTTTCTGTGGACAGTGGATAATCTAGCCACACAGTTTGAAGCATTGCCCCAGTGACGTCACCGACCTGGCCCTTCTCAGAAAACTCAAAGAGAGCTCTCTGCGCATGTCCCTGGCTTCCCACCACTAATAATACAGAACTCAGTTAGAAAATGTAAGCATAAGTCATTCAAAAGAGGAGGAAAAACGCCTCAAGAGAAAGCTTCTCCCACGACCGTAAAGGGGACAAAAGCTACTGTTTCATCATCATAGGCGATGCAAAAAAAACTCCTATTTTTAATTATTTTTTGTTATTAATTTTTTGAAAATTTATTTCGTTTGCTGTTTCTTTTACTAAACAAAAAATCGCTCTGTCAAATGAATTAAAAATTTTTTTTACTTAACTTCGGCAGGCTCAAAATTCTCTCCTTTCTCTGACGAAATCAAACTGTGGTCAAAGAGTCCCGTTTCACATTACGCTGCTTCAGGACCACAGCTGTTCAATTATACATTTCAACGGTCATCTTTCAGTCCATTCATTATGCCGACAGAAGCATGGCAAGCATGTTTAGTAAAAGAAACAGCAAACGAAATAAATTTTCAAAAAATTAATAACAAAAAATAGGAGTTTTTTTGCATCGCCTATGATGATGAAACAGTAGCTTTTGTCTCCTTACGGTCGTGGGAGAAGCTTTCTCTTGAGGCGTTTTTCCTCCTCTTTTGAAATGACTTATGCTTACATTTTCTAACTGAGTTCTGTATTTATATATGAAAAGTTATGTGAGTGAACCAGTTCCCTATCAATATCTTTAGTTTATTCCCACCACTAATAGCCACTATATATATTGAAGCTCAGTCATTCCCACCTTAGTTAATTAAAAAGCTGGCGGCAACTCTGGATGGGAGGGTGGATCTGTGTGGCTAGATGATCCACTGTCCACGAAGAAACATCATTACAGGTAAGTAACTATTTCTTCTCCAAGGACAGTGATCATCTAGCCACACAGTTGAAGACTCCCAAGCTATAAGAGGGAACAGTGAAACAAGAATACCAAACATATGTATATGCACTGTTAATAGGACTGTTTCCTTGAAGTGGAGGAGGTGGTGAGTTGACTCACCCAATTAGTAATATGCAATGATTCTTTTGCACCTTCCTTTGGTGTGCTGTTAACCAGCCAATTGTCAAAGTAGCAAAATCATTTGGGCCTTATCAAAATTTTAAAAAAAAAGTTGTAATGGATCAAGTGGACAGGTGCCCAAAGATTTGCACCAACTATATTCACTTTTTAAATAATTTTTTATCCATCAATACAGCAGGTTATATTAACAGGCATTAAAATCTGCAGAAAGATGTGTTCTACTTTATACCATGTAGAAGTTGTGTCAGATTTTGTTTACTTAGGGATTCAATAAAAAGCCCAGGGACATCAGCCTGGTCCCCCCCCCCCCCCCCCCCCCAAAAAAAAAATCCCAGTCCTCCAAACTTATGTCAGGTTGACAGAAGCAATAAAGACAGGCTGCCTCAGGCCAATTCCGGAAACCTTCTCCTCTGTTGTGTCTTACCTTCAGTGATGCAACTCTTGTGAGCGGGGACACAACAGAGAGGTGTACAAAGTTGGCTGGGGGGCAGCCTGTCTATTGCTGCTGCTACCAGTGCCTAACATGTTTGGAGGACCACCCTCGGGGAGGGGGGCAGAGCAGAGAGATGCAGCTATGTGAGAAAGGGAAAGGAAAACATCCATTGGAACCCCTTTTAAAACAGAGAACAGCAAATATTTTGGAATCCAATGGATTACAGGACCCAAGCCAACATGGCTTCACTAGAGGCAGGTCTTGTCTAACAAATCTGATTAATTTCTTGACTGGGTGACTGCAGAGTTGGGATTTAAGGAGAGCGCTAGAAGTGGTATATTTAAGAATTTAGCAAAGCCTTTGACAAGGTTCTGCTTAGATGACTAATAATAAACTGTGTGCCCTTCAGTATGGTCCCTAAACTGACTGCGTTAGAAACTGGTTGCGTGGAAGACAACATAAGGTAGTGGTAAATGGAGATCATTCTGAGGAAAAGGATAGTACCAGTGGTGTGCTGCAAGGTTTGGTTCTTGGGCTGGTTCTTTTAAACATTTTTGTAAGCGTTATTGCTGAAGGGCTGTCTGGTAAGGTTTGCCTCTTTGCAGATGATTCCAAAGTCTGCAATAGGGTAGACACCCCTGATGGTGTGGATAACATGAGGAAGGACTTAGCTGCCAAATTCCAGACCATTCCTCTAGCTTTGCTAAGATTTAATGCAAAAAAAATGCAGGGTAATGCGTTTAGGTTACAAAAACTACTACTACTACTACTACTACTTACCCGAGGAAACGGTACAGTTTAGTTTTATGCATGAAAGAGGAGCAGGATTTGGGTGTGATCGTATGTGATGATCTTAAGGTGGCCAAACAGACAGAAATGGGAATGGCAAAAGCTAGAAGGAAGATTGGGTGCATAGGGAGAGGAATGGCCAAGTAGGAAAAAGGAGGTGATGATGCCCCTGTATAAGACTCCGGTGAGACCTCATTTAGAATATTGTGTACAATTCTCGAGACTGCACCTTCAAAAATATATAAACAGGATGGCAGTCAGTCCAGAGGATGGCTACTACAATGGTCAGTGGTCATAAAGCAAAAGGGGACAGATTTAAAGATCTCAGTATGTATACTTTGGAAGAAAGGTAGGGAAGGGGAGATATGATAGACATTTAAATAGCTAAGCGGCATAAATGCACAGGAGGCGAGTCTCTTTCAATTGAAAGGAAGCTCTGGAATGAGAGGGCATAGCATGAAGGTGAAAGGGGATAGACTCAGAGGTAACCTGAGGAAATACTTCTTCATGGAAAGGGTGGTGAATTAATGAATGCCTTCCTGGTAGAAGTGGTGGACATGAAAACAGTACCTGAATTCAAGAGAGCTTGGGACAAGTACATAGGATCTCTAAAGGAATGATAGGGCCAGTAGATGGCATGGATGGGCAGACTGGATAGGGCATATGGTCTTTATCTGCCTACATTTTTCTCTCTGTTTCTATGAATGCAATGCCTTCCTCCAGCACTTCAAGTTGGATCTAAAAGTCTTTCTTTTTCAGGATGCTTCCAATAAACTTTTATTTTCTTCCTCATCTTTTTAAGTGTGGAGGCACTGGATGAGTATTGATTGCATAGCTTTCCCCCCTCACTATCCTATCATAGATTATGTAGTGCTTTCCCCCTTCCCTTCTGTTTTGTTTTTCAGTTCTTTTAATTATTTTAGCCTGTATGCTGCTCAGGTGGCATGTCTGATGAGTGAAGGTGAAGGTATGGAGGGAAGAGAGAAAAAACTGGACCCAGGAGAGGGATGCTGGACCAACAAAGGGAAGGAGAGATGCTGATTTGCAAGGGAGAGATGCTGGTCCAGGGTGGGTGAAGGGGGACAGGGACAGCAGGGGGAGAGAGGGTGATAAGCTGGCCCCAGGGTGTGGGAGGATGGGAAGAGAGAGAAGCTGAACATGTGGAGAGACAGGGAAACAGAGAATAGATGATGGGCATGGAGGGAACCACAGGGACAGGACTATGTGGGGGGGGGGGGGGGATAGACACTGAGGAGAGAAGCTGGACAGAGCAAGATAGAAAGGGGAAATGTTAAATATGGGGGGGAGGACAGGTACATGGGCATAGAAAGGAGATTCTGAACGGGATGGATAGGGACACAAAGGAGATGGATGTTGGACATGTAGTTAGAAGAAATATCAAATGGACAGGAGACCCTGGAAAGAGAGGGAAAAAGAGAAAAGCAGAAAGGAGCCAGTGGGACCAAAGCAAAATGGGAAAATAAAATGCCCAGAGCACAAAAGTAGAAAAAAGTATTTTATTCTGAATTTATTAACTGGAATATGTCTGCTTTGGGAAATGTGCATCTCTGAACTCTTACATTTCAGTTTCTATTTATCTAGTTTTGCTGTACATGCAGAATCTGACTTCTTGAGGCCTCCAGTTGTTTTTTGCCTTCATCTCTCTACTGTGGTCCCTTGTTTCATAGTTTTGTTTTAGCTTTCTTTGTTTTGTGCTCCACTCCTAGCCAGTGCTGGAGAATTACCTTTTCCCCATGAGGACAGACCGTTTCAAAAAAGGTTTAAGACCCTGGACCCTCTGCACAGAGAGATGAAAGTGATCAAATAATTGTAATGCATGAGCCTTCCATGCAACTCCCCAGAGAGCCAAAACATGGCCACACATCCACTTCCAAAACTGCAAAACAGACGGACAGTGCCAAAACGTATGGCCAAGGTCTGCTGGGGAGTGCCGCACTTAGCACACTTATCTTCACGCATGGTTGCTCTCATAGCTCTATGCGGTGAAATATACACTCGCATTACAAACTTATAAAGAGTTCCCTCAGCGTCACACTCTCAGTTAGCTTAGGAATATTCAGAATGTAAGTCTTCAAATTTTCACCCCGAAGGCTAAGTGACAACTCCTATTCCACTGATCAGCTACCTTCACATAGTCCACCTCCCCTAGCTGTTCCCTCAAGCACAAATGAAAATATTTAAGGGGGACTGCCAATTGTGCGTCCAGGGCAAAGACAGTAAGCAACCTCTCCCACACCGCCTGGGTCCGGAAAGCAGCCAGAAGCGACCTGATATAGTGCCTCAACTAAAACCACGCGAAAAAATCCCCCGGTACAGCCCCGAACTCCGCCCTCCATTCCTCCAACGATTTCAAAATTCCCTCCTCCATATACAGCTGATGCAAGAAATGCACCCCTCTCGCCGCCCAGGCCACAAATTGAGCAGAAGATGAACCCGACGGGAACCCTGGATTACCCTGAAGCGGCTGGAGAAGAGGCTGACGAGATCCCAAAGAAACGACACACTCATCTCCACGCCCTCCTCAACGGCTAAAATAAGACTGTATAGCAACCGGGCGCGCATATCTGACATGCATGGCCATGTAGCCAAATACTAACATGCATTGGTCCCAACAACCGCTTCTCCTCCGCCGTACAAGAAAAGTGACTCGTGTCCCGGAACCAGTCAGAGATATGTCTCATATTGCTCACTACGGACAGTAACTTAACATTCAATAGTCCCCAGCCTCCCTGATTCTGAGGTAAATACAACTGCGCAGCCACCACCCGCGCTCTCTTTCCCTGTCAAATGCAACGCGACACAAGACGCGTTACCAAGCGCTCATCCTGTCGGCTAAGCAACATGGGCAACATCTGTAGAATATATGTCCACTTGAGTACCAATACCATATTGTAAAGGGCAATGCGACCCATCGCTGACAATGGCAACGACTGCCACACCTGTAATGTAGTTCTTGTACATGATCTTAAGGGTTCCATATTCAAATCATACAGCTGCAATAGTTGCGACGGGATCCACACCCCCAGGTACTTTAATGGGCCAGACGTCCAAGACAAAGGAAAGCCACCCTCCCACCTTTCTTTTATTTGCTCCTGTATGGGGAACGCCACAGATTTATGCAGGTTCAGTGAGAAACCAGAAAAATAACTGAACTCCTCTATTTCCTCCAGCAGAGGGGGAACCGATTGTTGTGGTTTTGTCAAAGTGACTAAAACGTCATCAGCAAAGGCCAAGGTTTTCATGGAGAACGAGGAAAAAACCACCCCTGAGATCTCCGGGTTCCGTTGAATAGAGTGCAACAGGGGCTCAAGGTGAAGGAGAAACAACAGAGGGGACAGAGGACATCCCTGCCTAGTGCTGCAAGCGACCGGGAACGACACTGAACAGAGACCATTAGCTACTAAAAACGCGGTAGGGTGTTCGTATAACGCTTTCACAGCTTGCAAATACCATCCCGTGATCCCTACAAATTCCAGCACGGAAAATAAGTAATCCCACCGTACCCGGTCAAATGCCTTTTCCGCGTCTAGGCTAATCAGAAGCAGTGGATCATTACAAGAAAGGCTCTGTGCAATTGCCAGACATATTTTCCGCACATTTAAGGAGGAATGCCGACCCCAGACGAAGCCTACCTGTCCCTCACCCACCAAGGATGCTATGTGCGGCGCTAATCGATCCGCCAAGACACGGGCCAAGATCTTCAGGTCAACGTTTATTAGGGAAATCGGCCTATAAGAACCTGGGGAGTCTGCCGGCTTGCCTGGCTTGGGTATCAAGGTGATCGCAGCTTCATTCGAATGTCTAGGAAAGGATCCCAAGGAAAGTGATGACTCAAAAAACTCAATCAACGGGACACCAATCTGCGGAAACATGCGTTGATAGAATTCGGTCGCATATCCATCTGGGCCTGGTACTGTGCCCCTCTTGAGTGATTTAACTACCCAATGTATCTCTTTCCCTCCCAACGGAGCTTTCAACTGCATAATGGCCGCTTCCGAGAGACGGGGAATACCCAAACTCTCCAGATAATCCACCACCGAAGGCCCCTCACGTGGGTCCAGTGAGGTATACAGGGTTCCATAATAGTCACGAAGGATCTGCACTATTCCCGTTGCCTGCGTAATTTGTGTGCCATCCGGCGCTACCAGAGACGAGATGAATCTATTACCCCCCCTCCCCCCAAGTTTTGGCAATCCTCGCCAAGAGCCTGCCTGACATTACCGAACCTATGGAACGAAAAGGCATGATAGAAGAGATGTTTTTTCGGTACGCTCATGTATCAGTGAATTTAAAGCCGCCAAAGTCGATAACATTTGTTCCCGGCGTTGTGCTGATGGGGCAACCAACTGGGCCCTCTTGGCTATGGTGTACTGCCGCTCCAGATGAATAATCCCCTGCAAGATCCACTTTGATCGCGCACACATATACAGTGGGGGAAATAAGTATTTGATCCCTTGCTGATTTTGTAAGTTTGCCCACTGACAAAGACATGAGCAGCCCATAATTGAAGGGTAGGTTATTGGTAACAGTGAGAGATAGCACATCACAAATTAAATCCGGAAAATCACATTGTTGAAAGTATATGAATTTATTTGCATTCTGCAGAGGGAAATAAGTATTTGATCCCCCACCAACCAGTAAGAGATCTGGCCCCTACAGACCAGGTAGATGCTCCAAATCAACTCGTTACCTGCATGACAGACAGCTGTCGGCAATGGTCACCTGTATGAAAGACACCTGTCCACAGACTCAGTGAATCAGTCAGACTCTAACCTCTACAAAATGGCCAAGAGCAAGGAGCTGTCTAAGGATGTCAGGGACAAGATCATACACCTGCACAAGGCTGGAATGGGCTACAAAACCATCAGTAAGATGCTGGGCGAGAAGGAGACAACTGTTGGTGCCATAGTAAGAAAATGGAAGAAGTACAAAATGACTGTCAATCGACAAAGATCTGGGGCTCCACGCAAAATCTCACCTCGTGGGGTATCCTTGATCATGAGGAAGGTTAGGAATCAGCCTACAACTACAAGGGGGGAACTTGTCAATGATCTCAAGGCAGCTGGGACCACTGTCACAACGAAACCATTGGTAACACATTACGACATAACGGATTGCAATCCTGCAGTGCCCGCAAGGTCCCCCTGCTCCGGAAGGCACATGTGACGGCCCGTCTGAAGTTTGCCAGTGAACACCTGGATGATGCCGAGAGTGATTGGGAGAAGGTGCTGTGGTCAGATGAGACAAAAATTGAGCTCTTTGGCATGAACTCAACTCGCCGTGTTTGGAGGAAGAGAAATGCTGCCTATGACCCAACGAACACGTCCCCACTGTCAAGCATGGAGGTGGAAATGTTATGTTTTGGGGGTGTTTCTCTGCTAAGGGCACAGGACTACTTCACCGCATCAATGGGAGAATGGATGGGGCCATGTACGTACAATTCTGAGTGACAACCTCCTTCCCTCCGCCAGGGCCTTAAAAATGGGTCGTGGCTGGGTCTTCCAGCACGACAATGACCCAAAACATACAGCCAAGGCAACAAAGGAGTGGCTCAGGAAGAAGCACATTAGGGTCATGGAGTGGCCTAGCCAGTCACCAGACCTTAATCCCATTGAAAACTTATGGAGGGAGCTGAAGCTGCGAGTTGCCAAGCGACAGCCCAGAACTCTTAATGATTTAGAGATGATCTGCAAGAGGAGTGGACCAAAATTCCTCCTGACATGTGTGCAAACCTCATCATCAACTACAGAAGACGTCTGACCGCTGTGCTTGCCAACAAGGGTTTTGCCACCAAGTATTAGGTCTTGTTTGCCAGAGGGATTAAATACTTATTTCCCTCTGCAGAATGCAAATAAATTCATATACTTTCCACAATGTGATTTTCCGGATTTAATTTGTGATGTGCTATCTCTCACTGTTACCAATAACCTACCCTTCAATTATGGGCTGCTCATGTCTTTGTCAGTGGGCAAACTTACAAAATCAGCAAGGGATCAAATACTTATTTCCCCCACTGTATGATATAATGTCCCCGCGCATAACTACTTTCGCGGTTTCCCAATACAACCGTGGATCTGAGACATGACACGCATTGGCCTCCACGAACAGGGACCACCTTTTTTGCAAATATTCCTCCACCACTAACTCCAGACTTCGTTCCTTTTGTCTTGCGGCACCTTATGCCTGGAAACCGTCTTCCCGACCCCATACGTCTAGCTCCATCTCTACCTGTTTTTAAATCTATGCTGAAAGCTCACCTTTTCACTACTGCCTTTGGCTCCTAACCGCTACTCATTTGCCCTCCTCCTCCCTGTTCCTCTTTACCCTGTAATTCCCTTGCTCGTAATGTCTTGTCTGTCCGTTTTACCTAGATTGTAAGCTCTTAGAGCAGGGGACTGTCTCTCTGTGTCAAGTGTTCAGCGCTGCATGCGTCTGGTAGCACTATATAATTGCTATTAGTAGTATTAGTAGTAGTAGAGTGCAGCTTGAAACAGAATAAAAATGGGCCTGGGGGGTGGAGTTGGATTCTAAACCCCAAACAGATTCTGCAGCATCGACTGCCCAAACCGACTGTCGCGTCGGGTATCCTGCTGACTGCGGTAGTGAGATGTAAAGTGTGAAGACCACGTCGCAGCCTTACAAATCTCTTCTACAGTGGCTGACTTAAAGTAGGCCACTGACGCTATGACCCCGTGACATTGACCCTCAAGAGTTAGCCCAGCTTGGGCATAAGTGAAGGAATGCAATCTGCTAGCCAATTGGAAATGGTTGCGTTTCCCGACTGCAACTCCCCTTCTGTTGGGATCAAAACATTTGGGCGGACTCTTTGAAGGGGCTTGTCCGCTCCATATAAAAGGCCAATGCTCTCTTGCAGTCCAATGTATGCAAATGACGGTCAGCAGAGCGGGTATGAGGACGGGGAAAAAATGTTGGCAAGACAATTGACTGGTTCAGATGGAACTCCGACACCACCTTCGGTAGGAACTTATGGGTGAGTGCGGTGGACTACTCTGTTGTGATGAAACTTGAGATAAGGAGCATGTACTACCAAGGCTTGAAGCTCACTGACCCTACGAGCTGAAGTAACCGCCACCAAGAAAACGACCTTCCAGGTCAAGTACGTCAGATGGCAGGAATTCAGAGGCTCAAAAGGAGGTTTCATCAGCTGGGTGAGGACGACGTTGAGATCCCAAGACACTGGTGGAGGTTTGACAGGGGGCTTTGACAAAAGCAAACCTCTCATGAATTGAACAACCTAAAGGCTGTCCAGAGATAGGCTTACCCTCTACACGATAAGAAAGCACTAATCGCCACTAAGGTGAACTCTTACAGAGTTGGTCTTGAGACCAGGGGTGTAGACGATATTCAAGCAGGGTCTGTGTAGGACAAGAGCGAGGATCTAGGGCCTTGCTGTCACACCAGATGGCAAACCTCCCTCCATTTAAAAGAGTAAACCTCTTCGTGGAATCTTTTCTGGATGCAAGTAAGACTCGGGAGACACCTTTAGAGAGACGCATGGAGGCGAAGTCTATGCTCTCAACATCCGGCCTTGAGAGCCAGAGACAGGAGGTTGGGATGCAGAAGCGCCCCCTCGTTCTGAGTAATGAGGTTTGGAAAACACTCCCAATCTCCCACGGTTCTTCAGAGGACAATTCAGAAGAAGAGAGAACCAAATCTGATGCGGCCAAAAAGAAGCAATCAGAATGACGGTTCCGCGGTCTGCCTGAGTTTCAGTAAAGTCTTCCACATCAGAGGTATCGGAGAATATGCATACAGAAGGCCCTTCCCCCAATGAGGAGAAAGGCATCTGACGCTAGTCTGTCGTGGGCCTGAAGCCTGGAACAGAACTGAGGGACTTTGTGATTGATCTGAGTAGTGAAAAGATCCACCAAGGGGGTGCCCCATGCTTGGCAGATCTTGCGCACTATGCCCGAGTTGAGCAACCACTCGTGAGATTGCATGATCCTGCTTAACCTGTTGGCCAGACTGTTGTTTACGCCTGCCAGATACGTGGCTTGGAGAAACATGCCGTGACGGCGAGCCCAAAGGCACATCTGAACGTCTTCCCAACACAGGGGGTGAGATCCGGTGCCCCCCTGCTTGTTGATGTAGTACATGGCAGCACCTGATTGTCTGTCTGAATTTGAATAATTTGATTGGACAGCCGATCTCTGAAAGCCCTTTAGAGCGTTCCAGACTGCTCGCAACTCCAGAAGATTGATCTGAAGATCTGATTCCTGGAGGGACCAAGCTCCTTGAGTGTGAGGCCCATCTCATGGGCTCCCCACCCCCAGAAGGGATGCATCCGTTGTCAGCACTTTTTGAGGCTGAGGAATTTGAAACGGATATCCAAGGTCCAAATTGGATCGAATTGTCCACCACTGAAGGGAATTGTGAAATTTGGTGGACAGCTGGATCGCATCCTCTAGATTCCCTGCAGCTTGATACCACTGGGAAGCTAGGGTCCATTGAGCAGATCTCATGTGAAGACGGGCCATAGGTGTCACATGAACTGTGGAGGCCCATATGGCCCAGAAGTCTCAACATCTGCCAAGCTGTGATCCGCTGAGACGCTCTGGCCATGGAAACTAGAGACAGAAGATTGTCTGCTCCCGTCTCGGGGAGATAGGCGCAAGCCGTCCTGAGAATCAGCAGAGCTCCAATAAATTCCAGTCTTTGAACAGTAAGAAGATGGGACTTGTAATTTTATAACAAACCGAGTAGCTCCAGCAGTTGAATAGTCATCTGCATGGACTGTAGAGCTGCTGCCTCCGAGGTGTTCTTCACAGCCCAATCGTTGAGATAAGGGAACACATGCACTCCCAGTCTGCATAGCGACACTGCAACCCCCTGCCAGGCATTTTGTAAACACCCTGGGCGCAGAGGCGAGACCAAAGGGCGCATACAATACTGAAGTGCTGCGCTCCCAGACGGAATCGAAGATACTTCCTGTGAGCTGGAAGTATCGGGATGTGTGTATATGCGTCCTTAAATCCAAAGAGCATAAGCCAATCGTTTTGCTGAATCATGGGGAGAAGGGTGCCGAGGGAAACCATCCTGAACTTTTCTCGGACCAGGTATTGTTCAGGGCCCTTAGGTCTAGGATGGGACGCATCCCCCCCTGTTTTCTTTTGCACAAGGAAAGTACCTGGAATAGAATCCCAGCCCTTCCTGCCCTGGTGGAACGGGCTCGACTGCACTGGCGCTGAGAAGGGCGGAGAGTTCCTCTGCAAGTACTTGCTTGTGCTGGAAGCTGAAGGACTGAGCTCCCAGAGGGCAATTTGGAGGTTGGAGATCAAATTGAGGGAGTATCCTAACCAGACTATTTGGAGAATCCACCGATCGGAGGTTACAAGAGGCCACCTTTGGTGAAAAAAAATTTTAACCTCCCTCCGACCGGTAGATTGTCCGGCACAGACACTTTGATAGTGGCTATGCTCAGCTGGAGCCAGTCAAAAGCCCGTCCCTTGCTTTTGCTGGGGAGCTGCAGGGCCTGTCTGGGCGCACGCTGTTGACACAAACGAGTGCGCTGGGGCTGAGCCTGAGAAGGCTGTCGGGAAGGAGGATTGTACCTACACCTATTGTAGGCATAGGGAGCACTCCTTCTTCCCCAGAAAAACGTCTACCTGATGAGGTAGAAGCTGAAGGCGCCCGGCGGGAGAGATTATCCATAGTGGTTTCTGCTGGTGGAGCTGTTCGACCACCTGCTCGACTTTCTCGCCAAAAAGATTATCCCCCCCAGCAAGGGACATCCGCAATCCGCTGCTGAGACTTGATTGTCCAGGTCAGAGGCACGCAGCCATGAAAGTCTGCGTATCACTATACCCTGAGCAGCGGCTCTGGACTGCAACATCAAGAGTCGTAAGCACACCCCTGGACAGGAATTTATGACACGTCTCCAGCTGCCTGACCACCTCCTGAAAAGGCCTGGCGTAGCTCCACAGGGAGCTTGTCCACCAAGTCCGCCAGTTGCTTACATTGTTCCGCATGTGGATGCTCGTGTAGAGCTGGTATGACTGAATCTTGGACACAAGCATAGAGGACTGATAGGCCTTTCTCCCAAACAAGTCAAGAGTCCTAGATTTCCCGACCCCAGGGGCGCCGAGGCGAAATCTCTAGGAGCCTTGGCCCGCTTGAGAGCAGAATCCACAACCACAGAGTCGTGACGTAACTGCGACTTCATCAACTCAGGTTCTCCATGAATCCGATATTGGGGACTCAGCTTTTTTAGGGATGGTGGGTAGTAGGGTAGTTAGTGGTTTCCTCCAGTTCCTCAGCAGTGTCTCTTTAAGGACATTATGCAGGGGAACAGTGGGATGATTCCGTAGGTAGTCAAGGACTTCGAGCATCTCAGTCCTGGGCTCCTCCTCAGTTACCACAGGGAAGGGAATAGCCACAGACATTTCCCGGACAATGAAGAGAAAGAAAGACTCTCCGGAGGAGAAAGCTTTCTTTTTGGCGAAGGAGTAGGATCAGAGGGAAGACCACAAGACTCCTCGGAAGAGAAATATCTGGGATCTTCTCCCTCATCCCATGAGGCATTCTCCTCGGTGTTGGACAAGAGTTCTTGAACTGCAGTCCGAAACCGGGCCCGTCTTGAAGCTGAGGAACCATGTCCCCCGATGGCGGTGCCGAGAAGTTGACCCCCGTGCCGGCGGCGATTGAAGCTCCCTCCATCGGTGTTGACAGGGAGTCGACCTGGGTGGCAGTCGATGTCAATGCTGCAAGTGGCACCGGCGTCTGAGACCTCACCATGGAGCCGGAGCCAGCTGCTGCTTCCATCAATGGTGCTGAATGCGCAAGCACCCCCCGCACCGGAATAGGCTGATGCAGCAACCCTTCCAGCAAACCTGGGAGAATGGCTCGGATGTGCTCGTCCAGAGTTGCTGTTGAGCAAGGCTGTGGGGTCGGTGCAGGAACCGGGTCCAGAATCTGTTGAGGTCGAGGAGGCGGGACCGGGCTGTCCGAAGACCGACGCACTGACACCTCCTCCCGAGGCCCATTCAATCCTAGCTATGCCACTACTGTGCAGTGTGATGGAGGTGTACGTGTGAGTTAATTGTACAATTCAAGACCATTTTGTGCTGGCAGAAGTGTCAGAAGCAGCAGGGATGAGCTCCCACTATTCTAAACTGAACGTGAAAGGAAAAAAAATAGGAGACAACTCAAAGGGGAGGTGGGAGGGTTTGTGAGAATATAAGGTCTGCTGTCCTTGAAGAAATACTGCTACAGGTAAGTATCTTCACTTTCTCTGAGAACAAGCAGGACATTAATTCTCCCAATTGGGGAATCCCTAGCACCCAGGCTCACCAAAACAATAAACATTGGACAATTGGGCCTTGCAACAGCGAGGACATAACTCAGATTAACCAGAAAACTATATACAAACTAAGTGAGAGTGCAGCCTAGAACAGAATAAAATGGGCCTAGGGGGTAGGTTGGATTCTAGACCCCCCATAGGCAGTCGGTGGCCCAACTGTTTGGGGAGGCTAAAGGGGGCAGGGTTAGAGGTGGTACCAGCGGTGTGCAATTCTTAATAAATGTAGTCTTGACCTTATGATTTTAATAGCCGAAACCTCCTACTCTAAAAGTAAAACATTACATGAGTCTCTGGAACCAAAATTAACTGTTTTACATAATTTAGATCCCAACTATGATACTATATTAAAAGATATAAACACAAAGGTTGATAAATTCAAAAAGGAACGAAGGAGATTAAAAATGGCAAATTCAAGAGGGATGAGGCAGATTACAAAAGAAGATCTTATTTATCCCTTCTCAAAATCAAGACCATATTTTCAAACACCAAAAAAAACAACGAAGCAGCCTATACATAGTAATGCTAGGCCCTTTCATACACATACCATTGAACTATTCCATTCCATGCATTACCAGTTTTTGAGTTTGCTATTTATTAATCTCTTTCGTTCAATTTTTTAATAAATTCCTTCTTTAAACACATGTACATACGTGTTGTAAACTTTATGGGTTAAGACATGAGAATATATTCACACATTTTTATGTATTTAAGTGTATTATATTCATATATGCACACCATTTTTTATTTTCATACATTTATTTTTTCACTTTTTTAAATAAATGAGAGGTTTCGCTTTATTTTTGATGTATTTAAATGTTCTATTTTAATTTAAACCATCCGTATAAACTCATCTCTAAATGTATTTATCAATTCTGTCATATTTAGTTTTTTTAATATAATTACATATATATGTAGTATAAATAAAATTTTGTTTAATTTACTTTCAAAAGGTTTTTAAATATCTAAATGTATATGTTATTTATTTACACAGTGTTTTTATAATCCATGTATTTAAATTTGATTATAGACTCCTGATGCATGCCCCTCCCCCTCCCTACGGCCGAAACACGACGTTTGTGTCAACTCTTTATACCTCAATAAACATGCTTGTTACTATACATCCTTTCAGTCTTTGGAATCTTTGGTCGTCCTCCCACTTCTATTTTATTCCTTGTTGTTGTCCATCCGTGGGGTGTCTAGAGTTTCTCCGCCCTTTGGCGGATTTCTTCCCGGTAAATGTTTAACAGGCTCTCTCCCCCGTCCACCTCTGCGCCCCCCCCAAATTGCAGAGCTGGCTATAGCCGGGGAGAGAGCCTGGTGGTGGTGGTGGGGGGGGCTATGCATTACTCCAGGAAAAAAATATTTTATGATCCCAGGTTCCAATCTAATTCATGTTTAATGTGGGATAAAATGCCATAAATAAGTAAATAAATATAATGTTGAGCACCCGATTCTCAAAGTGGACATATTCCAAACACTACAATGAAAATAAAATGATTTTTTCTACTTTTGTTGTCTGGTGACTTTGTTTTTCTGATCATGCTGGCCCAGTATCCGATTCTGCTGCTATCTGTCCTCTTAACTACGTTTCCAGGGATTCCTTTCCATTTATTTCTTTCCTTTCCTCCTTTGTTCTTCATTTCTGGTCCTCCGCAGACTTGACTGTCTAGTGAATCAACTTTCTGCCTATTTTCTTCATCCATGTGCAGTTTTTCTCCTCTCTTCCTTTTCCCTCATCTCATATCCTTCCTACTCTTCTCACCCCCTCCATCCATGTCCAGCATTTCTTCTCTCTCCCTTCCCTCTGCTCCATCCATGTCCAGCAATTCTCCTCTCTCCAGCCATCCATACCCACCCAGCGATTCTCTCCTCTCCCCTGCCCCCCCTCCAGCCATCCCTACCCCCCCAGCGATTCTCCCCTCTCCCCTGCCCCCTCCAGCCATCCATACCCACTCAGTGATTCTCTCCGCTCCCCTGCCCCCCTCCAGCCATCCATACCCACCCAGCGATTCTCTCTGCTCCCCTGCCCCTCCTCCAGCCATCCATACCCACCCGGCGATTCTCTCCACTCCCCTGCCCCTCCTTCAGCCATCGATACCCACCCAACGATTCTCCTCTCTCCCCTGCCTCCATTGCAGCAGCCGCAGTCAAACTTCGTCTCTAGCCTTCACTTCGTTCCTGTCAATGTCCCGCCCTCTTGGAAAGAGGAAATGACGTCAGAAGAAGGCGGGACATTGACGGGAACGAAGTGAAGGCTAGAGACGGGGTTTAACTGCGTTGCTGAAATGGAGGTAAATCAACAATTTAAACCCCCCCCTGGAGCGGCGGGAGATGAGGTAAGCATGGCTTGTGGTGCCCTCCTGCCATGCTTACCTCACTTACTGCCGGGTTGTGCCACCCCTGGGAGCCGGCTCGCCTGCCACAACAACCGGCTCGCAAGAGCTTTAAAAATTTAACAACCGGCTCTTGCGAGCCAGCTCCAGCACACCACTGCTTACATCCATAATTGTCTGACAACATACCTAGCTCTGCCCCCCGCCCAGCCCTCCCCTTGTTGACGTGTTTTAAAATTCAAGCAAAACTTGTACAGGAAAACTAATTCAAATAAGCACAATGCTATCATAGGAAACTTATGTACTCTAACCCATTATATGGGCTGAAGCCAGAAGGCAGAGCTTGCCACCATTTTCACTCACCCAAAACAATAGCAAAATATTATTAGAAATGAGGAACTGCCTATGCGTGGTCCATGTGTAAAAAGTCAAAAGCTGTTCCAGTTGGATAGGATGTGCCTTAAAAGATGGAGGAATATATATATATATATTTTTTTTTTTTTGTACTTATTTGAAAGTTTTTAATTTGAAAACTTTCCATATATAGATATAAATATCATGAAATAAAAATTGAATACCACTAAAACAGCTTTAAAAATATTGTAGCTGGTAGAGACAGCAGTTATAAACTCTATTTTGTGCTCATTTTTCTACACTGTTCTATATAATAGAGATGGCCAAATTCAGTGAGGATATCCTTTTTCCTGATGGGTTCACCATAGCAGCTGTTGTAATGTGCATTAGGAAGCCTGATGTTATAAAATAAGATGGACTATATTGAAATTAAAGAAAGTAAATTAAACTCACCTTTCATTAGGGCACATGAAATCACATCTTCACAGGTCTGTTCTCAATCTAACCTTCTTGGGCTCCCCCACCTCTTTCATTAGGGCACATGAAATCACATCTTCACAGGTCTGTTCTCAATCTAACCTTCTTGGGCTCCCCCACCTCCCGTGGCCACCCCCGTTTCAAAACCGCAGCCAGCCAGCCCACTCACCCCCCATTCAAAGCCACGGCTCCTTCCCCAATGGTTCTGACCCCTGAAAAAAAAACCCAAAACTTGTATCTTCCTCTCCCCGCCGGCACCAACCCCCAGCTCACTTCTTTTCTTACCCGGTAGCCTGCTTGACTCGCTACCTCCCTAAGGCTCCTTCTCCAGCGGTTCTGAGCACTGAAAAAAAAAAAAGAGCTGCCGGTATAGAGCCATATGCTGCAACACTCACTCAAGGCTCACAGCCATGCTCTGCCGGAACAGTAGCAGGAAGTGTGTCATAGGAGGAGGTTCTGGGCAGAACTGTCTGTGAGTGTTGCAGCACGTGGCTCTATACCGGCAGCTCTTTTTGTTTTCTTCTGTGCTCAGAACTGCTGGGGAAGGAGCCTTAGGGAGGTAGTGAATCAGGCAGGTAGCCAGGTAAGAAAAGAAGTGAGCAGGGGAGGGGGGGGGGGGGGGGGGTCGCCAGCATGGACACTTTGACAGTGGCTATGCTCTGCTGGAGCCATTCAAAAGCACGCCCCTTGCTCTGACTGGGGTGCAAGCAGGGGTCTTAGGCACACACTGTTGATGAGAACGAGCACACTGGGGTTGAGCCTGAGCAGGCTGGCAAGAGGAGATGGCATACTTATGTCTCTGGAGAGGTAGGCACCCCTCCGACTTGCAATAGACCTCCTAGCTGAGGAGGCTGATGCAGAAGATGCCTGGCGGGAGACAGTATCAGTTTGCTTCTTGATTTGGTCAGCGACCTCCTCAACCTTCTTTTCTTCCTATCCCCTTGGCATGGGTATCTGCCAACCTCTGTTGAACTGACTGTTCCAAGACAGAAACACAACAGCCATGAGACTCTGCACATTGCTATACTTTGAGCAGAGATACTTTATGCCACGTCAACGGTGTCGTAGGCGACCCTGGCCAAGAACTTACGACATGCTGATGAGCCGCTAGGCAGCTGTCTACACTGTGAGCTCTGTGCACAACTAACCCACAGCCTCTACGGCCTGCCAGCTATATAGCCTCTAATACAAGCTCTCAGCTACAGTCTATCCTGCCTTCCCAATCTGGGTCATGAGGCAGCCTGCCGTAGCACTTTACTGCTTGCAGTCTATACTGTCTCTCCACGGCTATTGCAGTTTTTTTAAGTTTCCCAGAGACATGTGCAGATAACACTCAGACAGTTAATATAGGTAAAATAACATCTTTTCATACTGTAGATCGATGTATCTCACAGGATTATGGTGAGTAGGATTCAGGAATACACTATACAAGTCAGAAGCCAGGAACATATAGGAACAGCATCAAAAATCATTCCTGGCTGTCTTCGGAGCTCTGCCTAGCTGTCGAGCTTTCTTTGCATGAAAAAAGGCCAACAGTCCCAACAAAAGAGGTGAAAGGCAGAGACTCAAGGAGAAAAGGTAGAGGGATAAAATGAGTGAAGAGAAAGGGGGCGCCAAAATAGACAAAGACATTCAAGGATATACCAACCCTGACCACCCCAGGCTGGCTATCAGCCAATAGGGAAATCCATGACCATGTTGGGAAGAACTGGTTTCTGGCTGAGGCCTCTTTCCTTAGCAGAGACAAACTGTTTTCTTGCTGAGGTCTCTTTCCTTATCAGATGGGAAGGAATGTGAGGAATCTGTCTTTTTCTCTGATTTAGCTCAGAATGCAGTTTACTAATAATAGCTAAAATAATGTAATATATAGGAATACAATGCCATGCCTAGGCAGCTGCCTGGGCACCAGTTAAACTAGGTTACTGGACTAACATTACAAGATATATACGTATATCTATATGTGCAGGTCAAAACCAGGTAATTTGGTATTACTTAGGCGACTGCCTAACTTCCACATAGTTTGATTTTTTTGCAGTTCTTTCACACGTCTTTCTGTTGCTTGGCCAACTGACTCGGCCTGTTCTAGTGGGAGAGAGTCTGCTAAGTCCAACAGCTTGCGCACTGTGTCCTGCAAGTTACACGTTCATAAAGAGCTGGTAAGATTGTGTACGGGACACAAGCATTGAGGCCTGGAACATCTTCCTCTCAAAACTGGGGGCACTGAGGTATAGTCTCTAGAACTCCTGGCTCTCTTGAGAGAGGATTCCACCACCATGGAACTGTGAGGAAACTGCGTCCTATCAAAACCAGTTGTGCTGTGAATCTGATACATCGTGCTAATCTTCTTCCTATTGAGGACCTCTTTGAGTCATGGAAAAGGACAGTCACAGCCTCCCTAGGAGGAAACTCGTAGTCCAGGACCTTCAGCATCTTAGCCCTGGGCTCATCCTCCACATCTAAACATAATAAAATAGCTTCAGGCATTTCCTTCACAAAAAGAGGGGAATGAAAGGCTCTCAGGAGACTTTCTCCTTTATAGCGAAGGGGAGGGTTCAGAGGGGATACCATAAGACTCATCCTCCAAAACGTACCTTGGATCCTCCTCTGACTCCCATGAATGTTCCTCATTGGTGTCAGAAACTCCTCGTGGGAGGGCTGAGACTGAACCTGCCTTGACCTAGAGGAGCCATATCCCCAAGAAAGGCATTGAGGAGTCTGCTCCTGCCTCAACTCTGGCAAAGCTTCCTCCACAGACATCTAGGGGGGTACCGGATTGGGTGGCAGTCGACACTGGGGCTGCACGTTGCACTGGCATCAGAGACTGCACTGCAGGCTGAGGGCCAAGCGGAGCCGCAATGGGCAGCAGGGTAGATGCAAGCACCCCTGATACTGATTTACAACATTACGGGCGGCCATCAAGCAGTTCAGGGAGCAAAGCCCAGATACGCTCATTGAGGGCCAACACCGCGAAAGGCTGGGGTGCTGGCTCGCGACAGGCTGCAGAACTGATGGGGCTGAGTCAGGAGTTGGGTCCTGGCTGCTAGGGGACCGACACATCAGTATCTCCTGAATAGAGGGGGAGCAATCCTCTGGCGCTGATGCTTCTTTGGTGGCGAATTCCTCGACTTCCCGGAGCTGCTGGCACCATGCATCAAGGATGACCGATGCCAATGCTTCTGGTCTTCATCCGGAGCTCGGCATCAAGACTCCTCGGTGTCAATGAGGCGTCGTTGAATCCTCATGTCAGTCTGACACTGGCCGGTCCTGGAGGCCCTACCCAGCAGTCGGCGTTGACAAGGTGGAGACTTACTTGATGCACTATGCTCCCAGTTGTCCATGGGTCTCAAGTAGCCATGTGGACCAGATGCTCCAGATGCCATCTTTGATGTCGATGCCACCACGCTAACAAAGGACACAGCAGGGCTATGGTCGGGCCCTAAACACTGAAGATACCAAGAATGGGTGTCTTTACCAGATGGTCCGATTGCTCCAGGTACAGCGCTTAAAGCCACTGGGAACTTCAGTGGACATGGATGGAAGAACTTCCGCAGCCAATCAAAAGATGCGATGGTGCCTGAAAAAAAAAAGGACAAGGCACCAGAAAAAAGGCAAAGGAAGAACCCGACCAAAGCAAGGCCTTAACGCGGCCTAAGACACAAAAAAATAAACCTAAACTGGGCTAAAGAAACTAAGAGTATGGGAAAAGGGGAACTGAGACGTGAGAACAGACAGCGCAAAAAACAGTGAAACCTCCTAAAAAGGCATAAAAAGAAGCTCTTCCAGACCAGGAGTGAAGAGAGAAACCACAGATGCAGCGTCTCCTCACTGTGATAGAAAAACCAACTGCGGTAAACTCACTCATGCATGGTGGAGCGTGTTATAAGCTCTGGACCGGGCAACGCAGGACCATGTTACCCAATTGTGAGAATTAATGGCCTGCTTGTCCTTGGAGAAAATTTGAATTTTAAGAAAATGGTTGTTCAGATGGTGCTGCAGTTGTAATGTAAAGCAACAGTGTAAAGCTACTGGTGGAAGCAGCACTCTAAAGCTACATAGTTTACTTTAGTAGCCAGCAACCTCAACAAATGATAACTGACAGGTTTATAACAACATAGTAAATGACAGTAGAGAAAGACCCTTAAATGGTCCATTCGGTATGCCGAATAAGGCAGCCAGAGCAACACCCGCCACCCTGTGCAGATTACAGTCATTCAGGATTAAACACTGGTTGGCAATTTGCCATCATGCCAATCCCATATAGACAGTTAAATAGGAAACAGTCTTGAAACAATATAGCCAAGTTACTCACCCATAGCAGATGTTCTCCAAGGACAGCAGGGCACATTCTCACATGTGGGTAATGTTATCTGATCTCAGGAACAACTTCCCAGTTTCTTCTAGAAATGTTTGGAACATCACACTGTGCATGCACGCAGGACCAGGCAGTCGGTTGCAAAAGCTAATAGAATACAACTCCTAGGGGAGGTGGACGGGTATGTGAAAATGTGTCTTGCTGCCCTTGGAGAACACTTGGTACAAATGAGTAACTTTGCTTTCTTCAAGAACAAACAGGATATCACATTCTCACATGTGGGAACCCCTAGTGACCAGGCTGACCAAAACAAAACAAAAAATAAAGGGGGGGGGGAGGGTGAACAAGGCCTGCAACAGGCGAGGGCCTAGAACATTTTTATAAAATGGTATTTTGAGGGGTCCCGTGATGCTGTAGGCGACGGTGGACGTGGGTCTCATCGTTGGCTCCGGAACCCGCTCCTAACCCGAGTTTGATGTCGGATTGCGATCCCCCAAGAATCAAAATATAAAGCGGTAGGGGTGCAGGAGCGCATGGACAAATTTCTGAGACAAAGATGTCGGCAGCCGCAAAAACAACTAAGAGAAAAGACGACAGACTCCGTGGAGCGGAAAACAAAATGGCGCCGACATCACCGTCTGCCTCGCTGCCCCAGACGCCCGCGGATTCTCTGGTGTTAGAGCTCACAGATGCAGTGGTGCAAGTGCTGGACTCTCCGCTTCACCAAATTATCTGAGCAAATCGCTGGGATTACCGCACTCACCTCTGAGTTGAGAATTGGAAACACGGGTATTGGAGGTGGAAGATGTCCAGAATGAGCATGTGGAAAGCATTGAGAAACTGCACGCAAGCGACCAGGGACTACCAAGAAAAATTGGACGACTTGGAAAACCGTGCAAGAAGGGAAAACCTGAGGTTTGTAGGGTTTCCCGGAAACATTGGCTGAAGGAGATATAAAGCTACACTAGAAACATGGCTACAAGCACGGTTCCCAGAGGCTAACGAGGGCGGCGGAATCCATCTGGACAGAGCGCATAGAATAGGCCAGAAACAAGCGAGGGATACTAGGCCAAGAGTGATCATCGCAAAATTCCATCGGTATGCGCAGAAGCAGCAGTACTTCGATCATACAAAAACAACTAGGAAGAATGCAAAGTTTGAAGGCGGTGCCATAAAATATTTCAAGACTACTCAGCAACCCTGGCAACGCGGCGCCGAGCCTTCACGCTGGCCTGCACTCGCTTAGTGGAAAAGAAACAAAGATTTATACTTCAATATCCAGCAACTTTGAGGATTCAAACGAGTAATGGATGGAAATCTTTCACAACAGCAGAGGCCGCCCTGGGTTGGATAAATTCTGCAGAAGGAGGATCGTGACTTGTTTGATCGAAACCTAGAGGTGGCTAAAAGCACAAGGGGAATGCAACCGGCAGAAGACATACCTTGGACTATGGCAGTTGCAAAGGACAAAACTCTGTTAAGTTCCAACTGTCAGATAAGTAAAAATAGAATGTTAAAAGGTTTATTAATGTTAACGGGAACAAGGGAGAACCAATGTACAGATTTTGGGGGAGGGGGCGGGGTACCGGGAGCATCAAACGGACCTGCGTGTAAGATATCAAACACGCTAGAAAAGGTAAAGCAAGAAGGGAGGGATATTAGGACAGGGGGGTGGTTAGAGAGAGGGGAGGGAAGGGAGAGACAATCTATGCCAGGTTTCATGGGGTATCATATAGCAACTAAGGGATACAGAGTCAAACACAAGGTGGACATCAAGCTAGAAGGTGAAGGGTCTAGGCTGGGAGACCCAGAGCTTGGAAGTGGTTAAGGGTTTGCTCTCGCCCCTATGTTTATAAGGCAATGGCTAGACCAACAAAGGTACGCCTGATATCCTGGAATGTGTCGGGATAACCTCCCCAGTAAAAGATCTAAAATATTGGCCCATCTAAAGAAACATAGTGTGACAATAGGATGCTTGCAAGAACCAAGCTTACAGATATAGAACATCAAAAATTAAAACAACAATGGGTGGGAGATTGTTACTACTCATCAGCAGGAGGCCGCAGAGGGGGAGTGGCAATACTTATAAACGAGGCATCCCCGGCATATCCAGGCTAGTAGAAAAATATAAAGAGGGAAGATACGTATTGATACACCTAAATTACGTAGGGCAAGAGTACTTTATATGTGGAATTTATGGGGCCAAACACAAGGGATCCAAAATTTTTACACACTTTGGTACAATTAGGACTCAATATGACACCGCCCCATGGATATTAATGGGCGACTTTAATCAGGTCCTGGATCCCAGTATGGATCGATCAGTGGCGATGGCCTGGGGAGCGATGCGAAGGGGCAAGGGAAATGGACTACCTATGTAAAATGTTAGAACTAGTGGACCCCTGGCGCCTTCTACACCCGACACGAGATTACACACACCTCTCCAAAGTGCACCGATCCTGGTCACGGATAGACTATATACTGGTAGCTACCAAACTATTCCCAACAGTGCTTGAAGCAGAGGTGGGCCCGATGGCAATATCTGATCACACGTTAATTTGGGTGGAGCTAACAATGGGTTCACCGGTAGAACAATATAGACGTTGGAGATTCCCAGCTTATCTGTCAAACAACCCGGAATTTCGTGCGTTCTTAGAGAAGAAATGAGAAATGTATACAGATACAAACAAACAACACCAAGACACGCCGGGGCTGTTTAGGGAAGCTTCAAAGGCAGTTATCTGGGGGGATATCATTGGCTATGTAGCAGGCAGAAACAAAAAAATAGCACAGGGAATCATACAGCTAGAACGTCAATATACACATTCAAAAAGAAAACAGCAACAAAACCCAACTAGGGCCCACTACGAGCAAATGATGGCAAACCTGGCAGGCCTAAACACCTTAATCCATGAAAGAATGCAAAAGTACCTGACGCATAGACGATTTCAGTATTATAAATTTGGGAACCGGAGCGGGAAATTGTTAGCAAGAATGGCACGGGTATGGGCTGGGCAGGACCTTCATTCACACATTAAAGGCCACAGATGGTAGTAGAAAGCATAAGCCAGTAGAAATATTACAGCTATTCCAGGACTATTTCACTGGGATATACAAAACAGAACCAGAGGCGGAGGGCACAGTGATCCGAGATTATTTGGAGGACTCAGGGATGCCACAGCTCCTGCCGGAAATGAAGAACCCAACTGAACGCCCCGCTAAGTCTGCAGGAAGTGAAAAAGGTAATCGTAGCCCTTTCAGGGGAACAAGCCCAGGGATAGACAGTTCTCAACAGAATACTACAAATGATGGCCCATAGAGTACTGATACCCCTAACAGAATATTTTGAAGAGGCCATAGAACAAGGAAGACTATTCCCCAAAACAAATGAAGCGCTTATAAACCCTGCTGCCTAAACCAGGGAACTCCCAGGGAGATCTGGAAGCATATAGACCATTTCCCTACTAAATGTAGATCGTAAAATACTAGCTAGAGTACTTGCAGACCGTTTGGCACTACACCTCCCACATGTCATAGCAGATCACCAAGTGGGCCTCGTGAGGGGACGACACCCAGGCCTCAATGTCCGTAGAGCATTGTTGTCATTGGCGCATAGCCAGGCTGTTGGAGACTCATTATTACTGGCAAGTTTAGATGCAGCCAAAGCCTTGACAAAGTGAGATGGGGATACTTGTTTGAAGTGCTAAAATATATGGGCATGGAAGGATGGTACCTCAGAGCAGTGTCTGCCCTTTATGCAGAACCAACAGCATATAGTGGTAAATGGCAGGGCATCTGCAGCATTTCCAGTTCAAAGGGCAACAAGGCAGGGATGTCCCCTGTCACCTCTACTTTTTTTTTACTATATATAGAACCTTTCCTACGTATGGGGGGGAAGAATGCTGAAATTGCAGGGGTGGCAATCCCTGGGTTTACCAACTAAAATATTAGCCTTCGCTGATGACATACTGCTCACACTAACAGACCCACAAAACTCCCTACTTAATCTATTAGAAGCAGTGGAGGATTTAGTTACCTTTCAGGCTTTGTATTAAACAAACAAAAATCGGTAGCACTACCGAATAAACGAGAAATAAAAGCACAATGGGCGGGCCATTCCCACTACAATGGAGCACAGATAAAATCAAATATTTGGGAGTATACCTTTCCCCGCACCTAGATCAAATACATAAAATCAACTTAGAGCCTTTGCGAGAGATGACAAAAACAACTCTATTAATGTGGCAAAAGCTGGCCTTATCGCTCTTCGGTAGAATTGCAATCTACAATATGATTATAGTGCCAAAGTGGACGTATGTAGTGCAAGTGTTGTCACTATTCTTAACACGTAAAGATGAGCTAGATCTTTATAAACTGCTCAAACAGTTTCTATGGAACGGGAAACGGGCTCGAGTTAATATGCAACAAACATATCTGACAAGAGTTAAGGGAGGGTTGGGAGCTCTCAGTGTTAAATGGATACCGGTGGCAGGATGCATGCGGCACATAGCAGATTGGTTTAGAGGGACAACACATTTTACATATCCAGAAGCAGAGTGTAGGATGCTAGGAGAGGTGCATTTTAGCTATTGGCTACACGCGGGACCCAGTAAAGTAACACCAACACATATCAAACCATTGCTCCTTCCCCTTCAGAGGGCATGGGTATGGCTAGGTAAACTCCTGGGCCTCGATGTGAAAGTCTCACCTTTTCTGCCGATTGGTGGCAACATGGATTTCCCAGTGGAAAGCTCCTCTCTAACATTTTGTAAATGGAGGGCGGCAGGCATTTTCTTCTTATTTCAGGTCTTGCGGAAGGATGGAACGTTGAGGTCTCAGGAGGAAATTCGAGACTGTCAGGGGATGGGGATAAGAGATTTTTTGGGCATATGAGCAACTGAAACATTATATACGGTCCCTCCCCGGGCCATTGCTACAGTCCAAAGTGCGAGAACAAATGACAGAGGTTTATGATTTAGAGGCCCAGAAATCAGTACCATTGAAGTATTATCACTTACAGATAAGAGAAGCTATGCCTACAGCACACTATCAAAAACTGACACAGGACTGGGAAAGGGAACTGGTTGTAGCCTAGGGAATAATGTGATACAGGCCTGTTTGCAGTCATGTTACAAGAAATTTGAGGCTAGTGAAATACGGAAACGCAATATAAATTCCTGATGCGACTCTATATATCACCACTCAGGGCATTTAAGGCAACATTGAGGCCACAAGATGACTGCTCAGTGTAAGGGGCGAGGAGCACACTTAGGCCATATGTTTTGGCACTGCCCGCCAGTATTGAAATTTTGTCCCCAAATGTGTATACATGTATCAAAGATGTGGACGTTTCAATGGAAAAGCCATCCAAGGCTATTATTTGAGGAATTTATATAAATCAAGGGCCCAGCAGGGCTGGCCTTCGACATTTCCAGAGGCGATCAGTGATGATGGGAAAAAGACATACTTAAACTGTGGTTGCAAGAGGAAGAGCCTTCTGTCCAACTTTGGAGAGCATATATGATCTCAGTGCAATGGAAAGAAAGGAGGCGCCAGACTTAGCGACACCAAAAGGCGAATTGTATCTACAATGCTGGATGCCCTTTTTGAACACGTTAACACCACGAGCACGCAGTAGAGTACTCAATGGATAATAAATAACGAGTAGAAACCTGGTGTAGAAAAAGGGGAAGGGAGGGAAGGGATGGGGGGGGGGGAACTTTTAAAAATGTATGATGATGGCTATAAAGCGAAGAGAATCAATATTATGGTTTGTGGAATTGGATACTACAATGTGAATTTGTATTATGTTGGTTGGTGTTATACTTTTGTCATCAATAAAAATATTTTTTTTAAAATGGTATTTTGAATGCCCTTTTATTTTTTTTAATCAACCTGAAACAAAAACAAAATGGGCCTAGTGGATGGAGATGGATTCCAGACCACAAATAGATTCTGACGAACTGACGAAACAAACCGACTGTCAAGTTGGAAATATTATCGCAAACAGTAATAAGATGTAAATGTTACTGAGGATCACATTGCCTGCTCTGCAAATCTCCTCTATTGAGGCTGACCTCAAATGGGCTACCAACGTACCTACGGCTCTGACATTATGAGTTGTGACATGACTCAAGAGTCAGCCTGACCTGGGCATAAAGGAAGTCAGTTAGCCAATTGGATATAGTGCATTTACCAATGGCTGCCCTCATCCTCTTAGGGTCAAAAGAAACAAAAGCTTGGTGGACTGGCTATGGACTTTAGTCCACTCTAGATAGGCAGCCAAAGCTCTCTTGCAGTCCAAGGTGTGCAGTGTGCTTTTGCTGGGATGGGTAAGGGGTTTTGGAAAGAATGTTGGCAAAACAATCGACTGGTTAAGACAGAATTCCAACATGACCTTAGGAAGGAACTTTGTATGTGTGTGGAGAACTACTCTGCTGTGATGAAGTCTTGTGTAAGGTGGATCAGCTACTAGAGCCTGGAGTTCACTGACCCTGTGGGCTGAAGTGACTGCCACCAAGAATAAAACATTCCAGATCAAAAACCTCAGGTGGCAGGTATCAAGTTTGTATCAGCTGGGTGAGAACATTCAGATCCCATGACAATGAGGGAGGTTTGAAAGGGAGCTTGAGTTAACAGCAACCTCTCATGACTCGAACAATTAAAAGCTATAGAGATGGGCTTACCTTCCACACACTGATGATAAGTGCCAATTTCACTGAAGTGAATCCTAACAGATTTGGTCTTAAGACCAGACTCTGGTAAGTGTAGAAAGTATTCAAGCAGTTTTTGTGTAGGACAAAAAAAAAAAAAGAGAGATCTAGGGTCTAGCCCTTACACTAAATGGCAAACCTTTTCCATTTAAAATTATGACTTTTTAGTGGAATCTTTTTTGGAAGCAAGACAGGGGAGACACCCTTCTGCAAATGGAGAGAGTCAACTACTAAACTCTCAACATCCTAGTCATGAGGGCCAGGGTCTGGAGGTTGGGATGTAGAAATGGCCCCTTCGTTCTGGGTGATGAGGGTTGGAAAACAGTCCAGTCTCCATGAAGCTCTGGAGGCCAATTCCAGAGACAGAGGGAATTTGGCCAATAAGGTGTGATGAGAATCATGGTCCATCTGTTTTGCTTGAGTTTCAATAATGTTTTTGCAACAAGAGGTATGGGAGGATACATATACAGAAGATCTATCCCTTAATGAAACAGGAAGGCTGCCATGTGATCTCAGTCTAGAACAGTACCAAGGTACTTTGTTGTCCAGATGAGATGTAAAGAGATCTACCAAGGAGGTGAGGTACCCCACTTTCAGGAGATTTTCCGGGCTATACCCATATTGAGAGACCACGCGCAGTTCCACCACCCTGTTCAGCCTGTCTGCCAGATTGTTGTTCTTCTTGACCAGTAAGTGACCCTGAGTACTATGTTGTGCTTAAATGCCCAGAACCATAAACCAAGCACTTCCTGACACAGGAGGTATAAGTACATAAGTAATGCCCACACTGGGAAAAGACCAAGGGTCCATCGAGCCAGCATCCTGTCCACGACAGCGGCCAATCCAGGCCAAGGGCACCTGGCGAGCTTCCCAAACGTACAAACATTCAATACATGTTATTCCTGGAATTGTGGATTTTTCCCAAGTCCATTTAGTAGTGGTTTATGGACTTGTTCTTTAGGAAACCGTCTAACCCCATTTTAAACTCTGCCAAGCTAACCGCCTTCACCACGTTCACCGGCAACGAATTTGAGAGTTTAATTACGCATTAGGTGAAGAAACATTTTCTCTGATTTGTTTTAAATTTACTACACTGTAGTTTAATCGCATGCCCCCTAGTACTAGTATTTTTGGAAAGCGTGAACAGACGCTTCACATCCACCTGTTCCACTCCACTCATTATTTTATATACCTCTATCATGTCTCCCCTCAGCTGTCTCTTCTCCAAGCTGAAAAGCCCTGAACTCCTTAGTCTTTCTTCATAGGGAAGTCGTCCCATCCCCGCTATCATTTTAGTCGCCCTTCGCTGCACCTTTTCCAATTCTACTATATCTTTCTTGAGATGCGGCGACCAGAATTGAACACAATACTCAAGGTGCGGTCACACCATGGAGCGATACAAGGGTATTATAACATCCTCACACCTGTTTTCCATACCTTTCCTAATAATACCCAACATTCTATTTGCTTTCCTAGCCACAGCAGCACACTGAACAGAAGGTTTCGGTGTATTATCGACAACGACACCCAGACCCCTTTCTTGGTCCGTAACTCCTAACGTGGAACCTTGCATGACATAGCTATAATTTGGGTTCTTTTTTCCCCACATGCATCACCTTGCACTTGTTCACATTAAACGTCATCTGTCATTTAGCCGCCCACTCTCCCAGTCTCGTAAGGTCCTTCTGTAATTTTTCACAATCCTATCGTGAGTTAACGACTTTGAATAACTTTGTGTCATCAGCAAATTTAATTACCTCGTTAGTTACTCCCATCTCTAAATCATTTATAAATATATTAAAAAGCAGCGGTCCTAGCACAGACCCCTGAGGAACCCCACTAACTACCCTTCTCCATTGTGAATACTGCCCATTTAACCCCACTCTCTGTTTCCTATCCTTCAACCAGTTTTTAATCCACAATAGGACATTTCCTCCTATCCCATGACCCTCCAATTTCCTCTGTAGCCTTTCATGAGGTACCTTGTCAAATGCCTTTTGAAAATCCAGATACACATATCAACTGGCTCCCCTTTGTCCACGTTGTTTACTCCTTCAAAGAATTGAAGTAAATTGGTCAGGCAAGATTTCCCCACACAAAAGCCGTGCTGACTTGGTCTCAGTAATCCATGTCCTCGGATGTGCTCTGTAATTTGTTTTGATAATAGCCTCTACCATTTTCCCCCGGCACCGATATCAGACTCACCGGTCTATAATTTCCCGGATCTCCCCTGGAACCTTTTTAAAAATCGACGTTACATTGGCCACCCTCCAATCTTCCGGTACCATGCTCGATTTTAAGGATAAATTGCATATCACTAACAGAAGCTCCGCAAGCTATTTTTTCAGTTCTATCAGTACTCTAGGATGAATACCATCCGGTCCAGGAGATTTGCTACTCTTCAGTTTGCTGAACTGCCCCATTAC
The DNA here is from genome assembly GCF_901765095.1 of Microcaecilia unicolor. Taxonomy (NCBI): domain Eukaryota; kingdom Metazoa; phylum Chordata; class Amphibia; order Gymnophiona; family Siphonopidae; genus Microcaecilia; species Microcaecilia unicolor. The sequence continues at coordinate 92,884,165 of NC_044033.1, read as the reverse complement.
GTCCTCCAGGTTTACCGTGAAGTCAGTAAGTTTCTCCGACTCGTCCGCTTGAAATACCATTTCCGACACCGGTATCCCACCCAAATCTTCCTCGGTGAAGACAGAAGCAAAGAATTCATCAATCTCTCCGCTACATCTTTATCTTCCTTAATCGCCCCTTTTACCCCTCTGTTATCCAGCGGCCCACCCGATTCTTTTGCCGGCTTCCTGTTTTTAATATACCAAACAAAATTTTGTTATGTTTTTTGCCTCTAATGCTATCTTTTTTTGTAATCCCTCTTGGCCTTCTTTATCTGCGCCTTGCATTTGCTTTGACACTCCTTATGCTGCTTCTTGTTATTTTCAGACGGTTCCTTCTTCCATTTTCTGAAGGCGTTTCTTTTAGCCCTATAGCTTCCTTCACCTCACTTTTCAACCATGCCGGCTGTCTTTTGGACTTCCGTCTTTCTTTTCTAATTCGCGGAATATGTTTGGCCTGGGCCTCAAGGATCGTATTTTTGAACAGCATCCACACCTGTTGTACAGTTTTTACCCTCTAAGTTGCCCCCTAAGTTTTTTTTAACCGTTCTTCTCATTTTATCGTAGTCTCTCTTTTTTAAGTTAAACGCTAACGTATTTGACTTCCTGTGTATAGTTACTTCAAGGTTGATATCAAAACTGATCATATTATGATCACTGTTATCAAGCAGCCCCAGTACCATGTCCCTTCACCAGATCATGCGCCCACTAAGGACCAAGTCTAGAATTTTTCCTTATCTCGTCGGCTTCCTGCACCAGCTGCTCCATAAAGCTGTCCTTGATTTCATCAAGGAATTGTACCTCTCTAACGTGTCCTGATATTACATTTACCCAGTCTGTATTGGATAATTGAAGTCACCCATTATATCACATTGCCCATTTTGTTTGCGTCTTTGATTTCTTTATCATTTCTGCATCTCCCTGCTCATCCTGGTGAGGCGGATGGTAGTACACTCCTATCACCTTCCTTTTCCCTTTTATACATGGAATTTCAATCCACAATGATTCAAAGGTGTGATTTGTGTCCTGCTGAATTTGTAATCTATCTGAGTCCAGGCTCTCGTTAATATACAATGCTACCCCCCTCCACCAGTCCGGTCCACCCTATCACCTATGATATACTTTGAACCTGGTATGACAGTGTCACACTGGTTTATCCTCCTTCACCAGGTCTCAGTAATGCCTATTATATTCAATTTTTCATTTAGTGCAATATATCCAACTCTCCCATCTATTCTTAGACTCCTAGCGTTTGCATATAGACATTTCAGAGTATGTTTGTTGTTCCTATTTGCATGATGCTTAGTACTTGACACTAATGATTTGCCACTCTTTTGTCTGATCTTTGGTTGTATTTAAGGGCACCTGGCCTACCACGGTCTGTTGTGCAACCTCACTATCCAGAAACCCTATCTTCCCTGTTTGTGAGGTATCCTTGCAAGATACCTTATCCCGAACCATGTGCTTTTGTGCGACTGTTGGCCTGCCCCCCCATTTCTAGTTTAAAAGCTGCTCTATCTCCTTTTTAAATGCCGATGCCAGCAGCCTGGTCCCACCCTGGTTAAGGTGGAGCTCATTCTTTTGGAATAGGCTCCCCCTTCCCCAGAATGTTGCCCAGTTTCCTAACAAATCTAAAACCCTCCTCCCTGCACCATCGTCTCATCCATGCATTGAGACTCCGGAGCTCTGCCTGTCTCTTTGGCCCTGCCGTGTGGAACAGGTAGCATTTCAGAAAATGCTACCCTAGAGGATCTGGATTTGAGCTTTCTACCTAGCGCCTAAATTTGGCTTCCAGAACCTCTCTCCCACATTTTCCTATGTCATTGGTACCCACCATGTACCAAGACAGCTGGCTCCTCCCCAGCACTATCTAAAATCCTATCTAGGTGACGCGTGAGGTCCGCCACCCTTCGCACCAGGCAGGCAAGTCACCAGGCAATCCCCCATCCACCAGCCACCCAGCTATCTATATGCCTAATTGATTGAATCACCAACTACAACGGCTGTCCTAACCTTTCCCTCCGGGGCCAGCACTGGGTATGATCCTGTGCCTCCCCTGCTTATTGATATAGCACAATGCAACTGTTTGAATGAGTACAATTCTGTGCATCAGACCGATCTCTGAAAGCCTTAAAGCATTCCACACTGGCCAAAGCCCCGTGAGGCTGATGTGCAACCGGGTCTCCTGACCTAAAGTGTTAAGCCCTCTACCTTGCCACTGAAAAAGTTATCACACTGGCAGGGGATGTCTGCCAGCTGCTCCTGAAAAGCAGGTTCCAGGTCAGAAGCACATAGCCAGATGAGTCTGCACATTCCTATGCCAATAATGGAGGCCTTCATACCACACTGAAAGCATCATAGGTTGCCCTTTCCATATACTTTTGGCACAAACACTGCTTGGTTACTAACTGGCAGAGCTCTGTAGCCTGCTCGATGGTAGAGTCTGCAAAATTCACCACACTTCTCACCAAGGACTTCAAGTACATGCTCATGAAGAGCTGGTAAGAATGAAGGAGACTACCACAGCATTCTGAAACACTTTTTCTCCCAAAAGAATCCAAAGTCAGAACATCCCTCCCTGTGGGCACCAAGGGAGTAAGAGAGCGTTGAGAGCGGATTTGACAACCATAAGTGATGTGGAAGCTGGAGCTTTTGAATCTGAGAGCCTTTTTGACTCTATACATAAGCTGGCCGTCTTATAAATAGGTTGTATAGAAAATGGGGGGGGGGGGGTCTCTCCCAGTCTCTCATCTGTACAGCCTTAAGGATGTTGTGAATGGACACTGTCATAGCTTCCTTATGAGGGGCATCAAAATCAATGATGTTCAACATTTTTGCTCTGGGCTCATCCAACTTAAATGGGATGACCTGAGCTATCTCCATGTCAAACTGGTGAAGGTGAGCTCCTCAGGGAAGACTTTCTCCTCTCATGTGGCAGGGGAAAATCTGAAGGAAGGTCCACAGAACCTGCCTCCGAGAGAACGTCTGGCTCTTCCTCAGAAGTCTAGGAACAGTCTGACTCGGATTCAGAAAATAATCCTCTGTATTGGTTCTCACTTGCTTTAGGTAAATACACCAAATAGGCAGGCTCCATGTGAGAGCGCCAAGGAATGGTATAGGACCGGATCTTGAGGAAGCTTCCTCCCTCGAGGGACTGAACACTGACACCGTCTCAGCCATTACCTACCCCAGGCCCCTTAAGGCATGGTGTTGATGAATGGGCAATATTGAGAGCATGGCCTCCAGAATGGGTTTGCACTAACATTGAGTCCAGTAATCAACACCCTTGATGCCACGGCATCACGTTGGGCCAAGGAGTCATCCAAGCATGGCCTGGAACCACCCCTCAGGGTCAGAAATTGGTAAAGGTGAGGGCTCAGTCATTATTGTCAGGTCCACAGAATGATCAGTGTCAAATCGGAAGACTGGTCCTGGCCCAGAGGAGGCTTGCATTGTCAATGCCTAATCCCAGGAGGGGATGCTACCCTCTTGTTGTGGACACTCTTGGCCACTGGCGATGCCCCAGGGGCTCCTGGTGCCACGCTTTTGATTGGGACCAATGCCAATGCTTCTAGGCCTCCACACAATGAACGGCATCAGAGTCCCTCAGGAGGGCACTGAATGCTTATGGTGTCCTCAGTGTGGAACCAGAACAATGCTTGGATCTGAAGGGCACTGGCAATGATGATGTCGAAGAAGGCTCAGACCTCATCGATGCCAGTGCATCCTCTGTGCCCATAGCAAGCTCTGGGGGCCATGAGGACCAATGTTTCTGATGCTGAAATAGATGGACGGACAGGTGCACAAGAAACATATTTTTCTACACTACTCTTCCCAACTCTTTGTGGTTCTTTTTGACCTCTGTGATAAAGTTTATACAAAAGAAAACATTATGTTGGACCCAAGCATGACAAGCCATCAATTATGAGTGTCTGTAAGAGACATGGTCTTGCCACACTGACAGCAACTTGAAAACACTGGAAGTTTCTCGGGATATGTTGGGAAAAAACAGCTGAAAACAATCAAACGACTCAATAATGGACAACATGAAAGAAAAAATATACCAACCAGAGCACTCAGCTAAAGGGGCTATGAGCCATGGAAAAAAAATAACTTAAAAGTACTAGCAAAACCTAAGGCTATAAAAGAGGAGAGAAAAATAATGTTCCCATGCAGTATTTACAGGGAAAAGGCTATTTAGCTAGAACACACAGGGATACGAGCTGAGAGACAGATGGGCGAGTATATCTTCACTGCCCTCAGATGAAGAAAGACTGCCTGGGCAGGAAGACTTATGCGCACGCGTGGGGTGCTGTTCCAAACATTTCTACAACAAGCTGGGAAGTTGCACTACGCCGGGCTCCATTAGATGACATCACGCACATGTGAGAATGTGATGCCTTGCTGTCCTTGAAGAAATGTTTAAACCAGTAATATTGTTAACAGCATTTAACTTGCTAATTTCAACATTAAGATGTCCCTCCCCTCCCCTCGAGATCCACAACAACCTTACTCATAGCATATGATATTAATGTAATATAAAATACGCAGACTTGATCTGTCCTTTTGCCATGTACAGGACACAGACCGTAGAAGTATGCCTGGCCTTATATCACAACTGACATTGCCATCAAAGCCCACTCCAGCCCATTTTGATCTGTCTTTGCATTTATGGCATACAACTGTAAAAGTCTGTCCAGTATTGATCTTTGTTCCCAACTCCTAGAGTTGCTTAATCTTCATTTTTCTTTTGCTATTTATGGAAATTAGACCATAGAAGTTTGTCTAGCTCTGGCTTAGGTTTGCAACTACTGGAGTTGCTTAAATAAACACCACCTCTTTCTGTTTAGGGATCCTCTGTGTTTTATCCCAAGCACTTCTGAATCCCATCACTGTTTTTTGTCTCCATTACATCTACTGGAAAGGCATTCCAGTCCCTGGGTCCTTGCTAATGGTGCTACAGGCTGGAATTCCAGACCGGAAGAAGTTAAAAAAAAAAGTGGCAGGAGCTACTAGGCCAACCACAGGGCTTAGTGGGTAGGGGACCCCAGTGCCTTTGGAGGAAGGCCTGAGCACCTAGAAGCATGCAACTTCTGGTCACACAGAGATACAGCCTTGGAGTAGCAGATGCATATGGGGAAATTCTTACTCTCTCTTGCTGTATTTGGGCAGCCTGAAGTTTCAGGCCACCATGTGGTACTGGCAGCCAGGAAGAGGAGCGGGGGCATGACTCCAGCTATGACGGGAAACCTGAGATGCTGGGGCCAACTGCAAGGATGGTAGGCTGTTGTTCTTCCCCACTATGGAAGGGATGCTTTAGAGTGGTAGTGGTAGGCATTGGGGAGCCTTCCTGTCAGGTTTTAAAAGGATGAATCACAGGCAGTTGAGAAGCGGATTCCTGCCCTGGAGGGACTCTGTCAGCTTTTGGATCCTTAAGGGGGGGTGGGGGCGGGGGCACTCAGAGTTTACATTATTTATTTATTAATTACTTTGGGATTTATTAACCATTTACCTTCCATTTTCCTATTTTTTTAATACAGAAAAGCATTACCAAAGCAGATGGATGGAGAAGGCTTCTTCTTCTGGGTATCCAAGGTGGTCCCCACCCTGCGAGAGTCCAGCTCAGGATCTTATCTCAAAGTGCCTATGCTGGCCCTTCATGGCCTTCCCTCTCTGGGGATTGGAAGGGAGGAACAATTGGGGTGGGAAGTTCTTTCAAGTAGTATTGTAAGGAGAGAGAGGTGGGGAGGGGGCTCTATCTACTCTCATTAGAAGGCAGTTATCTGCCTCCCAGAAAGATGGCTCAGGGGACAGCACTTTCTGGTAAGAGGCCCTGGCGGTGGAGGTAGGAGGGGAGGTCTCACAGGGCCAAAGAGAAAAGGAGGAAGTCACCCTGTGGCATGCCCCAGGTGGGGTGCGTGTTTTAAGTTCTGATCCGGTGACGCTGTGAGCAAGCAATGCAGTCTTAAGCTGAGACATGTTTTATGTACCTTGAAACAGCCTGATTGGCAAAACCTTGGCCACAGTTGGTGTGTGCTGCATTGGGAGGTGAATTGCATGAATGTTCAAGTTAAGTGACATTTGAACTTTATTTATGTCACTTACATTTGGATCCAGGAAAACTGATTTCATTGGAGTTTAACAATTAAATTCTCAAGGTTTTTTTTAATGCCAAGGAAGTAATGTACCCGAGATATCCGATCATATGCTCTTCTATAAATAGTGGAGGAAGGGTTCTGAGGCTTTTTTCCCCCTATGAGTTTTTTGTACTCCAAAGTATCTAAGAGGTTTATAAGTCTTGCTAGTTTATTTAATAGAAAGAGTTGAGTGAAGTTATACATATTTGGTGAGGCTGGCAGCCATTTATTGTTGACTTGTTCCCCAGTGCATAGGTGAAGCATGCAGGGTGCTATCTTCTTCTCTCCAACAGGCAAAAAGAGTACTTTGTGCAGGCTAATTCTTCTCCTGGGCATAGAAGAGCTTGCTGTTCCAGTTCGCTACTGGGTTAATTCCTCAGCAGGCACTCTCACATGCATACTGGAGGCCCTTTCACCTACCATTCTTGCTCCTTCCATCCTAGCTGGGAGAGTAACGAGGAGAATACCCTGCGCTACCTGCCTCTCTACTCCCTATGCAACACTTGGGTAACCTAAAACCCGTATCTAATTTACCACTGCTTTTCCCTTACCTCATTTTTTACTGATAATATAGGAATCTAGTAGATACCAGACAGTTTACAGAGCATTAAAGGACAGACATGTAGGATTACAAGAGGCTGGTACTAGAAGCTTATATTAGTATGCTTTTGTCTTCATAGAGGAAAACAGAATCAATCCTTTTGCTTATTCTGGACAGAACAAAGACAAATTAAATTTTCTATTATTTATTGCCAGAAGTGGGATTAGTATTAAATTACCAGGTTAAAGGAAGATCAATACTAAAGAAAGCATTGAACCTTCACCTGAAAGTAGCCCATACTGTTAGATATTCTGCATAAGACTATTTATGACTTAAAATCATGCCTCTCCGTACATTTCAGTTTTCAATTTAATTTCTGTAAGAAAGTTCAAGATTGAGGCAATTTAATGTAAACAGAAATGAAAAGTCATCACAATCAGTTTAATGAAATGCACAGAATAGCAATCAGTTATGTCAATAAAAATAAAACAATTATTTTTACATCAAGTGTGCTTTATTTCCTCCACAGGTATTCTGTTAAATAAAGCACCATATATATACTGCCAGGCCACGCTAAAGAGGATCTTTACAGAATCAATTTCTTGTGGTTGTTTAGTACAAGTTAACTTAATTTTGATAATAAGACCACAGCGATTTGAGGCAATCTGCCTCTATTATAAGGTACAAAAACTGGCACAGAGGACACCTATTATACACAGTAAAAAATGCCATAAGTTTAAATTACATCATACAGGGGCAAGGAGACCCTGTTTCTCCCAAACAGCCATATTAAATGAAAGCCACTACAGTGAACTCTGAATTACATAAAACATATCCATTATCTGAATTGCCCTTAAAGTGTAGATGCAAAATTTCTCATCTAGAGACCTGCTTGACCTGAAATTAAGCATATAAATTTAGCTTGACATTCAAGCAGAGAGCACTCGACAAACTGAAGCACAAAATAGAAATAAGCAAAAATTATACAACCGCTTTAAAAAAAAAAAAAAAGAAGAAAAACTTTAACAGCACACATGCTGCAGCTATCGTCAAGAAGCAGCTTGATTTCCTTTCCCAGATATCCTTGTGAGTGCATGAATTGTAGACTCAATGGTCCTACACAGGGTGTCTAGAATGGTCATGCGTGTTGCATGTGGCTGAAGGTCCTCTGGAATAACTACAACTAATGTTAAACTAGTTTCAGCATCCTGCGAGGATAAGGCTTGCCCATCACAAATTCTTGGGTCTGCTAGATCAGCCAAAATTGCATGAAATCGAGGTGGATGGGAATTCTGAGTCTTCCTCAGTCACAACAGAGTCTTTGGAGCTTTGCCATCTTTACATTCTTCCAGTTTCCCAGCATTGCTCGACTGATCTTCTGTATGTTTGCGGCCCATAGTATTTAATACTATGTCTTCTGAAAATGAAGAGAAACGTCCATCCTATACTCTTTAACAGAGCTATTTCAGGAGAGGGAGGGTCTTGTTCAGTGCCAGGATCAATGATTGAAGAGTCTCTTGTCTCATTATCTGAAGTGCTTGTGGGGTGATGCCTCCCTAGGTTCAAGTTTTAGATCACCAATGCAGCTATCTACAATATGTTCCTTCATCGCTGCTAACCCTTCTTCTTTTCACAGGCGTGGCACCTTCATCATCTGTGAAAATAGAGCAGATTTCTACTGAAGTGTCTTCTTCATGCCCTTTTCCTTATTCATACATTGGAATGCTTAAATTTGTATTTAAAACATAAAATACAAATACCCCTTCAAAACCTAAAAAACACAGATTAAGAAGGCTCTCAAAGATTGTCTGCTGCTTAGTCCATCAACAATCAGGAAATATTTTGAATGAAAGCAGCAGATTTAATTTCACTACTGAAAGCACAACAGGATGAGCAATAAATAAATTTAGTCTCCTCCAATCACAACAAATATATTGGACTTGAACAATTTCACTTGGACATGCTGTATGTAAAACACAAACCTTTAGCTTTTCTGTCTTTGGCCTCCTGCTCATGCAATGCAGTCCTCTGTTGCTGACATGTTCTGCATTTGCTGAGAAGCTCTTGTAAAGTTGGGATCAGGTTTGGATTAAGCTGTTTGGGGGTGTGAATTGAAAGCAGTAGAGCAAGGGCTCGAAGATCCTAAGACAAACAGCACAGGTTTATAACACTGAAATATTAAGTTACACATGTGGCAACAATGCTAAGACTAAGATCAATCTACAACTAAAATGTGAACCATCAACACTATAGTATTATCGCATTAGAAGTTCTACCTTATCTTATAACCAGTCAAAGCTCAAAGTGCATTGGTGGAAGAGGTATGCAGTCAGGTACTCTATGCTAATTCCTGGAATATTTCTGGTTTAGAAGAAAACCAAAACAACTTTCAGAAAGACATTTCATCTCTCTGATAACTATGGTGCAGGGAGATAACAGAAAAGCTTTCACTTAAGAAAGCAGGAAAAGGTGATCTGTACTTACCCAGAGTAGGTATAATAAGCAGAAAGGATGGAGAGATTTAACAGCAAATATTTTATTCAATGCAACGTAAAAGACTATTCACAATCAGGTTGTCAGAGCAAGAAACAAGCTGTAATGTCTGCTTGTCCCTTACTCTGGCAATCCAGGATTTGTTGATCCTTTGCATTTAGCTCCCTGTTCCAATTCTGTCTACAGTGCCTTCCATGATTGAGAGCATTTTTTTTTTTTGGGGGGGGGGGGGGGGTGTTCTTGGTGGGAAATGAGGAACAAAATCCTTTACACTGTAGAAGCAGATGTTATTTAACAGCTGTTGGGTAGTATTTTAGACCTACTGCCTCCAGACCTTGTTCATGTTAACCACTGCTGATTGGCTGTATTAAAATAGATTAAAAGTTAACCTTTCTACATCAGTTGCTATGTGGATGGCTCTGTCCCCCCAACTTCCAACATTGGCTTCTTTAATTGGGGGTACATTAATTGCTTTGCAAGAACAAATTACTTTACTTGGGAGTACATTTGGACTCTTCTCTGACATTTAAAAAGCAGAGTCCATATATCATCTTCACGATGTGTTTGTTCGCAAGGTGAAGATGCTGAAGAAGCCCAAGTTTGAATTGGGCAAACTGATGGAATTACATGCAGAAGGTGGAGGTGCTGGAAAACCCAATGGAGAGGAGAAAGATGCTAAGGTGGAACATGCTGATGGATATGAACCTCCAGTGGAGGAGTGGCCTAGTGGTTAGGGTGGTGGACTTTGGTCCTGGGGAACTGAGTTTGATTCCCACTTCAGGCACAGGCAGCTCCTTGTGACTCTAGGCAAGTCACTTAACCCTCCATTGCCCCATGTAACCACATTAAGCCTGCCATGAGTGGGAAAGCGCAGGGTACAAATGTAACAAAACAGTACAAGAATCTGTCTAAAGTCAAATCAATAACTTTTTCAAAAATAAAAGCAAAACAAATTTAAAAAAAAAAAGCAGGTTTCAAGCATAACACAAGCTTCCTTGTTCGATATGTTAAATTCTTTCTCCACTTCAGCAATCTTAAGATTCTGGTTTTTACACTCCTGCTCATCTGTATTGGCTATTGCAATTCTGGTCTCAATGCTTCAGGTACCAACTTCCTTCTGCTCCTCCAGTACACTTCAGCTATGATCATGTCACATTCTCCATTGCCCCAGGTACAAAGAGTGGAGGAGTAGCCTAACAGTAGTGCAGTGGGCTTTGATCCTGGCAACCTGGGTTCAAATTCCCACTGCAGCTCCTTGTGACCTTGGGCAAGTCACAACCCTCCATTGCCCAGGTACAAAAAAGACTGTGAGCCCTCTAGGAACAGAAAAAGTATCTGTAATATAATGTGTACAGAGCTAAGTACCTTTAGTAGCGCTATAGAAATAATTAGTAGTAGTATTTTTACCTAGCCTCTTGTCATTGGTTGCCAGTCCATTTTAGGGTATGAACATTATGCAGCTCCAACTTATCTAACCTATTCATTCCCTATCATTCATGCAACTCTGTTCACGAACAGTATGTAAACCAAGACTTGCTTCACTGACCCAAATGTGTTCTGAATCATCTAGGCCAGCTCTTCTCAAACTTTTATTCAATATGATCTCACCTTAACAAATGAAAATTCATATAATCCTGGATGATGATGAAAATAAAATAGGTCTTCCTTTTCCTTCTCCCCTGACTTATCCAAAGCAGAAAGCAGTGGCAACAGTAGCAGCAATCAGTACAGGGTCCTGTGATTCAGTGTGTTTGGGTTTCCAGTTTGACAGAAGGGAACAGAGCCCCTCATGCTTACTTGCCACCACTGAGCATAAATCACAGAGGAAGATAGGAGGGAAGGGAAGTGGCCCTATTTATGTGACTCCATTTGGGATCTTAGTCCTCAGTTTGAGAACTACTGAACTAGGCAATCAGCCTTTATTTATTTATTTGGATTTTGCTCACACCTTTTTCAGTAGTAGCTCAAGGTGAGTTACATTCAGGTACACTGGGTATTTCTCTGTCCCTGGAGGGCTCACAATCTAATTTTGTACCTGAGCCGATGAAGGGTTAAGTGACTTCCCCAAGATCACAAGGAGTAGCCGTGGGATTTGAACCGGGCAGTGGGATGTCAAGACTGGTGCTCTTACCACTAGGCTAGTCCTCCACTCCACATGAAGATGTCCGTTATGGTCCCCAGAGGTCAGACGTCAGCTTTGGCATGGTTCTGCGCTCCTTTCTCTGGTCCCAGGTCCGCTTCTTAGGGGCAGTGGGGTTTGTAGCACAATAATATAACACACAAATGTGGCTTGGAAAAGGTATTTTATCTAGAGAAAGGCTTACAGCACTTAGGGCAGAAAGTTATTGCAGCTGTTTCTGTGTGTCTGAGTCTGCCTATCTCTCTGATTCTGTGTATCTGTCAGTGAATGAGTCTGTCCTTCTGTCAGGGCTGAGGAGGGGGATGTGTGTGGAATGGCTGCAGGTAGGAGGGGATATGTGGATGTGTGTCCCAAGGTGTGTGTGGGTGTCTTTTTTCTCTTTGTCCCTCTCTGGGTTTAAATATCTGAACTCTTTTCCCATGCACTGGCCTCTGATATATAATTTGGTTTGTTTGATCCTATGTCTCCTAATTACCAAGTAGGTGTGAATTCCTGTGAAGGCACAGTTTATACAGACAATGGTTTAATTTCCTATTGTTCTCCTGAGCACTGGTTCTGGTCTTTTATTGCTTGGAAGTACAGGTGTTAAGACATGCAAACTATGCCCTACTTACACTGACATTCCCAGGGATCAGACTAGGAGGGGGGTGGGGGCCAAAGGTCAGAGCTACTTGCATTCTCTCACTCTGAATAGGTCCTGAAGCCTCAGTTAGTCTAACTTTCAGGTTAGATAAGGTAAAATTATGCCTTACCTGCTGATAATTTTCTTTCCTTTAGTAGCAGCAGATGAATCCAAGAACTGGTGGGTTGTGTCCATCTACCAGTAGGTGGAGATAGAGATTACAAAGCTGAAGGCAGTGATACCAGACGGACAGCTCCTCCTTCACCTCAGTACATGTCTCATCACGAAGCAGAATCAGACAAGAAACCAGGAAGCCTTCTTCACAAACCATACCAAACAGAAACTTCTCAGTCTGACTTATGAGAAACCACAACTGCGATGGAGTCCTCTTCAGTGGTTTCTGTTCTCTTTCCTTTTCTCCTTTTTTTTTGGAAACTAAAGACCAGGACAAGAACAGATAGGCAAAACAAGCGCGTCTGACAAAGGGTGGGATCCTGGATTCATCTGCTGCAACTAACAGAAAAAAAAATTATCAGCAGGTAATTTTACCTTCCTTAGCGTATGTAGCAGATGAATCTAAGAACTGGTGTGATGTACCAAAGCAATCCCTAAGTAGGGTGGGAAGTCGCTGCTCCCCGAGACAGAACTGCTGCTGCAAAGGCAGTATCTGAATAGTGAAAGCACACCCATTCCGCCCAGTAGATAGCAAACTCGTGAAACAAGCCTGGAATGCCACCGGCAGGACGCAACCTTTCCAAAAAATCCACAAAGTATCTGCAATCCAATGAGAAAAAAATCAGATCAGAGGCTGCCGTCCCACAGCAAGAACCAGCGACAAAGACAGAAGATCTGAACGCTGAAAAATATGCAACATCTGCAAATACCAGAGAAACCTCTGAACATCCAGTGCCGTGTACTCCGCGTGAAAATCCCCCTCCTGAAAGGAGGGAAGAAAGAGCAGCTGAAAAAGAAAAGCCAAACCACAACCGGAAAAGAAAGGAGGAACCGAAAGCAAGGTCACTCCAGATTCGGCAAATTGCAGAAAAAAATCGTACCAGAGCTGTCTGGAATGGGACAAGGTGGCTCATTTGAAGGGTGACCACCCAGCTCAAGGATTCCGAGAAGACCCGGGAAGATAAACTCTTGGACCTCGTCTAGAGCGAGGTGAACTCTGATGCTGTCTGTCCTTGCGGAGAATGCCGCAAAACTCTCAAACCTAGGAAAAGGTGAATGGAGCCATAGCCATGCCGACAGGCAAAGCCTGGACCTGAACATGAGGGCTCAGAACGGCCAAACAGAGAAACTGAAGATGAGGGGGCCAAAGAGGAAAGAAAAGAAACGCTTCCTAAGGGAGAAGTGTAGGGAAAATTGAAGTGCAGGCTAAACTGAAGTAGCTCTGAATACAGCTAGCTGTCCAATATAAAGCAAAAATGCAATAAAAGCCTTACAGACACTGCAACAAATAGCTAGCTAGAAGTGCCACAGATACAGTGGAAGCTGGAACTGGAATGCAATAGTTAGATCAGTGTTAGAGAGCAAAACTAGAAGAGCAGAGCTGCTGTGGGAAACAACCACAGCTAACCTTTGGCACTGTAGCCTAGTGTAAACTGTCCCAGCTATGGAAAGAACTGCTTGTCAAGGCAAGCAATACGAGAGAGGGAAGTAAAATATGCCCTATAGAAAAGGAGCCGAGGGCCACAGCTTCTAATATGATGCACACACCAGCCTTAAACCTGTGACCTTCAGGCTGAAAGCCAACCATCTTCCAGAAAAAGAAAACTATTTCGCTGAAACTACTGCACCTGGAGCAAATGCCCCCATGAGCGCACTGAGGTTCCATGGTTACCATGGAGACCAGAGCACTAGCCCCAGAAAGTAATAGTATGTAATATTTCCCACAGAAACCTGGAGCCAAAAGCACTAAGCCTAGAAACTTAAAGGTGCAGAAAAAAAGAAAACCTACAGCACCTGGTATTCCCAGGCAGTCTCCCATCCAAGTAGAAATCAGCCAGGCCCAACCCTCTGCTGAGTTTCCAAGAACAGAGATGAGGCACACTCAGGGTGGTGTGCTCATAGGCAAAGCCTGTACTGGCAGTATAAAAAGAGTTTCACAAAGGATGGAGGGAAACTTCCAAGCTGTTCAAGCAACTGTCCTCTGAGAAAAACTGAGGGGACAGAAAAGTCTGTAAATAAAAATACTAAATAGGCCCTTTCAGCCGCCCAACATACAAGGAGCCCTGCTCCGATGCTGTTCACTGTTTCCCACACCAGGAACAGCCTTAGCCAACGCAGGAACTATAAAAAAAAATCTAAACTCACCATAGACAGTGAGGTCTATTGCTATCAATGTGGAGTAGAGGAGTGGGCCTAGTGGTTAGAGCACTGGCCTTGCAATCCAGAGGTGGCTGGTTCAAATCCCACTGCTGCTCCTTGTGATCTTGGGCAAGTCACTCAACCCTCCATTGCCTCAGGTCGTGAGCCCTCCTGGGACAGAGAAATATCCAGTGTACCTGAATGTAACTCACCTTGAGCTACTACTGAAAAAGGTGTGAGCAAAATCTAAATAAACAAATAAATGTACCCACTTAGGGAAACATGGCTTTCCAGCTCAGGTGATTCTTGCAGCCTTTGTGCAGAAAGGGACTGCCCTGAAAAGACTCCCTCAGAATAGAGGGAGACAGGGGAGAAATGGATCCTACCGCTGAGCTGGAAAGAAAACATCCTCTCTTTGGGGCAGGGTCCATCAGAGGAGACTGAGACAGGGAAGAAGCCAGAAAACTCCAAAGGCTAAACTAAAAAGGAACTGTCAGTTCCCCTACCAGACTTCTGCAACATATAGGAATACAGAGCAGCAGAAAGAGCTCGGGGGGAGGGGGGTCAGAAATCCCCTGTCCAAGAGAAGCCTCCAGTGGCTGACGTGCACCCCGAAAAAAACAAGGCACGTCACAGGACCATCAGATTCCTTCTGCAAAACTTAGCCCTCTAGAACCCATCTGCCCGAGATGGGCATAAAAACTCCCCCAATCATGAAAAGGGCTACCGAAGCCAAGCTCTCTTTAGAAGAAAGGTTCAAGTTAAGGGTCACAGAGCAGAGGAGATCCTGCTCAGAAGATACAGAAACAGCTTAAAGTAGTTCTGTTCTTCCCTTGCATCGTGGGGGCAGTTTGAGAAGAATTTATGCCACTGCTCTAGCTACATGTAAACAGTTTCTACTACTACTACTTAACATTTCTGACTCAACAGTGATTTTGGTAACGGAAACCAAAGGCTGGAGAAAATAAAGGGGAATCCCCTGTACCAGCAGTCTCTAATGGAACACAAGGTCCTTTAGGGGAAGCCGCTCCTCCCCCTGCTCACAGCAAGGCCGCAAGGCGGGAAAGGATCAGAGCTGATATCAGGAGAAAAGAGAGGGCCGCGCCAGCAAAAAGGCGCGCGTTCCTGCCATTTTAGCATGGGAAAAGGCTGCTCGGGGAAGGGGAACTTCAGCACTTCCCTCCCCAGCGTTCAAACACGTCACCACACAGAGTCCCACTACGAAGCATCTGCTATTGCAGTGGGAACAGCTTTCAAATGGCAGCGTCACCCACATTAAAGCACGGTACCCCCAAGCCGAAAAGAGAAAGGCAGGGACTCACCGAACAGCAGGTGTCTCCGGAGAAGCAGGGTCCCACAGGCGCAGCAGCCTGCTGCCTAACTGGCACACAGACTGAAAGCACAGCACTAAGACAGGGAAACCCTGTACTGCCCGGTCCTGTCAGAAATCTTCTGTTTCTTTTTTTTAAACACCAAATGAAGGCAAAGGAGCTCTCTTGGTTTTTTATTTTATTAGTGGTGAGAAAGGCTAGAGCTCTAAAGACTGGGAGGAAAGGGTGAAGCAGGGACCCAGAAGACTGAGTATGCCCCCAAAGTCGGCACCACCAGCCAGACAGCCCTAAACTCAACTGGCCCACAGGACCCAGGAGTATCCCCAACAGACAAATCCAGGAGCTGCTGAAGCGCCATCCACCACCTGCTGGAAATAGAGATGTAATGAGGTGAAGGAGGAGCTGGCAGTCTGGTATCACTGCCTTCAGCTTTGTAATCTCTATCTCCACCTGCTTGTAGATGGACACAACCCACCAGTTCTTGGATTCATCTGCTGCATACGCCAAGGAATGCTGACATCTCGCCTCCCCCTCCTTTTTTTTTTCTGTTTCCAGGGGAAATGGTGGAAGCAAACCTGGGTACCTGATACAGCATTCACATCCGCTACTGCTTTACACAGCAGTGGCCCGCTTGTCATACTTGTATGCCTCAAAGACCTCCAATAGTACTCCACAGTTATGTCGCTCGCTCCGAAACACTTTTGCCTGCCTTGATTAGTTCTGAGACATAGAGGTCCAATTTCAAGGCTGTCCTCAAACCTATCTTTGTATGTTTGAAGGCAAGTCATTTTTCAAGTTCACTTGGCTGCTGGCGATTTCAGGGGATTGTTTTTTCCTAAACACTGGCTATCTTTCTTTAATCCTTTTGTATTTGTATTAAATTTGTGAACAGCTCTGCTGTATGTTTAATCAAAGGGCAGTATAATCAAGTGTTCAACTATTCTAAATTAACCCTAAATAAAAATGTGTGTGTATTGGGGGGGGGGGGGGGGGGGGGGAGGTAACAATGGTGAGTCAGTTACAGCCCTAAACTGTGGTTCCAAAACTATAAGTTGGGAGTAAAAACAGGGTAACACCATCAGTGGAGGTTAAAGAAACAGGCTTCTCCCCATCCCTATGGACTTTCACAGTGACCATATCTAGCAGTGGCAATCAGCCTGTGAGTCACCGAATGTTGATAAGTGCTGCCCTCTCCTCCTATATGGGCTTCTTGTCGCACTGGAATCTATACAGATTACTGTGGTTTGTGAGTGCACACTAACATATAAGGCCCCAGGCTGGATGCTGTTGCCATTGTCTTCATGCTTTGAACAAATGGAGGGGGAAGGAAGCAGATGAAGAAAGGTCATGTGAATTTTTAAGGGTTAAAATGAGGTCAAACTGGATAAAAGTTTGGCCAGGCCTGCCCTAAAGGGTGGGAAGGGGGTAACCTGAACAGAGCAGCATTTATGACCCTATCTGCTTTACTGGGCAGACTGGATGGCCACTGTCATTTACTGTGTTACTACTGATTAATTCAGCAAATGTTCTACCATACACAAGACAGCATCAGAAAACAAACTTCTCCACTGAACACCAGCATGAGAAAAATAGCAAACTTAGCGACAGAAAACACAAATCAGACAAGGAATGTAATAAAAAAATGATTGATGTGGGCTAAGCTTGTGGCATCATTGACAGTATTGTGAGCTGGCAGTATTTACAGTGCCTGGGGAGAGGGAGTCTCAGTAATTGGTCAACAGTGACAACTAGGGTCCAGATGTACGGTCCATGTTGGCTAGGCTCCTAAAAGAAAAGTCCATAAGCCATAATTAAAATGGACTTGGGAAAATCCATTGGTTATTTCTGGGATAAGCAGCATAAAATGTATTGTACTGTTTTGCGATCTTGCCAGGTACTTGTGACCTGGGTTGGCCACTGTTGGAAACAGGATACTGGGCTTGATGGACCTTCGGTCTGCTGCAGTATGGAAACACTTATGTAGAGAACCACTCTTTGACAAAACAAAGGAGGAAAAGTCCCTCACGCAAACGTGAGCACAGAAGAACAAAGTGAGGAGAACTCAAGGAGGATGCTCCTTGAGTTCTCCTCACTTTACTCCTCTGAGAACCACTCTTTTTCATCCCAGGCAAAAGCAACTCACTACCATGGCTGGGATAAGTTGGAAGTGGGACATAAAAATAAGGGTAAAAACCCTGGGTAATAGCAAATGAAAAGTTGAGGTGCTATTGCCTAGTAGAGGCTATTTCTGACTGAGATGGGAACCCAAAGAAATTGGAAGAAACTGCATATCCAAAAAAAAAAGATAAAGAAGAAAAACAAACATAGTACAAGTTAAGTATGACAACTGAACAGAAAATTAAGCTTTTAAAATAATGTACTTTGGACTATACGAGTCGGCATCAAAAAAAGAATTTACTTTGGACCAAAGTGGTCTATTAAAAAATGGAGCTGTGACATGCTGAAAGAATTGTAGGAGCAGGCTATTTCTCTGTGCTCTACAGCTTCTTCTGACCAGGGTGGATGATTGAGGCAGCACTTCCTGCCTACTTCTATGGCCAATTCAGGTTTCTTTGTGACATAGGGTCCATTTTTATTCAGGCTGAAGAGGGCAGGGAGACAGAATGGAAAGGAAAGCAAAATAGCAAAGGAGGGGAAGGGAGATAAAAAAAAGAAAAGGGAAAGGATGTTCAGAAATGAAGCTGTGACGAAGATGAAAAGAAACAAGCCCGATCTGGACCACACATGAAGAAGAGAAAGCAAGTAGGGTAACTTGACCCATGTGGGAGGAATAAAGTAACCCGACACTTCCCTGGATCTTGGCGAAAAGATGATGGCAGGATGAGGATTAAATACAAAGGATTATGTGCCACAGCAGTACTTACTGATATTTTCTGTGTGGTGTAAATAAGTTGAACTAACCAAAAAATAAGACCAGAAGTAACTATAAACATTTTATGACGAACACAACAACAATAATGATGATTATGAAGGAAAAAACATGCACACAAAAGACAGTTTCCCATTTCAGAAAAAGGAGCCATTTGGAGCCACTGTTGCACTGTTCCTGATACCCTTTTAGAAAAAGAACATTATGGATTTTTCAAAATAAATGGTTTTTGTTTACCTATGATTGAAATTTTTTTTCAATGCACTGCAACGATTGCTGAGTGCACTCAGTTTGGTGCATGGTGTTTCTTCATAATCATTATTATTATGGTTGTGTTTATCATAAAATGTTTATGGTTAATTCTGGTCTTAAGTTTGGTTACATGAAAAATTAGATTTTGAATTTTCCTTGTATTTTGGCAAATAAGTTGAACTCATGTTTTAATTTTGAGTCAAAGTTCTGTGAGGTCAAATTGACAACTTAGCAAGTTCCAACATGCCTCATTATGGCCCTGAAACCCATTTGTGATATCTATAACGGAAATGAACCAGAGCATAACACTTATCCACTCTTTGAGTTGTGAGTGGTTTTAGCTGATATTTTTGTCATAGTACTTTCTCTACTCTCAACAAAGATTTACATGCTTTCTTTGTTTTGCTGTTTTCTCAGTTCCAAATATTTTGAAAAATGACAGAGAGATTGTGCTTACCCCATTTAACATACTGCTTGTTTTGGAGATTTCAAGTCGGTTGCTGAAATCTGATTCCAGACTTTGATACTGATTTAAGAGATTTGAAATGAGGGTATTGATCAAGTTGGCACAATTTGTTTCTGAAAATACCTGACCTTGAACCTGTGGAAAGAAATGATCCTCATGAAGACACTAGAATTATTATTTTTACTACTCTGAATATGTTTTTGAAGTAAAAAAAAAAATCATACCTTCTGCAGGAAATGTGTCAAGAACGTGTACACAACGCTGTTACTGATAAATGTTCTTTCATCCATTAGAATACACTTAATATACTCAGCAAAAACTGGATCTTCACATAAGAGCTGACTGCAGTTCTTTGACATGGCAGACTGAATAAGGAAGAAAAATAACTATAACATTCTTGCAACTAAATGTGTAAATACATTTTTTAAAAAGATAGGGATAAAATGAAGATACATACATAGTAACATAGTAGATGACGGCAGAAAAAGACCTGCACGGTCCATCCAGTCTGCCCAACAAGATAACTCATATGTGTCACATTTTGTGTATACCTTACCTTGATTTGTACCAGTCTTTTTCAGGGCACAGACCGTATAAGTCTGCCCAGCACTATCCCCGCCCCCCAACCACCAGCCCCGCCTCCCACCACCGGCTCTGACACAGACCGTATAAGTCTGCCCAGCACTATCCCCGCCTCCCAACCACCAGTCCCGCCTCCCACCACCGGCTCTGGCACAGACCGTATAAGTCTGCCCAGCTCTATCCCCGCCTCCCAACCACCAGTCCTGCCTCCCACCACCGGCTCTGGCACAGACCGTATAAGTCTGCCCAGCACTATCCCCGCCTCCCACTACCGGCTCCTGCCACCCAATCTCGGCTAAGCTCCTGAGGATCATTTATGGAAGATAAATGCTCAAACTTTAAAGATTAGTCCTGGGAGTGTTGCACTTGGTGCTATAACAGAGTGCCTTCATATTTGGATTTAAACTGTCAAACACGCTTGAGGCCTCGAGCCCACCAAAGGGTTAATCCTGCTTTGGCTCAGGCCAAACCACCTCAGAAGCCTCTCATGAGTTTGAACAAACTCACATCTCAAATATTTCACTAACAATCTCACGTAACTAGCAGCAGCTTACTATTTCCTGTGTTACTTAGCATAATTTGATCTAGATATACTGTAAAGATCAAAGAGCTTGTGTTTCAAGATTTGAGATTGAATGTTAAGTGATCAAGGTCCTATGGTCAGTGACAGGTATAAGAATAGAGTTATAGTCCCATGTTCTAATTCTAATATTACACTGATACACATTCATTTGTTGGGAAATGACATTCATGATCTCTACACCCACTTTGACAAGTGCTACAATACCTGTAGCAGGTATTCTCTGAGGACAGCAGGCTGAATATTATCACGTATGGGTCGTCGTCCACGACGGCCCAGGAGACCGGAGAACTTGCAAAGCAAAAAATCAAACAGACTTCTAGAATTCAGCGTTGCGCGGGAGTAACACCCCGCGCATGCGCGAGTGGCTTCCCGCCCGCAATGTGAACGTGTTACCTCAGTTTGATAGAAAGCAAAAATATATACAAAAGAAACAACTCAAAAAAGGGAGGAGGGTGGGTTGTGCTAATATTCAGCCTGCTGTCCTCGGAGAATACCTGCTACAGGTATGTATCTTCATTTTCTCCAAGGACAAGCAGGCTGAATATTCTCACAGATGGGGTATCCCTAGAGCCCAGGCTCACTCAAAACAATGAACATTGCTCAATTGGGCCTCGCAATGGCAAGGACATAACACAGATTGACCTAAAAAGAAACACAACTAAGTGAGAGTGCAGCCTGGAACAGAACAAAAATGGGCCTAGGAGGGTGGAGTTGGATTCTAAACCACGAACAGATTCTGCAGCACCGACTGCCCAAACCGACTTTCGCGTCGGGTATCCTGCTGAAGGCAGTAGTGAGATGTGAATGTGTGGACGGATGACCATGTTGCACCCTTGCAAATCTCTTCAATGGAGGCTGACTTTAAGTGAGCCACTGACGCAGCCATGGCTCTAACACTGTGAACCATGACATGACCCTCTAAAGTCAGCCCAGCTTGGGCATAAGTGAAGGAAATGCAATCTGCTAGCCAACTGGAGATGGTGCGTTTGCCGATGGCAACTCCCATCCTGTTGGGATTAAAAGAAACAAACAGTTGGGCGGACTGTCGATAGGGCTTTGTCCGCTGTAAAAGGTCAATGCTCTCTTGCAGTCCAAGGTGTGCAACTTATCCTCACCAGGGCGGGTATGTGGATGGTGAAAAAATATTGGCAAGACAATTGACTGGTTCAGATGTAACACTGACACCACCTTCGGCAAGAATTTAGGGTGAGTGCGAAGGACTACTCTGTTGTGATGAAATTTAGTATAAGGAGCTTGGGCTACCAAGGCTTGGAGCTCACTGACTCTACGAGCTGAAGTAACAGCCACCAAGAAAATGACCTTCCAGGTCAAATACTTCAGATGGCAGGAATTCAGTGGCTCAAAAGGATCTTTCATCAGCTGGGTGAGAACGACGTTGAGATCCCATGACACTGGTGGAGGTTTGACAGGGGGCTTTGACAAAAGCAAACCTCTCATGAAGCGAACAACTAAAGGCTGTCCACAGACAGGCTTACCGTCTACACGATAATGGAGAGCACTAATTGCAGTAAGATGGATTCTTACGGAGTTGGTCTTGAGACCAGACTCTGACAAGTGTAGAAGGTATTCAAGCAGGGTCTGTGTGGGACAAGAACTAGGATCTAGGGCCTTGCTGTCACACCAGACGGCAAACCTCCTCCATTTAAAAGATTAACACCTCTTTGTGGAATCCTTCCTAGAAGCAAGCAAGACTCGGGAGACAGCCTCCGAAAGACCTAAGGAGGCGAAGTCTATGGTCTCAACATCCAGGCTGTGAGAGCCAGAGACTGGAGGTTGGGATGCAGAAGCGCCCCCTCGTTCTGAGTGATGAGGGTTGGAAAACACTCCAATCTCCATGGTTCTTCGGAGGACAACTCCAGAAGAAGAGGGAACCAAATCTGGTGTGGCCAAAAGGGCGCAATCAGAATCATGGTCTTGCTTGAGCTTCAGCAAAGTCTTCCCTACCAGAGGTATGGTAGGATATGCATACAGAAGGCCCTTCCCCCAATGACGAAGAAAGGCATCTGACGCTAGCCTGTCGTGGGCCTGAAGTCTGGAACAGAACTGAGGGACCTTGTAATTGAGCTGATTGGCAAAAAGATCCACCGAGGGGGTGCCCCACTCCCGGAAGATCTGGCGAACTACGCCCGAATTGAGCGACCACTCGTAAGGTTGCATTATCCTGCTCAGTCTGTTGGCCAGACTGTTGTTTATGCCCGCCAGATACGTGGCCTGGAGAATCATGCCACGACGGCGAGCCCAGAGCCACATCTGGACGGCTTCCCAACACAGGGGGCGAGATCCGGTGCCCCCCTGCTTGTTGATGTAGTACATGGCAACCTGGTTGTCTGTCTGAATTTGAATAATTTGATTGGACAGCCGATCCCTGAAAGCCTTTAGAGCGTTCCAGATCGCTCGCAACTCCAGGATATTGATCTGCAGACCTGATTCCTGGAAGGACCAAGCTCCCTGGGTGTGGAGCTCATCTAGATGAGCCCCCCACCCCAGGAGAGATATATCCATGGTCAGCACCTTTTCAGGCTGAGGAATTTGGAAGGGGCGTCCCAAGGACAAATTGGATCGAATTGTCAACCACCAAAGAGAATTTAGAAAATCGGTGGACAGCTGGATCACATCCTCTAGATTCCCCGCAGCTTGATACCACTGGGAAGCTAGGGTCCATTGAGCAGATCTCATATGAAGGTGTGCCATGGGCGTCACATGAACTGTGGAGGCCATATGGCTGAGAAGTCTCAACATTTGCCGAGCTGTGATCTGCTGAGATGCTCTGGCCCAGGAAACCAGGGACAGATTGTCCGCCCTTGCCTCGGGAAGGTAGGCCCGAGCAGTCTGAGAGTCCAGCAGAGCTCCTTTGAATTTGAGTTGTTGAACTGGAAGGAGATGGGACTTCGGATAATTTATAACAAACCCGAGTAGCTCCAGGAGTTTGAGCGTCATCTGCATGGACTGTAGAGCTCCTGCCTCTAAGGTGTTCTTCACCAGCCAATTGTCGAGATAAGGGAACACATGCACTCCTAGTCTGCGTAGCAGCGCTGCTACAACTGTCAGGCATTTTGTAAACCCTGGGCGCAGACGCGAGACCAAAGGACAGCACACAATACTGAAAATGCTGTGTTCCCAGACGAATCGAAGATACCTCCTGTGAGCGGGAAGTGTTGGGATGTGTGTATAAGCATCCTTTAAGTCCAGAGAGCATAGCCAATCGTTTTTCTGAATCATGGGAAGAAGGGTGCCCAGGGAAACCATCCTGAACTTTTCTCGGACCAGGAATTTGTTCAGGGCCCTTAGGTCTAGGATGGGATGCATCCCCCGTTTTCTTTTGCACAAGGAAGTACTTGGAATAGAATCCCAGCCCTTTTTGCCCTGGTGGAATGGGCTCGACTGCATTGACACTGAGAAGGGCGGAGAGTTCCTCTGCAAGTACCAGCCTGTGCTGGAAGCTGAAGGACTGAGCTCCCGGTGGGCAATTTGGAGGAGTGGAGATCAAATTGAGAAAGTACCCTAACCGGACTATTTGAAGAACCCACCGGTTGGAGGTTATGAGAGGCCACCTTTGGTGAAAAAATTTTAACCTCCCTCCGACTGGCAGATCGTCTGGCACAGGTAAGTTTATGGCGGCTATGCTCAGCTGGAGCCAGTCAAAAGCCTGTCCCTTGCTTTTGCTGGGGAGCTGCAGGGGCCTGCTTGGGCACATGCTGTTGATGCGAACGAGCGCGCTGGGGCTGAGCCTGAGCCTGAGAAGGCTGTCGAGAAGGTGGATTGTACCTACGCTTATTGTAAGCATAGAGAGCAGTCCTCCTTCCCTGGAAAAAACGTCTACCTGTTGAGGTAGATGCTGAAGGCGCCCGGTGGGAGAGTTTGTCGAGAGTGGTTTCCCGCTGGTGGAGCTGCTCTACCACCTGCTCGACCTTCTCGTCAAAAATATTATCCGCCCGGCAAGGAACATCCGCAAGCCGCTGCTGGGTCCGATTATCCAGGTCAGAGACACACAGCCATGAGAGTCTGTGCATCACTATACCTTGAGCAGCGGACCTGGATGCAACATCAAAAGTGTCATAAGCACCCCTGGAGAGGAATTTACGACATGCTTTCAGCTGCCTGACCACCTCCTGAAAAGGCCTGGCATGCTCCAGAGGGAGCTTATCCACCAAGTCCGCCAGTTGCTTAACATTGTTCCGCGTGTGAATGCTCATGTAGAGCTGGTAGGACTGAATTTTGGACACGAGCATAGAGGACTGGTAGGCCTTCTTCCCAAAAGAGTATAAAGTCCTAGCTTCTCGTCCCGGGGACGCTGAGGCGAAATCTCTAGTACTTCTGGCTCTCTTGAGAGCGGAATCCACAACCGCAGACTCGTGAGGTAACTGTGACCTCATCAACTCAGGTTCTCCATGGATCCGATACTGGGACTCTACTTTCTCGGGAATGGTGGGATTAGATAATGGCTTGATCCAATTCCTCAGCAATGTCTCCTTAAGGACATTATGCAGAGGGGCAGTGGATGACTCTTTAGGTGGTCCTCCTCGGTATTGGACAAGAGTTCTCAAACTACAGACCAAAACCGGGCCCGTCTCGACGCCGAGGAACCATGTCCCCTATGGCGATGACGAGAAGTTGACTCCCATGCCGGCGGCGATGAACCTCCCTCCAACGACGTAGACGGGGAGTCGACTTGGGTGGCAGCCGAGGCCGATGCCATAAGCGGTACCAGCTTCCATCGATGGTACCAAGGGCGCAAGCACCCCCGGTACTGGAACAGACTGATGCAGCAGCCCTTCCAGGAGACCGGGAAGAATGGCTCGAATGCTCTCCTCCAAAGTCGCTGTTGAGGAAGGCTGTGGGGCAGGTACCGGAGTCGAAGTCAGAATCTGTGAATGTCTGGGAGGCGGTACCGGGCTGTCTAAAGATCGATGCACCGACACCTCTTGCATGGAGGGGGAGCACTCCTCCCGGCGTCGACGCTTTCCGAGTGCCGAATCCTTCGATGCCCCAGAGCTCCCGGTGACCAGTGCCGATGCTTCTTCGCCTTCGCTCGAAGCATGTTACCCTAACTCCACGGTACCGACGAGGAGGACGTGGAATCCACATGCCTCCTTGTGGTCGGGTCCGACATCGGCCAGTCCCGGTGGGGCTGCATAGTAGGAGCCTTCGAGACAGGCGGAGATCCACTCGACGGCTCACTACTCCCAGCTGAAGGTGAAGTTCGGACAGCCATTACCTGCGCTCCCAATGTCGATATCGACGCCGCTGACCTTGGTACCGATGTCAACATCGATGCTGAGGAATCAGTCGGAGCTCAGAAAAGACGGTGCCGAAGAGCTCTTCTCAATGCCTGTGTCCGCTTTTTCAAGCTGAGACACAACTTGCAAGCGCCTGGGCGATGGTCGGGCCCAAGGCACTGGATGCACCAGGACTGCGGGTCACTGCCCGAGATAGACCGCTGGCACCGAGCACACTTCTTGAAGCCGCTGGGAGGCTTCGATGACATCAGCAGAAAAATCGCGGCGGCCAAATCAAATGGCTCGATTGTGCCAACAAAGGGCACAAAAAAGGAGTACCGCGGACGTGCGGCCCAAGAAGGCCGCAATGGAAGCAAAAAGAAACTTACCAAGGGACAAAAAACTAAAGAAGAAATAGGGTTTTTTTAAAAAACAGGAATAAAAAGAAAAAAGGCGACGTGAAACAAAAAGAAAGCGATGAAAAACTCACAAAAGACGCCTAAGCTTTTTCCTGGGACCCGAGGGAGAGAGACCGACACGCAGCCACTCTCCATTGTGGAAAAAAAAAAACTAGGCGGGAACAGACGTGCGCGGGCGGGAAGATGTCCGCGCATGCGCGGTGCGTCCGTCCCACGCTTTGCTGGCTGTCGCAAAGTTTGTGAATATTTTGCTGGAAACTCTCCGTTCCTGGGGCCGCCATGGACGCCGACCCCCATGTGAGAACAAGCAGCCTGCTTGTCCTCGGAGAAAGATTATTTATAATGAGATTTTAAAGAATCACCAGAATGCAAGTATGATGGTGAGCTACATTGCTGGACACCATATTTTATCTTATTTATAACAACCTCTTGCTTTAACACTGACGATGCTGATGGCATATCTCAGCAGTATACAAAATAACTCAAAATATTACATAACAAAATGAACAACAAAAAAAGAAGACACAAGAATGAGACAAAGCAAAAAACCCCAACAAAACAAAATCAAGGTACAATATATACTTAGATAAGATTGTGAGCCCATTACGGCCAGTACTAGTACCTGCAAAGAAATATTGTACTTGCTAACTGCTGTATGCCTATGTGAAGGCTTCAGTAGTATATTAAATGCACTAAATAAATAAAAAATATATGAGTCAACAAAAAGGAGAATCATCTATAGCCAGAAATGTCAAAGATTTGGTTAAAAAAAAACATGTTTTAAGTCTTAGGGACTCTTTTACCAAGCGGCGGTAAAAGGTGCCATGCAGTGGCATTGGTGCGCAGGTTGAGCACCGAGGCCCCCCTTTTACCACCACCCAGAAAAAAGAAATTCCGACCGAGGGCCAGAAATGGTCATACGGTAAATGAAACACTTGACACGCGGCCATTTCCCAGAGCAGCCCTTACCGCCACCTATTCAGGAGGTGGTAAGGGCTCTTATAAGTACATAAGTAATGCCATACTGGGAAAAGACCAAGGGTCCATCGAGCCTAGCATCTTGTCCACGACAGCGGCCAATCCAGGCTAAGGGCACCTGGCAAGCTTCCCAAACGTACAAACATTCTATACATGTTATTCCTGGGATTTTGGATTTTTCCAAGTCCGTTTAGTAGCGGTTTATGGACTTGTCCTTTAGGAAACCGTCCAACCCCTTTTAAAACTCTGCTAAGCTAACCGCCTTCACCACATTTTCTGGCAATGAATTCCAGAGTTTAATTACACGTTGGGTGAAGAAACATTAATCGCATGCCCCCTAGTCCTAGTATTTTTGGAAAGCGTGAACAGACGCTTCACATCCACCTGTTCCACTCCACTCATTATTTTATATACCTCTATCATGTCTCCCCTCAGCTGTCTCTTCTCCAAGCTGAAAAGCCCTGAACTCCTTAGTCTTGCTTCATAGGGAAGTCGTCCCATCCCCGCTATCATTTTAGTCGCCCTTCGCTGCACCTTTTCCAATTCTACTACATCTTTCTTGAGATGCGGCGACCAGAATTGAACACAATACTCAAGGTGCGGTCACACCATGGAGCGATACAACGGCATTATAACATCCTCACACCTGTTTTCCATACCTTTCCTAATAATACCCAAGATTCTATTCGCTTTCCTAGCCGCAGCAGCACACTGAGCAGAAGGTTTCAGTGTGTTATCGACGATGACACCCAGATCCCTTTCTTGGTCCGTAACTCCTAACGTGGAACCTTGCATGACGTAGCTATAATTCGGGTTCTTTTTTCCCACATGCATCACACCTTGCACTTGCTCACATTAAACGTCATCTGCCATTTAGCCGCCCAGTCTCCCAGTCTCGTAAGGTCCTCTTGTAATTTTTCACAATCCTGTCGCGAGTTAACGACTTTGAATAACTTTGTGTCATCAGCAAATTTAATTACCTCGCTAGTTACTCCCATCTCTAAATCATTTATAAATATATTAAAAAGCTTGAACTACCCTAGATGGTAATCGGGCAGTGAAGATTATTGCTGGGTAAGCCCCTGGTGCCAAAAATAAAAAATCCTACATGCCGGAAATGGCATGTGTTGGGGCCACGCACTACCTGCAGGAGCCTGACTGTAGTGCCGGATTGGTGCAAAAATGGCCCTGAATGTTTTATTTTTATTCATACTGAAAACGCACTAAATTTATTAAAATGCAGGAAAATATTAATATACTTTAAAAAAAGTTTGCACATTTATTATGAAGTTTCTTCTACAACAGACGTTCTCAAATCAGTTCGTGGGACAGCTAGTCAGGATTTCAAGGTATCCACAATTAATATGCATGAGATGGATTTGCATGCACTGATCTACTGTTTGCAAATGTATTTCATGCACATGCATTGTGGACATCCTGAAACCCCACTGTCTGGGTGTGCCCCAAGGACTGGGTTGAGAACGGCTGTCACAGAACTATAGCACATGTTAGGGTCATTCTATTTAAATGCTTATAAATTTAAAATCAAACTATAATCACAACTTTGAATTCTGGATATGTGTTGGCAAAAAACTAGTAAAATGCACTAGGATCCTCAGAAGCTTAGCCAAAATTGGGTGGCAGAGCAGGTGGGGGAAGAGAGGTTGGTGGTTGGGAGGCGAGGATAGTGGAGGGCAGACTTATACGGTCTGTACCAGAGCTGGTGATGGGAGGCGGGACTGGTGGTTGGGAGGCGGGAAATACTGCTGGGCAGACTTGTACGGTCTGTGCCCTGAAAAAGGCAGGTACAAATCAAGGTAAGGTATACACATATGAGTTTATCTTGTTGGGCAGACTGGATGGACCATGCAGGTCTTTTTCTGCCGTCATCTACTATGTTACTATGTTATGTTGTAGTACTCAGCAATACCTTTTGGTTCAATCTCTAGGCTGTAACATAAGAATTCCAATTTCTCATTCATTTCCTTAAATGGGTATATAATTTAAACAACGGATGTACAAAAACATGGTCTGCAAGGGCCACAACTAGATCTGGTTTTCAGAGTATTCACATCTGCATAGATTTGACCTGTCAATCAGGTTAATTTGTATAGCCAGGAAAACCACACCTGTTTGTGGCCCCCTATTTATAATCCACACATACTACCTATGCGATGCCAAAATTACATCCCATATACACCTGCTAGCATAGTATGTGCCATCATAGATGGTGCGTACTTCGGTAACTATTTTATACGAGACACACCTGCAAAATCTTCTTTATAAAATTACTTCTATAATGACTAATGCTGAAGACAGGTCACATCCAGTGACTAAGCCTATTATTTCTAAGGGTTGTGTAGTTCATCTATCTTCTTTTAATAGTAAACTCTGGGCAGCTTCCAAAATGGAAAAGTATATGTCCTCCAAAGTCTGTTAGATTGTTACATTAAAATCTGGTTTATCTTAGTTATGGCATGCCTGACAAAATCATCTTACCACTACAATATGGTCTTCTTTTCTGAAGCATGTAGACTGTACAGCAATTGCTTATGTTTACTTATTGTCCATTTCAAACCAGTACAGAAAAATGCAGCACATGGAGACAGAGAAATAGCTCACAACTGACTTCACTCTCCTTATATGGTGTTGTGCCTTCACCTCCCATTATTACTCTGTCTCCAGCAGATGGTGCAAACATGTAGCTTGATGCAGCAGCAAAGGGTAGGCTGCTCCTGAGAAGGCTATGGGCCCAGGTTCTTTAGTCTGGGGGATGCTCTGCACAACAATCCTTTAGGTCTGGTTCCATCCCCCCAGCCTTGGGAACTCAGAGTTCCCATACCAACAAGTCCAGCACTGCCTGATCATCAGTACATAAGTATTGCCACACTGAGACAGACCAAAGGTCCATCAAGCCTAGCATCCTGTTTCTAACAGTGGCCAATCCAGGTCACCAATTATCTGGTACGATCCCCCAAAAAGTTCAATACACTTTATGCTGCTTATCCCAGAAATAAGCAGTGGATTTTCCCCAAGTCATTTTAAATAATGGTCTATGAACGTTTCCTTTAGGAAGCCGTCCAAACCTTTTTTTAAACCCCGCTAAGCTAACCGCCTTTACCATATTCTCTGGCAACGAATTCCAGAGTTTAATTACACGTTGAGGGAAGAAAATTTTCTCCAATTCATTTTAAATTTACTACTTTGTAGCTTCATCACATGCCCCCTAGTCCTAGTGTTTTTGGAAAGAGTAAACAGATGTTTCACGTCTACCCGTTCCACTCATTATTTTATAGACCTCTATCATATCTCCCCTGGGCCCTCAGCTGTCTTTTCTCCAAGCTGAAGAGCCCTAGCTGCTTCAGCCTTTCCTCATAGGAAAGTCGTCCCATCCCTTTATCGTTTTCGTTGCCCTTCTCTGTACCTTTTCTAATTCCACTATATCTTTTTTGAGATGTGGTGACCAGAATTGAACACAATATTCGAGGTGCGGTTACACCATGGACCGATACAAAGGCATTATAACGTCCTCGTGTTGCTTTCCATTCCTTTCCTAATAATACCTAACATTCTATTTGCTTTCTTAGCTGCAGCTGCACACTGAGCAGAGGGTTTCAACGTATCATCAACGACGACTCCAAGATCCTTTTCTTGGTCGCTGACTCCTAACATGGAACCTTGCATTAGGTAGCTATAAAATTTGGGTTCCTCTTTCCCACATGCATCATCTGCCATTTAGACGCCCAGTCTCCTAGTTTCGTAAGGTCCTCTTGTAATTTTTCACAATCCTCTTGTGATTTAACAACTTTGAATAACTTTGTGTCATCAACAAATTTAATTACCTCACTAATTACTCCCATCTCTAGATCATTTATAAATAAGTTAAAAAGCAGCAGTCCCAGCACAGACCCCTGGGGAACCCATTATCTACCCTTCTCCATTGAGAATACTGACCATTTAATCCTACTCTCTGTTTTCTATCTTTTAACCAGTTTTTAATCCACAGTAGAACATTATCTCCTATCCTATAACTCTCCAATTTCTTCTGGAGTCTTTCATGAGGTACTTTGTCAAATGCCTTTTGAAAATCCAGATACACAATAACAACCAGTTCACCTTTATCCACATGTTTGCTCACCCCTTCAAAGAAATGTAATAGATTGGTGAGGCAAGATTTCCCTTCACTAAATCCATGTTGGCTTTGTCTCATTAATCCATGCTTTTGAATATGCTCTGCAATTTTGTTCTTTATAATAGTCTCTAACATTCTGCGCAGCACCGATGTCAGGCTCACAGGTCTATGTTTAAATCTGTTTATTATGATAAGAGCATGTCGTATACATATCCACTTGAGACAGTTAACCTGAAAAGCTTACAACATCAACTGTGCGTTGCTTACATTATATATTTTCATTAACCCCAACATCCCTCCCCCTCCCATTCCCAACTGTCGCCCCCTTCTATACAGTGAACGTTAATTAATATCTGTGTGACACCCCACCCCCATTCCGCTGCTCAGGTCAAACAACACAGCCAAAGTCATACCAGAGGCATCATAGTTCCATTCTGTATGTTCTACCACAAAGGGCCTTGTTTCTTATGGCCCTTTGCCAGCTGCCGCCTCCTCTAATAGCTCTCAATGAGTGCATGTGTTATGTCTCCATCTTTGGCTCCATAAGAATTCGCTCTCAAGTACTACACAGCATAGTAAGGTTTATCAGATATTGTGCCTTTTACCCTCCCCCCCCCCCCCCCCCCCCCCCCACACAGGAGTATGTGTCCTCTCGCACAAATAAACAATGACAGAGGCCCGCCAATCCTAATTTAGTATTCTGCTTCGAGCTGTGGGTTGCAAAGTGTCCCAAAAGTTCGCCCATGTCTTCTGCAGGTGTTCTCCCTCCTTGGAAGACATGTCGGAAATCCCACATCTTTCTAAGTTCAATAACTGGATCATTTGAGATCTCCATGCTCCCACAGTTGGGCCTTTTTCTTCTCTCCAGTGCAACAAAATGGTTCTCTTTCCCATCAGTATGGTTCTTCGCATGAAAGCCCCAAAGCCTGGAGGGGCGGGGCGGACCCACCTATAGTCCCCAAACAACATCAGTGGCTGACTTTTGATCCGGCGACCCCAGTACCTCTGTGTTTCACCAAGCACCCGGGTCCAAAACAATCCCACTTGATGGCATGACCAGAACATGTGTCCTAATGTTGCTGGAGCGTGGTCGCACCAGGGGCATGCTGCTGAGTCTCCAAAGCCAGCCTTGAAAGCTCGCGCTGGTGAAATATGCAGTCTAAGAATAAATTTGTAATCCATCTCCCAATAGCGGTTAAAGATAGAGTGTGTCCGTATGGTGGTCAAGTAATTGCGCAGGAGCTCTGCTGTCACTTCTGTTGTCAGATCTTTGGCCCAACTCTTCGCTCTTGTCTGAAAATCTATGTCTTCAGTCGAGTCCTGCAAAAATCTGTGGTGATATTTGAGCGGTACTGCATTCTGGGCTCCCAAAGTCAATGCCGTATTCAAGGTATCCTGAACGTCCTCACTCAAATTAATCCATCCTAGAGCTGCGACATAATGGCTCATCTGAAGATAAGCAAAACGATCGCTCTCTGTGAGTCCAAACTCCTGTTGTAAGTCTGCGAAAGATCTCGCTGTCCCTTCGTCTGACACCAGCTGATATACATACTGGATCCCCATCGTCCTCCATCGACGAAATGCCACCGATGAGGAGCCTTCTGGAAAATCTGGATTATGATGCAGTGGCAAGAAAGGGGTGGCCCGCCAATCAAATCTGTGTCGTTTACATAGCCATTTCCAGGCCGCTCTCGCTGCTGTAACCAATGGGTTCTGGCCCTCTCCCGTGTTTAACCCCCCTCCCGGGGCATGCAGTCTCCATCCCAAATGCACCATAGGGACCAGTGTCTTCTCCAAATCTATCACTGAAAAGTTGCCTGTTCCCACTAGCCAGTCTCTGATGTGCCTCATTGCACTTGCTATGGTGAGATACCTTATGTTGAGCAATCCCATCCCCCCCTGTGGCCTCGGCTTCTGAAGGATATGAATTGGGAGCCTGGGTCTCTTCCCATTCCACAGAAAGGTCTGCACAGCACGATGTAAAGCCCGCTCCTTATAAAGGCAGCATCTGAAACAAGTATAGCCACTTAGGGGCTATCATCATGTTAAATAGGCCTATTCGGCCCGAGAGTGATAAGGGGCAGGCTCCCCACAACCTCAGCAGACATCTAGTTTTGGTCAATAAGGGTCTTATGTTTGCCTCATATAGTGTCTCCAGGGCCCTAGGGATGACCACCCCCAAATATCGCAGTTGACCTGCCGCCCACTGTAATGGGAAGTTACCTCTCCAGTCTGATTGCAGTGTATCATCTAATGATATGGCCATGGACTTAGATTTATTAAGGGAGTAGCCCGAAAGGTCTCCATACTCCTTAATAGTGTGCAGGAGACACTCTAGAGAAGTCTGTGGGTCGCTCAGAAGTACCACAACATCATCCGCGTAAGCAAGTACCTTTAGCTCTCTCCTGCCTATCTCGATCCCCGCTATCCTGCGCTGTACTCTAATCTTCACTAAGAGGGGTTCCAACGTTAAGAGAAAGAGCAGTGGAGACAAGGGGCAGCCTTGTCGAGTGCCTCTCCCAATGTCGAATCCTGGAGTTCTAACTCCATTGACTCGAAGTATAGCTTGTGGGCGCGAGTAGAGTGTTTCAATCGCGTTAAGATACCACCCGTGTAACCCTATGTCTTTTAGTGTTTCAAACAGGAATGGCCACTCTACTTGGTCAAATGCACGTTCCGCGTCTAGACTGACCACCATTTTCTGCGTACCTGGAGGGGAGTTAGCCAATAATGCAAGGATCAATTTGCGTGTGTTTAGGACCGATTGACGTCCCCGGACGAAGCCTACTTGATCTTCATGAACAAGATGGGGCATCAGAGGCGCTAGTCTTTCTGCCAATATGCGTGATAGGAGTTTAATCTCCACATTAATCAGGGAGATGGGTCTGTAGGAGCCCGGGTTCAGTAAATCTCTGTCTTTTTTGGGGATCAGACTTACGAGTGCCGTATTTGCGTGTGAGGGGAAATGTCCCATTTCTACCACTGTGTTAAGGTATTCGGTCAATGGCCCTACAACCTGTGTGTTCAGCAGTTTATAAAACTCTCCCGAGAGGCCATCTGGCCCCGGCGCTGAATATAATTTCAGCGAGCCTATCGCCTTCTGTAGTTCTTTGGCTGACACCGGGGCACTGAGGAGGTTTGCTTGGTCTGTGGAAATTTTCTCTAGTCCTACATCTTTCAAATACCCCTGTATGGTCTCCCGGGTTCCTATGTGCTCTTGCTTCCCTTCATATAAATTTCCAAAATGCTGGTAAAAATTTTGTGCAATCTCCTGGAGATCGTGTGTTATTCCTCCTGCCTTAGTGCGGAGTGCTGTGATGAAGTGTGATTTGCGCGCGCCCCTTACAAGTCTAGCTACCATCCCTCCCGCCTTGTCTCCGAATTTGTGTAGTTTGTATTTTTTGTACAGGAGGGACCTCATTACCCGTTCATGTAGGAGGCTATTAAGTGCCACTCTGGTGGACATAAGTGTGTCATAATTTGCCTGTGTCGGTGCCCCGGCATATGTTCGCCTCGCCGCTCTAAGCTGTTTCTCCAAGATACTTATTCCCCGGGCGATTTGCCGATTCAGTTTACTGACGTAAGCTATGATCTCGCCCCTGAGCACAGCCTTCGCCGTGGACCAGAACAAGACCACGTCCTCCCGGTGTTCCTGATTATGTGTGACAAACTCCTCCCACTTCTGTTGTAAATACTTTTTGAAGTCACTAGATGTGTACAAATATGCAGGAAACCTCCACCCTGGGGATTGTTGAAAAAAGGGCGCTGGTTCCAGATCCACCCATATTAAAGAGTGGTCCGAGATTTCCTCGGGGCCTATAGAGGCATTTGTTACCCTGGGGAATTCAGTCTGTGACATGAGAACATAATCTATTCTGGACTGTGTCCGATGGACCCTGGATGTATGGGTATAATCCCTCTCTTCTCCGTGTAATATTCTCCAGGGATCCACCAATCCCATCTCCTGACAAAATGTTTCCAGTACCGAAGGTGGCGCGGAGGATCGTGATTGTTGGCATTTGGAGCGGTCTAAGGCCGCGTCCATAACTTGGTTCATATCCCCAGCCAGGATCAATGGTAGTGTACTATGCCCCCTGCATTTCGCCAAAACCTCCGCGAAGAATTCTGTGGGTGTTGTATTGGGGCCATAAGCTGACACCACTAGCATCTCCCTCCCCTGTAAGTTGATCTTTGTCCCTACCAATCTCCCTTCAGCATCTCTAAATTCAAGTTTAGCAGAGCACATGAGTGATTTGTGAATTAATATGGCTACTCCTCCTCTCCTTCCCGTGGCTGGTGAGCAAAACACTTCCCCCACCCAGTGTCGGTTCAATTTTTCATGTTCCTCCTGGGACAATCTCGTCTCCTGGAGGCAAGCTATCCCCACCCCATGTCTGTGTAAGGCTGTTAGAATCTTAGTTCTCTTGATTGGGGAAGAGATCCCTCCCACGTTCCAGGATATTATACGCACGTTATTCTGAGCAGGATTGGGCCTGTGACTGAATATCTGCGATGTTCTGCCAGCCTGAGTCTCCCGGGCACCCAGCCTTACCCAGGGGACCTTCCATATTCACAACTGCTTTACCCACTAAGCCTCCCACACCCCAAAGTATGGGCAGCCTACCCCTGTCAAAAACTCTATAGTGTACATGTGCCTCCTGTGTGTATCCCTCTCCCAACAAACCCCCCTCCCCTAACTTCCCCTTACCCCCCCCTATCTCTTGCAACCAATCTAGTTCCTGTACCCTATACATCCAGCTCTACTACTCAAAGAGGAGCCCCTTCCATGCCCGAGGCCTCCCCGCCCTAGAAGGTGCAAAATTTTCGAACCTCGCCCCTTAAGGGATGAAGACATTGAAGAAAGTTCACTCTCCCCCCATCTGTTCGTTCCGATCTGCTGGGCGCTGCTCTAGCTCAGTGATGTATGTGTGCGCCGCTTCTGCGGAGTCAAACGTTTTCCAGCGGCCCTCATGGCGAATCTTAAGCACTGCTGGGTATATCAGCATAAATCTTGTCTGTAGCGCATGAAGCCGGCGGCACAGCGGCGTGAATTTCTTTCGGCGTTCCTGGAGGGAGGCAGAGTAGTCCTGAAAGATTCTGATCTGGTGTCCCTCATATTTTGTATCATCTCGCTTAATGCGGTATCCGCTCAAAATCTCTTGCTTATGCAGATAATTGTGCACTTTCAGTATCACCGCGCGCGGGGCCTGGCGGCCATCTTGGTTTCGGCCTACGTGATGCACCCTCTCCAAACATAGGCCGCCCGCATGATCAGACAACGCGAACTCTGTTTTCAGCCATTGTTCCACAACTGTTGCCAGCACCGAATCCCCAATCGTCTCAGATAGGCCAATCAACCGCAGATTACTGCGCCTACCTCGGTTCTCTAGCTCATCCACCTTGCCTGTAAGCGTTGTCACTGTGTTCTGTAACTGGCGGATCTGCTGTTGCATTGGAGGGTTCGCGTCTTCCATCTCAGACACCCTATGCTCTAGGTCTCCAATCCGACGCGACTCCTCTGCCAATCGCGTTTCAAAGTTTGCGATCTGCGTCGATATTCTTTCTAGTCTGGGTTTCCAGGGGTAAGAGGAACCCGAATTATAGCTACGTCTTGCAAGGTTCGCGTTAGGAGTTACGGATCAAGAAAGGGATCTGGGTGTCGTCGTCGATGATACGCTGAAACCTTCTGCTCAGTGTGCTGCTGCGGCTAGGAAAGCGAATAGAATGTTGGGTGTTATTAGGAAGGGTATGGAGTCCAGGTGTGCGGATGTTATAATGCCGTTGTATCGCTCCATGGTGCGACCGCACCTGGAGTATTGTGTTCAGTACTGGTCTCCGTATCTCAAAAAAGATATAGTAGAATTGGAAAAGGTACAGCGAAGGGCGACGAAAATGATAGTGGGGATGGGACGACTTTCCTATGAAGAGAGGCTGAGAAGGCTAGGGCTTTTCAGCTTGGAGAAGAGACGGCTGAGGGGAGATATGATAGAAGTGTATAAAATAATGAGTGGAATGGATCGGGTGGATGTGAAGCGACTGTTCACGCTATCCAAAAATACTAGGACTAGAGGGCATGAGTTGAAGCTACAGTGTGGTAAATTTAAAACGAATCGGAGAAAATTTTTCTTCACCCAACGTGTAATTAGACTCTGGAATTCGTTGCCGGAGAACGTGGTACGGGCGGTTAGCTTGACGGAGTTTAAAAAGGGGTTAGATAGATTCCTAAAGGACAAGTCCATAGACCGCTATTAAATGGACTTGGAAAAATTCCGCATTTTTAGGTATAACTTGTCTGGAATGTTTTTACGTTTGGGGAGCGTGCCAGGTGCCCTTGACCTGGATTGGCCACTGTCGGTGACAGGATGCTGGGCTAGATGGACCTTTGGTCTTTCCCAGTATGGCACTACTTATGTACTTATGTACTTATGCCGCATTCAGTTGTGATAATTGTGCTAATTGTGCCTCCGAGAAAGGCGGCCCGCTTTGTTTCTGTGGCGAGTCTATGTCCGGGCCAACCGCCTTCAGCAATTCTTTGTCTTTCCTCGCCCCGCGCGCCGGCATAATTTTAGCTGATTTTTCCATAAACTTATCCATCACTTAGTTAGCTGATGTGTTATGCCTTCTATGTGATCCGGGGCGAGGCGAAATCATTAGTTATTTGACGATATCGGGCGTTGGGCCTCGGAGAGCAGGAACTCACGTCCTACTCCCTCAGCGCATCACGTGACCCCCCCAGGCTCACAGGTCTATAATTTCCCAGATCACCTCTGGAACCTTTTTTAAATATCGGCGTTACATTGGCCACCCTCCAATCTTCAGGCGCCACGCTCAATTTTAAGGATAAATTACACATATTACTAACAATAGTTCTACAAGTTCATTTTTCAATTATATCAGTACTCTGGGATGAATTACATCCGGTCCAGGAGATTTGCTAATCTTCAATTTGTCAAATTGCCCCATTACATCCTCTAGGTTTATAGAGATTTCATTTAGTTTCTCCGACTCGTCAGCTTTGAATACCATTTCTGGCACCGGTATCTCTCTCATCCTTGGTGAAGACCAAAGCAAAGAATTCATTTAATCTGGTTATACTCAACAGAATTGAGTTATGTTTTCAGTGGTATAAAGCGGGGTATAAATGTTCTGAATAAATGTTGCCTGGAACTCTAATATAAAAAAATACCCACCCCTGACTCCGCATTTTCACAGTGCTAAATGAAAGCATATGTTCTGCATCCGTAGGAGCCTTTTTTATGCAACAATGAGTGCAAAGCAGATCTAGAGCATTTCCCCAAGAATTAACCGTACAAAATAAAATCTGATTCTGGTTTCATCTCAATATCAACAACATAACCCCTCTCCAGCAGACATATTGGGCCCAATATATAGCTGACAGCAGTCAGTGTTTTGCTGACCACTAGCTTTATTCCCGGATATTCCATACCAAGCAATGTTCATGCACCTACACTGAATATCCAGGCATACATGCCTGGATAAAAAATAGTTTGTGTGATATTCAGCAGCACTTAACTGGCTAGGATGAACTGCATTAAGGATGAACTGTGCTTTATTCAGTTATCCTAGCCAGTCGTATTTAATTCCCCTTACAATTTACCACATAAAAATATTCATCTGTGATCAACACCTCAGGAACAGCATATATTACTTCCAATGCTAGACACTTGCTTAAAGCAGACAGGTGTTTGTTTGCATAATGACCAGTGCATATTTTCTAGCGAAAAAGGTGCCAGTACTCAAATGGCAGGCCACCCTTCAGGGGTGGGAGTGATCACTGAGGGACCCACCCCACAATAGCCAGGCCCCCTGCAACCAGTAACAGAACCTATGATAAGGCAGAATTGTTGTGTAAAGCCTGAGATCTTTCATTAAAACTTGGTGACCATGGGTCAATTTTAGTAGACAATGAAAAAGGTGCCGATACTCAGTATCCCCAAGTACCCCCTCAAAAAAGCCCTGATAATGACTCTACATACAAGATGTGAAGACCACAAGTGTGGAGCATCTTTATTTTGGTTGACAATTAGGGCCGCCATGTCACAAAACCTGCTTTCAAATACGGCCAAGCACATTATAAAAAATCATAAAACCTTACAAAAAGACACTCAAAACCTATACAGAAAACTTAACACACTATAACAGCCCTAAAACCCACTGGGCCCCAGAGCACCAATATAACCTGCTACTGGGAAACTGGAACAAGCCGGTCTGCAACGCATTCCTACACAAAGAGTACATGGTAGCAGAATCCTTTAGGGAATCACAAAAAACATGCAAATAAAAACTGAAATGGAGACCCCCAAGAAAACCAGACTTTATAAGCAATGCAAATACTGGTAAAAGAGGAATAGAAATGCATTCTCTCCTGTACTCTGCAAAATATAAAAATAGAAAAAAAAATGTACATTTCACAAAGAAGGCACTTCTCAGTTTTTAAAGTATAAAATAAAAATAAACTTCCTTTTCTACCTTTGTCGACCGAACATTTTATTTTTCTAATTGG
This sequence comes from Microcaecilia unicolor, assembly GCF_901765095.1. Classification (NCBI taxonomy): domain Eukaryota; kingdom Metazoa; phylum Chordata; class Amphibia; order Gymnophiona; family Siphonopidae; genus Microcaecilia; species Microcaecilia unicolor. Next base: position 92,844,507 of record NC_044033.1, on the reverse strand, counting down.
GCTGGTTCCAATCTCTTCCACTCTCCACGTGTCAGTCTTCTCCTAAACTCTTTTCCAGGTTGGCTTTTCCATTTCATCTCTTGCCTCATCTTCTTCCTTTCCTTCTGTACATCTTTCTGGCACTGATCTTTCATTTTATGCCCCCCAACACACTTTTCTGTTCTCTATGTTTATCTCCCTTTCTCTCACCCTCTAGTCCTCGGTCTCCATCTCATTTCTCATCTACCTACTGGCTTTTACTATTTCCCTCTCAGGCACTCTCATTCTGTCTCCCTACCTGCCATCTTTTTTCCTCTTTCTTAGTCCCCCATCCCCATCCTCTGTACTCACCCTTGTAGCCCTCATCTACCCTCCACTGAATCTTATCACTCATCAGTCCCAGCACCATCCCTGTCTCTCCTTCCTTATCTTGCCTCCAAGGCCATTCTTATCTCTTACCCTACACCCCACATCCTATTACCAATTCACCATCTTTTAAAACCCCATTTACATCCACACTTAACCCCTTCAGAGACGCATCCCTTTCTTCCCATACTCATTCCCAGTACCCCATTCCTTTTCAATGTTGTTCCTCTCTCCAATCTTCCAGATCATTCACACTGTCTCAATCTATCCCCACATCATCCCCTTTTCTTGCCCCTCTTCTCTTATCCCTCATTTTACAACCTCACTCATTCTCCCAACCCATCAATATACCCCCACTTATAACTAAAACTGTCTACTATGTTACTATGTAAGTATTCACTATCCTTTCAAAATGCCTACTTCATCTCTTCTATCTATAATTCCCTGCTCTGCTCCCCAACACCCTCCCATTCAATCACAATGTATCCGTCATCTTCTGTTGTCTTCCCCTTTTCCTCCATCCCACTCCCTAGTCATATACATCTTCTGATATGTCCTGCTCCCTTTAGTCATCTTCTGCTCTATTCCCCTTCTCCCTGCTCATCTGAAGTCCCATCCAGTTTTTGCTGTCCCCCCCCTCCACCCACCTCTTAGCCTCATCTTCTACTCCATTCCCCTCCTTCTTCATCTCCACCCACCCTAGTCCCATCCATCTTTTGCTCCTTCCCCCCCCCACAGCTCCATTAACCTTCTGCTCCATTCCCTTCCCCTTTATCACACCCCTATCCATCTTCTGCTCTATTCCCCTCTCTTCCACCCACACCTCCTGCTCTATTCCCCTCCCTTCCACCCATACCTGAAGCCCCATCCATCTTCTGCTCTTCCCCCTCCCTCCCACCCTAGTCCTATCCATCTTCTGCTTTCCAGTATCTCCTGTCTATTCAACTTTTTTTCTCTCTCCATGTCCACCATAATTCCCTGTTTCCTTATCTCTGCTGACCATCACCTCCCCTCTGTGTCCCTGTCCTTATTCCCCCCATGTTCAACATCCCCATCCTTCCCCACTTTCACCTGCACTCCCAACCCAGAGTCAGCATCTCTAACTCTTCTTTCTTTTGCCCCATTCCCATGGTACCTCGTTTGGCTCTCCCCCTCCCCAAATACAGCATTTCCTCAATCTCCTATCCCCTCGTGGATCCAGCTCCCCTTCCCCTGTGGTCTGGCATCTCTCCCCTTTTCTCCTCTATATCAACAGAATAGCTCTAGCTCTACTCTCCATCTCTACTCCCCCCTCCGCAGGGTCCGCCAGTATCATTATTCATCCTCTCCTCCCACAGGGACTGCTAATACTTCCCTACACCCCCCACAGGGACTGCCCGTACCGCCCTCCACCTCCCTCCGAAGGGACCACCAGTACCGCTCTGCACCCCCAACATCCCACGGGGAACTCCAGTATCACACTCCACCTCCTCCCCACACTGCAGGTCGCTGGCAGTGTCAACAATGTAAGCTTTGGCCTGCCCTAGAAGCCTTCTCTGTACAGTGACCTGCCTACAAAGAAACAAGAAGTGACTGTACAAAGAAAGCTTCTGGACAAGCGCTTACATTGCTGATGCTGCAGGAAGCCTGCAAGTTTGGAGGCCTACAGCATGGGGGTGGGATGGAGAGATCTGAACCTCACAGGAGAGTGGAAGAGAGGTGCCACACCACCAAAGGGGGAAAGGAGTGATGCCCCCACATTGGAATGAGGTGGCAAGCTGTTTGGGGAGAGGCAATGCCCCCACTTGCCCCCTCCCCCCCCAAACTACGTCCATGCTTACACCCCTTCTCCCAGTGAAAGACACAATAGTGGGAACAACCTGCAGAACTGGTTCTCTGCCCTTCTACACAAAAGAAGCTTCCCAGAGTACTTTTAAAGCCAGATTAGATTTGTGATGCATGAAGTTTGCTGCAACTGGAGAATGGGGAAAAAAAAATCCCAGGGTGGCCCTGCACAGGCAACACTTTCAGGTTGTGCCTTGAGCCCTTCCTAGCCCTAATCCATGTCTCATGGAAGAAATCACAGGTTGACCTTGGCAATGTTTAGGGTGCTAGAGCTCTCCACTGTCTGGGACAATCTAGGGAGTTGGCTGGGCATAGATGATAGTCGGTTCAGTGGACAGGAAGGCTGACTCCTCAGAAGGGGATAACTAATACTACTACAACTCAGTGGTGGGGCTGGTCAGGACAGAGTTGTTGGCGAACCTTATGTTCTAGGGCATGATCTCCTTGTGGTTCTCAGAAGAGCCATAAGAAATGGTAATTTGTAGGGGTATGCTATATTTCTGTATGCTCATAGGCCTTCCCACCCAACCCCAATTGTTTTCTGCTACATCTGATAATTGGAGATGGAATCTCTTTAGGATGAAACACATGATTCGAGTCTTAAGGTGGCCAAGACTAAATTCCCTTCTCAGTGATGAGAAGGCTATGGTACTATATGGTATATACATCCACTAAGGGAGCTGTCCTTGTCCTGTAGAACAAAATTGGATGGGGTAAAATACAACACTGAAGGAGGAACCCCCATGACAGACTGACCCCTATTTTAAAAATCTTTTTTTTTCTATAGTCTCTTTCTTTGGGTATCGGCCGCTCCCCAAACAGATTTTGAATGAAATGGTGTCTATGCAGCTCAGCCTCGTATCAGCACCTATTTTACCTAAAGGTGAACCTGACTACACTTCTGGTAGCTCTATGCACTCTACATTGGTGAAACTACAAAGGATTTACACACAGCTCCAACGCCACAACATGACTAACAGAAGGTCGTAAGCAATGTGATCACATCGTACCATTTCTGCAAAACCTTCACCGACAATCAGTACAATACAGAACTAAATTCAAAACTCTGTCCTTCCAGGCCCTTAAAGAGAATGGGACAGAGTACTTGAAGAACAGGATGTCTCTCTATGCACCTCCAAGCTCTCTAAGGTTTGTACAAGAGGAATCCCTAACCACACCCTATACAAAGGACATATGACACCTGAGAAATAGTCCTCACACTCTGGAATGCACTCCCAGAAAGGCAAGACTACCTCTACTTCAAGAAGCAGGTGAAAGCCTGGCTCATATCCTAAGACTTTAATGGAAGAAGCAATTAAATAGAAAGTTTGCCTTTAATGGAAGAAACTACCACCAGTGGTGTTCCTCGGTCGGCTGGCTCCCAGGGCGGATCGCTGCTACACCCCCCCCCCCCCAGTGCATCAACTTAAGACACCCCCCACAGGTACATCGCCTCTTACCTCCTGGGGTGCTTGGAGCAGCCATGCTGCTGTTGGCTCTGCTGGTTCCCTGCTCCCTCTGCCCCGGAACAGGAAGTAACATCAGAGGGTGCAGGGAACCATCGTAGCAGACAGTCACAGGGCTGCTCCCAGCAGCATGCACCCGAGGTGGACCACTCTCACCGCCCCATCCTCGGCAACTAGCTAGTTAGTCACACACATACAACGACTAACACTAGATGAAAAATATAACAGGACTTGCTTACTACCTGTACTCTAGCTGAGATCATTTTCATGCACCCTTTCTGACTTAATGTGCAATTTTTCCTTAACTTAACCACCCTAATCAAACTCCTATTACTCTATCTTATCTGTCTATATGTTCCACTTCTGCTTACCCTCATGTTGTCTAAGATGTTTTAATGTGTATTGTGTTAACATTGTAAGTCGCATACTTTACCATAATATGTATTGCATTTGTGTACTTTTATTCTGCCTTTAACAAAAGTTACAAAGATTACAACAATAAAACTTCTATATTTAGATGGAATTTACAACCAAAAAAAATTTATAAATAAAATCAATAAGAAATTCTAATTTCAATAAAAAAATTACGAACTTTGCCTAGAAAACAGATAAGTCTTCAAAACTTTCCTGAACACGAAATATGAATCTGACACAGAGTAACTGGAATGCTATTCCAAAGCCTATACTTTGGAAATCAACAGAACATTCTCTGAGTTTGCAATTAATTTTCTTCAAAAACAGTATCCTTCTTAGGTGAGATCTACCACCTGCAATAATCAAAAGCTAACTTACAGCGTCTGAATTCAGCTGAGATAAACTCTTAAAAACCAAACAAGAATGTTTAAAGTAAATCTAACTATCAATATTTAACCAATGCAATTCATTTAATAATTGGGTAGCTTCAGAATATTTCTCCACCCCAAAAATCAACCTGGCTGAGGTATTCTGAAGCAGTTTATTTATTTCTGCATTTGTACCTCACTTTTTCCCACTAGTGTAGGTTCAATGAGGCTTACAGTTAAGTTATATTGGAAATATTACAGAGCAGTTAAGGATCGAACATAGGTAGTGTTCAGTTCTGTCAGTGCTTCTAGTTGAAGTCTCTTTCTATGTTTAAGTGTAAGAGAATAATACAAAGAATTTAATATTTGTTTATTGCCTATGTACAATTAAGCAGTAAAATATGAATAAAGTTATACTTGAACAAATAAGCAGTAAAGTTATACAATGAACAATTAAGCAGTAAAAAATGAATAAAGTTGTACTTGCTGTATACTGCCTTAAGTACATTTCTTCAAAAAGGCAATCATCAATCAATAAATAAATAGCTATGTGGCGCAAATCCTCCTGTGCTGGGTCCATCCCATGAATAAGAACCTGGTGACCTTCTAAGGAAGAGGAAGGGATAGTAGATGGAATGGACTAGACAGGCCATATCGACTATCCTTATCCTCACAGAAGGAAGATCTCGAATGACCTACATGGGAATCAAAGATTCCTGAATGGATTCATAGCTGGTGAATCTCATACAATGAATGCTCGTGATGCTAAGAACTCCTTTGGTTTGAGATGGCTATTTGGGGCTGGTTCAAAACAGGAGTACAGTGTTTACAGCTGTGCTTCTTGGGAGATCCCCCCCAGGTTAGGAGTCATTGTAATCTTGAATTTGTTAAGCAATTTCAACCTATGAGGTAACTGTCTTTTGAAGAAATTTAGGGGTCCTTTTACTAAGGTGCACTGAAAAATGGCCTGTGGTAGTGTAGACACATGTTTTGGGTGTGCGCAGAATCATTTCATAGCGCACCTGCAAAAAATGCCTTTTTAAAATATTTTGCTGAAAATAGACATGCGGCAAAATGAAAATTGACAAACGTCCATTTTGAGTCTGAGACCTTACTGTCAGCCATTGACCTAGTGGTAAAGTCTCACGTGGTAACCAGGCGGTAATGACCTATGCGTGCCAAATGCCACTTGGCGCACGCAGCTGACGCGAGCCAGAAAATAAAAAATATTTTTCGGACGCGCGCCAAAAATGAAATTACCGCAAGGGCCATGCGGTAGACGTGCGGTAACTCCATTTTGATGTGCGTTGGGTGTGCATTGTGAAGGGGTGGAGCAGATGGAAGAGGAAGGGGAAGGAGTGAGGAGGCTCAAGAGCAAAAGAAGACAGAACAAAGCCTTGCCTTTACTACTTCCCCAGAGAGAGAGAAGAGAAAGGTTAGTGCCCCATGAAAAATGGAGGAGAGAAAAAGACTACACTACCCAGCAGCCCCGGCGCAATCCCTGGTACAGAGATTACCTTCCCCAGCAGGTCACAGGGGAGAACTCTGACAAGGCCAGGGAGGGGCCCCTGGAGGGTAATCAAGTGAAAGAGGAACAGTTGAAAAGTGGGTGGGACGAGGGGCCCCTGGAGTGGCAAGAGGCTGAGGAGAGGGAGAGAGAGGAGAGCCCAGAGGAACCGATGGACCTCACAGCCTGGGCTCATTCCTTAGGAAAAAAGCTGAAAAAGCAGGTGAACTCGTGGTATATGGCAGCTGGGTTGCAAGGGGAAAGAGAAAGGGTCATGAGGAAGAAGGGTCAGTGTATTGAGTGACCCAAGAAAGGGTGGGACCTTTTTTCTCCGCAAAGCGAGTTCAGGCTGTTAGGAACTGTGTGTGTTAAAGGTGCTGTTTGAAGAGGGATTATTGCCTCCCCCTGTGTGAACTGTTCACAGCGGGAGGAAGCTGGTTGGGTGAAAAGTGTTTGCTCAAGCCTGAAGAAGTGGTTCATTGGGAACTGTTTATTGGGACTGTTTGCCAAAGCACCAGGAAGAAACCGGGAGCAGGTTCTTCCTTTTTCTGGTGTTTTTTTTTTTTTTGACTGCCCTTCACGGACATTCTCCTCCTTTTCAAAGGGGAGGGGGAGAAGGAGAGTACGGGGCTGTAGACTGCTTAAAGTGGAACAAACTGAGTTCTGGAAGCAGGGGAGTGGAGTTGTTTTTTCTTCCCCTGTTGTGCTAGTGCCCTGAGAGGAGAAACAAAGGGGATTGTGTTTTGGATGCCTGCTTTACTGTTGTTTTGAAACTGCTGGACTGTGAATCCCAGAAGGACAATAAAGAAACTTGCTGATTTTCTTTTGAGTTTGATTTCTGTAAGCCCTGCCTTGTGGACTACAGTGGGCTAGGAGGTTGGGACATGAATCCTGGTTTGTAGCTGGAGTGTCCAAGGCAGAGGCAAGATCCTGCGGACCCTGGAAGGAGGGATGTATCTTTCACAGCATAGACACTTACGCAGCTTAGTAAAAGGGTCCCATAGGGACAAAAACTCAGACTGGCCAGGAGTCCTTATCAGAAGTCATCCTCTCCCCAGTCCTGGTTGGGGCAATTTCAGAGGTTACAAGCAATACCGCTCAAACAACTCCCTCCCTTCCCCAGGTACGTATGCCAGGACAGTTGTTTCAGCTGGGGTAGACCCCTCCTTGTTGTGATCTGCTGATTTCTTGTGCTCCTTCATACTGGGTAGTTTTAGGGGCTCTCTCTCTCTCCTTTGAAACAATGTCAAGGTCTCTGTCTATACTTTGAGTCCCCATACAGAAGCGTAGACCTCTTCTCAGGTATTTTCTCACATGGATGGTACAGGGACATTTCTTTCTTGTTCTCTCCAGAAGTCATTATCCTGGGTTCCTCGTTGAGATTTTCAGGCTCTCTCCCTTGTGCTAACTATAGTCTCAGTTACCTGTAGTCGAGGGGTACAAAAGGCCTCCTTACTCGAGGGAATCGTGTTCCTCCTTTATTCAGACATCTGGCTATCCAGGGTGAAGTCAGCTCAGGAGAGTTGTTCATCTACAGCCATGGTTCTCTGTTGCTATCGAGGAGTGCAGTAGGCCACTTAATCCTAAACTGCTATAAAGCAAGCTTAATATGTGGCTAATCTAACTTTTGGGTTTCACTTGATACAGAGAAATGTGAACCTTGTGAATTGATAGTTAGGGTTATGGCAATAGCTTCAGATGACCAATAGAAAGCATGGTCAAAACCTTTGGGAACTATCTGTCTCCACTATGGTAAAATTCCACACCCAAAGTGATTCCCATTAAAATGCATGTTTACCTGAGTCTGACAAAGCTCAGTCCAAAGTCTGGGAAACAATGCAAGATGAAGAGCCAATCCTTCATAAGCAATTAGCACACCTGAAAAAAATAATTAAAAAAAAATCAAGAGACTGAAAAAACAGAACATTTCACTGAGCAAAACACAAACATTCTCAAGACCATTTATGATAAATTCCAAAGTTTTATTTTTGCTGAGCTGCAAAATCATTAGTCCAGAATCAATATTCAATGAACTACATTTCTATTTTTAGAAGATTGATAACAGATAAAGAGAGATATTAACAAGGGATTGATAACAGATAAAGAGATATTAACAAGGGAAATGAGCTTTTGGAGACTTTCAAAGAAAAGTTTCATTCAGTCAGGCTGCAGGGATAGCATAGAGAAGATATGGTTAAAACAGAAACACAGAAAATGACAGCGGATAAAGATCATTCACCCTATCCAGTCTATCCATTTAAACCAATTACTAAGCTCTACAATCAATTCCTCTCCCTCATAGATCTTCTGTACTTGCCCTGTGTTTTCATGAATTCAGAAACCACCCTCATTTCCACCACCTATACAGAACAGCTGTTAAACCCATCCACCAACCTTTCTACAAAGAAATAGTTCCTTAAATTACTCTTGAATCTACGCCTTTTCAGTCTCATCCTTAACGTGGGAGCCCTTATTGCCACATCAATAGGTGGCGGTAAGGGTTCCCCATCGTATGGCTATGCGGTAGGTGTGACTGGGGTCTTTCCACTGTGGTAAAAAGGGCCCTGGCACATGGGAAAAACAGCCCCTGTCGCTAGCGCAGGGCCCTTTTTCCTGCAGCTTGGTAAAAGGACCCCCCCCAAGAGCATTAACTATATCTTCTCTCTCAATTTGTATACTTGGAAGAAAGAGACATTTAAATATCTGTGGTATTAATGTACAGGAGGTGAGCCTTCTTCAAATTAAGGAAAACTGGAATGAGAGGACAGAGGAGGAAGTTAGGAATAATCTAAGGAAACACTTTTTTATAGAAAGCGTGGTGGATGCACGGAACGGCCTCCCAATAGAAGTGGTGGAGACAAAGATTATGTCTGAATTCAAAGAATCGTGGGACAGGCACGTGGTGGGATCTCTTAGGGAGAGGAGAAGATAGTGGATGCTATAGATGGGCAGAATGGAAGCGCCATTTGGCCTTTATCTGCCATTATGTTTCTATGATTCTTTCTGCAATCTGACCAGAAAGGTCTGTTAAATCTATGTTGGTAAAATAATGCCCATGATACAACTAATCCTGAACTGGTAAAACTAGGTTTTTTTTTTTACATCCACAGAGACCCTTTGTTTCCCCAGTAGACTTCCTTAGTCATGCAATCTTTGAACTGAGAGGCATGAGGTACCCTAATGCCTTTTCCTTGCACTAGCCTGTTAAGTGGTATTCTTACCTTTGCAATATTAATTCAGTATTTATGAGCACATACGTGTTTTAATAAATAATTTAAAAACGATTAAAAATGTAAGGAGTGCTTTGTAAACATATAGAATAGTGTAATTTGCCCTCTGGTGATAAATAACAACCCTACATAGTTACAAAAATATTAATTCATAGTCAGATGAGGTACCATATTTCCCAGTATCCTCATCACATTGTTGTAAGATTGCAACATTCTGCACAACCACTGGTCAAAAAACTATTTTGTGCTCAGACTAGTCCTTCAGACAGTCCACGGAGTGCTAGACTCATATTTGCTAGACTTTTTTTTTACCCTTGGCTGGAAGCAGAGAAGTATATCTGTGTCAAGTTCCTGAGCCAGTGATAAACCCTAGTTAGGAGTATACTACTACTACTTATCATTTCTATAGCGTTACTAGGTACCTTATCAAACGCCTTTTGAAAATCCAGATACACAATATCAACCGGCTCCTCTTTGTCCACATGTTTGTTTACTCCTTCAAAGAATTGAAGTAAATTGGTCAGGCAAGATTTCCCCACACTAAAGCCGTGCTGACTTGGTCTCAGTAATCCATGTCCTTGGATGTGCTCTGTAATTTTGTTTTTAATAATAGCCTCTACCATTTTCCCCGGCACCAACGTCAGACTCACCGGTCTATAATTTCCCGGATCTCCCCTGGAACCTTTTTTTAAAAATCAGCGTTAGATTGGCCACCCTCCAATCTTCCGGTACCACGCCCGATTTTAAGGATAAATTGCATATCAGTAACAGAAGCTCCGCAAGCTCATTTTTCAGTTCTATCAGTACTCTAGGATGTATACCATCTGGTCCAGGAGATTTGCTACTCTTCAGTTTGCTGAACTGCCCCATTACATCCTCCAGGTTTACTGTGAATTCAGCATGTTTCTCTGACTCGTCTGCTTGAAATACCATTTCCGACACCAGTATCCCACCTCCTCGGTCATTGTAAACAGCTGTCATGTTAAATTATTTTTCCTTTTTTTTTCTATATTCTTTATGCTCTTTGTTTAGTATAAATGGATATCCTGTGCTCCTAACTACTTGATGCCCTAATCTTTGATCTGCCAGCTATGAATTAGTTTTCTTCCTACAAATATAGAACTTTATTTTCCCTAATTTCCACTGTTAATAATTGGATACTGATGTAACTTTTATTTTTTTCCCTCATTTGTTTTTTCCCTAAATGACATGTGCCTATCTAATGCTTTTAAGCAGCTTGTTTGTAAATAGCCCAATGATAAAGATTTAAAAATTATGTCTTGAATTTTATGGAATACACTTGTGCAGAACTTAAAAGCATTCTCCCATTCAATTCTGGAAATTTTATGCATAAAATTACAGAAATATTTAAACAAATGAGAAAATCTATTTGTAATGAGAGCTGATAATATGCATGTGTAAACTGAATCTAAGTAGAAATGTTTGTACAGGGACATGTATATGACTTCTGACATCTTTTTTAGTCAGCCCAGTATGGCCATTGATTTTTATTATCTCCTACATATACCTTGAACTGTGCAAAGAATGAAATCTGAGAACATCCTTAAGTTAATGACATGTTCCTCATGAATTGGACAACTATTATATGGACTATTTACGTTGCTAGACATCATGCAGCCCTCTAAATGGAAGTCTTGTAGATGCAACATGATGCCTGCCTGTGTGAGCCTCCCCACGGCATAATCCCTACACTGCACTATAACTTTCTAATCACATTTCTGTCTTGCATTTCACAGGAACTGCCAGACAGAAGGGGGGGGGGGGGGAAGTGGTACAGAAGACCCCAAAGCATTGAAAATAGGAGACCAAGTCTATAGGAAACATTATACCCATAAAACTTGGAAGGATCCTGTTTACGCTGGATCTTTCCAAATTGAGGCCCTGTCAGCCACAGCAGCGAAGTTACAGGACCACACTTCTTGGGTGCACCTTAAAGCTATTCGAGTGGTTCACAGTTTTGACTCAGCTGACAACCAGTCTCCTACACAGACATTCTTGCCTCATGCAGCCCCCAACCCTGAAACAACAGTGCCTGAAGCCACAGACTCTTAAGTTTGTTTGTGGGCATAGCTGTGTTCACGCTGGTAATAATACTGCTAGAAAAACATTGTATTATCTGTTGTTAATTTTTCTTTCTTTCTGTTTATGATTAGGGACTCACTGTTATAGGATTTATTATTAACCTTCACCTTCCTATTAGTCATAATATTACTGTTATTAGAAAGAAACTGTATTATTTTTGTTTAGCATAACATAGCTTTCCATTATTCTTACTTTTACTTCTATCAGCACACGTCTTCAATCTTCAGGACTTTTTTGGCAATAATAACTTAAATTCCCAACCCGTGGATTGGTACTACGCTCTGGGAAGATATCCGGTGAAGACCACAATAAAGTTAAATTTAACTGATGAGATAGTCACATTACAACTGGATGTTTGTAACATAGCCAATTGTGAAACTTTAGACTGGCAATGATGGTATCAATATCATGTTTATTTGTGTACTTATATTGAAATGAGTCATCATGCATCCCCTTGTTTTAATTGGGCTAATGTATGGTGTTATACTGGACCCAACTATCCTAAAAAAAAAATATATATATATACCAATTGGCTTGGAATAATCCCTTATGTCATAATAAAACCTTTTTCCGACAACCAGTAGACTGTACAAATTGTGAAGACAGGAAATGTAACCCCGTACTTATTATCTTTAAAGGGGCATATGAAGGGATTAATCGCACCTTCAGTATTAGAATAGAGGCCACCAACACTGATCCTGTTGGTCGCTTTCGTGTGATGGTCACTTACCCTCAAATATCCAATACTGGTTCACTTAATACCTTACTACCTCAAATTTCAGAAGCAAAGATTCCCATTAAGCTCCTCAATGTAACCAGCCTTAGGGAAACTTTTGTTCTTGAGACTGGTTTCAGTGAAGCTAATGTGTGGCTACATTGGATTCGGTATACTATCTGGAGTTTAAACGTATCTGATTGCTATGTTTGTTCTGCTTCTCGCCCTGAGCCTCAGGCAGTCCCTTTTACCTTAAATTTTGTAAATGATTACAATGGAACCATGTGCATGTTAAAACTGCTTCAGGGTTCCAGTACAACTATCGAACCACACTGTCTTTCCCTCAGTCTACTGTTCCCCGATTTACCCAAGGGAGCGAAAACACCCCCCGGTATTCAGACCACCAGTCCCTGGGACAGTTTTTGGGATCTACTACTACTACTATAAATCTATAGCGCTACCAGTCGTATGCAGCGCTTTACAATTGAACATGAAGAAAGACAGTCCCTGCTCAAAGAGCTTACAATCTAAATCAGGACAAACAGACAGGATCAATAAGGATAAGGGAAGGACAGACAGAAGGACACAAGGATAAGATAAAACTGACAAGTCAGGAGTCAAAAGCAGCATCAAACAGGTAGGCCTTTAGCCCGGATTTGAAGGCAGCCAGGGATGGAGCTAGACCTAATGGCTCAGGAAGCCTATTCCAGGCATAAGGTGCGACGAGATAGAAGGAGCGGAGTCTGGAGTTAGTGATGGAGGAGAAGGATGCAACTAGGAGAGATTTGCCTAGTGAACGGAGTTCTAGGGAAGGAGTGTAGGGAGAGATCAGGGTGGAGAGGTAGTGAGGGACTGCAGAGTGAATGCACTTATAGGTCAATAAGAGGAGCTTGAATTGTATACGGAAATGGATAGGGAGCCAGTGAAGCGATTTCAGGAGAGGGCTGATATGGGCATAACGACTTTGGCGAAATATTAGTCATGTGGCAGAGTTTTGAACAGATTGAAGAGGAGAGAGATGGCTGAGTGGAAGACCTGTGAGAAGCAAGTTGCAGTAGTCTAAGCGAGAGGTGATGAGAGTGTGGATGAGGGTTCTGATAGCGTGTTCAGAAAGGAAAGGGCGAATTCTGGCGATGTTATAAAGGAAGAAACGACAGGTTTTAGCAATCTGTTGAATATGGGCAGAGAAGGAGACAGGAGGAGTCGAAGATGACCCCCAAGGTTGCGAGCAGACGAGACAGGAAGAATGAGTGTGTTGTCGACAGAAATAGAGAATGGGGGAAGGGGAGAGGTTGGTTTAGGAGGGAAGATAAGGAGTTCAGTTTTGGACATATTGAGTTTCAGGTGGCGGTGAAACATCCATGCAGCAATGTCAGAGAGGCAGGCAGATACCTTGGATTGGATTTCTGCTGAGATTACTGGTGTGGAGAGGTAGATCTGGGAGTCATCTGTGTAAAGGTGATACTGAAAGCCATGTGATGAGATCAAAGCACCAAGGGAGGAGGTATAGATGGAGAAAAGGAGAGGTCCTAGAACAGATCCTTGAGGTACACCCACTGACAGCGGGATAGAGGAAGAGGAGGAACCACCAGAGTATACACTAAAAGTACGCTGTGAGAGATAAGAAGAGAACCAGGATTGAGCAGAATTTCGAAATCCAAGTGAGAACATCGTGTCAAGGAGTAGGCTGTGATCAACAGTATCAAAAGCAGCAGAAAGATCGAGGAGGAGGAGGATAGAATAGAGCCCTTTGGATTTAGCCAGGAATAGATCATTGGAGACTTTAGTAAGTGCTGTTTCAGTTGAATGAAGGGGACGAAAGCCAGATTGGAGCGGATCAAGAATAGGTTGAGAAGAAAGAAAGTCGAGGCAGCGACGGTGGACAGCACGTTCTAGTAACTTGGATAAGAAAGGAAGGAGGGCGATGGGGCAATAGTTGGAAAAAAATCCTGAATCCTTACTCAATTGGTAATCTTTCACTATGTAACTAACTTAACCTCTACCACTGACCTTGACTTTTTCTGACTTTTCTCATCCTCGGGCGGACATATGGTGGTATTGTGGAACCAATACCTTATACTCAGCACTGCCCACCAACTGGCAGGGCAAATGTGGTCTAGTCCAATTAGTGATTCCACTTACCATAGCAACCCAGTCAGTCAATAATCCAGTTCTTTCTAGAAAGAAGCAAGAAATACCTAGTTCCTTTGATGATAGAATTTATTTTGACTCTATAGGTGTACCAAGGGGGGTGCCAGATGAATTCAAGGCCCGCAACCAAATTGCTGCAGGTTTTGAATCCTTTTTGTTTTGGTGGTCCACTATTAACAAGAATGTTGATTAGATTAATTACATTTATTACAAATCAACAGCGCTTCCTTAATTATACTTGAGATGAAGTTAAAGGTATTGCTGTTCAATTAGATGCCACATGAACTTGTTGAGAATTCTGGTGTAGATACCACCTGGATAGGATGGATGGACAATATTTTTGGGAAATGGAAAACTCTTACAGTATCTACTTTAATCACAATGATAATTGTTATTGTTGTATTTGTACCTTGCATTAGGAGTTTAGTGCAACAATTCATTGAAACTGCTTTAAGTAAGAAAGAACCTATAGGACATGAATATGTTCTGTATGAAAGACTACATATTAACACAGAGATTTAAAATATTGAAGACAATGCTTAATTTTTTTATGGTTTCTTTTTCTGCATTATGGTCCTCCTCTAGGATTATTTAGATGGGAAGGCATTGTAAGTAACATAAGGTCTGGGGAAGGTTAAAAAGGTAAAATTATGTATCATACCTGATAATTTTCTTTCCATTAATCATAGCTGATCAATCCATAGACTGGTGGGTTGTGTCCATCTACCAGCAGGTGGAGATAGAGAGCAAACTTTGCCTCCCTATATGTGGTCATGTGCTGCCGGAAACTCCTCAGTATGTCGATATCAAAGCTCCATCCGCAGGACTCAGCACTTAGAGAATTACACCCACAAAGGGACACTCTGCCCAGCTCACCACCGCCGAAACGGGGGAGGGGAATTAACCCAGCTCATCCCCACACAAGTGGGGGAGGGGAATCCGTCCAGCTCATCCCCGCGGAGCGGGGGAGGGACACCACACCCGCCGATGCGGGGGGATCTGGCTTATCCTGCAACCGCAACCGCGGGAGGAGCTGACTGACCCTAACACTGCCGAAGCGGGAGGGGTACAAAGCTGCCCTACAGCCGCACGAAGCGGGAGGGAGTGCCGGCAGAATTTAAGTCTCAATCCAGCCCCGTAAAACGGAGGGGAGAGGAATGCAGCAGCTCACTGTAACACAAACTCGTCTCAACTCTTGAAGAATCCAAGTGAAAAAACTTGAACACGAAGTCCTCCTGAAGGAACTGAAGACTAAACTTGAACCTAAAATTCAACCAGAATATAAACAGTACAGATATCTGGGAGGGGCTATGGATTGATCAGCTATGATTAATGGAAAGAAAATTATCAGGTATGATACATAATTTTACCTTCCATATCATCATGCTGATCAATCCATAGACTGGTGGGATGTACCGAAGCAGTACTCACCCAGGGCGGGACATTGAAATCCCTGACCGCAACACTGAAGCTCCAAACCGGGCCTCCGCCCGAGCAGCCACAGTCAAGCGGTAATGCTTGGAGAATGTATGGGCCGATGCCCAAGTTGCCGCCTTGCATATCTTTGCCAAGGAGACGGACCCGGCCTCTGCCATCGAGGCCGCCTGAGCTCTAGTGGAGTGAGCCTTCAGCTGGATAGGCGGCACCTTCCCCGCGGCCACATAAGCCGCTGCCATGGCTTCCTTGACCCATCTTGCCACTGTAGGCTTAGCAGCCTGCAGACCCTTACGAGGACCTGCAAACAGGACAAACAGATGATCCGATTTCCGGAAATCATTGGTCACTTCCAAGTATCTGATGATGACCCGTCTCACATCCAGATATTTGAGAGCAGAATACTCTTCTGGGTAGTCCTCCCTACGAAAGGAAGGGAGACAGAGCTGCTGACTCACATGGAAGCGAGAAACAATCTTGGGTAGGAAGGAAGGCACTGTGCGAATAGTCACTCCTGCCTCAGTGAACTGCAGAAAAGGCTCTCGACAAGAGAGTGCCTGGAGCTCGGAAACTCTTCTGGCTGAAGTGATAGCCACCAAAAAGACTGCTTTCAACGTCAGGTCTTTCAGAGATGCCCTCGACAAGGGTTCAAAAGGCGGCTTTTGCAAGGCTCTTAGCATCAGGTTGAGATTCCACGCAGGCACCACTGAGTGCAGAGGAGGGCGCAGGTGATTAACTCCCTTGAGGAAACGCACCACATCTGGCTGCGAAGCCAGGGAAGCACCCTTCAGGCGGCCCCTGAAGCAAGCCAGGGCTGCTACCTGGACTTTCAGGGAACTGAGTGACAGGCCTTTCTCCAGACCTTCTTGCAGGAACGCCAGCACTGAAGAAATTGGAGCAGTAAATGGAGAAAGTGAACCTGCTTCACACCACGCTGCAAAGGTACGCCAAACCCTGGCGTAAGCAGTAGAAGTAGAGCGCTACCTCGCTCTCAGCAGAGTGGCGATGACCTTGTCTGAGAAGCCTTTCTTCCTCAGACTCTGCCGCTCAATAGCCAGACCGTAAGACCAAAGGGGGAGGAATCCTCCATCACCACGGGACCCTGATGTAACAGGCCCTGCTCCACTGGCAGTCGCAGAGGTTCACGTCCACTGAGAGCCTGATCAAGTCCGCATACCAGGGACGTCTGGGCCAATCCGGACCCACCAGGATTATCCGGCCCGGATGCTTTGCCACCCGGTCTAGCACCCTGCCCAACATGGGCCAGGGCGGGAACACATAGAGAATCTCTTGTGTCGGCCACTGTTGGAGAAGAGCATCTCTCCCAGGGATCGAGGGTCCCGTCCTCTGCTGAAAAAGCGCGGCAGTTGGCAATTGGCCGATGACGCCATCAGATCTAGGCTCGGCTGGCCCCAGCGCTTCGTGATGTCCAAGAACGCCTGAGCAGATAGCTGCCACTCTCCGGGCTCCAGGGTATGGCGACTGAGAAAGTCCGCCTTGACATTCATGACCCCGGCAATGTGGGCCGCTGACAGCTGTTCCAGGTTCGCTTCCGCCCACTGGCATAGATTCATGGCCTCCTTGGCTAGAGGGGCGCTCTTGGTACCTCCCTGGCGGTTGACATAGGCCACAGCCGTGGCATTGTCCGACAGGACCCGTACAGGCTTCAACGCCAGTACCGGGATGAACTCCAAAAGCGCCAACCGAATGGCTCTGAGTTCCAGGAGGTTGATAGACCACTTTGCCTCTGCAGGAGACCAGAGCCCCTGCGCTGTCCTTCCCAAGCAGTGGGCTCCCCAGCCCGACAAAGAGGCGTCCGTCGTGACGACAATCCACTCCGGGGTCACCAGAGGCATTCCTGCAGACAACTTGTCTGTCTGCATCCAACAGCTCAGCGCCTTGCGCACTGCTGGGTCCAAGGGAAGGCGCACAGCATAATCCTACGACATCGGAGTCCAGCGCTGCAGCAGAGAGTGTTGTAGTGGTCTCATATGAGCCCTGGCCCAGGGCACTACTTCCATCGTGGCCGTCATAGCCCAACAGCTGCACATAGTCCCAAGCCCGAAGAGGAGAGGCTACTAGGAACTGGTCCATCTGAGCCTGAAGCTTGACAATCCGATTGTCTGGCAGGAACACTCTGCCCACTTGGGTGTCGAAACGAACTCCCAGATACTCCAGGGACTGAGTTGGGCGCAGCTGGCTTTTCTCCCAGTTGATGATCCACCCCAGGGAGCTCAAAAGAGCAACCACCCGGTTCACAGCTTTGCCGCACTCTGCATAAGAGGGGGCTCGGATCAACCAGTCGTCCAGATAAGGATGGACTTGTACTCCTTCCTTCCTCAGGAAGGTCGCGATGACCTCCATTACTTTGGAGAAGGTCCGCGGAGCAGTAGCCAACCCGAACGGGAGGGCTCTGAACTGGAAGTGTCGGCCCAGTACTGCAAAACGCAGAAAGCGTTGATGAGGAGGCCAGATGGGAATATGCAAGTCCGCTTCCTTGATGTCCAAGGATGCCAGGAACTCCCCTGCCTTCACTGCCGCTATAACAGAGCGGAGGGTCTCCATGCGAAAGTGCCTGATTGACCCCTTTGAGGTCGAGGATAGGCCGTACAGAACCTCCTTTCTTTGGTACCACAAAGAAAATGGAGTAACGTCCCTTGCCAAGCTGATTTTCTGGCACCGGAACGACCGCACCCAGGCGGATCAGATTGTCCAAGGTCTGCTGCACTGCCACAGCTTTGACCGGAGACTTGCAGGGAGAGAGTACAAACCCGTCTCTTAAGGGTCGGCAGAACTCTAGCTTGTAGCCGTCTCTGATGACTTCCAGCACCCAAGCGTCTGAAGTTATTGTGGTCCACTCGTCCAGAACCGAGGACAGCCGTCCTCCAATCTGCACTGGGGCGTGGACCAAGGCCCCGTCATTGGGTACAAGACCCTAGGGGAGGACCGGAGGGAGCACCTCCGGGACGGCGGTCTCTGCGAAAGGAATGCTGCTTGGGGGAGAAGTTCCTCTTGAAGGAAGAGGGGGCAGAGGAGCCCGACCTGCCCGGGCGGTACCGACGGGCTTCCTGAAACCGTCCTCTGGAGGTACCGGGGCGAGCACTAGCCCGAGCCCTGACCTCTGGTAACTTCTTGCCCTTAGACGTGCCGAAATCGGTCACGATTTTGTCCAGCTCGACCCCAAAGAGCAGCTTGCCTTTATGTTTAAATCTGTTTATTGGTAACACACTTGTTACAATGCTCCAACACGAACATA
Organism: Microcaecilia unicolor; assembly: GCF_901765095.1. Lineage (NCBI taxonomy): Eukaryota > Metazoa > Chordata > Amphibia > Gymnophiona > Siphonopidae > Microcaecilia > Microcaecilia unicolor. The sequence continues at coordinate 92,825,694 of NC_044033.1, read as the reverse complement.
AACGAAATCATGTCATAACTTCATCTCTAACTGCGTCACCAAACATTTTATTTTTGTCCCCCTCCCCCTCCCATTGTTAACTCCCTATCCCTCCCTTCCTCCCTCCCCCCCCAGTAGAAGAACAGGCAAGTATTTAAACATTTACACATTTAACAGTCTGCTTCGAGCTCCAGATGACAACGATCTCCAGAAGGGGTTCCAGCAGTCCTGGAATTCCACACCTCTCTCCGAATTCCAGTCCTGTATCTCCAGCCTTTCAAGCCTCATCAATTCAATCAACTTGATACGCCATTGTTGAATTCCTATGGACTGTCCGGACGTCCATCCCGTCAGAAGCAACTGAAGTACTGTCAGAGTCACCTTATTGGCAAAAGGTTTATAGCCTCTAGGCGCTGGTAATCCTAGGCGGGGTCTGCCAAACAGCAACAAGACATCGTAGTGCCACCTAGCTCCCCACCAAGCAGAGACCTGCAACAGCACCTTTCTCCACAGCCTCTCCACACTCCCACATCCCCAGAACATGTGACCAATCAGTACGCCTTCTGCACCACATCTCGGGCACTCTCCCCAGGCGGAGGCCCCCATGTGGAATGCTCTACGTGGAGAAATGTACATTCTGAGCGCCAATTTATACCAGATCTCCCAGTGCTCAGTGAATCTGGATCTCTGACGAATGCCCAGAATAAAAGACCTGAGGTGTTCTACTCGAATTGGGGTCCCAAGGTCCCTGGTCCAGGCCTCCGCTAATTTTTTATAATCCAACTCAGAGGCTGAGTCTTTGATAGATCTGTGGTGGAAGGTCAGTGGCACTCGCTGCTGAGCCTCAAAGGAGAGTGCCGACGACAGTTCTTCCCTGACATCTTCAGTCAGGTCCGTCCAAGGGAGGCCCCGAATATAATGTGTCAGCTGATAATAGTGCCAGTAGTCTTTGTTGGGGATATTATATTCTCTTTGTAATTCCACAAAGGGTCTGACTTTCCCTTCATCGGTAACTGCTTGCAGCAAATATTTGAGTCCATGTCTCCCCCAGCGTTCAAATGTTGGATACAAAGTACCTGCAGGAAACCTCGGGTTGCCACATATGGGCAGGAATGGTGTTACCTTTGGTGAGAAATGATGGAGTCGGCATATCCAGCGCCACGCGGCCCGCGCCGCCGGTATTATGCCTGACTGACGTAATTCCGTAGGAGTCTCCCCATCTGGCAAATGCAGGAGACATCCCAAGTCTATAGCCGGGGACATCTGCCTCTCCAGGGGGGTGTTTGAAAAGTCTGAGGTTCGCCTATGCCAGTCATTGATATGGCGCATTTCACATGCGACAGTCGCATGACGCAAGCTAATAAGGCCCACCCCCCCATATTCCACTGGGGTGCACATTATCCTTAACGGGAGCCGTGGCTTCTTTCCCCTCCACAGGAATTTATTTAAAAGTCTATTCTGCCTTCGTTCATCCGTTTTGGAAAGGTAAAGGGGCACTGTTTGGAAGACATATAGCCACTTTGGGATAATGAACATATTGTATAGTGCCACTCGTCCAAACAAGGATATTGGAAGGTTCTCCCATCCCTCCAGCTTTGATTTAGTATCTGCCATTAAAACAGTCACATTAAGTTCATATAGTTTCTTCAAGTCTGCTGGTATCCGTATTCCCAAATATTTGAGGGAATCTTCTGCCCATCTGAGGAGGAAAGGTCCACGCCAGGCGCTCCTCACCGAGGGCATTATTGGGAGTGCCCAGGATTTGTCATAGTTCAGTTTAAATCCAGAGTAGCGTCCATAGGTCTCTAGACAGGTCAACATGCCCCGGAGAGAGCATGCTGGTTCCCGCAGCACCAGGAGTAGGTCATCAGCATAAGCTAAGAGTTTGACTTGCTCACGCCCCAGAACAACCCCCCTCACCTCCTCCGCTAATATCACAGTTCGGAGCAGGGGCTCCAGGGCTACAGTAAAGAGGAGTGGCGATAGGGGACAACCCTGCCTAGTCCCCCTCATTATCGGGAAACTCGGTCCCTGTACTCCATTCACCAACAGTCCCGCCCGTGGATCTTTGTAAAGTGCCCGTATCACCTCCACACACCATCCAGCAAAGCCCATGTATTCTAGCGTTTGGAAAAGATATGGCCAGGCGACTCTGTCAAAAGCCTTCTCTGCGTCAAGGCTCACTACCAGGGCGGGATTTCCTCCCGCCCGGCAGCGAGCCACTGCCAGCAGCAGACGTCGGACATTAAAGGAAGACTGTCTCCCTCTGACAAAACCCACCTGTTCAGGGGTCACCATCCTAGCAAGAGGCACCGCCATCCTCTCCGCCATTATCTTAGCTAGCAGCTTTACTTCTACATTTATGAGGGAGATGGGTCTGTAAGACGTCATCTGCTCTCTGGGCTTCTCTGGTTTCGGGATCAGGGTTATTAGTGCTGTATTTTCAAGTAAGGGAAATGAACCTGTCTCAACTACCTCTTCGAAATAAGCTAGTAGATCTCCCACTACTTCCATCGGTAGGTTTTTATAGTATTCTGCAGGGTATCCATCAGGTCCCGGGGCTGAGCATGTCTTTAAAGTTTTTATCGCTGCCTGTAATTCGGTAAGTTGTAAAGGTGCATTCAAGGCTTCTAGTTCTAGCTCTGTGAGCTTGGGGACCTTCGCCTGCTCTAAATAGTGTAGGATCTCCGAGGGCGCCCCCTGTTCCCCCACATCTGCCCCATATAAAGAGGTAAAATATTTCGTAAACTGGTCGATTATTGTTTTATGGTTATTTATTATCTGTCCATTAGGCCCTTTAATGGCTTCTATAACCCTGGAACCTCCCCACCCCTTAATTAACCTGGCCATCAATTTCCCTGATCTGTTCCCAAATCGCTTTAGCCTATATTTCTGATAATTCATGGAGTGAGTAGTCTTCTCATGTATAAGAGTGTTAAGAGCTATCTGTGTCGCCCTCAGGGCCTCCATAGTGTGCGCATTAGGATTTTTAATATACTGCCTTTTCGCTACTTGGGTTTGTTTTTCTAATTGTAGTATACTGTTCGCCAATTGTTTTTTCCTTCTGCACACATAGGCAATTATGTCACCTCTCAGCACTGCTTTCGAGGATGCCCAGTATAGTTTAGGCCGGTCCTTATGTTGTGCGTTATACTCTGCGAACTCAGCCCATTTAGTATGTATATATTGGTTGAAGTGAGGGTCCCCAGCCAAATAAGATGGATAACGCCAGCCTGGGCCACTTCCCTCTGTCCCCAAAGTAAATGCAATATCTGCCCACACCGGGGCATGATCCGAGATCTCCTCAGGGCCTATGTGGACTGCCTGTATCCGGGAGAACAGAGACCGGTCTGTTAATATGTAATCTAGACGAGCTTGTGTGTTATGGGCCCGGGAACGGTGAGTATAATCCCTTTCCCCCATGTGGAAGGTCCGCCAGGTGTCCACTAGTCCCAGTGTGCTGGTGAAAGTCTGCCACATCTGAGATCTATAACCTCTGTAATATGGGGATGCGGTCGCTGAGCAGTCTAGGGAGGGGTCAGAAATCAAATTGAAATCTCCCACTACCATCAGCTCCCCCTCCCGAATTGCTAAACATCTAGCCATCAGACGTTGGAAAAATTGCTTATCCGGTATATTGGGACCGTATAGTACTAGCAAGTGGAATTTTTCCCCTTGCACCCACCCCTGGAGCAGCATGTAGTTCCCTTGCTCTCCTCGTTCTACTGTAGTTAATTTACATGGCACTCCCTTCTTTACCAGGACAGCCACCCCTCCCCTCCGCCCCTGGGCCGACACTGCATAAACCTCTTCGACCCACTGCTTTTTTAGTTTTTTATGTTCTAGGTCCGACAGCCTCGTTTCTTGTAAACAAGCGATGTCTATTTTATGTCTCTTTAGGGCAGCTAAGATTTTTGTTCTTTTTATGGGGGAAGTTATGCCCCCTACGTTCCATGTAGCTAGTCTAATTGGCATGTTTGCGTCACATGGTGTTGTTTTGTATGAGTCCTCGATCTATGTATTATGCCTAATTTTTTGTCTATTCCTTCCCTTCCCGGGGATCGACGGCATCTGCCCTCCCTTGTTAATCGCCGTCCTCCTTGCCCAGAAGCTTCGTTTTCACACATTATTAATTGCCTGTTCTTCCCACCCCTCCCTCCCTCCCCTCCCCCCCTCTCCCTCTGCCAAAACCCTGTATTACCTTCCAGCGCTAGCTGAAAGCGAGGATCTCTTATGACACCAAGGAACCCCGACTCCCGCCCGCCCCCCTCTTTCTTCGTGCTTCCCTCACCTTGCAAGTGACTTATGCCTCATGACCAAACTCCCGTGGTTATCCAGCCACTCTCAGTCTCCCGCCAGCAATCCGTGGCCGCTCAAGAATGTTCTTGCGAGTTGTACTGTGTCAAAGTGCTGCCACTTCTCTTGGTGTAATATTCGCAACCGAGCTGGATATGTTAGCATGAATTTGATTTTTTTCTTAATCAACATTGTACAGAGGGGGTGAAATTGTCTCCTCTTTTCTTGTATCGTCCGGGAAAAGTCTTGGAAGATCAATATTCGTTTGGCATTATAGGTCAGAGTGTCTCTCTTTAATTTGAAGCCTTGTAGGATTTCTTGCTTATGTTTATAATTCAATATTTTAGCTATTACCACTCGGGGCCGATTAGTGTCTTCAGTTTTGCGGCCTACTCTGTGGGCTCTTTCTACTACTAATGGTCCCCTTGAATCGGTCAGAGCCAGCTCCTTGCCCAGCCAATGTTCCAGCCACTCTGCCATATTAGCCTCCGGTATGCTTTCGGGTAGGCCAACTAACCTTATGTTGTTTCTCCGCGAGCGATTCTCGAGATCTTCAAACTTATCCGTCAGATCTAGCAATTGCTGCTTCAAGTTGGCGATCTCAGGCCCATGTGTTCTCACATCATCTTCCAGAGCCGTTATTCGAGTCTCCGCGTCTCCCACGCGGGTTTGTAAGCCATCAAAGCCAGTTGCGTAACTATCAAGTTTTTCGGACAAGGAGTCCCATTGCGGGGCTAGTGCCTTCATAACCGCTGTTGTAATCTGCGTTAGTTGGGCTTCCGAGAACTCCGTTCTCAATTCGCCTTCGTTGTCCGCCATTTTGTTTTCAGTCCCGGTTTTATTTTTCTCTTTTTTCACCGCTTTGTGCGCCATCTGACCGGGTGAACGGCGTAGATATCTGTCCATAAAATTCTCCGTTGCTTATAGTCAAGTGAGGGGAGCAAATCAGTCTTATTCTGTTATTTTGGGGGCGTTTAGGAGCCGGAGTCCCGGAGCTGTAGCGCGAAGCGACTGATCAGCTCATAGCATCGCGAGATCTCCTGCAGCTTGCCTTTAAAAGGCAACTTAGCCAGGCGGGATTTAGAGGCGTGGTCAGCAGACCTATGCTTCAGCCAAAGCCACCGCCGCGCAGAGATTGTCTGAGCCATGCCTTTAGCTGAGGCCCTCAAGACATCATACAGCAAGTCTGCCAAATAGGCTAAGCCCGATTCCAGGGCCGGCCAATCAGCCCTCAAGGAATGATCCGAGGGGGAAGCCCGCTGCACCATAGACAGGCACGCCCTGGCCACATAGGAGCCGCAAACTGAGGCCTGCAAACTTAAAGCAGCCGCCTCAAAGGACGACCTTAAGGCCGCCTCCAATCTTCTGTCTTGGGCGTCCTTTAGGGCCGTGCCACCTTCCACCGGCAACGCCGTTTTCTTAGTCACCGCAGTGATTAAAGAATCCACGGTAGGCCACAGATAGGCCTCACGTTCACTTTCAGGCAAAGGATAGAGGTGGGACATAGCCCTAGCCACTTTAAGGCTCGCTTCCGGGACATCCCATTGAGCCGAAATTAAGGTGTGCATGGCATCATGCACGTGGAAGGTTCTATGCGGGCGCTTTGTCCCCAGCATAATGGCAGAGCCAACAGGGGCTGAGGGAGAGACGTCCTCCGGAGAGGAAATCTTCAAAATGCCCAAGGCCTGCATTAACAGGTTGGGCAAATCCTCTGAGCTAAAGAGCCGCGCTGCAGAGGGGTCATCCGCTCCATCCGAGCGGGGATCTGTCTCCTCCAAGGAATCCGCAAAGGACCGTTGGGAGAACTCAGATACGCTGCCCTCATCTACATCGGAGGAGACAAAGTCCTCCAAGACCTGGGAATCAACCCGAGGGCGTTTACCTCCGGGGCCTCAACCTCTTTACCAGACGAGGGAGCAGGGGCAGCGTTTTGCATAAGGGAGGCCTGATGCAGCAGCAAAACAAACTCGGGGGAGAAACCCCCCAGACTGTGCACTTCCGCAGCCTGGGCTACAGCCCTAGACGCACCCTCAACCGGCGCTCGCAAGAGCGGGGGAGAGACATGCTGCGCATCCAAGATGGCGTCCGGCGCGACACTCCGCGAAGGAGCCGCGCGGTAAAAACGGCGCTTAACTTTAGCCGCTTTTGTGCCGTCGCCCAAATTAAGGGCGTTCATGGCATCAATGTCTCCCACCTCAAGGGCGGCCCAAGAAGAAGCCGTCCGAACCGCGTGGCCGGCCAATATGGCGGAGGCGAGCCGCGGGGGATGGGCGTTTATGGCGGGAAAAACCGCCACACCGAAGGAAGGACCGGGACACTCATCGGTCACGAAACTGTCACCCAACAAGGGCGATCAGACTTTAAGACCCCCGCATCCCCTCTAGAAGCGCACACGCGATCCGGGGAGCGACTCTTTGCGCCCTCGCCCTCCGACGCCATAGGCCACGTGGAGACCAATCGGGGAACCCCCTGCCCGCTATAAAAGGTAAAAATTACCTGCTTTCCGCTCCGAGCTGTAACGACCTGGTGTCCCAGTGAGTAGCTGCAATAAACGTTTAAATAAACGTCGAAATAAACGCCTTTAAGAACGTTCAAAAATTTTTTTTTTTTTTTTCTTCTCAACGGAGCCAGCGGGAGGGGGGAGAAAAGGAGGGACCTGGCGCCACCAGGTTTGCACTTGCTCAAGAAGAGCCCTCAACCCCAGGCACTCAACAAAACCTAAAAATTAGGCTTGGAGGCCTAGCCAGAGCTGCTGCTGTGTGTGACCACCACCTGCTGAGATAGAGAACATACTGAGGATTTTCCGGCAGCACATGACCACATATAGGGAGGCAAAGTTTGCTCTCTATCTCCACCTGCTGGTAGATGGACACAACCCACCAGTCTATGGATTGATCAGCATGATGATATGGAAAGGGCAATATATATCTCACTATAACCACCTTGTCTTGTTACACATAGCCCAATACCTGTCATATATAGCCTATGTAATAGAGTTGGCATGAATTGTGACTCATTCCTACTCCCTAACCTTAACAAGGTGACTAAGATCTAGACACTTATGCATGAAATTGAAATCGCCCTTTAGTGCTCATGAGGTCATATGGCAATGACGGGTAAGACAGGAACAAGATTCTCATCCTGCTGAGGGAGCCTGAGTGGCCTGCAACCTAAACCAACCTGCGGCCGGGACACTAACACAGAATATGTAGAATAAGTTAACGAAATAAAGGCGAGACACAGGTCCTAGGTGCAGGATTAGGCCGTGGTTTATGTTTTCTGTAACACTAGGGTCACAAACCTAATATAAGTGAAGCCCTTAGTTTCAAGGCCTTCAAAGGGGGAGATGTAGAATTATGAGAACAGTCATGCACTATGGAATGGGTCAAAAGACCAGAGATTGATAAGTCTGTGTGACTCTGGAATTTATGATCTCTGGTATTTATGATCTATTATGATACCCTTATGGGCAAGACAGGCTTGGGAAAGAAACTAGTATAAACAACAGAAGAATGTTGTCTAGCAGTTTAAGGGAACCAGATAATAATCTGTGAGAAGGATAATTTGCAGAGAAAGAGTCATGTAAATCATTGTCTGAACCAAACGATATAAGCTGCAGAATCAGAACAGTATTTCAGAGATGCAGAGGGTGAACATCTCTTTAGGTAACTGTACTGATGTCTCATGAGAAACTATTAATTGAATCTGTACTTGGTAAGCAAATAAAAAATACACTTTCTCATATGCACGTAGCCTTAGTTTCTTTTATCCTCCCAAATTGTAGATGGCTGGTATATGCTAATTTGGGAAGGGTACAAGGGGCCTAAAAACACTGATTGCACATTTTTTTGTTCATTGTTAATTTTTAAAGACAATAAATAATTGTTTATTGCCTCTGCCTATCTGGACTGATAAAGAATCCTGGTGGTTTGTGTGTTGGGTCTGCGAGTGCTTTCTGGGAACTGTGGACCACTGGGAGTGTGGCTCCAGTAATCCAGAAATCACTGGGGATAATTTGAGAGTGGGAGACTTGCCCAGAGGTGGTTGTGACCAAGTCGGTAGGAGGAGGGTGCTAGAGTAGAGAACAAGTGGCAGGTGCAGGCAGACCTGAGCTATGCGGGAGACAGACCCTCTAAGTGGCCGCGGTGTAACCCCAGGCGAGTGACTAGGCGTTTTGTGACATTGTTATATATATTGGAAGAGTTCTGGTCAGCAACATTCTTTTACAATGTGATCCTAGCTCTTGCACCATCAATGTTAGTCAAAAATAAGAAAAAAATAAAATAAACACAACACAATACTTACTCAGCTTAATCAAGTTTTCAGTAAACTTTTCACAATTGATTGCAACTCGACATAGGAGATGGATAAACTGATGATAAGAAAAGACATAATCTAGCAGCATACGATCATAAACGTCATCTTTACCCTGAAAATTTAAGAAAACAGCAATTTTGAATTATTTTGCTTGCTTTGAAATTTTCTTAAGTAAACATCTAAAAAAAAAATCAAAATTTTTCCTAGATTTTAAAAATCTCTCAAAGTCAGTGTAGTTGTTATGCGACTTTTAAGCTCATTTATGATATGTTTACTGATTAAAATCCCTGTTACATACATACATCTAGAGCACTCTGAAAACAAAATGCACATGCACCTTTTATGCTAAATAATTCAATACTAGACGCCTTACTACCTGATGGCATTACTTAAAGAACAGCAAACCATGAAATTTTGGAAGTCTGCAAACAACTTATTTCTATCAATAATTATCATGGTGCTTTATGGATATAATGCAAGCTATTTCCCCATAATGTGTATTAAATGGCACTAATGTGCGTTATATTATCATAACACACATTATATTTAAGTTACTGTGGTTATAATGCATGATTTTATTGTTCATATTTTTTGTAAACTGACAACAGTATATTAAGAGCCCTGTTTACCAAGGCGCGCTAGAGACACCCATATATTCCTATGGATGTCTCTAGTGTTAATGCACGCTAATTTTTAGTGTGTGCTAAAAATGTTAGTGTGCCTACAGCACAGCATAGTAAACAAGGCCCTAAGTATAATAATAATAGCAATAATATGGCAACCAATCCATATCATGCACTTAACACAAACCTTCATTTGTGAGCTGGATTGACAAATCATCAGGCTAAGTTTCTTATATAGACTAATAAAAAGTATTATTCAATACGAGTACTTACATCAATTTTCAAAATCATACAGGTCTCTTCTGTAGATAACACATTGAAAAGAGGCCTGCCTTGAAAGCTCATATACATCATCATCTTTTTCTAATTCTTACGTTGGTCTAATCTAAGTTATCATAACTTGCAAAGCATTCAGTTTTGGGGATATGCTGTCATTTTGCATAGCAGGTATTTAAACCATTTAGCACATGTTTTAACAAAGAGTACAATGAAATGAAACAAAATTTAAAAGAACAAGACATTTTTTTGTAATTACACCCCTGGTTTTCTTCTGGATCATTATTGATACTAGAGTTCCACATTACATAGCAACAAGTTGAAAAATATTTTAGTTGAGACCTACTATTCAATTTCCTTATGTATATACTAACCTTGCTTGTTTCAACCATGGTAGGCAAAAGGCACATATTCAACTCTGGACGAGGAGGACGGATATTGCTTTTGCCACCTATTTGTTTCATGTTTTCACGACATGGAAAATAAGGGCCAAGAGACACTAAAGAACACAAAATTTAAAAGAATAAACGTTACAGTAGATTCATTAGTGACAAGACGACTTAAGTTTAGATGTTTTGAAATTTGATACAAATGCAATAAATAAATAAATAAATATATTACAAAACACATACTTGGGATATTACTGTGATGGTATGTACAATGGTTGTGTTGTAGAAATGGAACCAGCGTGTGCAAGAAATCATGAGGACTGAGCAGCACAAGTTCTTTGAGGACATCTAAAAAGAAAAAGATATAACATTTTTAATCTTTACAATTTCTCTATGCCTTTATGATCACCTGTGCATTTAACTACAGTTATGAAACCCTACATAATGTCATCACTTGTTCTTTACTGCAATACAGATCTAACTATTTAACAAATAAAAATGAATGCACTGGATCCCAAACCCATCTTTGGAATCCCTACAATTTCCAGGATATCCATAAGAATTAGGTAAGAGATATAGTTACATACAATACAGGTAGCACATGCAAACACAACTTTGTAGATGTTCTAAAGATTCAACTAGTTATGAAATCATCAGGCAGGTCTAGGAAGAATGAAACTAGGGAATTAAAACATTGTATACACAATCTAGGTGTTATCGTTGATGAAGCAGTACATTTAAACTTTCTGTTCAATGTGCAGTATCACAGATCTGGTTTTCAGGATATTCATAATAATGACCCAATATATTTCTATAAATATATTAATGTGCATATGTTGGCCATCCTGAAAACTACATCTGTTTGTGGACCTTGGGAATTGTAGTTAAGAACTGCTGCTTATTGTGACTTGAAAATTTGTTACTTATCCTTAGTCAGATATTTGAAGAACAATTATATAACAACAACCAAATAGAGTTCACATCCCCTATTATTTAATTTTTCTGTGGAATCCAAGCTTCAAAAAGACTATCTAAAAACAGAATAAATATATGAAAAAATAATAGTAGCACACATTTATTTTATAAAAAGCAATAAGGCAATATTACTTGCTAATTTCTTTTCCTTGAATCCTAGCAGACCACTCCAAGATGGAAAAATTAGTTATTACCTGATAATTTTCTTTCCATTAGTCCCGACAGATCAATCCAGAGACTGGTGGGTTATGTCCCTCTGCCAGCAGGTGGAGATAGAGAGAACTTCTGAGGCTCTATATGTGGTCATGTGTCACCATTCCAACCTCAGTATTATTCATATCAAAGCCATGAAGACGTCCAACTCCCAATAGAGAGCTAGTCTCCTGTTTTTTCAATAATTTCAGGACACCCTGCTACCGCAAAGGCGGGAGGAACTCATGCAGCTCACAGCCAAAAAGGAAATTGCTCTAAATATTTATAACAACTCAGCAAACTGGAACTTCAAACCTACAAAAAACAGTAACAATAACAGAAACATAGAATCTTCCAGGGAGGGCCTCTGGATTGATCTGTCGGGACTAATGGAAAGAAAATTATCAGGTAATGACTAATTTTTCCTTCCATAGCGTCTCACAGATCAATCCAGAGACTGGTGGGATGTACCCAAGCAGTTCTTACATAGGGTAGGACCCAGCGATCCCAGTTTGCAGATCTGAAGCTCCAAAGGCAGCATCCGCCCTGGCTGCCACATCCAATCGATAGTGTTTGACAAAAGTATGAACTGAGGACCAAGTGGCCGACCTACAAATCTCATCCAAATAGACCGATCTAGCCTCTGCTACCGAAGTCGCCTGCGCCCTAGTAGAATGAGTCCAAATTTGACCTGGAGGTACCTTACCGGACGCGATGTACGCTGAAGCAATAGTTTGCTTCACCCAACGAGCTACCATCGCCTTAGAAGCTTGCTGTCCTTTCTTGGGCCCTGCAAAAAGAACAAAGACATGATCCAAAGAGCGAAAGTCATTCATAACCTCCAAATATTTAAAAATAGCTCATCTCACATCCAAACACCTGACAGCCCGAAAATCGGACAGATGCTCCTCTCTACGAAAAGAGGGAAGACAGAGTGGGATTCAAATGAAAACGCGAAACCACCTTGGGCAAAAAGGATGGAACTGTACGCAGAGAGACCCCTGCCTCCGTAAAGCGAAGGAACGGATCTCTACAGGATAACGCCTGAATTTCAGAAACTCTGCGTGCTGAAGAAATCGCTACCAAAAACACTGTCTTCAAAGTCAACTCCTTGACTGACAACTGAGACAACGGCTCAAAAGGAGACTTCTGCAACGCCTTCAATACCAGATTCAAATTCCACGACGGAAACACTGGAGTCCGCGGAGGGTGCAAATGCTTAACCCCCCCCCCCCCCCGCAAAAAACGAACAACATCCGGATGAGAGGCTAAAGAAGAGCCACTTATAAGGGCCTCTAAAACACACCAAGGCCGCTACCTGCACCTTTAAGGAGTTCAACGACAGACATTTCTCCAGACCATCCTGCAAAAAGGCCAAGATCGCCGAAACCGGCGCTGAAACAGCCGACTGACCTGCCGCTGCACACCATGCCTCAAAAATTCTCCATACTCTAGCATAGGCTGTTGAAGTGGAACGCTTCCTAGCCCACAACATAGTGGCAATCACTTTCTCCAGATAACCTTTCCGTCTCAATTTGGCCCTCTCAATAGCCAGGCTGTAAGACCAAATGGGGAGGGATCCTCCATTAAAATGGGCCCCTGACGTAACAGCTCCCGATGAACTGGAAGCCGTAACGGATCGCCTACCCGAAGGCATACCACGGACGCCTGGGCCAATCCGGCCCTACAAATATCACTTGGCCTGGATGCGTCGCTACTCTTCCCAAAATCCTGCCTATCATAGGCCACGGAGGAAACAGATACAGAAGACCCGCTAGAGGCCATGGTTGCAGAATGGCATCGATCCCCTGAGACCGCGGGTCTCTGCCGCGGCTGAAGAACCGCTCCACTTTGGCACTGCTTGTCCGTGCCATCAAATCCATCACCGGAACACCCCACCGGTTCGTAATAAACGAGATCGCTTGATCGGAGAGCTCCCACTCCCCCGGATACAAAGTATGCCGACTCAGGAAATCCGCTTCGATGTTGAGTGTCCCCGCAATGTGTGCCGCCAAAATCTGCATCAAATGACTTTCCGCCCAGCGGCAAAGTCGCTGCGCCTCCTCGTCCAGAAGAGGGCTCCTGGTGCCTCCCTGACGGTTGACATATGCCACCACTGTGCATTGTCGGAAAGGACACGAACCGAGCTCCCTGCTAGGTTCACCTGAAAGGCCAGTAAAGCTAGCCGCACTGCTCTGAGTTCCAAACGATTGATGGACCAAGATGCCTCCCTCTGGGACCAGGCTCCCTGAGCCGTAAGAACCTGACAATGTGCCCCCCATCCTGACAGACTAGCATCCGTCGTCACCACTATCCAATCCGGCATCGCCAAGGGCATCCCCCGACTCAAATGGTTGTCCTGGAGCCACCAACGCATTCCATCCTGACCTTCGGTTCCCAGAATAACCGAACCGAGTAATCCTCCAACACCGGAGACCAGCGACTCAACAGGGATCTCTGCAGATGCCTCATGTGTCCCCTGGCCCAGGGAACCACTTCCAGCGTCGCCGCCAAGGTCCCCAAGACCTGAACATAATCCCAGGTCCTGGGCGCAGGGCTGCGCACAATCCTCTGTACCTGCGTCTGCAACTTCAATCTCCTGCCTTCTGGCAAAAACACTCTGCCCAACCGGGTGTCGAATAACACCCCTAGAAATTCCAACGACTGAGACGGAACCAAATGACTCTTGTCCAAGTTGAAAATCCAGCCCAAGGACCGGAGCAGCCCGACTACTTTGTCACTCTCACGCTGTCCTGAAAGGATGGAGCTCGAATTAACCAGTCATCGAGATAAGGATGCACTCGCACCCCTTCCTGCCACAGAAATGCTGCAACCACAACCATAATCTTGGAAAACATCTGCGGCGCCGTCGCCAACCCGAAGGGAAGTGCCTGGAACTGAAAGTGCCGCCCCAGAATCGCAAACCGAAGAAACCGGTGATGCGGAGGCCAAATGGGAATGTGCAAGTATGCCTCTTTGAGATCGAGAGAAGTAAGAAACTCTCCGGGCTGTACCGCTGCTATCATGGTCTGCAAAGTCTCCATGCGAAAATGACGCGCTCGCAGCGCCTTGTTTACCCCCTTGAGATCGAGAACGGGCCGAAAGGATCCCTCTTTCTTTGGCACTAAGAAATAGATGGAATAACGTCCCAGGCCGCGCTGTGCCACCGGAACGGGCACGACAGCCCCCAGGCGAATCAGATTGTCTAAAGTCTCTCTGACCGCCCTTCTTTTCCTTAGAGACTTGCAAGGAGATTCCAAGAAAAAGTCTGAAGGAATTCAAACAAATTCGAGCTTATAACCATCTTGAATTACCTCCAACACCCACTCGTCTGAAGTTACCCTGGCCCATTCCTCCAGAAAAAGGGACAGCCGTCCCCCTATTGACTCCGGAAGATGGACCAAGGCCCCATCATTGGGCACGAGTTCCCTTGGAGGAACCAGAGGCTGCGCCACCAGAGCGGCGCTCCCCCCGAAATGGCTGCTGTTTCTGCGGAAACCGGGGCTTAGCAAAGGCCCCTGTCCGTCCTGGGCGATAGCGCCTCACCTCACGAAACCTGGACTGATTGGAGCTCGCCCGAACAGATGACCTAGGCCTATCCTCTGGCAACCGCCGGCCCTTAGAGTCTCCCAGATCCTTAACAATCTTGTCCAATTCCTCGCCAAACAGCAGCTTTCCCTTAAAGGGCAAACGCGCCAGTTGAGATTTAGAAGCCGTATCCGCAGACCAGTGCCGAAGCCACAACCAACGGCGGGCCACCACCGACAGGGCTATCCCTTTGGCTGACGCTCGAAGAACATCATAGAGAAGGTCCGCCAGATACGCAAGACCCGCCTTGAGCGACGGCAAATTTGCCACCAGCTCTTCCATGGACGCCGCCTTCTGTACCTAAGACAGACAAACCCTGGCCACATAGGATCCGCAGACCGAGGCCTGCATGGATAATGACTCCACATCAAAGGAAGCTTTCAAAAAAGACTCCAACTTCCTATCCTGCGGATCCTTAAGCGCCGTGCCACCTTCCACTGGTAAAGTAGTGCGCTTAGTGACCACTGTGATCAACGAATCCACTGTGGGTAAATGCAAATCTTCCCGCTCACCCTCTGGGAGCGGGTATAAACGCGCCATGGCTCTCGCCACTCTCAAGCCTGCATCTGGATTGTCCCATTGGGCCGATATCAGCACCATCATAGCTTCATGAACATGAAAAGTACGAGCCGGACGTTTAGTCCCCGACATAATGGAAGGAGCTACTGCGGAGGAACTAAACTCCGGAAGAGAGATATGCAAAATCTCCAAAACCTGAACAATGAGGTTCACCAACTCTTCCTGGCGAAATAACCTTGCCGCCATGGGGTCATCACCACCCTCAGACGGCAACTCCCCTTCCTCAAGCAACTCTGACCGGGTCAATTGAGACATCAGTGACAACTGGCCGTCATCTACCTCTGACCCCACATCGGAAACCACATCGATGTCCCGGGGCTCAACCCTAGGCCTCTTAAAACTAGAGGCAGGAACGACAGAGGAATCTTCTGGAGAGACTCCCAGAGACCCCTCTTCCGCAAGAACCCCTCCTGAGTGTTTGAGTAAAAACGCTCTGTACAGCAAAAGTACAAATTCCGGAGAGAAGAGGCTCTCAGAGCGTTCAGCGTCTCTCTCATGCAAAGAATCAGCCCGAGCAGAAGCTGTAGACTGAGTGGAGGGAAGAACAGGCCCCGAGGCCGATTTTCCCTCCCGATCCAAAATGGCGCTCGCGCCCACGGCGCAAGGGGACTCAGCGCGGGAAACATGGCGAGCCGCATCTAAATCTTTTTCCGCCGCTCTAGCCCCTGCCGAAGCTGCCGCCGCGGTTCCAGCTGATCGCAAATCAGCTGATTTGCGAGACCGTGCTCCTGAAGCCACAGACGCCGGCTTTTCCTTCGCAAGCGCCATGGCGCCAAAATCATCCGCCGGAGGACGGGAAACGGACTGCTCTAGGCCCCGAGCAACAAAATGGACTGACCCCGTTCTGAATGCTCCTGCCCCGCTGCCGATCTGTCCTGCTCCAAAAGAGCTCTAGGGCAGTGATCGCACGCTCCTGACGCTGTTCTCCGGTTCCCACACCGGGAGCAGTGTTTCACTGACTCTGAAGGGGCTGCCATGTGCTCTCAACGAGAGGCACCAGAAAAACTTCTCCCTCCCCGCTGACAGGCTAAGTATCCTCCCTTAGCAAAGTCCTCCACTGTGAGATACTGCACTACAACAAAATTGCTGCCAAAAGTTCCTTCCTTTTCTTTTTTTTTTAAACAGGAGATTAACTCACGTGCTGCAACACAGTCAGCACAGAAATCAGCGGACGGGGGGAGAACGGGAGGGACCTGGCACCACCAGGTATCCCAGCTCAGGACTCAGTGAGCACCTCAACCCCAGGGTCACTCAACTCATCCCGAGGGAACGGGCGAGGAGTCCCAATCCAGAGCTGCAGAGTTATGACCATCCACCTGCTAGATAGAGAGAATACTGAGGTTGGAATGGTGACCAGGGTTGCCAGGTGGAAAATTTTTTTCCCACCCAAACGAGCCCAAAACCCGCCCAAAGTCAAACCCCGCCGTCATCAACCCCGCCCCCGCCGTCATCGGCCCCGCCTCTTCCGTCACGGCCCCGCCCAGAACGTCACTAACCCTGCCCCCCGTGGCCCGAAAAACTGCAAAAAAAAACAACGCCGAAAGACCCCAAAACAAGCCCAAAAAACCGCAACCTGCCGCGGGCAAAAATTTCCCGCGGCGGGTCGCGGAAAACTGCCCAATTGGGCGGGAAAACCACCCACCTGGCAACACTGATGGTGACACATGACCACATATAGAGCCTCAGAAGTTCTCTCTATATCCACCTGCTGGCAGAGGGACATAACCCACCAGTCTCTGGATTGATCTGTGGGACGCTATGGAAGTATAGATTTAAGCCACCCTGCCAGCAAGTGGAGATAGAGGACCATCATTTTTCTGACATCACTTCATTAAAAAATGGTGTAGATAGGGCACTTGCCAGTATCCTAATGTCAAAGCAGTGGAATGAAGTTAACAACTCCATGAAAAATTTATATGGAAGAAACCCATGTAACACTACCCAGCTCTAACCAGGAATCAGATGTAAAGAAACAGAGGGGTAAACAAGGTCAAGAGACTGACATTCAGGAGGATCCTAACAGGTAAGACTAAATTTCACCTTCATCATCACCCTGTTAGCAGTCCAGATGCAAGGAAAGTATCCAAGTCTTTTTCTAATGACAAGGCTGCTTTCAGAATGCCTGCTCCTAAGGCATTATCTTTCCGACCTTTAAGAACATAAGCATTGTCATACTGGGACAGACCAAAGGTCCATCAAGCCCAGTATCCTGTTTCCAACAGTGGCCAATCCAGGTCACAAGTACCTGGCAAGATCCCATATTTTATGCTGTTTATCCTAGAATATGCAGTGGATTTTCCCAAGACCACATTAATAATGGCTTATGGACTTTTCTTTTAAGAAATTATCCAAACCTTTTTTAAACCCTGCTAAGCTAACTGTTTTTACCACATTCTCTGGCAACAAATTTCAGAATTTACTATTCATTGAGTGAAGAAATATTTTCCCTGATTCTTCTTAAATTTACTACTCATTAGTCCTTAGTAAAATGGATGCAAAGAAGATCATAGAGACAACTTTACAAATGTCTTACAGACTAAATACTCTGCATCAGTGCTTTTTTTGTAGGAAAAAAGGTACTGGTACTCATTATGGGTAACCTTAGGGGTGGGGTCATCATTTATGACTCCACCCCTATGGTAGGCACATATAAACAGGCATCACGGAAAATATGCCAGTATAGAAGAAAAAAATAATGTGATTTTTTTTCATTATAAATAATTTTTGTAAGCTGTTACACCCCCAAAATGACACAAAACAATTTGCATACAGACCAGGAATTAGAACAGTCTTGCCAAATCTGAAACACAATATGTTATAAAAATCTCAGAACCTAACAGATCCCTATTCAGACACTTGGTCTTCCAGTCACACATGCAGAACAGAGAAAAGCCCTCTTCAAATTCTTCAAAAATTAATGTGAAATCCTAAGAAGCTAGACTCTAAATGCAGCACAATACCAGAAAACAGAAAGGAACACGTTTCCTCCTATACAGTGCAAAATGAGACAACAGATGTAAATTCTCAAACCAGGACATATTCCAAACACTAGAATGAAAATAAAATGATTTTTTTCTACCTTTGTTGTCTGGTGACTGTTTTTCTGATCATGTTGGTCCCAGCCTCCGATTCTGCTGCGCTCTATCTGTTCTCTTAACTCTGTTTCCAGGGCTTCTTTTCCATTTATTTCTTTACTTTCCTCATTTCTTCTTCATTTCTTGCCCTACATCCGTAAGTAAAAGCTGGGTCCTTTGTGGAATTAACTGGAGTAGGTATAACGTAGATCCAACATTTGCCTATTTTCTCCATCCATGTGCAGTTTTTCTCCTCTCTTCCCTCATCTCCATCTATGTGCATCTTCTTTTTTTCTCTTTCTTCACCTCCATCCATGTCCAGCATTTCTCCTCTCTCTTCCTTCCCCTGTATCCATATCTAGTAATTCTCCTCTCTCCTCCAAGTCCAGCATTTCTCCTCTCTCCCCTGCCCACCCCTCCATCCATCCATGTCCAGCAATTCTCCTCTCTCCCCTGTCTACCCTTCCATCCATCTATATCCAGCAATTCTCCTCTCTCCCCTGTCTACCCCTTCATCCATGTCCAGCAATTTTCCTCTCTCTCCTGCTCTCCATGTCCAGCATTTCTCCTCTCTCCCCTGACCACTCCTCCATCTATCCATGTCCAGCAATTCTCTTATCTCTCCTGCTCTCCTCTCCATCCATGTCCAGCATTTCTCCTCTCTCCCATGCCCTCCCCTCCATGCCCAATGCTTCTCTCTTCCCTGCCCTCCCATCCATGTCCACCCTTCTCCTCTGCCCCCGTCCTCCCCTGCCATCCATGTCCAGCGATTCTCCTCTCTCCCTGCCTTTCCCTCTCATCCATATCAAGGGATTCTCCTTCCCCCGTCATTTATGTCCAGCAATTCTCCTCTCTCCCCTGTCCTCCAGGCCCGATTCTCCTTCCCCCGTCCTCCCCTGCTATCCATGTCCAGCAATTCTCCCTCCCTCCCTGCCCATCCTCCTTTTCCCACTGCCTGCCTACTTGTCTGCTTGAGAGTCCTGGCTCCCAGCATCATCCAGTACAAGGCCCAGCACCAGCGCTGACGAGCCTTTGCACCCAATGCCATGTGCTCGGGAAGGCCCTGTTAGTTCCGGCCTCTCTGACACATCACATATGTGTCAGAGGGGCGGTACCAACAGGGCCTCCACGAGCAGATAGGCTTGAAGGCTGAGTGTGCTGGTGCCGGCCAGGTCTTGTACTGACTGATTTGGGACCTGGACTCTCAAGCAGACAGCGGGAGCGGTAAGAGGGGGACTTGGGAGGTAAAAAAAAAAGTGCCAGTATGCCGTTTGGCGCTTACCAGCACACAAAAAAAAGCACTGCTCTGCATTCTGCCCAGGAGGAAGCCTGCACGTCTGCCAAATGTGCATACAGGGCCGCCAGAGCTTGAAGGCCTTTCAGCAAATACACCACGGAGAACCACCTTTTACACTTACCTAGACAAGGAAGACTTGGAAGTTGCATCTCCTTAACAAGGACTATTGAACAAGATGAAGTCTATTGGCTTTCCTAAACAAATTAGTTACCTTTGGATAACCGAGGTAAATCAAAGTCCAAAAGATGGACAAAACTATCTTCCATTGATATTCTGCAACTGAGAAATAGATTAAAATCCCACTGGGGAATTAGAGCCCTAAAGGGAGGATAATTCTGTTCAATTCTCTGAAGAAAACTGACCACCTCCAGGTCAGATGCCACTAATGACCCTGAATCTGACCTCTATAGCATAAAATAGCTGCAACCTGAACCTTCAGAGAATTAATGGCTAGGCCCTTATCCAGATCTTTTCATAGTAAGGTCAGAATAGTTGGGATGTCTCCTCACTAGGGTGAAACAGCCAGATCTTTGCTAGAATCCTCAAAAAGATGCCAAATCCAAAACACTAGCAAATGAAGCTGTGGCCTTTTGTGCACTCAAGGCAGAAATCACCACTACTCTCTTTTGCAACCTAGCTCTTTAAAAGGTTGGGCTCTAAGACAGAACAGAGATAGGTCGTCTATGGGTACTGGGCCTTAGTATAGCAATCCCTGATAAAGGGAAACTGTAGGGGGATCCCTACTTTCAGTCTCATCAGATCTGCATATCATGGCCTTTTTGACGAGTCTGGAGCCACTAGAATGATCATCAATGGATAATCCGAGAAGGATGTAAGAAACCTACCTATGCCAAAAATGGTGATGATACAGAGGAACTGAAAGAAATCTTGATGAACCTGGAATATGTAATAAGACAAACTGACAAATTAAAGAGTAGCAAATCACCTAGCCTGAATGGTATATACCTCTAGGGTACTCACAGAACTCAAAAATTAAATTGCAAATCTACAATTGGTAGTAGTAGTAATCTGTCATTAAATTCATCCGTAGCACCTGAAGACTGGAAGGTAGTCAACATAACACCAATATTTAAAAAGGCTTCCAGGAGTGATCTAGGAAACTAAAGCCTGATGTCAAGGCCGGGCAAAAATGTTGGAACTATTATACAAAACAAAATTACTGAACATATAGAGAAACCAGGTTTAATAAGAAACAATCAACATGAACAACATGATCAGCATGGATTAATGAGACAAAGCCAACATGGATTTAGTGAAGGGAAATCTTGCCTCACCAATCTACAGTTCTTTGAAGGGGTGAACAAACATGTGGATAAAGGTGAGCCGGTTGAGATTGTATATCTGGACTTTCTTAAGACATTTGACAAATTGAGGCATATCTTCAAAGCACTTAGCCTTCCATAGGTTTCTATGGAACTTTGGAAGGCTAAGTGCTTTGAAAATATGCCTAAAAGTACCTCATGAAAGACTCCTAAGGAAATCAGAAAGTTATAGGATAGGAGGTAATGTCCTACTGTGGATTAAAAACTGGTTAAAAATAGAAAACAGAAATTTAAGGTTAAATGATCAGTATTCTCAACGGAGGTGGTTAGATAGTGGGGTTCCCCAAGGGGTCTGTGCTGGGACTGCTGCTTTTTAACATATTTACAAATGATCTAGAGATGGGAATAACTGGTGAGCTAATTTAATTTGCTGATGACACGTTATTCAAAGTTGTTAAATTACAAGACGATTGTAAAAAACTACAAGAGGACCCTACGAGACTGTGCATCCAAATGGCAGATGATATTTAATGTGAGCAAATGCAAAGTGATGTATGTGGGAAAGAGGAACACAAACTATAGCTACATGATGCAAGGTTCTACATTAGGAATCACAGCCCAGGAAAGGATCTAGGTGTCATCGTGGATGATACGCTGAAACCCTCTGCTCACTGTGCAGCAGTGTCTAAAAAAGCAAATAGAATGTTAGGAATTATTAGGAAAGTAACGGACAACTAAAATGAGAACGTTATAATGCCTTCGTATCGCTCCATGGTGCAACAGCACCTCGAATACTATGTGCAATTCTGATCAACGCATCTCTAAAAAGATATAGTAGAATTAGAAAAGGAATAGAGAAAGGGGATGAAAATGATAAAAGGGATGGTATAGCTTCTCTATGAAGAAAAGCGGCTAGGGCTTTTCAGCTTGAAGAAGAGACAGCTGAGGGGAGATATGATAAAGGTCTATAAAATTCTGAGTGGAGTGGAACAGGTAGACATGAATCACTTGTTCACTACTCTTTCCAAAAATACTAGGCCTAGGGGGCACACAATGAAGCTACTAAGTAGTAAATTTAAAACAAACCGGAGAAAATATTTCTTCAAGCAAACTCATTCCCATTTCTAGATATTTATAAACATTTTTTTTTTTTTTTTTTACCATTTATTTTATTATTTTCATGTATAAACATATCAAAACAGAGAATAATTTTAATACAACCATATTGCTTGACACCTTGCCTGGACTGTTTCCCATTTCTAATTCCACTCATTCAATTTCTCAGAGCCCCTCCCACCCCCTCCCTTCCTCTCCTCCCCCCCCCCCCCCCCCGCTCGATCTACTCATTCGTGCCTAACATTTACTGTCTCTTAGTGTCTCGGGAGGACAACCACTGTTCATAAAGCTGCCAAGTCTTTTGATGTTGTATTAAATGTCCATTCCGTAATGCTGTGAGTTTGGACATAAGGCAAATGTAGTCTAATTTTTGCAGGACTTTATGAAGGCCCGGCAGTGATGGTTGTTTCCAAGCCGCTGCTAATACCAGCTTGCCTGCCACAAACAGTTGTCCAGCAAACTGATGTATTGGATTTGGAACTCCTTCGGGTTTAAAATGTAGCAAACAGTAATCCATCTTCATTGGGTAGGTTATCCCAGTGACCTCAGTCAGAAATTTCAGAAGCATTGTCCAGTATGTCTGAGCGTGTGTGCAGGCCCACCAGATGTGGAACATGTCCCCTATTCCATCGCACTGTCGCCAGCATGTAGCTGAGCATCCTCTAAACATCTTTGCAATGCGATGCGGGGTATAGTACCAGCAGTATAATATCTTATGTCCATTCTCAATCATAGAGCTAGAGATCGAGACCTTAAGCAGAGATTTAAATGCTAATTTCCATTGTTGAAAAGTATATGTTTCCTTCAAGGCTTCATTCCATATAGCTAAATAATGTTCTACGGGGTTGGAGTATAGAAGCAATGCTTCATAGAGTCTTGATATGCTCCCCTTACCTCCCCCTCTCATCATACACATTTCTATCTTAGTTTCTGATAAGTTAAGCTCATCTCTTGCCCTTCGCTTTATAAAGTCCTGTACTTGGTAATATTGGAAAGCCTGTAAGGAGGATAAACCATGTTCCCTGCAGAGCTCTTCAAACGCTATTGTCGTATTCTCTTCCCACATTTGGCCCAACGTACACAGACCCATATCTTCCCAGCCACAGTAGGCCGTGGTATGCCTTCCTGGTGTAAAGTGTGGAGCAAATCTAAGGTACATGTGCCGAAAAAACTTACGTCCTGGAAAGAACTGTTCTCGCACCCCACTCCAGGTGTGCAAGGGCCACTGCATCAGCGGCGGACATCCCTTGATGAGTTCATCTAACTCCTGTTTAGCTAGCCATGGAATAGCCCTAAGCGGGAAGGGGCCCACCCAGCCCTGCTCCATCCTGACACTCAATTTTTCTGTGTCTGTGAACCAAGCCGCTATTGTTCTAAGATGTGCCGCCTGGTAATATAGGGTAATAGAGGGGACCCCCATCCCTCCCTGCTGCCTTGGTTGGTACATAACTTCTCTTCTAACTCGCGGTGGTCTTTTTTTCCAGATAAAGGAGAAGATGTCCCTCTGGAGGCCTCGTAAGAAGCTATCTGGGATGGAAATTGGTAATGCCATAAAAAGATACAGTATCCTTGGGAGTACTACCATTTTTACTGCACTTATCCTCCCAACCCAGGACAACTGTAGACCCCCCCCATCTTTGCAAGTCTTGCAGCAAACGCTTCGCTATCTCGGGGAAATTAACCTGGTATAACTCCTTGATGTCTCTGGGAATATTAACCCCCAGGTATCGAATGTATCGCGATGCCCATCGGAACGGAGTTGCCTGCTGTAGACGGGATTTTTGTTCAATGGGAATATTTATGTCAAGCACTTCAGATTTGTCTAGATTAATCTTAAACCCCGAGACTTTCCCGTATGCATTTAGCATCTCTAGTATTTTCGGAAAGGAGGTCTCAGGATCTTTTAGCATCAGCAAGACGTCATCTGCAAAGAGAAGCGTCCGCGTTTCGATTCTACCCAATCGTGGCCCCTTTACTTCTGGATGTGCCCTAAGCCTAACCGCCAACGGCTCCATTACAATGGCAAAAAGCAGGGGGGACATTGCACATCCCTGCCTTGTTCCTCTATATAGATTGAAGGGCTCTGTCAGTCTGCCATTTATTCTAATGGAGGCCTGAGGGGTTTTATAGATTAGACGAAGCCAGTGGAGGAAACGTCCAGTGAATCCCATTTTATCTAGCACTCCAAACAAGAAGGACCAACTCACTCTGTCAAACGCCTTTTCGGCATCTAGTGACAGAATGCATAATGGAGACCGCGTGTCCTGTGCATGGTATACCAAATGTAGTGCTCTACGTATATTATCGAATGTCTGTCTCCCATGCACGAAGCCTGCCTGATCCTCATGAACTAGAAAGGGTAGATGTTTTTGCAGTCGTGTTGCCAAAATCTTTGTGAAGATCTTATAGTCTATCCCTAACCGTGAGATAGGCCTATAAGATCCACAGAGCTGTGGGTCCTTCCCTGGCTTGTGGATGACCGTAATATTAGCCAAATTCCAGGTTGGGGGGAGCCCCGGACTGTCCTCTAGGGAATTAAACACTTGCAATAGCAATGGGGCCAGAAGCTTCCCAAATGTTTTATAGAATTTGCCAGTGAAGCCATCGGGTCCCGGAGCCTTACCTGCCGGGAGCTCCTTAATAGCGTGAATAACCTCTTCCATTTCAATGGGGTATGCTAGCATCTGAGTGGCACTAGATGTCAGTCTTGGAAGCTCTAACCCCTCTAAGTAATCTGTTATCTCTATATGATCTGTCTCCTCGCCTCTGGTGTATAACTTCTCATAAAAGTCTTTGAATGCTAACTCTATATAATCAGAGTCTGTGTGGGTGTCCCCTCCCTCATCCCTTAGGCTCGCAATTATGTTGCGGTTCGCTTGCTGTTTTAGCCTATAGGCCAGAAGACGGCTAGCCTTATTGCCAAATTCGTAGTGAGTCTGTTGAGCCTTCTGAAGACTCTCGGAGATATCCGCTAGCTCCAAATCACAGATTTGATCCCGCAGCCGGCGAGCTCTATCTAAGCTCGCCTGCTTATGTTCCGATCCACCACTATGAAGCCTGGCTTCTTCCTGTTCTAGTTGTTTCCGGAGAGTCGCCTCTTTTAACATCCGCTGTTTCCTAGTGTGTGCCTTCAGCGCTATGAGGTGACCCCGCATGACTGCTTTAAATCCCTCCCAAACTATTATCGGTGAAACTGTCCCATTATCATTGAATTGGATATATTCTTTAATATTGGTTTCAATGCTAACTAGATTAGCCGGATCCTGCAAAAGAGCATCATCCAGACGCCAGCTTTTCTGTCTCCCTCGCGTATTGGGTAGTGTCAGCTGCATCAGAACCGGAGAGTGGTCTGACCAGGTTCTAGGTAAAATCTGCTGTGTCCCTGCCAATCCTGCTATCGCTGCTTCTCCTAGCCAGTAGTCAATCCTGGAGGATGACTTGTGTACTGCAGAGTAGTAGGTATAGCTACGCTTTCTTGGGTGTACTTGCCGCCACAGGTCTATTAGGTGCCAATGATTCACAAATTCGTGCAATTTTGCTCTATCTCTTCGGCCATATTGTATGCTACTCGAGGAGTTGTCTAGATGAGCCTGCATGGTAAGGTTAAAATCCCCCCCCACCAATAGGGAGCCCTCTACATGTTTCTGGAGCAGTTGGTCTAACTCTGAGAAAAAACCTTCTTGCTGTGCATTCGGCCCATACACGTTTACTATAGTAAAGATCTGTCCTAATAGCGACAACACTACCAGGAGGTATCTTCCCCCCTTGTCTCTGGTCACTTTAAGTATGTTCCAGGGTTTATCACCCACAAATGCCATCATTACCCCTTTACTCTTTGTGTTGTCGCTATTGGACGCAAAATATATATGGGGATATTTCTTATGGTAGCACAAATATTCATGTCTGGATAGTAAGTGGGTCTCCTGCACTAGGACCACATCTGCTCGCAAACGGAGCATTTCTCTAAACAGGAGTTGTCGCTTTCTCGGGATATTCAACCCTCTGGCATTAATCAGTAGTAGGTTAATATCTGCCATGAGATATCATAATAAGTTGCTCTATTGCCTGCTAATCTCTGAGTCATTATGCTTCTTTGCCTATTTCCTATTGGTTTCCTCTGATGAGCCCTCCCCTTAACATCCTGATAGGCCTCTTTCTTGTCCCTATCCCAGGGTTTCCCTCCCTCCCCCCTCCCCTCATTAGAAAGCTGCCCCTGTATATCACTAAGGGCATTCTAGAAGGAAGTGTAAGCTGTTCAGTCCATATTTCCGCGGAGGCTCCTGCATCTTTGAGTTAAGCCTTGTCTCTTTGCAATTTTAACCTTTCTATAAAATTAAGTGACAACAGAACAACATAACAGGTGTTTGCATAGTATTAACAAAACAAAATACATCACCCAATCACTTCCTAAGGTCCAACTTTTTTTTTTTGCAGCATTGCCACTGAGCGCACGTTCAATCAACTTCTGTCTTTTTGCTGATTCAACAGTTGCTCCTTAACCGAGGCTTCCCAGTGAAGTGCTTCTCATTCAGGTCACTTTTGTTGCCGACTGTTGGCGTTTTAGGCGTCGCTGACCATTGCCTACTCGTTGCCATTTAGGCGGTATCACCCGGGTTGGGCCTCTCTTTGCTGCTGTCGTCGGAGTTGATGTCTCCATCTCGACTTCCTCTGGTAGCACTTCTTTCGCCTCTGCAAGTGTTCTTATGTGCTGCATTTTACCCTCTTTATAAAATACTAGCGCAAATGGATGCCTCCACTTAACGGATCCCCAGTTCTTGAAGTCTTCTAGTGACTGGTTTGAGTTCCGCTCTGCGCTTCAATGTAGTGGCTGCCAGATCTTGATACACTTCCACTGTGTATGTATCCCACTTAAAATTTGGGGTCTGTCGTGCCGCTTTTGCCACCTGCTCCTTCATCTTAAAGTCTCTAAAGCACACTATTATGTCCTTAGGCAGATTGGCTCGTGGAGAGCTGAATGCCCGGTGAGCTCTCTCAATGAGGATCGCGGTTGGTTCTATTGCTGTACCTCCAGCTGTTAGCAGATCACTTGTCAGCCTTTGTATAGTATCCTCACAGTCAATGTAGGCAGGGGACTCCGGCAGGCCACGAAACCGCAAATTGCATCTGCGACTACGGTTCTCCAGATCCTCTAACTTGTCGAGGACCTGCTGATGGGCTAGCTGGCTTTCCGTGGTTCGCTGATCTAAGGTCTCGAGTGCGTCTGACTGGGCATCAAGCCGATTTTCTGCCTCCTCCAGGCGAGAACCTAGCTCTCTTATTTCACCTTTGAGATCTGCCCCCATAGTCACCAGCTCACTTCGCATTGCCTTCAGGTCTGCCCGAATCTCCTGCAGCCATTTCTGCCACTCCGGACCCATTTCTTCCTCGGGCTCCTCCTGGTCTTTATTGGTGTGTGTTTCCCCTGAGGGTGCTGATTCTACAAGTTCCGCTGCCGCGATCGCCCGTTCCGGGCGGTTCAATGTTGCGGCCGCCATTTTATTTTCTCCGCGCGCCAACGATGTAAATGCGAAGCGGGAGAAATTCACTCTCTCCGTCTCCGTCTGCATCGGGAGTTTAATCCCGCTGTGTTGCGCTCTCCTCTGCTCGCGTTTTGCAATAGTTTCGCCGCTTGAAACAGGCTTTTTAGCTTGTAGATCTCCGCGGGTTATACGGAGCTCAGCTAGCATGCAGCCATGCCGTTTCGTGACGTCACTTCCTCCTCCCTTTATAAACATTTTAAAAAGCAGTAGTCCCTGTATAGATCCTTGTGGTGCTCCACTATTCATCTTTCTCCACTGAGAGAATTAGCCATTTAACCCTACTCTGTTTTCTATCTTTTAACCAGTTTCCAAGCCACACAGAACATTGCCTCCTATCCCATAGCTTTTTAATTTTCTCAGCAGTCTCCTATGAATGACTTTGTTGAAATCTTTCTGAAAATATAGATACACTACATCAGCTGGCTCGCCCATGTCCACATGTTTTTTCATTTCTTCAAAAAAATGTAGCAAATTGGTGAAGCAAGGTTTCCCTTGGCTGAATAAGAACATAAGCATTGCCATACTGGGACAGACCAAGGGTACATCAAACCCAGTATTCTGTTTCCAGCAGTGGCCAGTCCAGGTCACAAGAGCCTGGGAAGATGCCAGAGCAATAAAACTGATTTTAAGCTGCTTATCCTAGAAATAAGCAGTGGATTTCCCAAGTCCATCTTAATAATGGCTTATGGACTTTCTTTTAGAAAATTAGCCAGACCTTTTTAAAACCTTCTATTCTAACTGCTTTTACCACATTCTCTGGCAATGAATTCCAGAGTTTAATTACACAGAAGTGATCAGATATGTAGGTGACACAACTATTCAAAGTTGTTAAATCACATGCGGACTGAAAAAATTGCAAGAGGAAGGCTGGATGACTGGGCATCCAAGTGGTACATGATTTTTATTGTTAAATTGGTATAACAGAACAGCCAGAATGATGCATTTCGCAGCAAAAGCAATAAACAAACTCATCCCAATCCTCCTCCCACCTCAAGCATCATCCATACAGCTTTATGGTTTATAATGGATTAGAAAACCCAGATCCTTATTAAGTCCTGTTTGTTGGGTGTCAATCATATCAGCTGTATTTCTCTGTTTATTACCCTCCTCTCACCTACCAACACCCATCCTGTTAGAATATCAATGAAATGCTTTGATGTCCCCATGCATACCCCCACCCTCCCACTCTATCAGACTGTCAAAGCAATGCTTTGATGTTTCTCTTATATATACTATCTGCTACCACATTTGCTTATTTCCGATCTGACAAAGAAGGGCAACCTTCGAAAGCTAATCAAGAAATGTATTAAGTTATGTCCAACAAAAAAGGTATCATCTTATTTTCTTTTCCATGTTTTATTTTGTTTGATTTCTATTGATAACCTTTAAGAGTGGACTAACACGGCTACCACACCTCTCTACTTAAGATGGAAGATACCGCATACAGCCGCATGAAAAAGCAAATGAACAAACTTTTGGAAAAAGAAACAAAAGTGAACAGCCATCTTTACTTTCTGACAATCTGCAAGAAGAATGACATCATTCCCAAAGGACTGAAGATCAAAAATCCTTTGGCTACCACTTACAATTCTGACTATGCAGAGAAAATCTGCAAACGCACTAGTCAGAAACTAAGAAATGAACTCATACATCAACTCTACAAGAACAAGAGAATAATACAAACCCAAAGGGATGAAATCATGAGGAACATGGAGGAACTCCATCCACGCCGTAGGAACCAACTTAAAGAGGACCTACATAACATCCAAAGAGAAAAACAACACATGGCTATCCGCAAGAAAGAAATAAAGCTATCTTTTCTCCTGCAGAATCACAGAGAGAAAAACAGCCTATATTTGGATAACCACAGCTCTGCAGAAACAACATCCCCAGACACCTTGGAGACACTTGGATATACATCTGAGGCATGTGAAAATCAGAGCCCAAACAAACCAAGGAATACTGATCACACCTTCAGAGATGCAGATCAGATGGGTATAATAAACCTCTCGAACCATCAATTATCACAGCATGAAGTCTCTGTACTCTCCAAAGGACTTTCTTTTTGCCCATCTAGCAAACTTGATGAAATCCAACTATATTCAGACCTAGAAGAATTCTTCAGAAAAATGCGTCTTAGAGCACATTTCCACAATAGAGGGACACCAAACAGACCGGAATACAGTCTTAAACAAAAGAACACTTATTTCACCCCACAGGAGAGACAAAACTACAAGCTGGATAATTACATAGAAAGTTTCAGACATAGGGTTAAATCACAACTCTCCAACAAACAGAAAAAAATTCTGTACAATCTTACCCCACCAGAAAGAGCGGCCATAAGAACTGTACAAACTAACGAACGCATTATCATCAAACCCGCAGATAAAGGAGGCGCAGTGGTAATTATGGACACACAAAAATACATTGAAGAGGGACACAGACAGCTCTCAGACAACAAATACTACAGGAAACTAACTGAGGACCCCACACAGGATTATACAAAGCAGCTAAAAGATCTTATCAGAACATTTCCTACACAAGCACAGCCACATCTGAAGAAACTCATACCAAACCAGCCTTTTGTGGGCACATTCTACATGTTACCCAAAATCCACAAACCTGGAAACCCAGGCAGACCAATCATATCAGGTATTGGCACGCTCACGGAGGAAATATCTGGACTCATAGAGGGAATTCTGAAACCTCTTGTGCACAAAACTAACAGCTTCAAACAAGACACCACAGACTTTCTGAATAAATTGAAAAATATCAAGCAATTACCGCCAAACACCCTTCTGGTCACGATGGATGTAGAATCACTATACAGCAACATTCCACATGCGGATGGCATAGCTGCATGTGGAAGACTCCTAAAAAAATCCACACTGGACCATCAATACTCACCAGAAACTATTACAAAATTAATCAAATTCATTTTAACTCACAACTACTTCCGCTTTAACAATGATATCTATCTACAAATAATGGGCACTGCAATGGGCACCAGGACAGCACCCCAATATGCCAACCTTTTATGGCTGAGCTGGAAGAGACATTTCTGAATACATACCAGACCAAACCTCTAAAATACTACCGGTACATCGATGATATTTTTATGATTTGGACGGAGGGGGAAGAAACTCTGAAACAATTATACTATTCCTTCAATACATACCATCCTACAATCAGATTCAAAATTGACTACTCCCCAGAAAAAGTCAATTTTTTGGACACCAGAGTCTCAATCAGTGATGGCTGTATACAAACATCTATATATAAGAAACCCACAGACAGATGCAGCTACCTCCACAACTCCAGCTTCCAACCTTCACATACAAAAAGATCCATTATTTACAGCCAAGCCACAAGATACCACCGTATCTGCTCGGACCCAGAGGATAGAGACAGACACCTTGAAACCCCGACTGCATCCTTCAAACAGAAAGGCTACAACCCCAAAATAATCTCCAAGAATATTGCCTCCTCCCTCAAAACACCCAGGGAAAATCTGCTACAGTACAAAGAAAAAAAAGCCACAGACAGAATTCCCCTTGTAGTGACATACAACCCAGAGCCGGAGAAACTGAGGAAAATCATAAGAGACCTACAGCCGCTACTCCAGGAAGATGAATTACTGAAAGAGATATTCACATCCCCACAAGTGCTGGCCTTCCGACAGCCACCAAACTTAAAACACAAGATGATCAGAAGTAAACTCCCAACACAGACGGAAAAAGAAAAGGGCACTTTTCCCTGTAACACATCCAGCTGCAAACTATGCCAAAACATTTCACAAGACCCCACAGTCATTCACAAGGGAAAAATATTCAACATAAAGGACTATTTTACATGCTCATCTTCCAATGTGGTATATATCATTCAGTATAAAAAAATGTAACGAAGGATGCTATATTGGAGAAACAGGCCAGATGCTTAAGACAAGATTCAATCTGCACAGACATCACATGAAAATAACAGGTGCCAGTCAAGCCCCCACCCCTGTGGGCCAACACTTTACAAGACCAGAACACTGCACCAGTGATTTCACAGTAAGAATACTGAAAGGTAATTTTAAAACAATACAGGAACGTAAGACCTTTGAAATAAGAATGATTGAATATTTTGACACCCAACAAACAGGACTTAATAAGGATCTGGGTTTTCTAACCCATTATAAACCATAAAGCTGTATTTCTCTGTTTATTTCTCTGTTCACTTATCACCCCTACCACTGCAATTTCCCCACCCCTAGCTGTCTGTTCGTCTGTCCAATTTAGATTGTAAGCTCTGATGAGCAGGGACTGTCTTTTCATGTTAATTTGTACAGCGCTCCGTAAGTCTAGTAGCACTATAGAAATGTTTAATAGTAGTAGTAGTAGTGTTTATTACCCTCCTCTCACCTACCAACACCCATCCTGTTAGAATATCAATGAAATGCTTTGATGTCCCCATGCATACCCCCACCCTCCCACTCTGTCAGACTCTCAAAGTAATGCTTTGATGTTTCTCTTATATATACTATCTGCTACCACATTTGCTTATTTCCGATCTGACGAAGAAGGGCAACCTTCGAAAGCTAATCAAGAAATGTGTTAAGTTACGTCCAATAAAAAAAGGTATCATCTTATTTTCTTTTCCATGTTTTATTTTGTTTGATTTCTATTGATAAGGATTATTTAACAGAGCAATCATTGCCTGACCCAGTGAGTATGGACTGATATGAAGGGGGGGGGGAGGGGCAGGGGGGTTATAACATAAAAATGTGAGTGGCATACAGTGGTGGAAATAAGTATTTGATCCCTTGCTGATTTTGTAAGTTTGCCCACTGACAAAGACATGAGCAGCCCATAATTGAAGGGTAGGTTATTGGTAACAGTGAGAGATAGCACATCACAAATTAAATCCGGAAAATCACATTGTGGAAGTATATGAATTTATTTGCATTCTGCAGAGGAAATAAGTATTTGATCCCCCACCAACCAGTAAGAGATCTGGCCCCTACAGACCAGGTAGATGCTCCAAATCAACTCGTTACCTGCATGACAGACAGCTGTCGGCAATGGTCACCTGTATGAAAGACACCTGTCCACAGACTCAGTGAATCAGTCAGACTCTAACCTCTACAAAATGGCCAAGAGCAAGGAGCTGTCTAAGGATGTCAGGGACAAGATCATACACCTGCACAAGGCTGGAATGGGCTACAAAACCATCAGTAAGACGCTGGGCGAGAAGGAGACAACTGTTGGTGCCATAGTAAGAAAATGGAAGAAGTACAAAATGACTGTCATCGACAAAGATCTGGGGCTCCACGCAAAATCTCACCTCGTGGGGTATCCTTGATCATGAGGAAGGTTAGAAATCAGCCTACAACTACAAGGGGGGAACTTGTCAATGATCTCAAGGCAGCTGGGACCACTGTCACCACGAAAACCATTGGTAACACATTACGACATAACGGATTGCAATCCTGCAGTGGCCGCAAGGTCCCCCTGCTCCGGAAGGCACATGTGACGGCCTGTCCTGAAGTTTGCCAGTGAACACCTGGATGATGCCGAGAGTGATTGGGAGAAGGTGCTGTGGTCAGATGAGACAAAAATTGAGCTCTTTGGCAGAACTCAACTCGCCGTGTTTGGAGGAAGAGAAATGCTGCCTATGACCCAAAGAACACCGTCCCCACTGTCAAGCATGGAGGTGAAATGTTATGTTTTGGGGGTGTTTCTCTGCTAAGGGCACAGGACTACTTCACCGCATCAATGGGAGAATGGATGGGGCCATGTACCGTACAATTCTGAGTGACAACCTCCTTCCCTCCGCCAGGGCCTTAAAAATGGGTCGTGGCTGGGTCTTCCAGCACGACAATGACCCAAAACATACAGCCAAGGCAACAAAGGAGTGGCTCAGGAAGAAGCACATTAGGGTCATGGAGTGGCCTAGCCAGTCACCAGACCTTAATCCCATTGAAAACTTATGGAGGGAGCTGAAGCTGCGAGTTGCCAAGCGACAGCCCAGAACTCTTAATGATTTAGAGATGATCTGCAAAGAGGAGTGGACCAAAATTCCTCCTGACATGTGTGCAAACCTCATCATCAACTACAGAAGACGTCTGACCGCTGTGCTTGCCAACAAGGGTTTTGCCACCAAGTATTAGGTCTTGTTTGCCAGAGGGATTAAATACTTATTTCCCTCTGCAGAATGCAAATAAATTCATATACTTTCCACAATGTGATTTTCCGGATTTAATATGTGATGTGCTATCTCTCACTGTTACCAATAACCTACCCTTCAATTATGGGCTGCTCATGTCTTTGTCAGTGGGCAAACTTACAAAATCAGCAAGGGATCAAATACTTATTTCCACCACTGTACGAATGCAACTAGTTCTCGCAATATGACAGTTTTTGTAGTTCTGCCTTGGAGGTTCGATATATTGTTTGTGTACTTAACTGCTTGTTTGGTGTGCCATTCTTCAATAAAGATATTTAAAAAAAAAATTTGCATGCTATTAGCTCTGATCATAGGGGCGTTATTGCCCCGTGTTGTTCCGGCGCTAAATTTAGAGTGCTGTTTGGAACAGTGCGCGTCTTCTGATCATCAGGGCATTACACTTACAAAGTTACATTCAGGCTTATTTTGAAAGAAAAAGACGCCCATATTTCGAACCAAATCGGAGATGGGCGCCTTTCTCTCATGGGCGCCCAAATCGGTATAATCGAAAGCTGATTTTGGGCGCCTCCAACTGCAGTCTGTCACGGAACGGACAAAGTTGATGGGGCGTGTCGGAGGCGTGGTGAAGGCGGGACTGGGGCGTGTTTATCGGCTGAGAAGAGATGGGCGTGCTCGGCCAATAATGGAAAAAAGAAGGGCGGCAGAAGTGAGAATTTGGGCCACTTTTTTTGGACACTTTTTTTCACGAACAAGTCCCCAAAAAGTGCCCCAACTGCCCAGATGACCACCGGAGGGAATCGGGGATGACCTCCCCTGACTCCCCCAGTGGTCACTAACCCCCTCCCACCAAAAAAAAAAAAAGAACTTTAAAAACTTTTTTTTTCCAGCCTGTATGCCAGCTACAAATGTCATACCCAACTCCATCATAGCAGTATGCAGGTCCCTGGAGCAGTTGTCAGTGGGTGCAGTGGACTTCAGGCAGGTGGACCCAGGCCCATCCCCCCCCACCTGTTACACTTGTGCTGGTAAATGGGAGCCCTCCAAACTGCCCCCAAAAACCACTGTACCCTCATCTAGGTGCCCCCTTTACCCATAAGTGCTATGGTAATGGTGTAGAGTTCTAGGGAGTGGGTTTTTAGGGGGGGGGGATTTGGGGGGCTCAGCACCCACGGTAAGGGAGCTATGGACTTCGGAGGTATTTAAAAAATTTTTTTGATTGTTACAAGTGCCCCCTAGGGTGCCCGGTTGGTGTCCTGGCATGTGAGGGGGACCAGTGCACTACGAATCCTGGCCCTTCCCACGACTAAATGCCTTGGAGTTGTTCGTTTTTTGAGCTGGGCGCCTTCGGTTTCTATTATCCCTGAAAACCGATACCGCCCAGCTCAAATCCGCCCAAATCCGATGCATTTGCCCGGCACCAACCGCATTATTGAAACAAAAGATGGACGCCCATCTTTTTCGAAAATACGGTCTGGCCTGCCCCTTCGCGGACCCGTCCTCGGAGATAGACGCCCATGGAGATGGGCGTTCGTGTTCGATTATGCCCCTCATAGTAACTTACAGAACTTTGTAAGTAAGTAATTTGAAAATAAGCCCCATAGTGGAACTGGAAAAGGTACAGAGGAGGACCAAAATGATTAAGGGCATGGAATGACTCTCATATAAGACAAGGTTAAAGAGGTTAGAGCTGTTTAGCTTGGAGAACAGACAGCTGAGGGGAGATATAATAGAGGTCTATAAAATCCCGAATAGAGTGGAATGGGTAAACACAAAGCAGCTGTTTACCCTTTCAAAACGTACAATGACTAGGGGGCACTTCATTAAGTTATATAGTAGCACATTTAAACAAACAGGAGAAAATTTTTTTTTCCACTCAATGAATAGTTAAGCTCTGGAGCTCAATACTGGAGCAAGCAAAGTAGTTAATGCAGTCAGCTTTAAAAGAGGTTTGGACAAATTCCTGGAGAACAAGTCCATAAACCATTATTAAGGCAGACCTGGAGAAAGCCACTGCTTATTCCTAGGATTAAGTAGCATAGAATCTTTCAACTTTGTGGGACTCTACCAGGTACTTGTGACCTGGACTACATGAAACCCTGTCCTGAACCAGTAGGGCAACTCTTATATTCTTATATATCTGGACTGGCCTAACAGAATAATAAGGAATGAACAATTTATTTATTTATTTTTAACATTTGTATCCACATTTTCCCACCCATTAGCAGGCTCAATGTAGCTTACAAAATACCGTAAAGGTGAACACCAAGTCCGGTAGCAGTAAACAAAAAAAGAAAGACATCTGGATCCCAAGTATGAAAATTAAGCTCAGTCACAGAAAGCCCAAAATGATAAATACCTGCATACTAAAATAACTCTAATAAAAAATATGGCTATACAAACTGCTGATATTGAATGCAAAATGGGCCAAGTCTGTGCTGAATGTTATGTTGTGCTTGTCTGCTTTATAGGTTCTCTACATATAGTCCCTTTTTCTTAATCCCAAAGCAAATACGTTTTGACTATGCTAATTTAATGGAAATGCAAACATTGCCTGAAAAGGAAATCTTTTATTTTAAATGGTGTGGGAAAGAAGCATAGGGAAGCCAGGGTTCAAATCACACTGTCTGCCTACAAAAGAAATCTTTTATTTTAAATGGTGTGGGAAAGAAGCATAGGAAAGTCAGGTTTCAAATCCCACTAGCATTCCTTATTTCCATGGGAAAGCCTGTTCACCTTCCATTGCCTGACCTACAAAACTTAGACTGCAAGCCCTCTGGGGACAGAGAAATACCTATTGTACCTGAATACAAACCACATTGAATTATTACTGAAAAGGTGTGAACTAAACCTGAATAAACAGAACCTGAATAAACAGTTCATAGATTACAATTAATTTAATGTTTAAAATTCCTAGGTGTCCATATGCTTTGCTTTGAAAGACTTGAATCTAAAACTCTTGAGTACATTCACTGCACTATTCCTTAAAACTGAGTTTTGAAATGTACACTTTTGTTCTAAGGAATTACCATCAAGTAGAACAATTTAAAGATGACATACCTATACAAGCATTTCTGAGTTCTGGAGGACTGTATGAATTAAGCAAGGTTAAAAGTTTATGAGCAAATTCAATTCTCTCCTGCCACTGGATTAATGCTTGTTTTACATCTGCAAATACAAAGGAAAAATGCATGTAATAGTAATTAATTTCCTTTAAGGAACTTCACCCTCATATTATCAATGCCCCCCCCTTACAAAAAAAGAAAAGAACAATTCCAATGGCATGGCTGATCCTACATATTTCACTATTATGATGTGTCATTTGTACCACGCTCACATTTATCATAGGCAAAATAAACCATATTTCTGTTACATGATTGTTCTACTGTGATTTTTTTTTAGCATGTATATTTCTGACATTTTATCTTATTTCTATTATTAGAATCCAACTTGCCTTTCTCAAAGTTTACCTCATTGACTGTATTTGTGCTTATATTTGGTCATCTTGTCATTGTTATGCTGTTTGGCACGCAGCAATGTAGTTGAGCTAACCGATTAGCGCTGAGCACATCTACTCTCCGCTCCCTCCCAAATACACCCCCAGTGCTAAAAAAATACAAAGCATTTTTTTAGAGCAGTGGAAGCGTGTGCTGATACCTGAACTATCGCAGAGCACCTGAGCACACCTCGTGGTAGTGCGCTTTGGGTCAAGGGAAGCATGTGGTAGTGCTTACTACTGCTTAGTAAAAAGACCACTAAATTTGTAAGAATTATTATTTTATTGAATGCTCATCACTACTGATTATTTGGCAATTCTGACTACTATTTTTTCATGCTGTGATCATTGTGAAGTAAAGCAAAGTTACTCATCTGTAACAGGTGTTCTCTGAGGACAGCAAGTCAGGTATTCTCACACATGGGGCGATGCCATCCGACGGAGCTAAGTGCATACACTGACTAGCGTACAGATGTTTCAAGAAAATTCTAGTACTGTCCCACTGCGTATGTGTGGGTGGGTACCTATCCACCTGACGTACGAACACGGGTCCCTCAGGTAATATAGCTAAAGGAATACAACTCCTAGAGGAGGTGGGAGGGTATGTTAGAATACCTGGCCTGCTGTCCTCAGAGAACACCTGCTACAGGCAAGTAACTTCGCTTTCTCCGAGGACAAGCAGGTCCAGCTGTATTCTCACATGTGGGAATTCATAGCTACCAGGCTCACTGAAAATAACAAAACTAGGACAATAGGGACTACAAATGTCAAGGTTCCAAATCAATTAAACTAAAACTATATACATACTAGCTCTGAAGGTGCAGCCTGGAAGATAAGAAAACTGGGCCTAGGAGGGTGGATTTGGATTCTAGAAACCAAACAGATTCTGCAGGACTGTCTGACTGAACTAGTTGTCATGTCGCTGCAGGACTGTCTGACCGAACTGGCTGTCACGTCAGTTATCCTGCTCAAGACAGTAGTGAGATGTGAATGTGTGGACTGAAGACCACATCGCAGCTTTGCAAATCCTTAACGAAGGCTGATCTCAATTGGGCTACTGATATAGCCATGGCTCTGACAGCCATGGCTGCATCGGTGGCTCACTTAAAGTCAGCCTCCATTGAAGAGATTTGCAAAGCTTCAACATCGTCTTCAGTCTACACATTGACATCACACTACTGCCTTGAACAGGATACCCGATGCGACAGTCAGTTTGGACAGTCGGTGCTGTGGAATCTGGGGTTTAGAATCCAACTCCACCCACCTAGGCCCGTTTTATTCTGTTCCAGGCTTCACTCTCAGCTAGCTGTATATAGTTTCAGGTTAATCTATGTTTTTGTCCTCGTCGTTGCAAGGTCCAATTGACCATTGTTATTTGTTTTGGATGCTAGGGATACCCCAGTTTTGAGAACAATTTATCCTATTTGTCCTCTGAGAAAGCGAAGATACTTGCCTGTAGCAGGTATTCTCCTAGGACAGCAGGCTGATTATTCTCACAATCCCGCCCACTTCCCCTTGGAGTTGTGTATTTCTTTATGCTTTTGGACTTAACTGAGATACGCGCTTGTGCAGCGGGCGGGAAATCAGTCCGCGCATGTGTGGTGCGTCGCTGCATGTGTGCCAAAGGGCTGTGGAAAATCTTTTGGGTTTTTAAAAAAAATGTTTTCATGCCAATTCCCGGGTCGTCACGGATCGTCAACCCAGTTGTGAGAATAATCAGCCTGCTGTCCTCGGAGAATACCTGCTACAGGTACGTCTCTTCACTTCACCCATTATTGTGTTTCCCAATTTGTTTCCCCAATTTCTGATAACAGGCGAGGAGTGGCCTACTGGTTAGGGTGGTGGACTTTGGTCCTGGGGAACTGAGGAACTGAGTTTGATTCCCACTTCAGGCACAGGCAGCTCCTTGTGACTCTGGGCAAGTCACTTAACCCTCCATTGCCCCATGTAAGCTGCATTGAGCCTGCCATGAGTGGGAAAGAGCGGGGTACAAATGTAACAAAATAAATAAAATGTATATGTTCTTTAGATTATCTATTACTATTATCATGTTACCCAAGATCCTTAAGCAATACCAAATATATATTTTCTTATAGATTTCCACTATTCATAATGTAAGCCACATTGAGCCTGCAAAGAGAGGTGGGAAAATGTGGGGTACAAATGCAATAAATAAATAAATAAATTATGAGCCTTGCAATGACCCTCAAGAGTCAGTCCAGCCTGGGCATAAGTGAAAGAAATGCAATTTGTTGGCCATTAGAGATTGTATGTTTACCGATGGCTACCCCCCCATCATGTTTGGGTCAAAAGAAACAGAAAGCTGGGTGAACTGTCTATGGGGTCATTCCATGCCAAGTGGTCTAAACCTTCCCACCATCATGTCTCCAATTTTGTTCAAATTTTATCTGTTGCGCGAGTCAGGTGTTAAATGAGGTTTCCCAAAATTTGAGGTCTCTAACTGCAATAGTTGCAGATCTAGACCCCTTTTCTGAAAGGTTGTCAGTCCATGAGCACGCGACATTTACCAAAATGCCATTTTTGGGTTCTAATAAAATCCAAACACATTTATAAGAATGGCTAAAAAATTCAAATCCTGTACAGTTTTTGATGCTAATTCCGATGAAATACATTTTAACATTATGGATGCAAAATCCAGTCAAACAAGTTGACTCAAAGTGTGCATCAAAATTGGTCGTGACTCATCGGAATATATTTGGACCAATATTCAGACCGCAACAACTTCCATGCAAACAAAGATATGGACTTGAAATTTTGAACAAGCATTATGCTTGTGCTGGACATAATACTGCCAGGTACCCGGCCTTAACCTAAGGAGAAGAAAAGATTGAGCTGCCAATGTATCGAGCAGAGCTCCTATGTATTCT
Organism: Microcaecilia unicolor; assembly: GCF_901765095.1. Lineage (NCBI taxonomy): Eukaryota > Metazoa > Chordata > Amphibia > Gymnophiona > Siphonopidae > Microcaecilia > Microcaecilia unicolor. The sequence continues at coordinate 92,785,621 of NC_044033.1, read as the reverse complement.
AATTGCTGTACAGACAGAAGGTAGGATTTATGGCACTTTATAACAAACCCTAGTAGCTCCAGCACTCAATAGTTCTCTGCATTGACTCTTGCGCCCCCTCCTGCAACGTGCTCTTGATCAGCCAATTGTCCAGGTAGGGAAACACAAACTCCCAGTCTGTGTAGCAATGCTGCAACTACTGCTAGACATTTGGTGAATACCGTGGGAGTTGACGCGAGGCCAAAAGGCGGAATGCAATACTGGTAGTGGTTTTTCCCTACTTCGAATCTAGGTATATGGGTATAGGTATCCTTCAAGTCCAGAGGGCACAGCCAATCCTTTTCCTGAATAATGGGAAGGAGGGTGCCCAGGAAAGCATCCTGAACTTTGCTTTGATCAGGAATTTGTTCAGGGCCCTTAGGTCTAGGATAGGATGGAATCCCCCCCCCCCCCTGTTTTCTTGGACACAAGGAAGTACCTGAAATAGAATCCCTTCCTTTCTTCCCCTGGTGGCACGAGTTAGACTGCACTAGCTTGTAGAAGGGTGAAGATTTCCTTTACAAATATCTGCTTGTGCCAAGAGCTAATGAATGATGCTCTCGGTGGGCAATTTGGTGGTTTCTGATGCCAATGACGTATATAACTTAGATGGACTATTTGAAGAACCCACTGGTGAGAAGTTATAAGGGGTCACCTTGGATGAAAAAACTGAGCCTCCCCACAACTGGAAGGTTGTCTGGGACGGTTACTTAAACTGCGCCTATGCTCTCCTGGAGGTTATCAAAAGCCCGTCCCCTGCTTTGACTGGGGAGCTGGCTGGGGATTCAGAGGGTGGGGGCTTCTGAGGGCGGGACTGACGAAGGCGAGTTGCTGGAACTGGAGCTGCTGGACAAAGAGATAAGGTGGCAGAAACCTATGCCTTTGAGAGTAGTAGGACCATCACCTAGGCCCACTAGAAAATCACCTAGTTGAGGAAAATGCAGCCTGAAGGCTACCTTGAGAGGGAAGTGTTTCTTTATATTCTCCATCTTGTCATCAAAAAGATTGTATCCTTGAAAAGGTACGTCCTCTAACCTCTCTGAAACCACTGTTTCTAGGTCAGACATGTAGTCATGAGAGTCTGCGCATCCCCACATCCATGGCGGAGAGAATATAAAAACATAAGAATAGCCATACCAGGTCAGACCAATGGTCCATCTAGCCCCGTATTCGGCTTCCAGCAGCGGCCAATTCAGGTCACAAGTTCCTGAAAGAATCCCAAATAGTAGCAAGATTCATGCTGCTGATCCCAGGGACAAGCAGTGGCTTTCCCCATGTCTATCTCAATAGACGACTATGAGACTTTTCCTCCAGGTACTTGTACAACCCTTTTTTAAACCCAGAGATACAATAACCCGTGAATACCACATCCTCTAGCAACAAGTTCCAGAGCTTAACTATTCATTGAATGAAAAAAAATATTTCCTCCTGTTCGTTTTAAAAGTAGTACCATGTAGTACCATGTAACTCTGACATCCTCCTTCAACCTCCAGCTGAGCTCCACCACCCCTACTCACCAAACTAGCCATTGTCTTGACCTCGTCCTCTACTCTACCTGCTCACCCTCCAATTTCTGCGCCTCTGCTCTTCCTCTCTCAGATCACCTGATCACCTTCACACTTCATCACCCTCTCCCTCAGTCCCGCTCAACACTAACCACTACTTTCAGGAATCTCCAGGCTGTCGACCCTCCCACCTTATCCTCTAGTATCTCTAATCTCCTCCCATCCATCATGTCCTCCGAGTCTGTCGACAAGGCTGTCTCTACTTACAATGCCACTCTCTCCTCTGCTCTGGACACCCTTGCACCATCCATCTCCCGTCCCACAAGGCGTACTAATCCCCAGCCCTGGCTGACCCCTTGCATCCGATACCTTCGCTCCTGCGCCCGATCTGCTGAACGCCTCTAGAGGAAATCTCGCACCCATAGCAACTTCATTCATTACAAATTCATGCTATCTTCCTTCCAGTCCTCCCTATTCCTTGCCAAACAGGACTATTACACCCAATTGACTAATTCTCTTGGCTCCAACCCTCGTCGTCTCTTCGCCACCCTTAACTCCCTCCTCAAAGTGCCCTCCGCTCCCACCCCCCATCACTCTCTCCTCAATCACTGGCTGACTACTTCCGCGACAAGGTGCAGAAGATCAACCTCAAATTCACTACCAAGCCACCTCTTCCTCTTCACCCTTTAACCTACTCCCTCAACCAACCAACCCAGGCCTCCTTCTCCTCTTTTCCTGATATCACCGAGGAAGAAACCGCCCACCTTCTTTCCTCCTCAAAATGCACCACCTGTTCCTCTGATCCCATCCCCACTAACTTACTAAACACCATCTCTCCTACTGTCACCCCCCCCCCATCTGTCATATCCTCAACCTCTCTCTCTCTCTACTGCAACTGTCCCTGACTCCTTCAAGCATGCTGTAGTCACACCACTCCTCAACAAACCATCACTAGACCCTACCTGCCATTCCAACTACTGCCCCATCTCCCTCCTACCCTTCCTTTCCAAGATACTTGAATGCGCTGTTCACAGCCGCTGCCTTGATTTTCTCTCCTCTCATGCCATCCTCGATCCGCTTCAATCCGGTTTTCGCCCTCTACACTCGATAGAAACGGCACTCACTAAAGTCTGTAATGACCTGTTCCTTGCCAAATGCAAAGGCCACTACTCCATCCTCATCCTCCTCGACCTATCCGCCGCTTTTGACACTGTCAATCATAATTTACTTCTTGCTACACTATCCTCATTTGGGTTCCAGGGCTCTGTCCTCTCCTGGTTCTCCTCCTATCTCTCCCACCGTACCTTCAGAGTACATTCTCATGGATCTTCCTCCACCCCCATCCTGCTCTCTGTTGGAGTTCCTCAGGGATCTGTCCTTGGACCCCTTCTTTTTTCAATCTACACCTCTTCCCTGGGTTCCCTGATCTCATCTCATGGTTTCCAATATCATCTTTATGCTAACGACACCCAGCTTTATCTCTCCACACCAGACATCACTGCGGAAACCCAGGTCAAAGTATCGGCCTGCTTATCCGACATTGCTGCCTGGATGTCCAACCGCCACCTGAAACTGAACATGGCCAAGACCGAGCTCATTGTCTTTCCACCCAAACTCACTTCTCCTCTCCCTCCACTCTCTATTTCAGTTGATAACACCCTCATCCTCCCCGTCTCATCTGCCCGCAACCTCGGAGTCATCTTCGACTCCTCCCTCTCCTTCTCTGCGCATATCCAGCAGACAGCTAAGACCTGTCGCGTCTTTCTTTATAACATCAGCAAAATTCGCCTTTTCTTCTCAGAGCACACCACCCGAACTCTCATCCACTCTCTCATTACCTCTCACCTTGACAACTGCAACCTACTCCTCACTGGCCTCCCACTTAACCATCTATTCCCCCTTCAATCCGTTCAGAACTCTGCTGCGCGTCTTATCTTCCGCCTAGACTGATATGCTCATATCACCACTCTCCTCAAGTCACTTCACTGGCTTTCGATCAGGTACCGCATACAGTTCAAGCTTCTCCTACTAACCTACAAATGCACTCAATCTGCAGCCCCTCACTACCTCTCTACCCTCATCTCCCCTTACGCTCCTACCCGTAACCTCGGCTCACAGGACAAATCCCTCCTCTCAGTACCCTTCTCCACCACCGCCAACTCCAGACTCCGCCCTTTCTGCCTCGCCTCACCCTATGCTTGGAATAAACTCCCTGAGCCCATACGCCAAGCCCCCTCCCTACCCATCTTCAAATCCTTGCTCAAAGCCCACCTCTTCAATGTCGCTTTCGGCACCTAACCATTGTACCTCTATCCAGGAAATCTAGACTGCCTCAATCTTGATTGACTGCACTTTTTGTCCTTTAGATTGTAAGCTCCTTTGAGCAGAGACTGTCCTTCTTTGTTAATTGTACAGCGCTGCACAACCCTGGTAGCGCTTTAGAAATGTTAAATAGTGGTAGTAGTAGTAACTTCCTTGAGTGTCCCCTAGCATTTAAACTTTTTGAAAGATTAAAAAAATGGATTTACGTTTACCCATTCTACACCACTAAGTATTTTGTAGACCTCCATCATATCTCCCCCCCTCTCAGTCATCACTTTTCCATGCTGAAAAGTCCTAACCTCTTAAGCCTTTCCTCATATGAGATGAGTTCCATTCCCTTAATCGTTTTGGTTGCTCTTCTTCGAACCTTTTCTAATTCTGCTATATCCTTTTGAAGATGCGATGACCAAAATTGCACACTATACTCAAGGTGTGGTCGCACCATGGAGTGATACAGAGGCATTATAATATTCTTTGTCTTATTTTCTATCCCTTTCCTAATAATTCCTAGCATTCTGTTTGCTTTTTTGGCTGCTGCCACACACTGGGGCAGAAGATTTCAGAATATAGTCAACGATGACACCTAGATCTTTTTTATCGGTGGACTCCTAAGGTGGATCTTAGCATCAAGTAACTGATCTGGATTATTCTTCCCAATGTGCATCACTTTGCATTTTTCCACATTAAATTTAATCTGCCATTTGGATGCCCAGTCCTCCAGCTTCCTAAGGTCTTTTGTGCAATTTTTCACAATCCGCATGCTTTCTAACAACTGTGAATAGTTTTATGTTGTCTTAAAATTTAATCACCTCACTCATTCCCATTTTCAGATCATTAATAAATATGTTAAACAGCAGCGGTCCCAGCACAGATCCTTGGGGCACTCTACTATTCACCCTCCGCCACCAAATTGGCCATTTGACCCTACCCTATCTTTTCTATCCATCAACCAATTCCTAATCCATAACAGAACATTGCCTCCTATCCCATGACTCTAATTTTCTCAAGTCTCTCTCATGAGGGCCTTTGTCAAAAGCTTTCTGAAAATCTAGGTATACTACATTGACTGGCTCACCTTTATCCACATTTTTAATAATTTAGTCTGTGGTTGACTTGTGTACTGTACGACATAAGATATATGTATACAATTTTGTTGTAAACCACTCAGGCAGTCAGTATTGAGCAGTATATCAAATCAATAAATCCAATCCAATGTTTATTCAGGCCTTCAAAGGAATGAAGCAAATTGGTGAGGCAAGATTTCTCTTGGCTGAATCCATGTTGACTCTATCCCATTAAAGCATTGACATCAGTCTGTAATTTCCCAGATCACCCCTGGATCCCTTTTTAAAAATAGGCGTTACATTGGACACCTTCATACTTCAGGTACTAGAGACAATTTTAACAACAAGTTACAGATCACTAACAACAGATCTGCATTTTCATGTTTGAGTTTTTTCAGTACCCTAGGGTGTATACCATCCGGTAAGCAAACATGTGGACAATGGGGAGCCGGTTGATATTGTATATCTGGATTTTCAGAAGGCGTTTGACAAAGTGCCGCACGAAAGACTCCTGAAGAAATTGCAGAGTCATGGAATCGGAGGTAGGGTATTATTATGGATTAAGAACTGGTTGAAAGATAGGAAGCAGAGAGTAGGATTGCGTGGCCAGTATTCTCAGTGGAGGAGGGTAGTTAGTGGGGTCCCGCAGGGGTCTGTGCTGGGTCCGTTGCTTTTTAATGTATTTATAAATGACCTAGAGATGGGAATAACTAGTGAGGTAATTAAATTCACCGATGACACAAAATTATTCAGGGTCGTCAAGTCGCAGGAGGAATGTGAACGATTACAGGAGGACCTTGCGAGACTGGGAGAATGGGCGTGCAAGTGGCAGATAAAGTTCAATATTGACAAGTGCAAAGTGATGCATGTGGGTAAGAGGAACCCGAATTATAGCTACGTCTTGCAAGGTTCCGCGTTAGGAGTTACGGATCAAGAAAGGGATCTGGGTGTCGTCGTCGTCGATGATACGCTGAAACCTTCTGCTCAGTGTGCTGCTGCGGCTAGGAAAGCGAATAGAATGTTGGGTGTTATTAGGAAGGGTATGGAGTCCAGGTGTGCGGATGTTATAATGCCGTTGTATCGCTCCATGGTGCGACCGCACCTGGAGTATTGTGTTCAGTACTGGTCTCCGTATCTCAAAAAAGATATAGTAGAATTGGAAAAGGTGCAGCGAAGGGCGACGAAAATGATAGTGGGGATGGGACGACTTTCCTATGAAGAGAGGCTGAGAAGGCTAGGGCTTTTCAGCTTGGAGAAGAGACGGCTGAGGGGAGATATGATAGAAGTGTATAAATAATGAGTGGAATGGATCGGGTGGATGTGAAGCGACTGTTCACGCTATCCAAAAATACTAGGACTAGAGGGCATGAGTTGAAGCTACAGTGTGGTAAATTTAAAACGAATCGGAGAAAATTTTTCTTCACCCAACGTGTAATTAGACTCTGGAATTCGTTGCCGGAGAACGTGGTACGGGCGGTTAGCTTGACGGAGTTTAAAAAGGGGTTAGATAGATTCCTAAAGGACAAGTCCATAGACCGCTATTAAATGGACTTGGAAAAATTCCGCATTTTTAGGTATAACTTGTCTGGAATGTTTTTACGTTTGGGGAGCGTGCCAGGTGCCCTTGACCTGGTTTGGCCACTGTCGGTGACAGGATGCTGGGCTAGATGGACCTTTGGTCTTTCCCAGTATGGCACTACTTATGTACTTATGATTTACTACTCTTTGTCGATTTGGTTCAGTACATCCTCCAGGTTCACCGATATTTCTTGTTCCTCTGCATCATCACCCTTGAAAACCATCTCTAGTACAGGTAGACATCTTCTTCAGTAAAGACTGAGGCAAAGAATTCATCAGCCTCTCTGCTATGGCTCTGTCCTCTCTGAATGCCCCTTTTATTCCTTGATGATCTAATGGTCCCACGGAATCCCTCACAGGCTTTCTGCTTCTGATATATATTGGATAAAGTTATTACTATGAGTTTTTGCATTTGAGGCAAGTTTCTCTTCGTATTTTCTTTTGGCCTTCTTTATCAATGCTTTGCATTTAACTTGCCAGTGCTGATGTTTCTTCTTGTTTTCTTCATTCAGATCTTTTTTCCATATTCTGAAAGATGTTTTTTGGGGGTTTAATACTCTCTTTTACTTCTCCCTTTAACTATGCTGGCTGTCGTTTGCTCTTCTTTTCACCTTTATTAATATGCAGAATACATCTGGTCTGGACTTCCAAATGGTATTTTTAAACAATGTCCACTCCCGATTTATAGTACTAACCTTTACAGCTGAGCTGCTCAGCTTTTATTTTAACCATTTTTCTCATTTTATCTTAGTTACCCTTTCAAAAACTAAATGGATGTAATGTCAAAAGTATCATACGTGCCCCAGCCAGATATTTTCTACACTCCAACTGCTTACCAGACAACTGAAGCTCAGTGGCCTGCTCTTGAGAGAGTCTGCAAGACTAAGCAAACTGCAAAGACTTCAAGTAGATACTCATTTAGAGCTGATAGTAACATAGTAACATAGTAGATGACGGCAGAAAAAACCTGCACGGTCCATCTAGTCTGGACTGGATGTGGGCAATAAGCAACAAGGCTCGATAAACTTTCCTCCCAAACTAGTCTAGTGTCTGAGTCTCTCTACCAGGGGGAGCTGAGGCATGAGTCCTGGAACTCCTAGCTCGTTTGAGGGTGGATTCAACTCCCAAAGAGTGGTGAGGCAGTTGAGTCCTCTAGAATCTGGGAGCTTTCTGGATACAGTACTGTGTATCTACCTTCTTAGGTGCAACCTGCACTGAGATGGGAGATTCCCAGTTCTTCATCAGTACATCTTTAAGGATAGGGTGTAATGGAACCGTGACCCCTTCCTTAGGAGGTGACTCATAATCTAGGCCAGATAACATCTCTGCCCTGGGTTCCTCCTCAGTCTCCAACTTAAATGGGATGGCTAAAGCCATCTCCTTCACAAAACCTGTAAGAGACCCTAAAGTGGAGATTTACATCTTTCTTGAGGTGAAGAGGGATCAGAAGGGAACTCCATAAGACTCCTCCTCTGAGAAGTAATAAGAGTTCTCTTCTGAGACCCATGAGCGGATCCAATCGGACTGCTCATAGTACTGAGATCGAACAGAGTGAGTTCATACCTGCCCCAGCTCAGTGGTACCAAGTCGAAGCCCCAAAGGGTGCCGGGGTACAGCTCTACCTTCAGACTCTGTGGAAGTTTCCTCCCCTGATGTCAAGAGCAGTACTGTATGGGTTGATATTGACACCAATTGGGGCACCAGTGTCGAAGACCACTCCACAGGCAAGTTAAGAGCATCAGAAAGAAGCTGAAGTTGAGCCGCAGCTTGCACAAGTGCCCTCAATACCTGAATGATGTGCTGCTGTAGCATCTGCTCCAGCTTCTCCCTGAGCATGGCCCAGTACCACTCATCAAAGGAAGGCATCGGCAAAGGCTGGGAAGCTGGGACAGAAACAGCCTCCGAAGGAACAGGTATCAAACCTAGCTGCCTGGAGACTGGTGCATCAGCACCTCCACCACGGAGAGGGAGCGCTCCTCTCAGTGCCAGCGTTTCTCGGGTACCGGCAATGCTAATGCCCCAGGGCTCCTGGCACCATGCATCAATAAGGACCTATGCTTGTGCTTCTTGGGCTTCCCCTTGATGTTGAGCATCGCAGTCCTTCAGTGCCAACGAGGATGATGCCAAACACATATGCATTCTTGGTGTCAGGATGCAACCGGTCCCAAGGCTGACTATCAGCACCTGATGTCAAGGAAGGTGAAAACCTCCTCAATGCCATGACTCCCAGTGGTAGCTGATGTCTGGGCAGCGATCGAGTTTGATACCTCCAGTGCTGATGTTAATGGATCAGTCTACAAGGTGAAAATGTCTCTCGTGTTGGACCAGACGTGCCCTCTGTGTCTTCAACTGAATTTTCAAACAGAGTTAGGATCATGGTCAAGCCCAAGGCACTCAATGCACCAATAGTGCGGGTCTGTCACCAAAATCACATGAATTCATTGGGCGCACCTTTTGAAGCCACAAGGAGGGTCATCTTGGACACTGAGAAAAGAATCACAGCAAAATTAAATTCCTCAATTCTGGACTACAAAAAAGGGGCACAGCCCAAATCGAGGTTGATGCTCAGGCCAATTGAGTAGCGAAAAAGAAAGAAAACTGGAAAGGCCAAAAGCACTAAGAACTAAGAGGAAAAATAAACAAAAATGAGGGGAAATACCTGTAAGGGAAGGCACTGCAAAAGCTGAGAAAAAAGCATTGAGGGGAGACCACAAAGATGCATCTTCCCTGCTCTGCATTAAAATGAAGACTGAGGGACTCACACATGTGCATTGGGGTGCTACCAGAATTTTCTTGAAACGTCTATATGCTAGTCAGCATCCACACCGGGCTCCGTCGGATGACATCACCCCACATATGAGAATACAACTGGGCCTGCTTGTCCTCAATATCACTCACAAAGATATATATATTGTGTTCTATATTTTATAATAATGGGTTAATTTAGATTAATATCAGAACATTAATGATTTATAATCTAAATTAACCCATTAATATAAAATATAGAAAACAACTGATTTGATACAAAAATCTAATTATAAAAAACTGAGGCAAACTGGACCAGTTCACAACTATAGTTCTAAAATGGATTGGTAAGCCCAAATGTCAGGCTGAAGTTGAATCAAATTCACTAAACTATTTGCTAGTCACTCATATGACCTGAAGAACATTTTCTCATTTTAATATTCTGCAGCATGAACAGAGATTTTTTAAAAAAATCTTGAGTTTCAATATGAATAGAACCCTTATTTCCATATCAGGGAGGGAAATTATCCTCGATCTATGGCTAACAATCAAGGTTAAACAGCCAATCAAATAAACTTCCCTATAAAGATTCCCAATTTAGGTAAAAACCACCCTAAACAAGATATACAATTTGGTATGTGGAGGGCAATTCTATAAAGCGAAGTTACTTACCTGTAGCAGGTATTCTCCGAGGACAACAACTGATTGTTCTCACATGTGGGTTGGCGTCCAAGGCAGCCCCAGGCACGGAAAGATTTTCCAGTAAAATCCAGAAGCTTTGCGACAGCCCGTAGGACGTGAGGCGGACTCACTGCGCATGCGCGGCCATCTTCCCGCCTTAGTTATGTGAAAAGCAAAAAAAGAAGAAACAACTCCAAAGGGGAGGTGGGTGGGTTGCTGAGAACTATCAGCCTGCTGTCCTTGGAGAATACCTGCTACAGGTAAGTAACTTTGCCTTCTCCGAGGACAAGCAGGCTGCTTGTTCTCACATGTGGGGTATCCCTAGCCCCCAGGCTCACTCAAAACAACAAAGAAAGGTCAATTAGGCCTCGCAACGGCGAGGACATAACTGAGATTGACCTACGAAGCAACAGCTAACTGAGAGTGCAGCCTGGAACAGAACAAAAATGGGCCTAGGGGGGTGGAGTTGGATTCTAGACCCCGAACAGATTCTGCAGCACCAACTGCCCAAACCGACTGTCGCGTCGGGTATCCTGCTGAAGGCAGTAATGAGATGTGAATGTGTGGACTGATGACCATGTCGCAGCCTTGCAAATCTCTTCAATAGTGGCTGACTTCAAGTGGGCCACTGACGCTGCCATGGCTCTAACACTATGACCCGTGACATGACCCTCAAGAGTCAGCCCAGCTTGGGCATAAGTGAAGGAAATGCAATCTGCTAGCCAATTAGAGATGGTGCATTTCCCGACAGCGACTCCCTTCCTATTGGGATCAAAAGAAACAAACATTTGGGCGGACTGTCTGAAGGGGCTTGTCCGCTCCACATAGAAGGCCAATGCTCTCTTGCAGTCCAATGTATGCAACTGACGTTCAGCAGGGCGGGTATGAGGACGGGGAAAGAATGTTGGCAAGACAATTGACTGGTTCAGATGGAACTCCGACACCACCTTCGGCAGGAACTTGGGGTGAGTGCGGAGGACTACTCTGTTATGATGAAATTTAGTATAAGGAGCATGGGCTACCAAGGCTTGAAGCTCATTGACCCTACGTGCTGAAGTAACCGCCACCAAGAAAATGACCTTCCAGGTCAAATACTTCAGATGGCAGGAATTCAGTGGCTCAAAAGGAGGCTTCATCAGCTGGGTAAGAACAACGTTGAGATCCCATGACACTGGTGGAGGTTTGACAGGGGGCATTGACAAAAGCAAACCTCTCATGAAGCGAACAACTAAAGGCTGTTCAGAGATAGGCTTACCCTCTACATGATAATGAAAAGCACTAATTGCACTAAATCTCTTACGGAGCTGGTCTTGAGACCAGACTCTGACAAGTGTAGAAGGTATTCAAGCAGGGTCTGTGTAGGACAAGCGCGAGGATCTAGGGTCTTGCTGTCACACCATATGGCAAACCTCCTCCATTTAAAAGAATAACACTTCTTTGTGGAATCTTTCCTGGAAGCAAGCAGGACTCAGGAGACAACCTCAGAAAGACCCAAGGAAGCGAAATCTACGCTCTCAACATCCAGGCCATGAAAACCAGGGACCGGAGGTTGGGATGCAGAAGCGCCCCCTCGTTCTGAGTGATGGAAAACACTGCAATCCCCACGGTTCTTCGGAGGACAACTCCAGAAGAAGAGGGAACCAAATCTGACTCGGCCAAAAGGGCGCAATCAGAATCATGGTTTCGTGGTCTTGCTTGAGGTTCAACAAAGTCTTCCCCACCAAAGGTATGGGAGGATATGCGAACAGAAGACCCTCCCCCCAATGCAGGAGAAAGGCAGGCATCTGACGCTAGCCTGTCGTGTGACGTAGTACATGGCAACCTGGTTGTCTGTCTGAATTTGAATAATTTGATTGGCCAGCCGATCTCTGAAAGCTTTCAGAGCGTTCCAGATTGCTCGCAGCGCCAGGAGATTGATCTGAAATCCTGATTCCTGGAGGGACCAAGCTCCTTGAGTGTGGAGCCCATCTACATGTGCTCCCCACCCCAGGAGAGATGCATCCGTGGTCAGCACCTTTTGAGGCTGAGGAATCTAAAAGGGACGTCCCAGGGTCAAATTGGATCAAATTTGAATTATGAAAATCGGTGGACAGCTGGATCACATCCTCTAGATTCCATCCTGAACTTTTCTCTGACCAGATATTTGTTCAGGGCCCTTAGGTCTAGGATGGGACGCATCCCCCCTGTTTTCTTTTGCACAAGGAAGTACCTAGAATAGAATCCCAGCCCTTCTTGCCCTGGTGGAACGGGCTCGACCGCATTGGCACTCAGAAGGGCGGAGAGTTCCTCTGCAAGTACCTGCCTGTGCTGGAAGCTGAAAGACTGAGTTCCTGGTGGACAATTTGGAGGTCTGGAAATCAAATTGAGGGAGTACCCCAACCGGACTATTTGAAGAACCCACCTGTCGGAGGTTATGAGAGGCCACCTTTGGTGAAAAAATTTTAGCCTCCCTCCAAAAGGTAGATCATCCGGCACAGGTACGTTTATGATGGCTATGCTCAGCTGGAGCCAGTCGAAAGCCCGTCCCTTGCTTTTGCTGGGGAGCTGCAGGGCCCTGTCTGGGCGCACACTGTTGACGTGAATGAGCGCGCTGGGGCTGAGCCTGAGAAGGCTGTTAGGAAGGTGGATTGTACCTACGCTTATTGTAAGCATAGGGAGAAGTCCTCTGTCCCCTGAAAAACTGTCTACCTGTTGAGGTAGATGCTGAAGGTGCCTAGTGGGAGAGGTTGTCGAGGGCGATTTCCCGCTGGTGGAGCTGCTCTACCTTCTCGCCAAAAATGTTATCCCCCCGGCAAGGAACATCCGCAAGCCGCTGCTGGGTCCGATTGTCCAGGTCAGAGGCACGCAGCCATGAAAGTCTGCGCATCACTATACCTTGAGCAGCGGACCTGGATGCAACATCAAAATAGTCGTAAGCACCCCTGGACAGGAATTTACGACACACCTTCAGCTGCCTGACCACCTCCTGAAAAGGAGGGAGCTTATCCACCAAGTCCGCCAGTTGCTTAACATTGTTCCGCATGTGAATGCTTGTGTAGAGCTGGTAGGACTGAATTCTGGACACGAGCATAGAGGACTGGTAGGCCTTACTCCCAAAAGAGTCCAAAGTCCTAGCTTCTCGCCCCAGGGGCGCCGAGGCGAAATCCCTAGTACTCCGGGCTCTCTTGAGAGCTGAATCCACAACCGCAGAGTCGTGAGGTAACTGCGACCTCATCAACTCAGGCTCCCCATGGATCCGATATTGGGACTCTGCTTTTTTGGGGGATGGTGGGATTAGATAAAGGTTTCATCCAGTTCCTCAACAATGTCTCCTTAAGGACATTATGCAGAGGGGCAGTGGATGACTCTTTAGGTGGCGGATAGTCCAGGACCTTGAGCATCTGAGTCCTGGGCTCATCAACAGTTTCCACAGGGAAGGAAATGCCCACAGACATTTCCCATACAAAGGAAGAGAAGGACAGACTCTCCAGTGGAGAAAGCTTCCTCTCAGGTGAAGGAGTGTGATCATAAGGAAGACCACAAGACTCCTCAGAAGAGAAATATCTGCGGTCTTCCCCTTCATCCCAGGAGGCTTCCTCCTCGGTATCAGATAATAGTTCACGAACTGCAGTCCGAAACCGGGTCCGTCTCGATGCCGAGGAATGATGTCCTCGATGGCGATGTCGAGAGGTCGACTCCCATGCCGGTGGTGATGAAGCTCCCTCCATCAACGGGGAGTCGACCTGGGTGGCAGCAGGCCGATGATGCAAGCGGTATCGGTGTCGGAGACCTCACCACAGGCCCTGAGCCAGCCACCACTTCCATCGTCGGTACCGGAGGCGTAAGCACCCCCGGCACCAGAACAAAGCGCTGCAGCAGCCCTTCCCAGAAGGCCTGGAAGAATGGCTCAGATGCTCTCCTCCAAAGTCACCGTCGAGGAAGGCTGAGAGGCCGGTGCAGGAGTCGATGCCAGAATCAGTGGAGGCCTGGGAGGCGGTACTGGGCTGTCTGGAGATCTACGCAGCGACACCTCTTGTATGGGGGGGGGGGGGGGGGAGCGCTCCTCCCGGCGTTGACGCTTTCCGGGTGCCGAATCCTTTGACGCCCCAGAGCTCCCGGTGCCGATGCTTCTTAGCCTTTGCTCGAAGCACGTCACCCTAACTCCTCGGTACCGACGAGGAGGACGTGGAATCCACACGCCTCCTCAGGGTCGGGTCCGACATCGGTTGGTCCCGGTGGGCCTGCCCAGCAGGGGCCTTCGAGACAGGTGGAGACCCACTCAACAGCTCACTGCTCCCAGCTAAAGGTGAAGTTCGGACAGCCATTACCTGCGCTCCCGATGTTGATGCCATCCCCGGTGCCGATATCGACGTCGATGCCGAGGAATCAGTCGGAGGTCCAAAAAGACAGTCCCAAAGAGCTCTTCTCGACGCCTGTGTCTGCTTTTTCAAGCTAAGACAACTTCAAGCGTCTGGGCGATGGTCGGGCCCAAGGCACTGGATGCACCAGGAGTGCGGATCAGTGCCCAAGATTGACTGCTGGCACCGAGCACACTTCTTGAAGCTGCTGGGAGGCTTCGATGACATGAGCGGAAAAATTGCGGCGGCGGCAAAATCGAACGGCTCGATTGTGCCACGTAAAGGGCACGAAGAGAAAAAAGGAGACCGCGAACGGGCGGCCCAAGCCGGCTGCAACGGAAACGAAAGAAAACTAGGCAAAACACTAAGGAAAACAAGGTTTTTAAAAAATATATATATAATTGGAAAAGAAAAAAGGGGAAAGGGGCGACAGAAACCACAAAAAAAGCGATAAGAACTGCTAAAACGCCAAAGTTTTTCCCTGAGGACCTGAGCGAGAGGGACCGCAAGCAGCCACTCTCCGCCGCGGAAAAGAAAAAACTAAGGCGGGAACGGACGCGCTCGGGCGGAAAGATGGACGCGCATGCGCGGTGCGTCCGCCTCACGTCCTACGGGCTGTCGGAAAGCTTCTGGATTTTACTGGAAAATCTTTCCGTGCCTGGGGCCGCCGACCCACATGTGAGAACAAGCAGCATGCTTGTCCTCGGAGATAGGAAAGTAGGCGTCTTCTTAAAACGTACTAACATAACTGGGTATACAGGCACGTATGTGCTTAGGTGTGAGCACATAGCCACAGAGATTGTGTAAATGTTAGTGCCTAGATTCGGGAGATACACACTTAACTTACAGTATACAAAGTGTGTGTCCTGTCCACACTCTGCCCAGACTTCACCTATGTGAAAGTCCATCTGCAAAGTATGCACTATCAAAGATATACACGTTCTTACAAAATAGCATTTAGATTATTATTTACATATGCGTTATTTACATGTGTAAATGACTAGAATATTGGCATTTACATGCATACTTGCTGCCTAACTTTAGGCAACTCCATATAAAATTACCTCCTATAAATCTATTCTGAGATCACCAAAAAATTAAATACAGATACATTCGCTAAAATAGCAAAGACTACATATGAAAAGGAATTTATGCAGGTTTCTGTTTGCAAAACTAGAAAAGGACCTTTTCTTTAACGAGTCCAATAGCATGGAGAGCAAATAGTAAAAATATCTATGTTTGGGACTTTTTGTCATGAGCTCATGCATCCAATTAGATGTGGAGCCCAATTTTAGAAAGGATATGGAAGTGGGAATTAAAATGTCCAGGTCAGGACATGCACAATTCCTCCTATATTCTGCAAAGGCTCTGTTAAACATAGAGACTTTTCTAAAATATATATAAGGACATGCAGGATTGCACACCCATGATTCTCCATATCCAGCGGGAGTAGCAATTTTAGAAAGCTGGATAGTTTCAAATACTATACGTGCATGGGTGCAGCTTTCTAAAAATTATTGCTCCTGTTCTCTGTTTGCACCCTGATCACCTTGCCCCCCGCCTTCCCCAGCATCTAATTCTTCCCCTGATCTCCCTATCCTGGTCCCATGGTCTTTAGTGTTTAGTGCAGTGTTCTCAACGCAGTCCTCAGGACATACTAAGCCAGCCTGGTTTTACAGATTTCCACAAAGAACATGTATAAAATAAATTTGCATGCAGTGCCTCAATTATATGCAAATCTACATAATGCATATTCATTGTGGATATTCTAAAAACCTGACTAGCTTGGTATGTCCCAAGGACTGGGCTGAGAATCCATGGTCTAGTGGAGCAGGAGCGATACCCAGTTGCTCCTGCTCCTCTATATCCCAGGTTCAAAATGGTACCTATGACCACTGTCCTCCATGTACAGTCCTGCCAGTTGGTGGTGCAGTTTCACTATCACATTTTGAATAGTGAGTGATAGGAAAGTTCTGCAGGACTCCAGGGAACCTGCCTGTCCCTAGAGATTGAAAACACAGTATTGAAGCACCACCCTCTATGGGTAGCAATGCAGTTGAAGGACACCCCCTCAGCTTAGAGGGAACAGCGCCTGTGACCCCTATCAGTAATCTTCCTATGCTACCAATATGGGCCACACAGGCCATTTTGAACCTGGAACACAGAAGAGCAGGAGTGACTGGGCCTCACTACTTCTCCACTAGATAACAGGGACAATAGAAGCCAAGTAAGAACCAGGGTAGGGGGACTGAGGGCTGGTGGGGGCAGTGGTAACTGGGTGGCACAACTGGCCTCAGCCTTCATACCTGCCCTCCCAACAGGCATTTATGCATACCTTGGGGCAGGTGTAAATGCTGACTTTCTCTATTATTAGAGACATGCACACCTCTTCTAAAATGGGAATATACGCTGGAATTCTCAACCTGCCCACATTACTCATTGTCTTCTCCCTAACCATGCCCCTTCTTTTCATTAGATGCGGTGTGGATCTCCACATGTAAATGCAGTTTTCTAAATTTACCTTTACATGTGTATAATCATCTACACATGTAAAAGCTGCTATTTACACATTGAGATCCTTCTAAAATAAGGGTCTCACAGTGCCCGCTTTAAATTAATTCATATGACTCATGCTCCATCTTCATTCTTTGACACCACCCATTTTGGCTTCTCCTCCTAGAAAGGCACAAACCTTTTCTTTGTAGATAAGGGCGTGTTGATTTCAAAACTGAAAGGAATATAGATAGAAGTTCCACCAAGTCACCAGTCACATGACAAGCTGTGGCTTCATGGTACATCATGTGTAATGTGTTAAAAGACTGAGGAAAGAAACAAAACATTTGTTAAATATTTGTTCAGAAATATTTTTGAACACTACAAGACAAACACCTTGTAAGCTGATGATACTTTATGATGCTTCTACAGCACAACACTGCAAGTCAGACTTTCCTTAAAAATCAAAAATGTGGAACTGTAACAAAAATCCATCTAACATAATTAATGATGAATGGTAGGATGGGTACATCTAACTTAAGGCATTATCTGGAGAAGCCATACATTTAAATCAGGAGGACAGTAATTCCTATCTCTAGCTGCCTTATGAAGAGAAAGAGGACATATAGATAGATGACAACATGCAAGCAGAACTCAAGATGACACCTCCAAGGATCTAGATTACTTAACATACTTATGAGAGCAAGTTGGGTGTTAGATTTTCTTTTAATTGTATATGCATTTATGAAGTAAATTTTAATATACTGTTTATTACTTATTTTCTTTGAACTGTAAATAGTTTTATGAATTTAAAATATTATGTTTTGTAATCTCTGTTTAAGAAACTGCATTTTCATTTTTTGTAAGCTACTCTGAGTGGTCTTACGGGACTAAGAGGCAGATGCACTAAAGCTTAATGAGCCTTTAATGACCCTCCAACGAGGAAAATTTGATCCATTGCATGCATCAAAGGGCTTTTACAGAGGAAGTTAGCAGCTAACGAAAACGGAATGGAGATGAGCAATTAGTGTGAAAACCCCATTGAAACGAGATGCACTAACCTTTTCCGATTGCCTTTACGCAGGAAAAAGGCAGGAAATCTAACGAGAGGTCTGGACCTCTCGTTAGGACAGCTCTGTGCCAGGAAAAATAGTAAAGTGAAAAAACAAACAAACTGTGAGCCAATCCCAGCGCATTAGCAGAGCTAATAGCGCTGTGATTGGTCAAAAGGAAACTGAAAGGCACAATCCATAAACAGAAGCCTCTACAAGCCCCAAGGAGTTCAAAAATATTTCCTAAATAAGCTTTCAAAATGTCCCCTTGGAAGAGAAATCCAGAGGTAACAAAGAGAAGTCTTTGCACGTAAATTTGGTTTTGTTATTCC
This sequence comes from Microcaecilia unicolor, assembly GCF_901765095.1. Taxonomy (NCBI): domain Eukaryota; kingdom Metazoa; phylum Chordata; class Amphibia; order Gymnophiona; family Siphonopidae; genus Microcaecilia; species Microcaecilia unicolor. Next base: position 92,767,494 of record NC_044033.1, on the reverse strand, counting down.
ACATGTGTAGAAAAGTCGACATGCTTCCTTTTAGGTTTTATTTTCATGGCAATAAATCCAGGGGCAGGAGGAAGAAATGGTCCCCAGAACTTCATGCCACTCTTTGCAAGA